>NC_065447.1:111678096-112353811 GCF_917563875.1 Diabrotica virgifera virgifera | reverse complement strand
GATACATTAGCAGAACCTTAAAGTGGCTTTAGAAAAGGAAGAACTGTGCAAGATCGCATATTCACTATTAAACAGATCATTGAGAAAACGAAACTCAGAAGAGGAAAAGCATATTTTGCGTTTATAGACTTACAAAGTTTGATCTTGTTCCTTGACAAAAAGTATGGTGGCTCCTGGAACAAAGAAGAATAACAACCAAACTAAGGAAGAATATCGAATGTCTATATAAAAATACGACGAATTGTGTTATAACTAGAAATCCCAAGTCAGAAAATTTTATAACCAAAGATGGTCTAAGACAGAGAGAAGGACTAAGTCCAACATTGTTTACGTTGTTTATGGACGAAATAATTAAAAAATGTAGTCAGAGAACAAAACACCTATTTGTAGGATACAAAAATTTGCAACCGATTGAAATATCAGAATGTGCTTTTGCAGATGACATCGTTATAATGGCATCAAAAGAAAAGGACCTACAAGAAAACTTACAACGTGGAATGAAATATTAGAAGAAAATGGCATGAAACTAAATCTAACAAAAACAAAAGTAATGGTAGTAGGTGAAACTCAAGAAAACGTGATTATACACATCAACGGTATACATATACAACAAGTTGAATGCTTCGGATACCTGGGTGTAAAAATTGAAGATTCAGATCAACAAGATTTAAAAATCGATAGACGTATAGAGAAAGCAATAAATACATAGTATGCAATGAAGACAACCTTTATAGGAAAAAGGAAATACCGCAGAGTACAATTTAAGTACATTTAAGGCAATATATAGATCCATACTCACCTTCGGTTACGAATTGTGATCATTAACAGAGAGGCAGAAGAGCAGAATACAAGCAACGGAAATGAAGTACCTAAAAAGAGTAAGAGGAGTCACAAGACTTGACAGGGTAAGAAATGAGCAGATAAGAGTAGATCTGGAGGTGGAATCAATCTTAGAATTCACAGAAAAAAGACAAATCAGCCGGTGGGGGCATTTACAAAGACTAAACGATAGAGCTGATGACAAGCTGATGGAGATATTAACCAATATTGGAATAAACACCTGTGATTTAAGGATTATCAGCAATCTATACTGGAATCAAACATCATCTATCCGGACAGAGGCAGGAGAATCCGACGATATCAAAATCAAACGTGGGGTCCGTCAGGGATGTATACTATCCCCACTGCTGTTTAACATCTACTCTGAGGAAATCTTCCAAGAAGCATTGGATGATGTTGAAGCCGGAATTAGAATTAACGGAGAATGTATCAATAACATAAGATACGCAGACGACACTGTGGTATTCGCTGACAGTTCTGAAGCCCTACAGGAGTTAATGAGCAGAATCGCAGAAGTCAGTCAGAGATACGGACTTTCACTAAACACTAAGAAAACCAAATGTATGATGATTTCTAAGAATGAACAGCAATTTGGACGAATCAGTGTGAATGGTCAACAAATAGAAAGAGTAAAAACATACACCTACCTTGGTACGAACGTCAATGAAAATTGGGACCATTCTATAGAAATCAAATGTAGGATAGAGAAAGCAAGATCTGCATTTCAAAAAATGGCAAAGTTGTTCAAATGTCATGATTTGTCGATACCCATAAAAGTCAGATTACTACGATGTTATATATTTCCTATACTGTTGTACGGAGTTGAGTCGTGGACTCTCACAGACGCCACCTGCAAGAAAATTGAGGCTTTTGAGATGTGGCTTTATCGTCGAATCCTGAAGATATCTTATACCGACCACATTACTAATGAGGGTGTTTTGCTGAGAATGAAAAAAGAAAAAGAGCTGTTAATCAAAATAAAAACAGCCAAAATCGAATACCTCGGTCACATCATGAGGAACAGTGAGAGATATGGACTGCTGCAACTGGTCTTGCAGGGAAAAGTAGAGGGAAAGCGAGGACCAGGAAGGCGAAGGATTTCCTGGCTGAAAAATCTACGAACGTGGTTCAACACAACCACTACAAATCTTTTCAGAGCAGCAGTGTGCAAAGTGCAGATTGCCATGATGGTCGCCAACATCCGAAACGGATAGGCACTACAAGAAGAAGAAACGATAGAAGACCGGTGAAAATGATTTGGGAAACGAGAGTAAATGTTAAGAGGAAGAGAGGAAGACTAAGAGAAACGTGGGACCAAGCTATTGGAAAAGTTCTACAGAAGAGAGGCAAATCCTGGAGAGAAGCAAAAGTTTATAAAACTATTTACTGATCTAGTAGATAAAAGTTGGGTTGTTTTTAAACTTTACGAATAATTTGTTTTTTATTGTTGTGAGGAGAATTCAAAAATATCTTAAAATCTATTTTTTGCTATATTAAAACAGCATGAATGGTATTAAAAGGAGAGAACTCATTTCTTCCCTAATTGATTAAAATTTCCCTGTCCGCGAATATTTTAACTCTGCTAGCTTCTTTCATAAGAATATTTATGAGTTGATGGTTAATTTTGTATTAAAAGCAAAATATGAAATATGATGAAAATTTTTATCATTCTATGGCAAAATGGACTTTCGTCTGATGTCATATACTTTTTGAGCTTTGTAAATAAATGATATTATTAAGCGCATTTTGTCTAAACAACATGCTGAGTATATAGATATGTTAAGATTAATAAAAAAATGTTTTTTATTCGAAAATTTTTTGTCGTTTATTATATTCAGAACAATTTAAAAATAAACGGAAATAATAATTGTGTTTATATACGCACATTTAAAGAGTTAACGACCTCTGTTTTGTAATTTTATTACCCATCTGTATCTGAAGATGTGTGACCTACATATATCACTTACCTATCTTGTTTGTTGCAGATTCTCGACATATTTTTTCCGCAGCTGTTACACTGTAG
Organism: Diabrotica virgifera virgifera; assembly: GCF_917563875.1. Taxonomy (NCBI): domain Eukaryota; kingdom Metazoa; phylum Arthropoda; class Insecta; order Coleoptera; family Chrysomelidae; genus Diabrotica; species Diabrotica virgifera. The sequence continues at coordinate 112,350,948 of NC_065447.1, read as the reverse complement.
GAGTTTTTATGTCAGCTTTAATAAAAAACAAAGTAATATTACAGTAGAGCGTCGATTATCCGAACGTCGATCAACCGAACGACCGGTTATCCGAACTCCCGACTCCCGCGCCCCGCACTCGAGTACTGAGCAAGCGTTAGTAATTAACGCTTAAAATATCTTCAATTTTCTTCAATTGTGTATCCAAAAATATGTTGTTGCAAAGACTGCACTTTTTTGTTTAATTGCTATTTGTGATTATCAAGGTATAAACAAATATACAGTTATATAAATATGGTTTTTATTCACTCGTGGATAAATATGTATGACAATCTCAATATAGTTCGATTATCCGAACAAATCGGTTTTCCGAACACCCATGTCCCCCAATTAGGTCGGATAATCGACGCTCTACTGTATTTTAAATTCGCTGATTATATTTTGAAACTAATGAGTATTAACAGTTAAGAAGTTTTACAAAGCACCTTAAGTGAATTTTTTTCTTTTAGTAAATGAAAAGGATTAAGGGTATATGATTAAGGGTATATGATATGATTAAATAATATGAATTAGTTAAAAGAAAATATATTTTGTAAATTATGGAAGCATAAATTTGTTTATAGGTTTAGAAATGTTTATACACTTAAATTACACATTAAAATAAAATAAAAATGTTACCATTAGTTAAACAGTTACAGGCAAAACATTTGTCACAAATACACATTACAACTGTCCTTTTAGTTTTATTATTCTCACACCTAACTGCTTTTTTATTCCCTCCAGCTTTTCAATTTGTTCTTCGACAACCAGGTAGTTTTCATACACTCTTCATTTCTTGTAATATTTGGCTTTGTATCATATTACTTGTCATTTTTTTTATCTAAGAACTCTGGGGTATCTTCAATAACTCTGTCAACACTTTTAAATTTTTTCGATCTTTCAGAATTTTGTTCTAACTCTCCTTCTGTTTCAGTCTCGGATACTTCACTAGCGTTGAAATTTTCCCCGATCTCTGACATTCTAATTGATATTTTATGTTTACCGTGTTATGTCAAATAATAGACTGAAGAAGCTGACTTACAATTGAGGTCTGAACTCATCTTTTCTTTATTTTTTTAAGTCATAACATAAAATGTAGTGACGAATCAACCCACAGGACAATACTTATTACATTTCCCGCCAGTACTTTCGACCAAAAAAACATTTTCCCGCTAAGTCTCTAAGTATATCTCTTCAACCAATCTTGCAGAAGAAAAAGAAAAGAACGCTGCTCGTAGTTTTCGTGAGAAATGCCGCATGTGTGTAGCAAAAACATTAGTATTTTTAAAAATATAATAAAAACATATTGCAGCTGCGAGTTTAAAGTTTCTTGCGAACTATTATGTTGTATACATTCATAATCAATTTTATTAATTTTATGACCGTTTCAAACAGTCTCAAATTCATCGCCTTATAAATGAACCAGTCCGTCCCTGTGGTGACGAATGAATTAGATGCAAGCGTTATAATGCGAAACCTTTTTTTGTATATATCCCACTATCTGTGACGATATGTTTTTCGTTTGCCATTAAAATACCAAGAAGTAGCACCACGTGTTTATTCTTCGGCTAGTTATCAAAATAATTTAATGTGTTTTTGAGACGAAATTCTTTCCACTTGAGCCAGAATGTTGATATAATAAATTCTATAAGTAGAGATAAAGTCTTCAAGTGCCTTTGAGTTTAGAATAGTCGTTAGAGTCGAGCTAGCAATTTTGTGAGAACCGAAAAACTTGTTTATGCAAAAAGAGTATTTTCTGATTGGTTTACAACTCCTAGTGGGATGGTCATAGAAACATAATTTGGCTTTTTATTGGATAAACTATCTGGCGATTGCCAGAATGGGAGGTGAATTCTGTTACTAGAGAGAAGAAATTCTTGTCCGGAATTAGGACAGGTCAATTAAGTTTCAGCGGACATGCAGTGAAAAAGTCCAATTTTTGTTGTCTGTGCCAAAGTTAGACTCAGATGGAATCTTGAGAGATTCTGTAGTGCAAGTCGCAAGTGCGATGTGTTTGTCGTAGATACCATACCGGTATATTTTTTGTGTTGTTGTTCCGTTAAGTATGCCTTTTGCAAGAAGAACTTAATTCAATCTTCGCGGGACGTAGTTTAAACTGTTTAATTCTTTTTTCGAACTTTTGAAAACGCGAAAAAACTTAATATGTTTATTCTCTTTTTACCTGTTCAGTTTTATTTTTCTTAACAATTTTCTATATAAATAAACTATGATTATGTTTCAAACTTATATGTCTTTTTATTCTTTTTGCACTATCTATCTCTGATTCTTATTGTAATAGAACATACAGACTACCTCAGACATCAATGGTAAGTACCGTTTTCTATTCAAAGGAATACCATTTTAAGTATTTTGTTTTGTAATTTTTGTATAGGCATATGGCAATAGATTTTGATTTGTTGATGGCGCCCAATTATTATTAATTTCTTTTCTTTATAACAAATATTCAAAATTATTATTCAAAATTCAAATTATTCAAAAACTCACTCCCTAAATTCTCTGAGACTTTAGCTACCGGGGTATTACAAAAAGTTATGTAGCACGAATTTTGCCAAGCCTATGATCTAACATTAATGTCTAAGTATATTTTTATATTTATTTAATTTGTCGTGCTTCATAAAATAGCGCCTGCACGTAGAGGCTTCCTTTTCTTTTCCATGGCAATTCCTTTTCTTTCTAGTTTTTACACATAAAAGATAATGTCCCCGTACTAATTTAAGGTATGACCTTAAATTAGTCACAATCCAATTCACTGCATGTCCGCTGAAACTTAATTGACCTCTGTCCTAATTCCGGACAAGAATTTCTTCTCTCTAGTAACAGAATTCACCTCCCATTCTGGCAATCGCCAGATAGTTTATCCAATAAAAAGCCAAAGTATGTTTCTATGACCATCCCACTAGGAGTTGTAAACCAGTCAGAAAATACTCTTTTTGCATAAACAAGTTTTTCGGTTCTCACAAAATTGCTAGCTCAACTCTAACGACTATTCTAAACTCAAAGGCACTTGAAGACTTTATCTCTATTTAAAGAATTTATTATATCAACATTCTGGCTCAAGTGGAAACAATTCCGTCTCAAAAACACATTAAATTCTTTTGATAACTAGACGAAGAATAAACACTTGGTGCTACTTCTTGGTATTTTAATGGCAAACGAAAAACATATCGTCACAGATAGTGGGATATATACAAAAAAAGGTTTTGCATTATAACGCTTGCATCTAATTCATTCGTCACCACAGGGACGGACTGGTTCATTTATAAGGCGATGAATTTGAGACTGTTTCAGACATAGAAGAAAGTTGGAGGAAGATCAGAGATAATATCAAAATGGCAGCAAGGGAAGCACTTGGAGAACATAAGATAACACATACACGAAAGATAAGAAACAGATAAGATAAGAAACATACGCGAAAGAAAAGGAGAACACAATGGTTCTGTGAAGTTATAAAAATAAAATGCCAAGAAAAAAAGAAAATCTACCTAGAATATAAGTCCAAAAGAACGAGACAAACATATGAAGAATATAAAGGAGGACGAAATTAATTAAACTCAATAGTAAGAAGGAAGAAAACAAAACATTGGGAAGCATTTTAAAAGAGATGGGGCAATACTTCTAGGGGATGCAAAAGGGAATGTGGAAAATGATAAGAGGTCAAAGAGCAGAAATGAAGGAACTGATAGAAGTAAAACATATTGATACAAATACATGGAAAACTTACCTAAAAAACCTGTATCAAACAGCTAATAACGAAGAACTGGAAACACCAGTGTGTATTAGAATCGGATGAGCAGACCACAGTAACTATAGAGGGATAAATTTACTGAGCACTATACTGAAACTCAAACAAAAATACTGATGGAGAAAATAATGGCGTGCATAAATATATCGCATGAACAACAAGGATTTAGAAGTGGAAGATCAAGTAACGATGCAGTTTTTGTGATAAGGCAAATAGCGGAAAGATCATTAGAATCATTAGAATATAATAAACCAGCCTTTTTCTGTTTTATACACCTAGAGAAAGCGTTTGATTGAATCCAATTAAAAGATGTGATACACCTACTATGACAAAAATTTACCACTGGATATCATAAAACTGATAGAAAACATAATGTAAGAAATAAAATAAAAATGAAAGTCAATGGAATAATAACAGAACCCATAGAAGAAACACAGGAATTAGACAATGAGATTCACTAAACCCTCTACTGTTAAACATAATGTTGGATGGAATAATAAAACAAGTGAAGAAAAAAAGAGGGTACAAAATGGGCGGTAGAGAGATAAAAGTACTCTGTTACGCTGATGACACCGTGTTAGTAGCAGAGTGCGAAGACGACCTACAAAGATTACTGCACGAATTCAACATTAACGCAAAAGAAATGAATATGAAAATAACAGCTCAAAAAACAAAAAGCTTAGTAATAGCCAAAGAACCAATAAGATGCAAATTGGAGTTAGACAATCAAGTTATACAAGTAATGACTTTCAAATACCTGGGAATTAATCTATCAGCCGACAACAATATCGAAGAAGAGGTAAAAGACCAACTAATTAAAGCAGTAAAACGGCCGAACACCTAAACGACACAATTTGGAAAAACAAAAATCTAAGATTCGAAACAAAGGCCCGAATATACAAGTCAGCTATTAGGCCAGTTATGACTTACACGGCCGAAACAAGACCAGATACAAGCAAAACATGAAGACATTTGGAGACCAACGAAATGAAGATCTTAAGAAGGATTGCTGGAAAAGGACTACACGATAGGGTAAGAAGTGAGGAAATCAGACGCATATGTGGGGTAGACAATATACCTAAATACCCGGGTAAAGAAGAGAAGAGTGGAATCAACACATAAGCAGGATGTCTGAATCAAGGATAGTAAGAATAGCCAGGGACAAGTCACCGTTAGGCAGAAGAAGTATAGGACACCCAAGGAAAAGATGGAATGACAACTTAGGGGCAGAATGAAAGGCACCGTTGAAGAAAAAAAAACAGGCAATACTGCCTATATAAAAGAAGAAGAAGAAGGAGAAGGAGAAGAAGAAGAAGAAGAAGAAGAAGAAGAAGAAGAAGAAGAAGAAGAAGAAGAAGAAGACCCAACCAAATAGTAAATTGCATTACGGTGTCACAAGAAAATAACTTCAAAACGATACTTATAATGGTAGGGGAGCCCAAGCGGGGATTTTTGCAGTTACTCGAGCGCGTCAGATTATTACATGGGGAGAAACCTTGTACCCTGAAAATGTACCTCTACCATATATTGGCTCTTAATGCAGGGGAGTTCGTTAAGGGGGGGCCGAAAAAAAAATCTATCCTTAGAAAAACACGAAATCGTCAGATTAAGATAAGGTAAGTGAAGTACATGCAAAATAGTGTATATTTAAAAATGTGACGATTTGAGCGGGGCGTAAGGAAATAGGCGAGTCCCAAAATTTCATAAGAAAAAAGCGAATATTTCGTGAAATGAATGACAGATCGAGAAACTAAAAAATACCTGCTCAATAGTTTTCAAAAATCTATCGAATGATACCAAACACGACTTCCCACGGAGAGGGGAGCGGGATAGATTTAAAATTTTAAATACGAATCCCGCGATATTTCGCGAAATGAACATCAGATCGAAAAACTGAAAAAACACGTATTCAATATTTTTGAAAAATCTATCGAATGGCACCAAACACGACCCCCCACGGAAGTGGGGTGGGGGGTTACTTTAAAATCTTAAATGGAAGCCCCATTTTTTATGGCAGATTTGGATTCCTTACCTAAAAATACGTAACTTTTATTCGAGGCATTTTTCGAATTATGGATAGATGACGCTATAATCTAAAAACACGATTGTTGGAAATGGAAAATTAAATTAAAAATGGAAAGTTCCCACTAAAATGGAAAACTTTACTTTTTTTGGTTTTAGGACCAACTCTTCATAACCCAATAGGTCCCCATAACGCTCGAGTGACTGCACATTTAGCATACTTTGCTCCCCTACCATAAAGCTGTATCTCTAGTGTGTCTTTTCAAATGAATTACTTGCGTAAATTGATTAAAGAAAATGTCACATTTGAAAGACTTTTCTCCAGTGTATTTTCAAATGGGATTTCAAATTACTTGCCTGAGTAACTTACTGAAAACCAATATCACTTGTAAGACTTTTCTCCAGTGTGAATCATCATATGCGATTTCAAATTACCGGCATGAGTAAACTGTTTAAAACAAATTTCGCACTTGTAAGGCTTCTCTATAGTGTGAGTCATCATATGTGATTTCAAATGATTGGATTTAGTAAACTGCTTAAAACAAATTTCGCATTTGTGTGGCATTTCTCCAGTGTGAGTCATCATATGTATTTTCAGATTACTTAGTGCAATAAACTGCCTGCAACAAATTTTACATTTCTGTGGTTTTTCTCCAGTGTGAATCATCATATGTAATTTCAAATTACCGGCATGAGTAAACTGTTTAAAACAAATTTCGCACTGGTAAGGCTTCTCTCCAGTGTGAGTCATCATATGTGGTTTCAAATGACTGGATTTAGTAAAATGCTTAAAACAAATTTCGCACTTGTAAGGCTTTTCGCCAGTGTGAATCATCATATGCGATTTCAGAGTACCTGTTCTATTAAACTGTTTCAAACAGATATCACACTTGTACGGCTTTTCTCCAGTGTGAGTCACCATATGTGATTTCAAATGACCAGCTTGAGTAAAGTGCTTCAAACAAATTTCACATATAAAAGGTTTTTTATGAGGCTTTTCTCCAGTGTGTGTTATCAAATGTCTTTTCAAATTAGATGCTAATGTAAACGGTTTCGAACAAATTTCACATTTATGAGGTTTTTCTCCAGTATGTATTAAAGAATGTAATTTCAGATTAAATCGACGGGAAAATTGTTTTAAACAAATTGCACACGTGTAAAGTCCATTTCCGGTTTTAACTATTATAATTTTACTTAATGTTTTTTCTTCAATGTATCTACCCAAATCTTCTTTATGAGATGAATGTTCAGGTGTTTTCATAATTTTCATTATGTTCTTATTGCGTAAACAACCTAAAATATAAACCAAATGGACACGTTTCAGTATACAGAGAAATTTATGCAGAAACTATAAAACAAGAATAAAAAAGTAACAAAAGAAATAAAAAAATGTAATAAACAAACTAATTCATTAAAAGAGACTTCCAGTTTATGGTTATTTAGATATGACCCTCCGTTTTTTTTAATATTGAATATTGTTTTAATAGCACTATGCTCAACCATCAGATCAGAAACAGAACTATTTGTAAATCATGGTTCTGTTTTATACTAAGCAAAATATAAAAATATATTTTTTCTACAACCGCACAGTGGTCCAAAAACACGAAAAGATGGCCAAAATATGAAAGCGTTTTTTGATTTGCATGAAACTAGGCATTCAAGGGTTTTTGAGGTCGCTAATTACGAATCCGAAGTCTAAATTGCAAAAAACAAAATGGCGGATGTAATTTGGCGGGTTTATATATTTTAAATATATGTAATACCGTCGAAATTTGGTATCCGGGGGTTTTTGAGGTTGCTGGTGACGAATCCGAAATCGAAATTTCAAAAAACAAAATGGCGGATGCAATCCGCCAATTTTTTATTACAACGTTAAATTCGATTATTAATCATATGAAAGTCAAAACTAATTTTTACTTTATTTTCCAACAATACTGTACCTGACCCTTTTATCTACGATTTTACCCTACGATACTGAAATAACTAAAGATCTACAGCCATAACAACTACCTGCATGCTGCGACATGATCTGTTTATTCTGCGTTGATAACGATTCATATTGAAACTCCTAGCACAGAGCGCCCGAACAAAAAATTCTCTCAAAACCAAAGGGGCAGATAGTGGCAGCTAATTTTTTTGAATCTTAAAGAGAGAAATATAAGCTAAAAGATGATTGTAGTAACATCTTGGAATTCGATAAAATATATAACTATTTGGCTATTTGAAAATTTAATTTTTTCAAAATATATACTTTTTTATTAGTTAAATTCAACTTAAAATCTACTAAATGTAACACATATACAAATATTTTTATATTATCGGCTTTTATTAAGGATGGCTTCACGAATATCCTCCATTTTGCAGAATTGAGTTTGAGCACTTCGTTTTCGAGATACACGCACAAGACTGTGCGTATAAAATATTCATTATTCTTAACTGCGCTTCTGTTCCGTACGAAGGTCAACTTTGAACTGAACTGGAAATTCAGATATATGAGATATAGCTCTAGGGTTGCCAACACTGAATAGGGAATTTAATTCTCTTTTAGAAAATGTAATAATATTCTCGAAACGTTGAATGTTTTTTTACTTTTGGCCAGCTTTTCAGGATTTTGGACCACTGTGAACCGTGTTAAAAATGCAATTTTTAGCACTCCCTACGAGCGTTAAAAATGCTACTTTAAGGCACTAGTGCTTTAAAATTTTATGGCACTGCAGTTCTTATTGACCGTATAGGCAATTTTGATGTAATGTCAAAAAAATATAAAAATGGAATGTCAGTCAAGTTCAAGTAAAAGTTTTTGTAGATATTGTCCTGTAATTACGTTTGTAGAAAAAATATTGTATGGTATGCGTGTTAAAAAATACATTTTTAAGGCACTCATGTGAATTTCAGAACTCGCTACGCTCATTCTTTTAACTCATACTTTTAACAATTATATCATAAATAATTATTTTCTACAACCGTGTTAAAATGCAATTTTTAGCACTCCATACGAGCGTTAAAAATGCTACTTTAAGGCACTAGTGCTTTAAAAATTTTATGGCACTGCAGTTCGTATTGACCGTATAGGCAATTTTGATGTAATGTCAAAAAAATATAAAAATGGAATGTCAGTCAAGTTCAAGTAAAAGTTTTTGTAGATATTGTCCTGTAATTACGTTTGTAGAAAAAATATTGTATGATATGCGTGTTAAAAAAATACATTTTTAAGGCACTCATGTGAATTGCAGAACTCGCTTCGCTCATTCTTTTAACTCACACTTTTAACACTTATATCATAAATAACTATTTTCTACAACCGTGTTAAAAATGCAATTTTTAGCACTCCATACGAGCGTTAAAAATGCTACTTTAAGGCACTAGTGCTTTAAAATTTTTATGGCACTGCAGTTCGTATTGACCGCATAGGCAATTTTGATGTAATGTCAAAAAAAATATAAAAATGGAATGTCAGTCAAGTTCAAGTAAAAGTTTTTGTAGATATTTTCCTGTAATTACATTTGTAGAAAAATATTGTATGATATGCGTGTTAAAAAGTACATTTTTAAGGAACTCATGTGAATTGCAGAACTAGCTTCGCTCATTCTGCAAACTTTCACATGCGTGCCTTAAACGTGTACTTTTAACACTTATATCATAAATAACTATTAATTAAATGTTTTACATTTGATGGACATTATAAAACATTTTTTAATTATAATAATAATAATAAAAACTTTTTTCTACAACCGTGTTAAAAATGCAATTTTTAGTACTCCATACGAGCGTTAAAAATGCTACTTTAAGGCACTAGTGCTTTAAAATTTTTATGGCAGTCCAATTCGTATTGACTGTATAGGCAATTTTGATGTAATGTCAAAAAATATAAAAATGGAATGTCAGTCAAGTTCAAGTAAACGTTTTTGTAGATATTGTCCTGTAATTACGTTTGTAGAAAAAATATTGTATGATATGCGTGTTAAAAAGTACATTTTTAAGGCACTCATGTGAATTGCAGAACTCGCTATCGCTCATTCTGCAAACTTTCACATGCGTGCCTTAACGTGTACTTTTAACACTTATATCATAAATAACTATTTATTAATTCGATATATCAAATAAACAAGCATTATAGTTACAGCATATTGAGGAACATAAAACGAAAAAAAATGTAATTATGTCAACTTTGAAAATGCCTTTAATTTAAATTAGACTTGAAGTATGTATTTTTAATCACATTTTTAAAGTAGGAAAGCTGTCCACGGAAAAATCTCGGACTTGTTCAAAAGATGCTTCTTCTTTTTGTATAGACATGACTCTGTCGGTTTTTTCAATGTGCCTCCATTAAGTTCGTGGTCTTTTCACTGATCGTCTTCCTATTGGGGAACCGTCTCTCGCCGTCCTTACTACCCTATTTGTTGTCATTGGGCTTACGTGGTCATTCTATTCTACTCTTCCGTTTCGTACCCAGTTATTAATGTTCTCCACGTTGCAACTCCATCGTACTATATATGTACTTCTCCCATATTGTCTTACCATCGATTTTTCGAAGGGTTTTCATCTCCACTGTTTCGAGTAATGTTTTTGTCCTCTCTGTGTCAGGTCGTGTTTAGGCCGCGTAGGTCATTATTGGTCTGATGACTGTTTTACAAATTCTGCTTTTCATCTATTTTCCGATATTTTTATTTTCCATATTTATTAACTCCGCCTGCAGTTTTGTTTGGTGTGATCGAGTAGCTCACAGAACTGTTGCCGGTCCCAAGCCCGGATAAAGGAGGAGGGGGTCTACAACCAGGTTAGCACCCTAGTGATAGACGTTAAAACCATAGCTCATAGAAACAGGATTATGCTTCCGAACAGGAATGATTTCATTACGACGACCAACGCGAGAAAAATGACAACGAATTTATGGAAAAAGAAAAATATACTTCGCATCGGTACTTGGAATGTAAAGTCTCTAAACACAAGAGAGCAGGAAATCACAAAAGAGCTTGTAGAAAAAAATATACACATATGTGCACTACAAGAGACAAAGAAAAAAGGAAAGGGTCAAATTATGCTGGATGACTATCTGATGATTTACAGTGGTGTTGCAAAGGATACAAGAGCCAAGGAAGGAGTCGCACTGCTAGTTCACAGAAAATTTGTATACCAAGTACAAGAGTGCCGATATATCTCCGAAAGAATAGTTCGTGTAAAAGTCAAACTGGATGACAAACCTCTGAAAGTGATAGCGATCTATGCACCTGAGAATAACAGGGATGCCACCATAAGAGAAAACTTCTATGAACACCTTCAGACTGTAATAAACGAGATCCCAAATGATGAATATATAATCATTATGGGTGACTTTAATGCCCGTGTTGGCAATGACACAGTTCCGGGAATAAAACAACGATATAATGAAAATATCAGAAATGAAAACGGAGACCTTCTGACGGACCTCTGCAGCATAAATGAAATAGGAATTAACAATACATTTTTCTCTCACAAAGAACAATACAAATACACTTTTGAAAACACTAGAGGACAAAGATCTATGATAGAATATATTCTGTCGAATAGAGAGTTACACCCGTCTCTAATCTTGGATGTAAGAGCACTAACATCAGCCGAAATAGGAAGCGATCATAAATTGGTATTGTGCAAAATCAGAATGAAAACACATATATGTGATAACAAAACAGCAGAATACACCACCAAGATTAAAGTCGAAAGCTTACAGGACGACTCCACCAGATACCTATTCCAAAAAAGACTAACGGAAAAAAGCAGCAACATGTATATCACAGAAAGTGACGGAGTCGAAGAAAGCTGGGCAAAAATTAAGTCTAATATCTTAGCCTCAGCCAAGGAAGTTCTTGGTGAAAGAAACATTAATAAAAATAAATCGCTTCCAAGACGAAGAACTCCACGGTTTTGTACAGAAGTGAAGGAAAAATGTAAAGAGAAGAAAAAAGCTTACCTAAAATACATGTAAGCTAAAACACAAGAGGCATACGATAATTATACGACTATAAGAAAAGAAACACATTAAGTAGTAAGAAGAATAAAAAACGATCACTGGGAACGTTTTTCGAAAGAAATGGAACATGATTTTTATGGTCTCCAAAAGGAAATATGGCGCTTTATAAGAGGTCAAAGAATGGAGGTAAAGGAACTAATAGAACCAAAACACATAGAAAAGGATACATGGATTGACTATCTAAAAAAGCTCTATACAGAGGAAGAACAAATGATGCTAGAACCGGAAACACCAGAAATTACCACAGATGAAGATGTTAATATAAGTGCACAGGAAGTACGAAAAACACTCGAAAAGCTGAAGAACAGAAAAGCTGCAGGTAAGGATGGAATACCAAACGAATTACTGAAATATTATGGAGCAGCAATGACAGAACAATTAACAACATTAATTAACAAAATCATAAAACACAATAAAATACCGGAAGAATGGAGAACGAGCGAACTAATTCAACTATTCAAAAAAGGAGATAAAAAGTAGCCAGAGAACTACAGAGGTATCAACTTGTTAAATGCTACCCTAAAACTTACAACTAAAATCTTACAAGACGTAATGAATCAGAGGGTAAGTTTAGCAGATGAACAACAGGGTTTTCGTAATGGAAGGTCGTGTGTACAGATGCAATATTCGTCATACAGCAAATTACTGAGAAATCACTAGAGTATAATAGACCAGCATTTCTATGTCTGATTGACTTAAAGAAAACATTTGACAGAGTAAGACTCAAAGATGTAATCCATCTTCTGTATAATAGAGAAATCCCTCTAGATATAAAAACTATTGAGAACATCTACCAAAATAACAAAATGGAAGTCAGAATAGATGGACAACTTACAGAACCTATAGATATAGGCAGCGGAATAAGACAGGGAGACTCATTGAGTCCTATGCTTTTCAATTTAATCATGGATGAAATCATCAAAAACGTCAACAAAGGAAGAGGATATAGAATGGGAAACAAAGAAGTAAAAATACTCTGCTACACAGACGACGCAATATTGATAGCCCAAGATGAAGATAGTCTGCAAAGATTAGTCCACAGATTTAACATAAGAGCAAAATAATTCAATATGACAATTTCATCTCAGAAAACCAAAACAATAGTAATCAGTAAAGAACCAATCAGATGCAAAATAGAAATTGATGGTATCAGTATTGAACAAGTAATGGTAGTAAAATACCTTGGAATTACATTGTCAAGTTACGGAGACCTAGACAAAGAAGTGAGAAATCAAGTACAAAAAGCAAATAGATTGGCAGGATGCCCTAATAACACTATATGGCGAAACCGACATATTAACACTGAGATGAAGTCAAGAATTTATAAAGCCAGTGTAAGACCAATAATGACATATGCATCAGAAACAAGACCCGATACAGCCACAACACAAAGACTACTGGAAACGGCAGAGATGAGAGTACTGAGAAGAATTACAGGAAATACACTAAGAGATCGAAAGAGGAACGAAGATATTAGAAGACAATGTAACGTACAGTGTATAAACGAATGGACACTAAATAGAAAAAAAGAATGGAACAACCACATAACCAGAATGGGGGAGACACGTGTGGTCAAAATAGCACGAGATAAATCACCAATCGGCAGAAGAAGTATCGGCCGACCGCGCAAAAGATGGAGTGACAACCTTCCATAGAGGTATCAATCCGCCAATGAACAAGCAGAATTGCTTATAAAGAGGAAGAAGAAGAAGAAGATATTCTATCATTCAGGCTCTGTTTGCTCTATTCACTTCATCTTCCACTTCTGTTTCGAGTTTCCGTAGCTAGATAGTGTGATAAATATTTAAACTCCATCACTGGTTATATTATCTGACCCTGCAACTCCAATTTACGTCTTATTGGATTTGCTGTTATAACCATTCATTTTGTCTTTTTCGGGGAAATTAGGTAACATGTTAAATATTCTGGCGGTTATATTAAATTGGTGCAGCATACGTTGTAAATCATCTTCACTTTGAGAGATTAGTATTGCATCGTCTGCATAGCAGATTATTTTAACCCGGGAGCAGTCGCGCCATTAGAATAAATCTAAAATGTTATCCTTTTTCGTAATAACTTAATGAAAAATTTTGCAACATAACTTTTCACTCGTAAGTGCCTCGAGGAAGATTATAGTAATGCGTGGGAATTTTTTTTTATTTTTTATTTTTTTTTTGTGGAATTTATGGCTATGGCGAGAACCAATTAGCTTTAAAATTGTTAGAAATAGATATTTTTAATATAATAAGTAAATAAAAACATTATAAAATATAAATTTGTTTTAAATTCGTATTAGATTTTTTCTCATCGCGCGACTGCTTACGTGACAGAAGTGAGAGCGACTCCTCCCGGGTTAAGTTGTTTTTCTCTCATTTGTTATCCTTTTTCAAAAGACACAGGTAATAAAAATCGTCACGAACAACAAGTATGTATTTAAAAAATCTTCTCTTCTTTTTTGTTCACAATGGTCCGCAAATTTTTCATTTCTACGCCTCAATGTGGCCAAACCTTTGCAGTCTTTGTTCTTGAATATTTTTTGAGACTGTAAGTCACCCCGGCTTTTTCCCTAATCAAGTCATTCCCGATCCTGGCCCTTCTAGTCTTACCCAGCATCCACCGTAACATTTTAATTTGAGCTACCTCTACTACAGAGTACCCCGCTCATTCGCTTACAGTTAAACCAGTGAGCCCATATCCTGTGGGCAATTTCTCGATCCATTGTCCGATTTTGCGTAATGTAGTTATCCCAGTTTCTCTCCATGCAATTATATGTCCGCAACCATTCCTGTTCTTCCCAATCACATATACTCCATTTTCTTATTACTAACCTAAGTCCTCCCTCTTCAATAGTCCTTCTTCCACCCTCCAACTTCTCCACCAATATTTCTTTACTCTTCACTACTAACAAGGTATCATCAGCAAAGAGCATTGATCAAGGAGCCCCCTCCTTTACATTCTGTCAGTATATCCATAAGAATATTAAACAGGTAGGAAAGTGAAGAGCCTTGATGCAAACGAACTGTCACTGGAAAACTTTTGGCCAATCCCACACAAGTTCTTACTTTGGTGTAGGCTCCCTCGTACATATACTGCACAAGCCTTACATACTTCTCAGTAACACATTTCTCTCTTCTCATACTTCTGCATAGTTCATTCCCTGCTGTGTCGTATGCCTTCTCAAGATCCATAAATACCAAATGTAGCTCTGTTTTCTCCTCGCTGTATTTTTCTGTCAACTGTCTTAAAGCAAACAAGGAATCTGTTGTCCTCCTTCCTAGCATAAACGCTAACTGCTCTTCTCCTATCGATGTCTCATTAACCTTCGCTCTACAGTTCCCTTCCAAATTTTTATTGTGTGCAACGTCTACTGTATCCTTCTTATAATCCTAAATGTCTCCTTTATATATATCCTTTATGCAATAAATGATACATCTCTCTCTCTCTCTTTCTCTCTCTCTCCTTCTCTCTCTTTCTCTCTCTCTCCTTCTCTCTCTCTCTTTCTCTCGCTCTCTCTCTCTCTCTTTCTCTCTCTCTCTCTCTCTCTCTCTCTCTCTCTCTCTCGCTCTCGCTCTCTCTCTCGCTCTCGCTCTCTCTCTCGCTCTCTCTCTCTCTCTCTCTCTCTCTCTCTCTCTCTCTCTCTCTCTCTCTCTCTCTCTCTCTCTATGCATTGGACATTCTTTCTTCTTTGCATATCCTACTTACTCATCAATGACCACAAAATATCAACCCCTTCCTCTCCTACAGCCTTCCAAACCTTCACAGGTATTCCATCAGGTCCTACGGCCTTACCATTTTTGTTCCTATTTAACGCCTTGACAACCTCGTCTCTCGTTATCCCCGTATTACATTCTCATTTGGAGTCCAGCATCTTCTGTCTCTCCTCTGGTGTTCTTTGTTTAGCAACTCTCTAAAGTACCATCTTTGTTTTATTTGAACATCGGTTCTTAACACTCTTCCATTCGCACACTCTTAATCTGCAAATCATCAAATCCTTTGATGACTTGTCTCTTGCTTTAGCAATGCACCTTGTCATTGCCTCGGGTGTTTCCAATTCTTCATACAGCTGTGCAGATGATCTTTCCTTAGCAGTAGCTACAGCATGATTTGCTTCCTTCTTTGCTATTTTGTATCTTATCTATCTCCTTATCTTCCTCTGTTTTAGACCTGCCATACTTATTTCTAACCGAGTTCTTCTCTCTAACCTTCTGCTGCACTTCATCGTTCTACCACCAAGTTTCTTTATCCCTACGAAGCCCTTTACATGATGTTTTTCCTCTCTCACTCATACCACAACTTTGCTGTTAGTTTCCCATCAGTCATTGACCGTATCTTTTTCCTCAATTTCCTCAACAATTTTATTGTTTAAATGATTATAATTCGTAAACTAACAAATATTCAGGTCCAAAATTACAGCACTGAAATGGAGTTCATGAGAAGCTGTACAGTGATAAGAATAGATTAGAAATGATGAGATAAAACGAAGAATGGCAGTAGAACAAGACATCGAACAAAAACGTTTAATTTGGTATGGACATGAGAGAAGAGCAGATCGGACAAGGTGGATGTCAAAGATTACGGATTGGAGCCCAATAGGAAAGAGAAGAAGAGGTAGACCCCGAAGATCATGGAGGGATAAAGTGGACGAGTCCATGGAAAGACGAGACCTTAGAGATGTTGGCTAAAAGAAGGAAGGTGGCGACAGCTGTAAAATCCTTACATAGATAACAAATATATAAATCATGTATACAAGATGAAATTTGTGCCTTAAAAAAGTACAAAGTGACGTTTGGTAAACTTTGACCCAATTAGAAACAGAGATATTGCAAACTTAGTGCAAAACATTGCAAAATTACGGGATTTCGAGATATTTTTAATTCGTATTTCGGCTGCATTTTGAGTAAAATAACTTCATAATAGCTAAAATTAAAGGAAAAACTACCAATTTTAAAACTAAAAATTAATTATAATCGAAATATTATTTATAACAATGTTATACAGGGTGTTTCATTGGGAAAGTAACATACGTTAACTGTAGGAAGAGGACACTTAGGTGGTCTCAAAAATACCATACTTAATGGGTCTTACTCCATTAATAACAAAGATCCTGGGTGTTTTATCTATTTTGCCATTTTCTTAATTGGTTCATAACTTTTTAACCACACCGTATATTTATTTTATATTTGGCACGCAAATATCATTTAAGGTGTACAATAAATTAATTTATTACAATTGTAGAAAATCCAGGTCCGGATTAAAAAATATTTGAAAAATGTTCCGACCCAAAAACAACACCCTGTACATTAAATTTTTTTAAAATAGATTTTTCAGTTAAAAAGAGGATGAAAAACCAAATTTACTGGTATACTTTGAGTTTTCGGCAAAATGATTTTTCTGGTCAAATTTTGAGTTTGAATTCTGAAATTATGTGAATTGCGAGAGCTCTAAGTAGAAAAAAATTGAAATACAGCTTACAACTTGTCAACCGCATTGTATATTGATTATATATTTAACACGCGAATATTATTATATTATTTTAGATACCGAATCAATTAATTTACTTAAAATTATAAGAAATCCAGGTCCGTATTAAAAAATATTGTATAAATGTTCCGACCCAAAAAAATACCCTGTATATTAAATTTTTTTAAATGGATTTTGCATTTGAAGAGGATGAAAAACTAAATTTACTGGTATATTTTGAATTTTCGGCAAAATGATTTTTCTGGTAAAATTTTGAATTTGAATTCTGAAATTATGTCCATTGCGAGAGCTCTAAGCAGAAAAAATTAAAATGCGACTTAATTTTAATTAATACCATTATTTAATCTAAATTGGTAAAATGTTAACATTTCAGTGTTTTTAAATTATATGTGACAAATAGTTTATGGTGAATATTCGTATATAATATCACAAGAGAGAAAATTTTGCCGGCAATATTTTCGACTGGTATGAAAGTTTGTTGCCTGGCAATTTTCGCGAATTAAATTTTGACTTAAATCACGAGACGTCAGTCCAGTGATTTTGTCAAAATTTCATAAGCAAAAATTACCATAAGGCAACGAACTTGAATGAAACCAGGAGAAAATTTTGCCGGAAATCATTTTCTCTCGAATGATATTCGACAAGACTATTTCACGAGACAATTAATGCACCATATCAACGAAATATAATCTTTATTTATTTGTTATTACCAGACACTTTCGTGACGGATCTGTCATAATTTTGTCGCTGAGATTTCACGTCGTTAAGGAGTTTTGTCAGTAGGAAACGAAGCGTTGCTATGCCGTTTTAACAGTTAAAAACAGTCTAGTGAGATCTATATAATATCACAAGAGAGAAAATTTTGCCGGCAATATTTTCGACTGGTATGAAAGTTTGTTGCCTGGCAATTTTCGCGAATTAAATTTTGACTTAAATCACGAGACGTCAGTCGAGTGATTTTGTCAAAATTTCATAAGAGAAAATTACCAAAAGGCAACGAACTTGAATGAAACCAGGAGAAAATTTTGCCAGTCAATAATTTTCTCTCGAATGATATTCGACAAGACTATTTCACGAGACAATTAATGCACCATATCAACGAAATATAATCTTTATTTATTTGTTATTACCAGAAACTTTCGTGACAGATCTGTCATAATTTTGTCGCTGAGAAATCACGTCGCTAAGGAGTTTTGTCAGTAGGAAACGATGCGTTGCTATGCCGTTTTAACAGTTAAAAACAGTCTAGTGAGATCTATATAATATCACAAGAGAGAAAATTTTGCCGGCAATATTTTCGACTGGTATGAAAGTTTGTTGCCTGGCAATTTTCGCGAATTAAATTTTGACTTAAATCACGAGACGTCAGTCGAGTGATTTTGTCAAAATTTCATAAGAGAAAATTACCAAAAGGCAACGAACTTGAATGAAACCAGGAGAAAATTTTGCCAGTCAATAATTTTCTCTCGAATGATATTCGACAAGACTATTTCACGAGACAATTAATGCACCATATCAACGAAATATAATCTTTATTTATTTGTTATTACCAGAAACTTTCGTGACAGATCTGTCATAATTTTGTCGCTGAGAAATCACGTCGCTAAGGAGTTTTGTCAGTAGGAAACGATGCGTTGCTATGCCGTTTTAACAGTTAAAAACAGTCTAGTGAGATCTATATAATATCACAAGAGAGAAAATTTTGCCGGCAATATTTTCGACTGGTATGAAAGTTTGTTGCCTGGCAATTTTCGCGAATTAAATTTTGACTTAAATCACGAGACGTCAGTCGAGTGATTTTGTCAAAATTTCATAAGAGAAAATTACCAAAAGGCAACGAACTTGAATGAAACCAGGAGAAAATTTTGCCAGTCAATAATTTTCTCTCGAATGATATTCGACAAGACTATTTCACGAGACAATTAATGCACCATATCAACGAAATATAATCTTTATTTATTTGTTATTACCAGAAACTTTCGTGACAGATCTGTCATAATTTTGTCGCTGAGAAATCACGTCGTTAAGGAGTTTTGTCAGTAGGAAACGAAGCGTTGCTATGCCGTTTTAACAGTTAAAAACAGTCTAGTGAGATCTATATAATATCACAAGAGAGAAAATTTTGCCGGCAATATTTTCGACTGGTATGAAAGTTTGTTGCCTGGCAATTTTCGCGAATTAAATTTTGACTTAAATCACGAGACGTCAGTCGAGTGATTTTGTCAAAATTTCATAAGAGAAAATTACCAAAAGGCAACGAACTTGAATGAAACCAGGAGAAAATTTTGCCAGTCAATAATTTTCTCTCGAATGATATTCGACAAGACTATTTCACGAGACAATTAATGCACCATATCAACGAAATATAATCTTTATTTATTTGTTATTACCAGAAACTTTCGTGACAGATCTGTCATAATTTTGTCGCTGAGAAATCACGTCGTTAAGGAGTTTTGTCAGTAGGAAACGAAGCGTTGCTATGCCGTTTTAACAGTTAAAAACAGTCTAGTGAGATCTATATAATATCACAAGAGAGAAAATTTTGCCGGCAATATTTTCGACTGGTATGAAAGTTTGTTGCCTGGCAATTTTCGCGAATTAAATTTTGACTTAAATCACGAGACGTCAGTCGAGTGATTTTGTCAAAATTTCATAAGAGAAAATTACCAAAAGGCAACGAACTTGAATGAAACCAGGAGAAAATTTTGCCAGTCAATAATTTTCTCTCGAATGATATTCGACAAGACTATTTCACGAGACAATTAATGCACCATATCAACGAAATATAATCTTTATTTATTTGTTATTACCAGAAACTTTCGTGACAGATCTGTCATAATTTTGTCGCTGAGAAATCACGTCGTTAAGGAGTTTTGTCAGTAGGAAACGAAGCGTTGCTATGCCGTTTTAACAGTTAAAAACAGTCTAGTGAGATCTATATAATATCACAAGAGAGAAAATTTTGCCGGCAATATTTTCGACTGGTATGAAAGTTTGTTGCCTGGCAATTTTCGCGAATTAAATTTTGACTTAAATCACGAGACGTCAGTCGAGTGATTTTGTCAAAATTTCATAAGAGAAAATTACCAAAAGGCAACGAACTTGAATGAAACCAGGAGAAAATTTTGCCAGTCAATAATTTTCTCTCGAATGATATTCGACAAGACTATTTCACGAGACAATTAATGCACCATATCAACGAAATATAATCTTTATTTATTTGTTATTACCAGAAACTTTCGTGACAGATCTGTCATAATTTTGTCGCTGAGAAATCACGTCGCTAAGGAGTTTTGTTATTAGGAAACGATGCGTTGCTATGAAGTTTTATCAGTTAAAAACAGTCTAGTGAAATAGTCATGTTTAAATAATGAATAAATAATAAAGGGTCAATAAAGAATACATCAATTTAATCAACAAAGTATCTAAAAATTATAACAAACGGAGAAAATTTGCAGTATAATAACTATTCAGAACTAAAACACTTATTCAAAATTACCACCATAAAAAGTTATTGTTGTGTGCAAATGGTAATATTTTACCAATTTAGATTAAATAATGGTATTAATTAAAATTAAGTCGTATTTTAATTTATTTTACTTGGAGCTTCGCAATGCACATAATTTCAGAATTCAAATTCAAAATTATACCAGAAAAATCATTTTGCCGAAAATTCAAAGTATACCACTAAATTTAGTTTTTCCTATTTTTTCAAATGCAAAATCCATTTAAAAAAATTTAATATACAGGGTATTTTCTTGGGTCGGAACATTTATACAATATTTTTTAATCCGGACCTGGATTTTTTATAATTGTAAATAAATTAATTGATTGGACACCTAAAAGAATATTCGTGTGTTAAATATAAAATCAATATGCAGTGCGGTTGACAAGTTGTAAGCTGTATTTCAATTTTTTTTCTACTTACAGCTCTCGCAATTCACGTAATTTCAGAATTCAAATTCAAAATTTGACCAGAAAAATCATTTTGCCGAAAATTCAAAGTATACCACTAAATTTAGTTTTTCGTCCTCTTTTCAACTAAAAAAACTATTTTAAAAAAATTTAATGTACAGGGTGTTGTTTTTGGGTCGGAATATTTTTCCAATATTTTTTAATCCGGATCTGGATTTTTTACAATTGTAAATAAATTAGTTTATTGTACACCTTAAATGATATTTGCGTGCCAAATATAACATTAATATATAGTGTGGTTAAAAAGTTATGAAACAATTAAGAAAATGGCAAAATAGATAAAACACCCAGTATCTTTGTTAATAATGGAGTAAGACCCATTAGTATGGTATTTTTGAGACCGCCTAAGTGTCCTCTTTCTACAGTTAACGTATGTTACTTGCTCAATGAAACACCCTGTATAAACAATTAAAAAAGCGTATACTTTCTTTTAAAACTACTACAAATTTTTCTACTAAAAATTTTGATTATAACAAAAAACGTTACATGGTCGTATTGTATGATGCAAGACAAACAATATGTATTATAAATACCTATGTCTAAATATATTTTATCTACTCCATGTCATAGTATGTAATAAGTTTTTAGTTTGTGAAAACTGTCATTATAGATAGCAGTGCGTGAAGTGTTTAAAGTGTGCGTGAAGTAACAATGTATTTTAAATGGGACTTACTTTTTCGCACTGTTTTTGACACACTTTCACGTAATCAAATATCCTTAACTTTCGCGTTGTCATGGTGATGATAACATAATGAGCAATAAATTACGACTAAAGTTTTTACAGTTTTGTGGTTTGAAAGAAGTTAGAATTTTTAAATGACAAAGTTCTAAAAATTGTAGAATAGAAATAAATTCCAGTGACGAAGAGTTATAGTTTTTTTATTTGTTCATCATAGATAAAATATTGTATGAAACTGTGCGTGAAGTACTTTTTGCGAACTTACGCGATGTATAGCACTCGCTCCGTTGTCGCTCGTGCTCTAAACACCGCGTGCATTCGCAAAAAGCATACTTCACGAACTGTTTCGTAAATAACTATTGGGTCTATTGAATAAAAGAAGTATTTGCTTTTGCTTACAAGTATTTAAGTATTTACTTAATAGTAATTGAATAAAGTCATTTCTTTAATGCTTTATTTAATTACTATTAAGTAAATACTTAAATACGAGGAAGTAAAAGCAAATACTTCTTTTTATTCAATAGACCCATTATTTACTCTATCTCATATTATGTAAAGTTTTTAGTTTGTGAAAACTGTCATTATAGATAGCAGTACGTGAAGGGTTTAAAGTGTACGTGCAGTAGCAATGTATTTTAAATGGAATTTATTTTTTCACACTGTTTTGTTTTTGGCACGCTTTCATATACAGAGTGGGCCAAAGAAAACAGTCCACCTCGATATTTGGCAGTATGCTTTTTCTCATGAGGATCTTTCAGTGCGTCACAGTTTTTCGATTTCTTTCTACCGCATTACATTGTATGTGACAGAAAAAAACGCACGTCGGTGATTACATTTCGTCGGTGACATTTATAACATTTATTCTAGTTGTCAACAGATGGAGCTATAATCGAAAATAAAAATAATTTGCGAATTATATAATATATCTACGAATATAATCTGAACAATTTAAAAGACTATACAAATCAAAGAAAATACCCTTTTATAAATGCAATAAACACAATTGATTTGTGTTTATGCCAAATTGCAAATAAAATTTGACAACTGTCAGATTTAACTAAAATGTCATGTCACTAAAATGTATATTATCACGGACTTACCTTTTTTTCTATCATTTGTGACGCACTGAAAAATGCTCATGAAAAGAAGCATATCTATTAGATTTTAAGGAAATGACGAAACAGGTCGCTTTTTGATCTAAGGGGGACACATTTTTACGGTACATACAATTGTCAACTCCTTCCCTTAAACTTCCCCCACCTCTTATTTTTAAATATGGAATAGGGGTCGTGTGCTAGCTCATTTAAAAGGTTATTCAATTCTCTATTCAGTAATATAAACATTAACATAATTATTTATGTCCAAGAAAAATTATGGGTGTCCAAGAAAAATTATTTTGAATTAAATGAATTGACACAAAAAGAAGAATGTATGTAATTCATTTAATTCAAAATACTACCCAATATACCTACTAATTTACCCAATATACATTTAATTCAAAATACTAAGCGAAACACAATATTTATTTGTCAAATAAACATTTTTCTCTGTTTTCTGTCTGTAGTAGAATGTATTTTGAGTTAAATAAATTGCATACATTCTTCTTTTTGTGTCAATTAATTTAATTCAAAATAATTTTTCTTGGACACCCTGTATAAATAATTATGTCAATGTTAATATTACTGAAAAGAGAATTGAATAACCTTTCAAATGAGGTAGCATACGACCCCTATTCCCTATTAAAAAAAAAAGAATGTGTGTGTACTTTGTACGCACGTAAGAAGTTATACTTCTATTATAATATAATCTAACTTCATATTATGATTTCAACGAAATCAATATACCTATCTACTTTCAATAGTTTTTTTGTATTGTATTTAAATATTAAACTAATTTTAGAAAGAACAAAAAAAAAAGATATGACTTTGCCAGGATTTGAATCTCTCGATCCCTAGGCGAATGCTCTACCGATCAGCTACCACGGCTTTTGTATTCAGTGGATCATTTCTGAGACATAATTACAATCTCGGTGACAGATACTTTAAATGAAAATAAACATTTTCAATAATACTTATTAGGAGGAAGAAAAATCCACAGATATAAAAATTATAATAAATATATTTACTAAAAACACTCATAATATATTCTTTTCACATAACTTAAAAGATGTAGCGACTATTTTTTAATACCATACTGTCCGTGTGCGCATGCGCCGGGGAATGTAAAAATTCACCCTCGTGCCTAAAGTATAACTTCAATAAGGAGTGGGGGAAATGGAAGGGAGGGGGTTGACAAATGACAGATGTATGTACCGTAAAAATGTGTACCCCTTAGATCAAAACTCGGCCTGTTTCTTCATTTCCATAAAATCTAATAAATACTGCCAAATATCGAGGTGGACTCTTCTTTGGCCCACTCTGTATAATCAAATATCCTTAACTTTCGCGTTGTCATGGTTGTGACCTGTTTACAATAAATTACAACAAAACTTTTGACAATTTTGTGATTTGAAAGAATTTGAATTTTTACTTAAATGTCAAAGTTCTAAAAATTGTAGAATAGAAAAAATGTAATCCAGTGACGAAGTGACGATTTTAGTTATTTATCGTAGATAAAATATTGTATGAAACTGTGCGTGAAGTACTTCTTGCGCACTTACGTTATGTATAGCACACGCTTCGCTCGTGCTCTAAACATCGCGTGCATGAGCAAAAAGCATACTTCACGAACTGTTTCATAAATAACTACTTTTAATGCCATAAAGAATTACCCCTTAAAGTTTGTCGCACTTATTTAAAAACATCCTGTATTGATGAAAAACAAGGCTAGTTGTTAAAGTACCTAACTTTTTATTATCCAACATAAGCAAATGAATCAAAAGAGAAAATGTTAGAAAGCCTAAGGCTACAATTGAGTTTTGATTTCAATATTTTATAATACAGTACGTAAATCGTTCAGCTGGACATAGGGAATATACATTGAGAGAATTGTGGCAACTGCGCTAACCTGTGTTAGTTGAAGCTTCTGTTCGAGTACGAGTTTTTAGTGCAATAGAGCTGTTAGAACGAATAGAATGAGTGAGTTTTGAAGCAAGGCTGAGTGTCCATAAATAAAATAAAAACAAAGTTTATGATTAAGAAGTTAATAATTTTACTTTACTTTTTAAAATATTTTTTATTTAAAAACTAATTTCAAAATCAAACACTTCTCCCATTCCCTTAGGCCAAAAATATTTAGCTACTACATTGTCATATTTTGACGTTTATTTGTGTCAGTCGAAATGAGTTTGAGGTTAATGTACCTTAACGACGTTCTACACTTTCGGCAAAGAATTAAGGATTTGCATGAAATTTTAGTATGTTATAGTTTACTTCAAAAAACTAAGACTTGATTTTTTAAAAATTGTTTTACCGTGCCGTTTAATTACTATTAAGGGTCAAAGTTAAGTTTTAACATGGGCTCTTATGGGAATTCTTAAAAAGTTAATAACTTTTGACCCAAATTTACGATTTTTAATTATTTGTGCTTAATTTAAAGGTTTTTTGGTAAGGAATAACATATTAAAAAATGAGGATTTTTTACCGTCCCATTTATTTTTTATTTATTTATTATAATTAATTCCGTAATTTCCTTAATTTATTATAATTTATTTTTATAAAGTATTCAATACTGAAACATATGATTTGAGTATTCTGCTATAAATGCATTATTACCAACTTTCGCTTGAATATAAGTTTCCCCTCCTTTCCTCTGAGAGGCATACCCCGCAACGAAGGTGTAGAACGTCGTTAATGCTAACAACCATATTGTCATCGAGATAGCTCAGTTGCCACAATTATCTCAATATAATACAATGCATGTATTTATGTATCTAAACATATACAATGTATGTTCCCTATGTCCAGCGCCGGATAAAGGGGCGGGCGAGCCGGGCGACCGCCTGGGGCGCCAAATTTTGAGGGGCGCTAAATTTTGTAGGACGCCAACATAAAAATATATTTTTTTCATTCATTATTTTTTTTTATTTTATATATATACTTTGAACATTTTTCCTATGACATTGTTTAAATAATTCTAATATTATTTATAAGAAAAATATTTCTATCTATAGTGAGAATTCATAACTCAAAAAAAGATTAATAGATTAAAACCAAAGCTCACTAATAAATATAATGCCACCAAGAATTCTTATGGTTTTTATCACTCATACAAAATTAATGCAGACAAATTATTTTTACCACTTACAAAGGTTGTTAATTTTTTTGGGTCATTTGTCACGTAGGTATCACATTATGTCAACAATCTATTTTAAAAATGGACGAAGATCAAATTTTAAATTATCAACAAAATTATGATAGTGGAGTCAATGAAGGTGGATATGAGTTATTACCTCAGATTTCGTTGAACCTCCATCGATTTTTATAAAAATTGGTGAGTGATTAAAGGATACCTCAAGGAACAAAGGTGACTAGTGCCAACTTGCGCTTTTTGCATTTTAGGGGTGAAATACACCCCTTTTTTAAAAATTATTTTTTAGATTCCTGAAAGTGCAGTCACTTTAAGTTTTCACTTCCTATTTTGTTAAATCTTCATTGATTTTCATGAAAATCGGTAAGTAGTTAGAGGATATCTCAAGTAATAAAAGATATATAGCATCAACTTGCGCTTTTGCATTTTAGGGATGTAATACACCCCAACTTTTTAAATTGTAAAAAATGCAGATTTCCGCATTATGGCGCAAGTAATCTCGTTTAATTAAGAAAAATAAATATTTTTTTATATATATGTGCATGAATTACATTTTTTTTTTAATTTTTCAAACCTTATAGCAACCAAAAATCCGAAAATTAACAAGTCGAAAATCACGAAAACCTTATTCTTCTATATTTCTGAAAGTGTAGTCACTGAATGTTTTCACCCACGATTTCTTTGAACCTTCATCGATTATCATGAAATTTGTTGATTAGTTAGAGCAGAGGTTCTCAATCTTTTTGAGTCAGGTACCACCAAATACTTTTTATTATTTTTGGCACCACCTAACTAAAATACCTGTCTAGCTAGGTGATCTAATTAACTATAATTGTGCCAGTGGTGGTGCTGATTTTGGCTGTTTTGAGTTTTGCGTACCACCTCAAATAATGAAATGTACCACCAGTGGTACATGTACCAGAGATTGAGAACCGCTGAGTTAGAGGATACTTCAAAAAACAAAAGTGATATGGCACCAAGTTGCGCTTTCTGCATTTTAGGGGTGAAATCCACCTTTTTTTTTAATGATAAAAATGCAGATTTCAGCATTCTGGCTCAAGCAATCTTGTTTAATTAAGTAAAAGAAATATTTTTTTACATTTATGTGCATGATTTATAATTTTTTTAAATATTTTAAACCTTATAGCAACCAAAAGTCAGAAAATTAACAAATCGACAATCACGAAAAAAATTAATCTTTTATATTTCCAAAAAGGCAGTCACTGAAGGTTTTCACCCCTGATTTCGTTGAACCTCCATCAATTTTCATGAAAATTGGTAAGTAGTTAGAGGATACCTCAAGAAACAAAAACTATGTGGTACCAACTTGCGCTTTTATCCTGGGGGTGGATGTTACCCCTTCTCATTGGTGAACACTATTTTATTAAAAATAACCCCATAATTAGATAGAGGAGTACATTCTAAGCAAACTTTCTTTTATTAAGTTTATAAATTTTTTATTTAAATAATATTTCATAATTTAATAAAATATTATTGGTACAGTAAAACCTGACAATAACGGCCACTAAAAATAGAAAACAATTGGCCGTTATAGAAATGTGGCCGCTAATGCTAGGTTTCCTTTTCCACAAATACATAAAATATAATTGAAAATTTATTTATTTTAGTAATTAAAGCAAATCTAATTAAATATAATTCTACAAACAAACGGAACATACTAAAACTAAATTCAATTTACTACAATATAAAACAATATCTATACGAAAAAACAACTACAAGAAAAACAGAATTTTTGTTTGTTTTACATTTTTTTAGATAAACGAAACATACTAAAACTAATTTAATATAGGTAATACATAATATAAAACAACATACTATAGCTACTAGGAAAAATACGCTTATCACTAAAGTATCGTCGTGCTTCCATGCTATATTCAACAAAACCAACTTGGTAGGGCCTTTAATTAGATATCGCAAATCACTTTGGCTGATTTTGTCTGCATATATATTATGTTTGAGGAATCCCTTTTTTTTGTGAGACTGGATATAGGACATTTCTCAAGTATGAATTCACATTCATGGTATATCGTTGCTATACAGGGATAATAATCTGTGCAATGTTATGGTACAGGCTACGTTAAATATGAAGTAAATGTGGAAGATATACACTGGTTATTCATTTATTTACATTTACTCGTTATTTACATTTGCAAATTGTAGAAGCCTCGGAGGTGTAACCAGAGAAGGTTCCCATTGTTTTCATTCTGGTGGTATATGCTATATGCCATTAGAGTTAAAACTTAGTCTTTTGCTAGCAGTTGCCGCTAAGAATTTCGTTCGTTGCAATTCGGGACTGCACGCTGGGGTTTGTTTTGGTTGGATCGGGGAGAGCAGCATATGTGCCTCCTGATGAGAGACTAATAAGTTTCGAAACCGGTAGAGGTGCTTGCAGCACTCTCTGATTGGACTGGAATATGGTTTGGCTGTATTTTCGTTTTGCAACGAAATTGAAAATGGTTATTCATTTTTTTATTTACATTTACTCTGTGTGGAGTATGAAGGGAACCAGTCTCGTTGGAATTTTACCGCGCTGAGCAGATGGGACGTGAATTGTAAATTGTAGAATTCCCTCATCTTCCTTAGTCTCAGCATCCGTATGGCTTGCAAATTGTAGAAGCCTCGGAGGTGTAACCAGAGAAGGTTCCCATTGTTTTCATTCTGGTGGGATATGCTATATGCCATTAGAGTGAAAACTTAGTCTTTTGCTAGCAGTTGCCGCTAGGGCATCTATGCCATTTCGTTCGTTGCAATTCGGGACTGCACGCTGGGGTTTGTTTTGGTTGGATCGGGGAGAGCAGCATATGTGCCTCCTGATGAGAGACTAATAAGTTTCGAAACCGGTAGAGGTGCTTGCAGCACTCTCTGATTGGACTGGAATATGGTTCGGCTGTATTTTCGTTTTGCAACGAAATTGAAAATGGTTATTCATTTTTTTTATTTACATTTACTCTGTGTGGAGTACGAAGGGAACCAGTCTCGTTGGAATTTTACCGCGCTGAGCAGATGGGACGTGAATTGTAAATTGTAGAATTCCCTCATCTTCCTTAGTCTCAGCATCCGTATGGCTTGCAAATTGTAGAAGCCTCGGAGGTGTAACCAGAGAAGGTTCCCATTGTTTTCATTCTGGTGGGATATGCTATATGCCATTAGAGTGAAAACTTAGTCTTTTGCTAGCAGTTGCCGCTAGGGCATCTATGCCATTTCGTTCGTTGCAATTCGGGACTGCACGCTGGGGTTTGTTTTGGTTGGAACGGGGAGAGCAGCATATGTGCCTCCTGATGAGAGACTAATAAGTTTCGAAACCGGTAGAGGTGCTTGCAGCACTCTCTGATTGGACTGGAATATGGTTCGGCTGTATTTTCGTTTTGCAACGAAATTGAAAATGGTTATTCATTTTTTTATTTACATTTACTCTGTGTGGAGTATGAAGGGAACCAGTCTCGTTGGAATTTTACCGCGCTGAGCAGATGGGACGTGAATTGTAAATTGTAGAATTCCCTCATCTTCCTTAGTCTCAGCATCCGTATGGCTTGCAAATTGTAGAAGCCTCGGAGGTGTAACCAGAGAAGGTTCCCATTGTTTTCATTCTGGTGGGATATGCTATATGCCATTAGAGTGAAAACTTAGTCTTTTGCTAGCAGTTGCCGCTAGGGCATCTATGCCATTTCGTTCGTTGCAATTCGGAACTGCACGCTGGGGTTTGTTTTGGTTGGATCGGGGAGAGCAGCATATGTGCCTCCTGATGAGAGACTAATAAGTTTCGAAACCGGTAGAGGTGCTTGCAGCACTCTCTGATTGGACTGGAATATGGTTCGGCTGTATTTTCGTTTTGCAACGAAATTGAAAATGGTTATTCATTTTTTTATTTACATTTACTCTGTGTGGAGTATGAAGGGAACCAGTCTCGTTGGAATTTTACCGCGCTGAGCAGATGGGACGTGAATTGTAAATTGTAGAATTCCCTCATCTTCCTTAGTCTCAGCATCCGTATGGCTTGCAAATTGTAGAAGCCTCGGAGGTGTAACCAGAGAAGGTTCCCATTGTTTTCATTCTGGTGGGATATGCTATATGCCATTAGAGTGAAAACTTAGTCTTTTGCTAGCAGTTGCCGCTAGGGCATCTATGCCATTTCGTTCGTTGCAATTCGGGACTGCACGCTGGGGTTTGTTTTGGTTGGATCGGGGAGAGCAGCATATGTGCCTCCTGATGAGAGACTAATAAGTTTCGAAACCGGTAGAGGTGCTTGCAGCACTCTCTGATTGGACTGGAATATGGTTCGGCTGTATTTTCGTTTTGCAACGAAATTGAAAATGGTTATTCATTTTTTTATTTACATTTACTCTGTGTGGAGTATGAAGGGAACCAGTCTCGTTGGAATTTTACCGCGCTGAGCAGATGGGACGTGAATTGTAAATTGTAGAATTCCCTCATCTTCCTTAGTCTCAGCATCCGTATGGCTTGCAAATTGTAGAAGCCTCGGAGGTGTAACCAGAGAAGGTTCCCATTGTTTTCATTCTGGTGGGATATGCTATATGCCATTAGAGTGAAAACTTAGTCTTTTGCTAGCAGTTGCCGCTAGGGCATCTATGCCATTTCGTTCGTTGCAATTCGGGACTGCACGCTGGGGTTTGTTTTGGTTGGATCGGGGAGAGCAGCATATGTGCCTCCTGATGAGAGACTAATAAGTTTCGAAACCGGTAGAGGTGCTTGCAGCACTCTCTGATTGGACTGGAATATGGTTCGGCTGTATTTTCGTTTTGCAACGAAATTGAAAATGGTTATTCATTTTTTTATTTACATTTACTCTGTGTGGAGTATGAAGGGAACCAGTCTCGTTGGAATTTTACCGCGCTGAGCAGATGGGACGTGAATTGTAAATTGTAGAATTCCCTCATCTTCCTTAGTCTCAGCATCCGTATGGCTTGCAAATTGTAGAAGCCTCGGAGGTGTAACCAGAGAAGGTTCCCAGTGTTTTCATTCTGGTGGGATATGCTATATGCCATTAGAGTGAAAACTTAGTCTTTTGCTAGCAGTTGCCGCTAGGGCATCTATGCCATTTCGTTCGTTGCAATTCGGGACTGCACGCTGGGGTTTGTTTTGGTTGGATCGGGGAGAGCAGCATATGTGCCTCCTGATGAGAGACTAATAA
Source organism: Diabrotica virgifera virgifera (assembly GCF_917563875.1). Taxonomy (NCBI): domain Eukaryota; kingdom Metazoa; phylum Arthropoda; class Insecta; order Coleoptera; family Chrysomelidae; genus Diabrotica; species Diabrotica virgifera. Next base: position 112,319,585 of record NC_065447.1, on the reverse strand, counting down.
GTTTCGAAACCGGTAGAGGTGCTTGCAGCACTCTCTGATTAGACTGGAATATGGTTCGGCTGTATTTTCGTTTTGCAACGAAATTGAAAATGGTTATTCATTTTTTTATTTAGATTTACTGTGTGTGGAGTATGAAGGGAACCAGTCTCGTTGGAATTTTACCGCGCTGAGCAGATGGGACGTGAATTGTAAATTGTAGAATTCCCTCATCTTCCTTAGTCTCAGCATCCGTATGGCTTGCAAATTGTAGAAGCCTCGGAGGTGTAACCAGAGAAGGTTCCCATTGTTTTCATTCTGGTGGGATATGCTATATGCCATTAGAGTGAAAACTTAGTCCTTTGCTAGCAGTTGCCGCTAGGGCATCTATGCCATTTCGTTCGTTGCAATTCGGGACTGCACGCTGGGGTTTGTTTTGGTTGGATCGGGGAGAGCAGCATATGTGCCTCCTGATGAGAGACTAATAAGTTTCGAAACCGGTAGAGGTGCTTGCAGCACTCTCTGATTGGACTGGAATATGGTTCGGCTGTATTTTCGTTTTGCAACGAAACTGAAAATGGTTATTCATTTTTTTATTTACATTTACTCTGTGTGGAGTATGAAGGGAACCAGTCTCGTTGGAATTTTACCGCGCTGAGCAGATGGGACGTGAATTGTAAATTGTAGAATTCCCTCATCTTCCTTAGTCTCAGCATCCGTATGGCTTGCAAATTGTAGAAGCCTCGGAGGTGTAACCAGAGAAGGTTCCCATTGTTTTCATTCTGGTGGGATATGCTATATGCCATTAGAGTGAAAACTTAGTCTTTTGCTAGCAGTTGCCGCTAGGGCATCTATGCCATTTCGTTCGTTGCAATTCGGGACTGCACGCTGGGGTTTGTTTTGGTTGGATCGGGGAGAGCAGCATATGTGCCTCCTGATGAGAGACTAATAAGTTTCGAAACCGGTAGAGGTGCTTGCAGCACTCTCTGATTGGACTGGAATATGGTTCGGCTGTATTTTCGTTTTGCAACGAAATTGAAAATGGTTATTCATTTTTTTTATTTACATTTACTCTGTGTGGAGTACGAAGGGAACCAGTCTCGTTGGAATTTTACCGCGCTGAGCAGATGGGACGTGAATTGTAAATTGTAGAATTCCCTCATCTTCCTTAGTCTCAGCATCCGTATGGCTTGCAAATTGTAGAAGCCTCGGAGGTGTAACCAGAGAAGGTTCCCATTGTTTTCATTCTGGTGGGATATGCTATATGCCATTAGAGTGAAAACTTAGTCTTTTGCTAGCAGTTGCCGCTAGGGCATCTATGCCATTTCGTTCGTTGCAATTCGGGACTGCACGCTGGGGTTTGTTTTGGTTGGAACGGGGAGAGCAGCATATGTGCCTCCTGATGAGAGACTAATAAGTTTCGAAACCGGTAGAGGTGCTTGCAGCACTCTCTGATTGGACTGGAATATGGTTCGGCTGTATTTTCGTTTTGCAACGAAATTGAAAATGGTTATTCATTTTTTTATTTACATTTACTCTGTGTGGAGTATGAAGGGAACCAGTCTCGTTGGAATTTTACCGCGCTGAGCAGATGGGACGTGAATTGTAAATTGTAGAATTCCCTCATCTTCCTTAGTCTCAGCATCCGTATGGCTTGCAAATTGTAGAAGCCTCGGAGGTGTAACCAGAGAAGGTTCCCATTGTTTTCATTCTGGTGGGATATGCTATATGCCATTAGAGTGAAAACTTAGTCTTTTGCTAGCAGTTGCCGCTAGGGCATCTATGCCATTTCGTTCGTTGCAATTCGGAACTGCACGCTGGGGTTTGTTTTGGTTGGATCGGGGAGAGCAGCATATGTGCCTCCTGATGAGAGACTAATAAGTTTCGAAACCGGTAGAGGTGCTTGCAGCACTCTCTGATTGGACTGGAATATGGTTCGGCTGTATTTTCGTTTTGCAACGAAATTGAAAATGGTTATTCATTTTTTTATTTACATTTACTCTGTGTGGAGTATGAAGGGAACCAGTCTCGTTGGAATTTTACCGCGCTGAGCAGATGGGACGTGAATTGTAAATTGTAGAATTCCCTCATCTTCCTTAGTCTCAGCATCCGTATGGCTTGCAAATTGTAGAAGCCTCGGAGGTGTAACCAGAGAAGGTTCCCATTGTTTTCATTCTGGTGGGATATGCTATATGCCATTAGAGTGAAAACTTAGTCTTTTGCTAGCAGTTGCCGCTAGGGCATCTATGCCATTTCGTTCGTTGCAATTCGGGACTGCACGCTGGGGTTTGTTTTGGTTGGATCGGGGAGAGCAGCATATGTGCCTCCTGATGAGAGACTAATAAGTTTCGAAACCGGTAGAGGTGCTTGCAGCACTCTCTGATTGGACTGGAATATGGTTCGGCTGTATTTTCGTTTTGCAACGAAATTGAAAATGGTTATTCATTTTTTTATTTACATTTACTCTGTGTGGAGTATGAAGGGAACCAGTCTCGTTGGAATTTTACCGCGCTGAGCAGATGGGACGTGAATTGTAAATTGTAGAATTCCCTCATCTTCCTTAGTCTCAGCATCCGTATGGCTTGCAAATTGTAGAAGCCTCGGAGGTGTAACCAGAGAAGGTTCCCATTGTTTTCATTCTGGTGGGATATGCTATATGCCATTAGAGTGAAAACTTAGTCTTTTGCTAGCAGTTGCCGCTAGGGCATCTATGCCATTTCGTTCGTTGCAATTCGGGACTGCACGCTGGGGTTTGTTTTGGTTGGATCGGGGAGAGCAGCATATGTGCCTCCTGATGAGAGACTAATAAGTTTCGAAACCGGTAGAGGTGCTTGCAGCACTCTCTGATTGGACTGGAATATGGTTCGGCTGTATTTTCGTTTTGCAACGAAATTGAAAATGGTTATTCATTTTTTTATTTACATTTACTCTGTGTGGAGTATGAAGGGAACCAGTCTCGTTGGAATTTTACCGCGCTGAGCAGATGGGACGTGAATTGTAAATTGTAGAATTCCCTCATCTTCCTTAGTCTCAGCATCCGTATGGCTTGCAAATTGTAGAAGCCTCGGAGGTGTAACCAGAGAAGGTTCCCAGTGTTTTCATTCTGGTGGGATATGCTATATGCCATTAGAGTGAAAACTTAGTCTTTTGCTAGCAGTTGCCGCTAGGGCATCTATGCCATTTCGTTCGTTGCAATTCGGGACTGCACGCTGGGGTTTGTTTTGGTTGGATCGGGGAGAGCAGCATATGTGCCTCCTGATGAGAGACTAATAAGTTTCGAAACCGGTAGAGGTGCTTGCAGCACTCTCTGATTAGACTGGAATATGGTTCGGCTGTATTTTCGTTTTGCAACGAAATTGAAAATGGTTATTCATTTTTTTATTTAGATTTACTGTGTGTGGAGTATGAAGGGAACCAGTCTCGTTGGAATTTTACCGCGCTGAGCAGATGGGACGTGAATTGTAAATTGTAGAATTCCCTCATCTTCCTTAGTCTCAGCATCCGTATGGCTTGCAAATTGTAGAAGCCTCGGAGGTGTAACCAGAGAAGGTTCCCATTGTTTTCATTCTGGTGGGATATGCTATATGCCATTAGAGTGAAAACTTAGTCCTTTGCTAGCAGTTGCCGCTAGGGCATCTATGCCATTTCGTTCGTTGCAATTCGGGACTGCACGCTGGGGTTTGTTTTGGTTGGATCGGGGAGAGCAGCATATGTGCCTCCTGATGAGAGACTAATAAGTTTCGAAACCGGTAGAGGTGCTTGCAGCACTCTCTGATTGGACTGGAATATGGTTCGGCTGTATTTTCGTTTTGCAACGAAACTGAAAATGGTTATTCATTTTTTTATTTACATTTACTCTGTGTGGAGTATGAAGGGAACCAGTCTCGTTGGAATTTTACCGCGCTGAGCAGATGGGACGTGAATTGTAAATTGTAGAATTCCCTCATCTTCCTTAGTCTCAGCATCCGTATGGCTTGCAAATTGTAGAAGCCTCGGAGGTGTAACCAGAGAAGGTTCCCATTGTTTTCATTCTGGTGGGATATGCTATATGCCATTAGAGTGAAAACTTAGTCTTTTGCTAGCAGTTGCCGCTAGGGCATCTATGCCATTTCGTTCGTTGCAATTCGGGACTGCACGCTGGGGTTTGTTTTGGTTGGATCGGGGAGAGCAGCATATGTGCCTCCTGATGAGAGACTAATAAGTTTCGAAACCGGTAGAGGTGCTTGCAGCACTCTCTGATTGGACTGGAATATGGTTCGGCTGTATTTTCGTTTTGCAACGAAATTGAAAATGGTTATTCATTTTTTTATTTACATTTACTCTGTGTGGAGTATGAAGGGAACCAGTCTCGTTGGAATTTTACCGCGCTGAGCAGATGGGACGTGAATTGTAAATTGTAGAATTCCCTCATCTTCCTTAGTCTCAGCATCCGTATGGCTTGCAAATTGTAGAAGCCTCGGAGGTGTAACCAGAGAAGGTTCCCAGTGTTTTCATTCTGGTGGGATATGCTATATGCCATTAGAGTGAAAACTTAGTCTTTTGCTAGCAGTTGCCGCTAGGGCATCTATGCCATTTCGTTCGTTGCAATTCGGGACTGCACGCTGGGGTTTGTTTTGGTTGGATCGGGGAGAGCAGCATATGTGCCTCCTGATGAGAGACTAATAAGTTTCGAAACCGGTAGAGGTGCTTGCAGCACTCTCTGATTGGACTGGAATATGGTTCGGCTGTATTTTCGTTTTGCAACGAAATTGAAAATGGTTATTCATTTTTTTTTATTTACATTTACTCTGTGTGGAGTATGAAGGGAACCAGTCTCGTTGGAATTTTACCGCGCTGAGCAGATGGGACGTGAATTGTAAATTGTAGAATTCCCTCATCTTCCTTAGTCTCAGCATCCGTATGGCTTGCAAATTGTAGAAGCCTCGGAGGTGTAACCAGAGAAGGTACCCATTGTTTTCATTCTGGTGGGATATGCTATATGCCATTAGAGTGAAAACTTAGTCTTTTGCTAGCAGTTGCCGCTAGGGCATCTATGCCATTTCGTTCGTTGCAATTCGGGACTGCACGCTGGGGTTTGTTTTGGTTGGATCGGGGAGAGCAGCATATGTGCCTCCTGATGAGAGACTAATAAGTTTCGAAACCGGTAGAGGTGCTTGCAGCACTCTCTGATTGGACTGCAATGCGACAAGAGATGAAAAATTTGTTGATTCGTATAAATAAACTAGTAACTGTGGAACCAGTGTAAGAGGACATAATGAAAGAAGATGGGCCAACTAATCCGGAGTCCGGCTATATGTGCAGTTCTGTGCGAAGTAGGTGGTTGGCCCTATGTTTTTTAAAATTTCACTTCCAAGAAACTAAATAATTTATGTTTAAAAATTTAGAAATTTAAAAATTAAAAAATTTAAATTACAGACAAAAAAAGGATTAAAATCGTGTTTTTATTGTGATTCCACATTTTGCTGGATCCAGCTGGATTCAGGCCAATCTTGCAAAAATCCAGCTGGATTGCAATTCCTAATTAATACATACGATTAGAATATATTAAAAGAAATGATAGAGGATTTCTGCGCTAAAACACTGCAAGTGGAAATAAATATTAAGGGGGCAACAAAGTTAGGAAATAAATCCTGTCTGGTAAAACTGAAGAACGCAACTGATAAAGAAAAGATAATGGTAAATAAAAACAAATTGCAAAAGGTTGGCCAGGAAAAGATATACATTAATGAGGATATGAATAAAATAGAAAGGAAAATACACGGAAGAATAAGAAAACGAGCAAAGAAAGAGAAAGAAGAAGGAAAGAATGTAAAAATCGGTTTCCAGAAACTGACAGTAAACGACGAAGTCTGGAAGTGAAACGCCAAGGATAATCGCTTTGAGGTACAGCAAAGTTCAAAAAACTAAAAAAGCTAAAAAAAAAACAGTAAAATCCTATATAAAAGTCCTTAAAGTATATTTAAATTCCCTAAAAAGGGCTACATCACAATCACATAACTAGTTTTCGACTGGTTTACAAGTCATCATCAGTGCTTACCTAAAATGAATATAACCTGGTAAAATAATGCAAAGATATTGAAATTTTGACTACGGTTAAGAAAAGTTGTAGGTTATATTATGTACTGACGTGAAATGTACATGCTAACCACCAAGATATAATTTAACAAAAATATGTGGGTCAAGCCCTGTAAAAGTAGTCCGTCAAGGAAACATCGATTGAAAATGCTAAATTAAGCATGGATGTTTAAAGTATTTTACTAATATGCCCCAGGTAACATCTGAGCTGTGGATTTGACTTGTTCACATGGTGAAAGTATGGCAGCAAGTGACAATGAAAGTTTACAGGGCTTTGACCCACATATTTTTGTTAAATTATATCTTGGTGGTTAACATGTACATTTCACGTGAGTATAACCTACAACTTTTCTTAACCGTAGTCAAAATTTCAATATCTTTGCATTATTTTACAAGGTTATATTCATTTTAGGTAAGCACTGATGATGACTGGTAAACCAGTCGAAAACTAGTTATGTGATTGTGATGTAGCCCTTTTTAGGGATTTTAAATATACCTTTTATAAAAGATTTTACTGTTTTTTGTATTACATGGTATACAGCCAACTACAGGAAAACTTTTTTTCCACCTACCTCTACCGAAAGTAAACTTTTCCGGACCTGATTGTAGGGAGCAAAGTTGTACTTTTCCTCCCTAGGGAGGAAAATATTTTTCCTCCCTAGGGAGGAAAAGTAAAAGTGACGTCATTCATGAAATATAACTTATTGACGCCCTGTACAATATCTATTTTCTATTACGTAAGTATCTATACATTTTAACGTTTATTTATAAAACACCCAATATTTTGCAGAATGGTAAAAAACAGTAAATTTTTATTTTGATTTAACAATGTTTACATTAATAATTTGACTTATATTTGACAGTTGACAGTTATATTGTACCTACTTGTTAGTTTTAATTTTACTAAATTTTGTTGGTTAGTTACATAAATAAATTAAGTAAAAATAAAAAATGACTTGTTATTAATTTGAGGAAGGTGGAAAAACCATATGTATAACATGGGAGTAAAGTGCCTTTTCCTCCCTTGAATGATTACTGCCCTCCGCTACGCGTCGGGCAGTAAACTTCATTCTCGGGAGGAAAAGTAGCACTTTCCTCCCTTGTTATACAAATAGCTATTCCTTGTGGATTTTTTTAAAAAAGCTATGTAACAGGAAAACGACCGAGGCAACGATTAAGGCAAATGAGAAATAAATATATACGAAAAATAAACTTTGGAACTTGGAATGTGAGAGGGACGTATGGTGCAGGCGATCTGAAAGAACTAGTAAGAGAAGTCAAGAAATATAAATTGGACTTGCTTGCAGTACAAGAAACCAAACAATTAGGAACCGAAATAGTGTATGTAGAGGGCACAACCTTTTTTTAAAGTGGTGGAAAAGTCAGAACCAGAGGAACAGATTTCATACTACAGGAAAACTTGAAATCAAGGGTAATAGCTTTTAAGCCTATATCTGACAGACTGTGTTCTTTAAGAATGAAAGGGGAAAGAAGAAATATAAGCATTATAAATGTGCATGCTCCCATAGAAGATGCGGACGAAGATGAGAGAGACATGTTCTATGAGCAACTAGAGGAGGAATACGAAAAAACACCGAAATACGATATGAAAATAATAATGGGCGATTTCAACTCAAAGATTGGAAAGGAAGACATATATGAGAACATAGTAGGGAAACATAGCAAACATGATATAACAAATAATAACGGTCACCGAGCAGTATGTTTTGCAATGGAGAGAAATATGGTAATAAGAAGTACACAACTTCGCCGGAAGGAAATCCACAAAGGGACATTAAAGTCGCCCGACGGAAAAACAATTAACCAAATAGATCATGTACTAATAGAGAAAATGGACATGAATTTTATATCAAAAATAAAAAGCATGAGGAGCAGAATGCAATTCAGACCACTACCTAGTAAGAGTGACATGCATGGGAAACTGGGGTGCGACCGGGAAGGGAAAAAGGAAAAGAACGGAAGGTAAGAGAAAATACAATTCGACCCTATTGAAAAGTGAAGAACTAAAAAATAAATATAAAGAGAAAATAGAAATAAAACTGGCAACATGCGCACAAGACATGGAAATCGAAGAAAGATGGTAGAAAGTAAAAACATCAATAAGGAAGGCAAATGAGGCAGTTCTAAACAGTACAGTGATAAAAGGAAAAGTAAATGACTGGTATGATGAAGAATGTGAGAAAGCAGCTGAAGCAGTGAGGAGAGCTAGACAAATAATGCTATTAAAAGAAGATGAGAATAACAGAAATGTGTATAGGGACGCAAGAAGGGAAATGAAAAGACAATGCAGGAGAAAGAAGAGGATATTTAAAGAAAATAAGCTAAAGGAAATTGAATAAAAATTTCAAACTAAAGAAATAAGGTCATTTTAGCAAGAGATTAAAGAGATTAAAAGAATGGACAAAGGATATCAAAGCCGAAGCATCTATATTAAGAATGAAGGAGGATTACTAATAAATGAAACAGCGCAGGTGCTAGAAAGATGGAAAAATTATTTCGAAGAGGTATTAAATAATGTTGCACAGAACGAGATGGACATAATACAGAACATGGATGAAAATGATACGATAGTGGAGACGCCAACAAAGCAAGAGGCAATGAATATAATCAGCCTACTTAAAAACAACAAAAGTCCAGTCGCGACAGAAATAACAGTTGAAATGTTAAAGACAGGAGGAGAACAACTATACGAGCAACTATTTGGGCTGGTGAAAAAGATATGGGAAGACTAAAAAATGGCAAATGACTGGAGGCTGGCTAGAATCTGCCCCATACATAAAAAAGGAGATAAACAAACATGTGAAAATTATAGGAGAATAGCACTCCTATAGACAGGGTATAAGATATTAGCACAATGCATACGTGGAATACTGAACGAATTCATGAAGGATACTGTGGGGGAGTACCAGGCAGGCTTTCGATCCAACCGTTTGGTAACAGACCATATTTTCACGTTAAAAAAATTACAAGCAAATTGCTATGAGTACAAAACTACCCTGTATGCGCTGTTCATAGATTTCAAGCAGGCATATGATCATATAAATAGAAAAGAAATGTACCGTGCTCTGAAAGAATTAAAAATTTCCAAAAAATTGATTAGCTTGATTGAAATGACGTTGACAAAAAGGAAAAGTGAAGTAGTGTGGAAAGACGTCTCAGAAGACTTCGAAATCAAACAAGGACTCAGGCAAGGTGACCCGATGTCAACCACGTTATTCAATATTGTTCTTGAAGTAATAATGAGGAATTACAGCATAAAAATGGAAGAAACGATATTTAAAAATGAACATCAATGTATGGCTTTCGCGGTTGATCTAACAATATTAGCAAAATCAAAGAAATAATTGAAAAAAATTGTGAAAAAGATAGAAAAGGGAGCAAATAGGTTTGGCCTAAAGATAAATGAAAAGAAAACTAAGTACATAATAATTAGGGATACACATCAAGACAATGAAGAGTTTATAAAAGTACAAGGGAAGAAAGATTACATATTATACAGTTTTGACAGAGTGGAAGAGTTTACCTACCTTGGTGTGAAAGTAAAGGAAAATGGACATGAATACAAAAGGCAATCAGAAATACGGAATGCTAAGATCCCTAATGAAGTAAGTTTGTTTCAAGAAAAACACAAGAAAGAATTTACAAGACAGTGATTAGAGTTAAGGTTGTATATGGAGCTGAATTATGGGTTTTGAGAAAGGCAGATGAAGAAAGATTAGAAAGATGGGAGAGGAAAATTTTCGATCAGTTTACGGAGGCATAAATACACCAATGGGATGGAGAAGGACAAATAAAGAGTTGGAAGAGCTGTTGGAGAGTTGGAGAAAAATCACCGCAATAATAAAGGCGCATAGAATAAGATGGCTGGGACATGTGCAAAGATTGGAAAATCAGAATGACCAGGATGATATTGAACAGGAAACCAGTCGGGAAAAAAGGAAAGGAAGACCCCGTAAAAGATGGTTTGACAGCGTCCAAGCAGATTTACGTGAATTAAAAATAGATAACTGGAGCAACAAGGTATTAGACAGAAGAGAATGGAGAGAAGTGGTAAGAAGAGCGCAAGAGAAATTGTAACACAAGAATGTGCCATGAACTGTAAAATGAGAGCTATATATGTATATATTTCGAAATATTATAATGTATTTTTAATAGACAAATTAATATTGTATATTGTAAAAAAATGTAATTGTGTATTTCACGCCCAGGCCTACATGGCCTGTTAAGCAAAATAAATAATAATAGGTACTATGTTTGTTATTTGGTGCCAAAAACTCTGTAGTAAGTATATTACAATTAAATTTTCCTAAGCTTTGTTTTTATACAAAGAGGAGTAAACTAAAAAGAGAAATTCACACCCAAGAAAGTCACTAGAAATATCATCAAATACATCTTCTTTTTTAATTGATCATATCGGCCTTTGACAGTAATCCATAAATAGTATATTATACTAATACGTCGCTAAAGAGTCCTAATAACAACTGTTTTTTATGTAAAAACAGACAAAAATCTAAAAGTTAAAGGTATAACGCAGAAAATACAACAAATCGCTGCTATAACTTAACACTTTCAAGTCCGGCGACACGATTCGCGTGTTCACACTTTTTTCAATCAGGTGCCGCCGACACGAGTACCTTGTTCACGTTTCAACAATTTTCCAATGACTGTATAAAAGTGGCAGATGAGACAAATATCTGATATTGGCCCGGAGTTGAAAGTGTTAATAATTAACGTATGAAATGCCAACAGTGTCAAAATTGTTTAAATGTCATTAGTGTCAAAATTTCATAAGAGTGGAGTAAACTTGCCTGAGGTTGGACCAAGTACAAACCAGCTTTAGTGTGTGGGAAATTTGAATTACTCCTCTTGGTTTAAAAACAGACTATAGTATAAACATAGCCAGATCAATAGGCATGTAGTTTACATTGCAAACGGTCCTGATGAAAATTTGACACGAAATATTTATCTCAAAAATATTCCTCTTGATTTACTTAAAGAAAGAATTAATTCTTGAGCGAAAAACATGTATTTAAAATGAAAAACGCGTGCTATTCACAGTGTTTAACAAGTTTAGAATTGGCCATAGGACAATCAACCAAAGGTGTACAACATTGAAGTTGTTATTACTGTCGAAATCGAGAAACAAGATATTCTTGCAAAAAATGGCTTTGCCTGGAACCTGTACACTTCGTGTCATATAAAACTGGTACACTTTTTCTCCCAATGTAAACCTGTGTTCAGACTGGACACAATGGTTCATGAATCATTTCGTTGTTGCCATCACAGATAACGGAATTGCGCTAAATCTAAATACAAAAAAATAACATTTAAAAATGTATATTTCGAATTGTAATACATATATTTAAATTCCACACTTGTTCACTGTAAAAGTTATTCATTTTGTATTAATTTCAAATTAAATTTTTAATTTTTCCGGTGTGTTTTATTTATTCTACACAACTTAATACAGTTTTGTGCTACAATTTACGAGAAACCAATCACACCTCTTGATTTGACATTAAACATAATAATTTAAAGTCATGTCAAGATTTATTATCTATCATTATTTTTAAATTCAAATATCTTCATAAATTATAATAAAACACGAATCAATGTATGGATACTTAATCGAGATGACAGAAAATTACAAAATTAATAGGAGAATTTTTTAGGATCCATATAAATGTGACTGATTGATCGAGAATGCTTGATATTGTTTTAGTTTTTAAAACATGCGGTCTGTAGCACAGCCCTGCTTTTACCTGGTTTGATAGAATATTTCGTTGAGAACTGGCAACGTTGCCCTAGAAATTAGAATGACACTTGTGACAAGATCAACTTAACAACTTGAAAAACACGATTTTCGGTTATAAGAGTTGTACCATTTTTTATGACGCGAAGTGTACAGCCCGCGAAGTGTGTCAAGATTGTGGTACATAAAATTTTGAAGACTGAGAGACTTATCCAAAAATTTACCATTGTTGTCCTTATTTGCTTAAATCAGTACCGAATAAAAAAATGTTGTTTGTTTATGTTGATAATAGTTATTTTCCTAACAAATGCAGAAAGTCATTCTTTTCCGCACGCGACTGCAGTTTGCCAAACGACGCGAAGCGGGAGTTCGGCAAGCAGTCGAGTGCGGAAAAGAGACTTTCTGCAAGAGTTAGGAACAATATTTTTTCTAAGAGTCTTAAAAAATTACCAAATCTTAATCAATTAATTTAATTAATATGAAAATACATACACAAATTAATTCTTTGACAAGGTTGTCAAAACCAAATTTTCAATATAATTAGTTAGCATGACGACGATCTTGGTTTCCATGACGATGATTCAAAACGACTGTTATTGTCTACCGATTTGACTTTCGAATATTATGTCAAAATAATTTTATTTCATCGAATTGTCGTGTTAATTTCATTAAAACAGGAACACAATAAGATATATTTGAAATAAATTAGTAAATAAAACATAAACACACACACACGAAATAAATTAGTAAATAATATCTAAATATTAGTTTATTGCATGTATTATAATTACTTAAAGGCCATATTAACATATCTAAATTAACACGCGTGCGGAAAAGCAAAAACCGCGTGCGGAAAAGTAACACGCGTGCGGAAAAGTAAGTGAAACTTTCTAAACTAAAATGCGTGGGCGAAAGTAGACATTTTTGCACGCTCGTAGAAAAAATATGTTTTATGTTATGAAAAAAGGTAGACAGTAAGAATTTTACCACAAAAAATTGTTTGTTTTCAATTTTGTAGAATACAAAATTGCACCTCCGCTCAAACAGTGTCATAAGTCGAAACACCAAAGTATCGAGAAAATTTTTTTAAAATTTGTGTTATAACTTTTCCAGGTTTAATTCTAATACTATTAAAATTAGTATGATAACTATTTTAGTCAGTTACAAAGGTTTTTAAAGCTCTACAAAATAGTGTATTAATTCTGCTAAAAATATTAAAAAAAAATTATTGTTTGAGTTGTGACACTATACAGATAAAATAACGAAAAATGTATGAAACATTATTTATCAAAAGTGGCACTTGCAGTACAGAATCTAATATGACTATTATTATCTGGTTAATCGACTTATACTAACGATGTAACTTTAAATACAAGTAACAACATCAAACAAAAGTTACTCCAAAAAGAAAGATAAATCGATAGTTTAGTCCAGTGGTCGGCAAAGTGCGGCTCAGAAGCCGCATGTGGCTCTTTGGTTCCCTAGGTGCGTCTCTGGCACAAATATCCACGGAAAGCGCAATAATATTTTCATTAAAAAAAAAACTTGGTAGGAAAAACATTACCTACATCTTATTCTGATAAATTAGCTTTTATCAAACTTACAACCTTTAGCATTTGTCAAAATTCCTCTTAATGATACGACAACCGAGTTGAAATTTTCCCTTTAACAATTGGATTAATAGCTTTGAAATATGTATTTAAGAACAAGGATGTATGGGTATGGCGCTCCAAATTCGAACGTCTTCGTGTTGAATTGGAAATATTGGAGAAGAAAAAAATGTTCACAACACAAGTGGTCTGCTTTTGAATGACCTGGAGAAGGAAGATATGATCATTTTCAACGCTTGGAATAGTATTCCTGATTCTTATGACCAGCTGAAAAAGCTCACGTTTGCTGTTCTTTCCCTTTTTGGTTCTACATATCAACATTTAAAAAAAATGGATTTTTGTAAAAAATACAGTGTTGTAGGAAATAAAACCTTACAAAACGAAAGAAAATAGAAGTTTTTACGATGATTAGAAACGAAAATATCGCCAAAAAACGAAAAAAACACGTTTTAATTTTTTGGTGGTTATGGATGGGGCTAGCTAGGTAGTAGGGTTTTAGTTTTATTTCGTGTAATAAAAGATTGCTGAACAAGCAGATTTGGCTCCCAATTTTTTTTAAATTGTTGTAATGTTCATATTTGGCTCTATGGCTAAAAAGTTTGCCGACCACTGGTTTAGTGTGAAAACCTCGTATCTCATTTCACAGAAAATTTTACAGGAGAGACCTTAAACTTAATTTCTGCATACTATAACTTAAACCAAAAAAAAACAATCTTTACATATTTTTATTCTGAGTACGTTTAGATCATTACACATACATTTTTCATATATATTTTGGGTTACAGTATGCAGAAATTCCGTTTAAAGTCACTCATGTAAAATTTTCTGTAAAATGAGATACGAGGTTTTCACACTAAGCCATCGAAATACGTAATAAATGTGCCACTTTTCTTGAGCACATAGACCGATCTTTTTGAATAAAGTAATCACATATATTGTCTTAACTCGACAAACAACGCTTTTAACATTTTAGATATGGAAAAATGACTTGCACAAGTTGATATGTGACACTGTTTATGTTTGGTGCATTGTTGATTTTGGTTAATCATATATAATGCCTCTAGTGTCATCTAACGAAAAATACTTGAACTATAAACGTAACACTTTTTGAGATAAGAGTTTGTAGGTTTATTAAACTGTTGGTGCAATAAAACCATTTTTATTTTTTTTAGTTGACACTATTTGAGCGGAGGTGCGATATATTTAAATGTGTGTCTCTTTGACACCACCCCTTCTTCTGTTTAAACAAATTCACTCCTACCGCAATGGGTTAAATTATGTATTCTAATCATTACCAAAAATGTATGAAAAACCAGGCATAACCTTTTCAGGACGGTACCTATCTTCTCTCACAGTGCAATCCAGACGGCAGTTTTTAGCCTGCCTTGTGGAAGAATGGATGATAATATCAGTTAGAATAAAAAAAAATATGTACTTGTTTAGTAGTGATGTTGATTATAGTTACTTTCGAGTAATCGTCACAAATCGTTACTTTTGTATAAAGTAATCATTTACAGTATTCGTTACTTTGATTACTTTTGTTGCTTTTGTATTTGAGTACCGAGAATCATATCAAAAATTGTATTTCTCGTTAGATAGGTATTTTGTATAGGTATTCCGATATAACAAGTAATCATTTACAGTATTTGTTACTTTGATTACTATGATTACTTTTGTTACTTTTGTATTTGAGTACCAGTAATCATATCGAAAATCGTATTTCTCAGTAGGTTGATATTTTGTATAGGTATTCCGATACAGGGTGAGTCATGACTGTCATGAGGAACTGTACATACTCCTACCTCGTATAGAGGCTCCTATGAGGAATAACAAATGACCATTAAAAAGTGTCTGCTCCCATTGTTTAATAATATACAGGGAGAGTTTCGCATTTTGACAAAAATTTGTATTCGTCATAATTTTTGAACGGTCAGATCGATGTATCTCTTATTTTGGCCAATCGTTACTCTATTACCACCTAATCAACTAAGTTATTCAAACTGGAAAAAAATCAGGTCCGGTTTTAAAAAAATTAGTTCGTTTGGGTCTTAGAAAAAATTTCACCCTGTATACGCTTTTTGAAAACTCTAATAATATAAATTTTACAAATTAGACAAATAGGCAATTAAAATGGCATATTTATTTTTTTCCGCACACGATTACTTAATTTTTTATAAAAAAATCAAATTTCACTATAAAATAAAAGTTTGGTAAAGTGAACCATAGATTTAAAAAAAATAACTTTTATTACAAAAATTAATTTTTTTTGCACAAATAAGTAATTTATGTTACCATCCAATCAACTGATTTATTCAAACTAGAGAAAAATCAGGTCCGGATTTAAAAAATTAGTTCGTTTTGGTCTTAGAAAAAATTTCACCCTGTATATGCTTTTTGAAAACTCTAATATGAGTTTTACAAATAAGACAAATTAGCAATTAAAATGGCATATTTATTTTTTTCCCCACACGATTACTTAATTTTTTATTAAAAAATCAAATGTGTCAAAATCGGAATTTTAACCTAAAAATAAAAAAAAATGAACTCACGGTTTAACTCGCTGCAACTCTGTTCCATTTTAATATTTTTATTTTCTGAAATTTTTACAGCACATACCTCTTACCATTGTGAAGACTATGAAAATTGTTGTAGACTTTCAGTCTTCTTCTTGTAAAAGTTGAAAACTTGTAAATCGCAAAATTTAGGTGGAAAAATTTAAAATTTATCAATTTGATCACGTCTGTGTTAAACTATAGAGTCCAAAAGAAGTGTTATGGGAAGTTTTAGATCTAGACGTGTTATAGAAAAAAAAAAATGGTAAAACTTTTAATTTTAAGAAAAACGTTTTTGTAAATTAATTTTTGTAAAAAAAGTTATTTTTTTAAATCTATGCTAAAACTTTGCCAAACTTTTTATGCATAGTCAAATTTGATTTTTTAATAAAAAAATAAGTAATCGTGTGGGGAAAAAATAAATAAGCAATTTTAACCCTTTCGATGCGGCTCTCTCTCCGGCGATACTCATGCCCCAGTGCGGCTATTTCTGACGTCAAAACGGTCGGCCGCTTTCGCGCTAAATAATGCGACTAAATGATTCTTTATAACGTTGTTTTATATAAACAAAATAATTGGGTAATTATTTATAATTTTTTTTATTTTTTTTTGAAACAAAATAAATTTTACAAAAAAATACAAAAACGCTATTGTTTAGAAAAACTTAGGATAGAAAGATAGATAAAACAAATTAAAAAATTATTGCACATATTTTTGCATTCAAATTCAATGTAAACAAATGTTAACAAAACAAATAAAAACAAAAAAATTATCCATAACAAAAAAACAACAAAATTATCCATAACAAAAGAAAAACAAAATTATCCAAAACAAAAAATAAAACCAAATAGTCATTTGTTATGTAGAACTTACTTTCTAAAAATGTTTGATGGTGTGAAATCTTTCAAAACAATTCACAACACATAAAGGCACATTGCACTCACGGCACATAAAACTTGTTTCTTTTCTTTTTTTGTTTTTGGCACACACAACACATTTTCTTAGTCCAACTTTCCTACTTGTTGTGGGAGGTACATGCGACGGAAAATGCCTACAAGTAAGCCGCAATGGATTGTCGTCGACTGATCTTCGACCTGCTGACGTGCGCATTTTCCCCTTGTGATTTTCTTCCACTATCTGTTGGATGAGTGTCAGTTGAAATTCTGCCAACGAAGTTTTAGTTTTTGCTACTATATTATTCAAAACGTTTGCATTGAGCAGAACCATATCCATAAGGTGAAGGAAAACTTTTTTGTACCATTTCGCAGTTTTTCGGACGCACTCTACTGAACTCAGTAGCATGTCCGTCTTGTCTACTGCACCCATAAACTTATTGTATGCAACAATACACTGGGGTTTTACAATTGTCCTCCCAGTGAGGCGATCTTTTTTACCAGTTTCCATACCGGTGTTGTTATGTAAGCTCGTAAGCATGTATACTTCTCGTTTATCACAATATTTTAGCGACAACAATTTGTCATCACTTCGGAAACTCCATTCTCCTCTCTGAAGCTTTTCTGCCATTTGCGGCATATATTTTCTATTTTTCCGCACAGTTCCACACGCATTTGTAGCTCTATTATACAGCCATACAAACAGACTGGGGCTTGTATACCAATTGTCACAATACAAAGTATGACCTTTATCCAAATAGCGTGCCAAAAGCGTTAGCACCACATCGCCAGATTTACCCAAATTACAATTATTCGTTTGTAAGTCAGTTGTTGCTCCAGTATAGACAACAAAATCGAGAATGTACCCAGTCACTGCGTCGCATAAAACAAAAAACTTTACACCAAATCGATGTCTCTTCGAGGGTATGTACTGTTTGAAAAAGAGTCGGCCTTTGAAAAGCAAAAGGCTTTCATCTATGCACAATTCTTTATGCGGCTTGACAGCGTTTCGGAAAGCATCACGTACGTGGTCTATTACTGCTCTAATCTTGACCAAACTGTCGCCGTTTTTTGGCAGATTGTTGTCCGAGAAATGCAACATTCGCAAAATCAGAAAAAACCTGTCACGCGACATAAGCTCAGAAAATGCTGGAGTAGATAATAGTGTGTTTGTTGACCAGTATTCACTGAGGCGCAATTTTTTTACACGAGGCATCAGATATGTAATCCCAAAAAATAACCACATCTCATTGAAATCTGTATCTTTCCATTTCTTCAAACGTGACTTAGCGGATACTTCCACATGTTCACAAACGTAAATATAAAATTTGTTTGTTTCCGTAACTATATGATTTACTATATTGTCCGTAAAAAATACTTTACAAAAATCCAAAGGTTTATTTTCAGCAGTCAGCCCATCAATTGTGCAACCAACCTCTGACGAGTCAAATGCAAATGTTTTTGGTAGAAGGTCTTTTTTTTTCCAGAGAAAATCGTAGGTATTATTCGATGTTTGGTCTTCGGGCTCTTGAGCAACGTCCATTTCTTCATCGGAATCTAAAGCATTTTGCGTATTTTCTATGTATTCGTCTTCACTGTCGCTTCGAGTAAGAATTTCAAGTAACTCTTTTTCAGTATAAAACTGCCCCTTCTTAGGTCTTGGTAACGCTTTTGAAGGCCCCGGTTGCTGCTCGTCCATTATTTATAAAAACTAATAGGACGATACTGATGTAAAAATGATGCAATACTAAAGTAAAACTGATAGAAATCGCAATGTTTTCGTGTTGGGACAAGCATCGGCAATGAGTGAATAACAACATCTAAACGCAGACGTAAAGAGACCGCCCACTACTCAGCAAGCGCTAGCCCCGCCTTGAATTACCCACAAATGAACACGTGCGCAGGAAACTGCAATTGTCGGCCACAGCACTTCACGGCAAATCAAAATAACTAAATGACGTCCATAGCACTGTAGGCACGGCAAATCAAAGACGTCAAATGACGTCCGCAGCATTCAAAGGGTTAAAGTTTGGTAAAGTGAACCATAGATATAGAAACAAATACCTTTTATTACAAAAATTAATTTTTTTGAACAAATATTTAATTTATGTTATCACCCAATCAACTGATTTATTCAAACTAGAAAAAAATCAGGCCCGGATTTAAAAAATTAGTTTGTTTGGGTCTTAGAAAAAATTTCACCTTGTATCCGTTTTTTGAAAACTCTAATATGAATTTTACAAATAAGACAAATAGGCAATTAAATTATTCATAGTCAAATTTGATTTTTTTTTATAAAAAATTAAGTAATCGCGTGGGGAAAAAATAAATATGCCATTTTAATTGCCTATTTGTCTAATTTGTAAAAATCATATTAGAGTTTTCAAAAAGCG
The DNA here is from genome assembly GCF_917563875.1 of Diabrotica virgifera virgifera. Lineage (NCBI taxonomy): Eukaryota > Metazoa > Arthropoda > Insecta > Coleoptera > Chrysomelidae > Diabrotica > Diabrotica virgifera. The sequence continues at coordinate 112,300,313 of NC_065447.1, read as the reverse complement.
TATACAGGGTGAAATTTTTTCTAAGACCAAAACGAACTTATTTTTTAAATCCAGGCCTGATTTTTTTCTTGTTTGAATAAATCAGTTGATTGGTGATAACATAAATTAAATATTTGTTCAAAAAAAATTAATTTTGGTAATAAAAGTTAATTTTGTTAAATCTATGGTTCACTTTACCAAACTTTTAATTCATAATCAAATTTGATTTTTTTTATAAAAAATTAAGCAATCGTGTGCGGAAAAAAATAAATATGTTATTTTAATTGCCTATTTGTCTAATTGGTAAAATTCATATTATAGTTTTCAAAAAGCTTATACAGGGTGAAATTTTTTCTAAGACCCAAACGAACTAATTTTTTTAAAGCCGGACCTGATTTTTTTCTAGTTTGAATAAATCAGTTGATTAGGTGGCAATAGTGTATCGATTGACCAAAATAAGAGACACATCAATTTGACCGTTCAAAAATTATGACGAATATAAATTTCTGTCAAAATGCGAAACTCGCCCTGTATATTATTAAACAATGGGAGCAGACACTTTTTAATGGTCATTTGTTATTCCCCATAGGGGTCTCTATACGAGGTAGGAGTATGTACAATTCCTCATGACTCACCCTGTATAACAAGCAATCATTTACAGTATTCGTTACTTTGATTACTATGATTTACTTTTGTTACTTTTGTATTTGAGTACCGGTAATCGCTGGGATACGATTGGTATTTTTTTATAGAAAGTAATCAAGTGTACTGGTTGTAGATACAATTAATAGTCGTTACTCGCTCTGATACAATTGCTACGAAGTAGTCAGAGCAATCAAAGTATTCAAAGAAGATACAATATTTGTTACTCGCTCTGATACGATTGATACGAAGTAACGAAGTTATCAGAGTAATCAAAGTAGATACAATAGTCGTTACTCGCTCTAATACGATTGGTACGAAGTAATCAGAGTAATCAAAGTACAGTAGAACTCCAATTATCCGGATTAATTGGGACCGGACCCGATCCGGATAATCAAAAATCCGGATAATTGGATTTTTCTCGAAAAAGGCCTTTTCCGGGAAAAAAACGTAATTACAGCAAAACACAATGGAGAACATATACGGTATTTATTATGAAAAACAATACAGTATACACAACAATATGTAAATGACAAAGTTTACATTACGTAATATTGACACACAATACTAAATCACAGTAAAATGAATTTTTTTTTACAAACTTGATTTTTTCTTTTTCTCAATCTGATCCGGATAATTGGAGTCCGGATAATTGGAGTTCTACTGTAGATACAATAGTTGTTACTCGCTCTGATATGATTGGTATGAAGTAACGAAGTAATCAGAGTAATCAAAGTAACGATTTGCCTCTGAGTATAGTAATCGTTACTTTCGGTATTTGTAAGTAATGAGTACTTTGTAATGAATAGTTACTTTTTCAACATCACCATTGTTTAGGTCTGTGATCTGTTAGGCACTTTAGCAAGTCACGATATAACTGGTACACCAAATTCTTGGTAGAGTCAAGGGAACCCGTACGATGAAAAATAGTGATTATCAACGAACTAATTGAACAAGTCTCAAGATTCGAATATATGGGAGTCAAAATATGTAGTTATGGAGATGTTAAAGACAGCATCCAAAAGCAAGCAAATAAAACCAATTATGTGTCAATGGCGTATGTGAAGAAACAAGACGTGAAACAGCAGAAAGCAAGAGGATACTGAGAACATCAGAAATAGGAACGCCAAGGTCAATAACTGGGAAAACACTGAGAGATAGAATAAGTACCTAACAACAGAATAAAATATCTCTGTCACATATGTACAAGACACAGTACAGTGGGGAAGATAGACGAAAGTGGAATCAGCATGTAACGAGAATGGATAGTGAGAGAATAGCCTGTATAGCCAGTGATTCAAAGCCAACAGGCAAGAGACCAATAGGAAAGCCCTTTAAAAGGTGGCGAGATGGCAGTCAACATCGCAGCTACAAATACAAGTTGAAAATCGGTTAAGATCAGGTTAATAGGCCTAATATAAGGAGAAGATATATAACTACCAGTCGTCTACCTATTAGTTTCATTTATAAACTTTGGCTGATTAATCATACACTGGTATATAGAGACTGGTAAATATGGTGGCCCATATAGGGGTCTGTAGTCCATGTGGCAATTTTTGATCCATCAGATATATTGGTTACCCGTCCTGAAAGGGTTAATTTGCAGAATGTTTATTATTTATCTGGACTCCTGCCTCACCTGGTTGATTTTCTTCTGGTTCATCCTTCAGTTCTTGAAGATGTATTGATGTGGATAGCTGGTGATTATCTATATCATTATGGACATATTCTGCAAATTCTTCTTTTTCAACTTTAACTTCCACAGCTAATAAATAAATTTATTGAAAATTGAAACAGTCCTGATGTTCATAAATTTAGTAAATGATTTCTAGTCTCACCTGGGTGCTCTTCCTTTGGTTCATTTTTTAAGTTTTGGAGATCTACTGATGTCCATAGATGACCTTCTGATGTTTGGTCATATTCAGTGAACTCTTTCTTAATTTTACTTTTAACTTCCATAACTGATACAGGAGTTTAATGTTAATTTAATTAAAATAAATATTGTGATAAAATATCTTAAATCCTTCTTCTGGGTCTCGGCCAATGAACTATCAACTGTCAACTGTGTCAACAAGTCAACATGCAATCATGGCAATCCCCTGTTCTCTTTAATTAGGGAATCCAACGATCTGTCAAACTATTCCAATATGTCTGGCGATTGGCATGCAATACATTGAAAGCATATGATAAATATTGTTTTTTAAGTATTTAAAGTAATTTTCGTATATTTATATCCGCCTAAGTATTGCTAACATACTTCTGTGACATAATAAAAAATATTGTTTACATCAATAAACTAGAATAAGTACTTAAAAAGTTTTATTTAACTAAGTAATTTGGAAGGTTGAAGAAAGGTAGGTTAACAAATTTTATATTTCAAAGTTTAATAATAAATTATATTAAGCATCCCTAAAATAGATTTTTTACTTATGTATTTTATTATTTTAGGTTAGTTAGTAATAGCTATGCCACTAACATGTATTGTAGTGAACTGTGGAAGCAGGTCGAAAAGGGATAAAGTATCTTTTTTTGCTATTCCCAAACCACTGAAGTTTAAACATGCTATCCACTTGAATGAATTAACTGTTAAACGCAGAAAAAAATGGATAAGGGCCATACGAAGAGCAGACCTGACAGAATCAAAATTAAAATATCAAAAAGTGTGTTCCAAACATTTTATTCAAGGTTTGTCAATAATTTTCTATAAAGAAATAATATTAATCTTAATATATTTCAATAAAATATTGTAGGTGCCGTGGCAGTTAGTAGGCATTCGCATCGGGTAAAATTTTTTGGAAAATATGAAAATATACATTGTTTTAAGCTATTTTCCCAAAAAATTTTACCCGATGCGAATGCCTACTAACTGTGTATCTACGTTATATAATTTTGTTTTAGGACAACCTGCAAAACTTGAAGATGTAAATGATCCTGATTGGATACCAACCCAAAATATGGGTTACTCTAGGGGACCTGTAAAACGAAAGCAGGACCTTGAAAGACTGGAAAGAGTAAAGAAAAGATCTTCCACAAAGGTTTCACAAGAGGACAATGATACATTTATTGAGGTATACTAATTAAAAGAGAATGTCATTAACTTTAAATTGATTTGGAATTAAGGGGATCCGTACAAAGTTTCGGCTACAATGCTATTTAAATCGGATTCATTCTTTTCAAAACCTGAGAAAACTAATAAGTATTTTTGAAAAATTTAAATGCAGAATGAAAGATTACTTTATTACCGAGGGCGAAAGTCCCTGAAAACTTTTATGTTTATTTTAATAAGTTACAGGGGTGAAAAACTAAGAGAAAATGTAGTGTGTTTTTTATTTTAAAATATCTCATTCAAAAGAAAACTTTTTATTTATTCTAAGGGACTTTCGGCCCTTGATAACAATTTAGTCTTTCATTCTGCATTTAAATTTTTTAAAAATATTTATTTGTTTTTTCAGGATTAAAAATGGTGATATTTTCCAAATCGAACATTCGTTATCTTTATCATACAACGCACTGAGTCGAATAGAATATGGTGATAAGACAGTGACAATTTTAAATATTTGACATGGCATCAGGAATATTTTGAGTTATTGATTAAATAATATTGATAGTGTATTTGATGAATAATTGATTGAAGACGTGAACTTAATAAAAAGTTATTTATTGTTTATTATTTATGGAAGATCCAGGCGGGGAATACACCAGTATATATTCTGTGATCCAAGTATTTTGTTGTTACAGATGTTCAAAATTGTAAGCGTTCTATAGTAACAATATATTATTAAAAAATCACTTTTGCTCGATTGGTTGTTAGTTTTTGTTGTACAATATATAAATTATTACAATCACTGAATACATAGCTAGTGAAAAAATTATCATATTAATTAACTGAATTAATAATTTAAGCCATTATGCAAGTAACAGTTATCCAAGAACTTTCAAAAGCCATATTTTTAAAGTTAATGATGACATTGTCAACTAATGTTTACATATCCATACCAGTGAGAATTTTACTACACATAATTTGTCATGTAAAGACAGAAAAGGTAGGGATAGCAGTAAAATATTTGCGCTTACACTCTTAAAGGGAATTTTAATTATAGAGATCAGTGTATAATAGTCGACAGTACATGTAAAAACCTTAATTACTCTGTTACCAATGTTGTATCGGATTGTGAAGACATTATAAAAGATCTAGGTATTCAGTTTGACTCACAACTAACCTTCAAGATTCGTATAAATGTAAAGTATATGATTTTATAATAAGAAACTGTCATAAGTTTGATATTTTGAAATTAAAACTGTTGTATTTTTGCTTAATTCTGTTAAAGCTTGCATATGGTTCCACTATAAGGATCCCAATTTATAATCAATTATGTTTGTTACAGAATGAAAACAATACAGTAAGTGAAAGTAACACTACAGCAATGTATGAAGACAGTACTGGAACCGAAACTCAAACTGAGTTAACCTCAGATGATATTGAACAGATGGCTCAACAATTAAAATTTGCAAATAAAAAAATTGACGAGTTGACTCGCAGAATTAATAAGACCATTTTAAGTTTCGAGTCACTAGAAACGGACAATCCGAAATGTTTATATTATACCGGTTTAAATTTTTCTGTTTTGAAGTCAGTATTTGACAGAATTAAACCATTTATTCCATCATCCTCAGTAACTGTTTTAGATCCCTCTCAACAATATTTGTTGACATTGATGAAAATGAGACTTAATCTAGATTTTAAATATTTGGCCTACCAATTTGGCATTTCTCAATCAACATGTTCCACCTATTTTAATACCATCATCTCAATAATGTATCAAAGATTTAAAAATAGCATAAAATGGCCAGATCGGGAAATTATTAAAAAAAACATGCCTTCTTGCTTTAGAGAAGTCTTTCATGATAAGACCACAATTATCATTGATTGCTTTGAGGTGTTTATCCAAAAACCAGCTAGTTATTTAACCCAGCAGCAAACATGGTCAAACTATAAACATCATAACACAGTTAAATTCCTTATTGGAATTACTCCCCAAGGCTGTATTTCATATATCAGTAAAGCATGGGGAGGAAGAACATCAGATAAACAAATAGTAGAGCTCTCTGGTTTTTTGGATAAAATAGAACCCCAAGATATTGTGATAGCAGATCGAGGTTTTTTAATAAAAGAATTTTTAGATGTGTTACAAGCAAAGCTAGTAATTCCAGCTTTTACCAAGGGGAAAAAACAATTGCTTCCACTAGAGCTGGAAGAAACTAGAAACATTGCACAGGTTAGAATCCACGTAGAAAGAGTTATTGGCTCCATTAAAAATAAATTTAATATTTTTTCAGAGCCACTTCCGATTTCTATGTTAACCCATGTTACTGATGGTATAAATATAGTTGATAAGATAATTTTTATAGCATGTGTTTTGATTAATTTATGCCCTCCTATTGTTCCAATTTAATTAAATTTAACCTATTTCACCAGATTGTCGCCTTTTTAGTATTTCTTTTAATAATTTTTGGTACACATCTGAAGTGTCACTACGAAAAACAATCAATGACACCTTTGGCCAAAACTAGGATATATATATATATATGCCATGTTGTCGAGGTTGTCAGTTAGTTTTGAATTATAAATAGCTACAGCAAGAAAACTTGCATTGTTTCAGACAAAATCAAACAAGCTTATATTTTTCTAAAACTTTTTTTGTTGGTTTTTAAATATGTTAAACTAAAAAGTTCTACTCACAGATTTGGCCGCTAATTGTTTAAAGAATTAAAACTCTTTTGTATACTTAAATAATTTTAAAAATATTGAATTCATCATTTTACAAATCTTTGTTGTGGGGAAGCTTGCAGTTCTGATGATCTATTGTTGTTAAATCGGTATAATATAAACAAAATTGGGCATTTTTGTCTGTTTGATTTATAAATAAATAAACATTTTGCTTTATGTTGTAAAGTACTTTATAATCAACTATTTTCAATGGGAAATAAGCCACAATTTTACCAAAAAAATGATTTTATTAACGTTTCGACGCCCAAGTCGGGTGTTGTCAAAATACAAAATATTAAATTAAACAAAAATGTTATTGCTTAGTAAAAAATTCTTCTAATAATTTATTTAATCTGACTCATTTATATCAGCAATTCAGACATGGATTATACATTTTAATGAAGAAGACTTTAAAATGATATTGCCAATATTGATGAGTTGCGTTCCTGGGACGACTTTACTAAAAGATAGTAAATCATAATATTATCATTCGAAAGTGGTAGGTTTATTGGTCAAAAGGTGGAGAATAAAAGACAAAGACTTCGGCTACTTCATCTATTTATTGAAGACATTTTTGTTCACTAATTAGTGAACATTACCAGTTCATCTACAAATGAGTTTGATAAATAACAAACATCCATAGAAAAAAAGCAATGCAACTAGCAAGTTGTAAGTAAAGCAGCTAGTGAAACGAACCATTGAGAAATGTAAAATACAGACATTAAGTTTGTAAAAAACTAAGTACAGTTAACAATTTAAAAGCCAATACAAGAGCAAGAGATCATGTAGTAACATAATGATTGCATAAAAAAATTGCAAAAAATGTGTTCAACTAGAACGAAAATAATGTCCAGAATTCAACAATTCCAGACAATAATTTGCATTCAAATGATTTAATTTTAACTTTAAGTAGCATTCTTACAATAATGACTGTGGCTAGCGTATATTATTTATGTACACCTCATTGGTTGTTTTTGTATTTTGATATTAATAAAAAATTTGTGACAATTTTAATGAAAATAAATCATATGAAAACTGAAAAGAATGTATTTATTTGATGTTTCGGAGACTGACCTATATCAACCGTAGAATGAATTGTAAAAATATTAAGGAAACAAAGTTTCAAAATTTCCTCTTAAAAGTATATGTATACTATGGTACACTGTACTTTTGTATGTATATATGGAATAAACATGGCTCGAGGGAAACTTTTGAAGGTCCAGAACCTTTCTGTGGCATCACTAATGATGCTACGAAAAATGAGGTTCAGAAATGGCTGATAAAGAATCATCAATAGAAAAGGAGAACCACTCAAGTTCAAGTCTAGACTAAATAAAAAAAAATAATCAAGAATATTAATAAAAAACTCAAACAGTTTCATGAACCTCAATAAACGAGAGATGAAAACGGTCACTGAAATGGTGACAAGTAAGGTGAATGAACCATGGTGCAGAAAGTGCGAAATGGAAGAAGAGAGTGAATGGACTCAATAATGATTATGAAAATAATGGAAACATGAACCATTAAAATTTTATGTGGCATAATCATGAAATAGTTTCTGGTTGCATATTGAACATGTCCACCTAGTTTTGGGTTTTTCTAATAAATTTACACACCCAATATGGAACCAGAAAATATTACAATTCTCATATGAGCATTGAACCATAGGTTGGCCATCATCGACATTATTGCAAAAACACCACTTTGTTATATTGCCACCTGGTACTCTGGAAGTGTAATAACGTCCTAAAAGTTCAGGCATAATTACTTTTGCATGAAAATTTAGGACTTTATCTTTAATTTCTTCCCAAAATTTTATGTCTGGTAAAACTCTTTCGATAAATATAAAATTAGGACACCAGACAACAAAGTCACAATAATTAAGTTTACAAATAAATATTTGTGCTTGCACCTGGTAATAGTACTTATGTTTTTTATTCATTTTTACTGTACCAGTTTTATCACATTCAAGACAGGAGTCCTTTCGACTTGCATACTCCTGTAAATTTCCATTTTCTCGAAGAGAAAATGGACACTTTACTTCTAAGGTACCCGCAGCACAACAGTCACAATACACAAATCCATCAGGTGAGGCACCTAACTGAGGCCATTTCATGCACACTACCAAGCCAATTGTATTCACTATAAAGTCTCTATGATTCCTGCTAGTTTCTTTTTTATAAGCATCAATTGCCAGCTGTTCGTGATTTATCCCCCATCTTATTGCCCTTGTAGAAATTTTGCGAGGGTAACATATTGATTTGATCAAAGATAGGGATGGTTTCTCCACATTGGTTCTACAGACATCTTTAAAAATTGAAGCTGTTACTCTACCAGTCCTTTGTCTATACCACTCTGCACATTTCCTTTGGTCCTGTGTCTTATCTTCTATTTCTCTTCGTATATTCTGGGTTACCTCCATTTTACATTTCATACCTAGTTGAATGAGATCATCTAGAGGCATTTTTTCATATTTTTTATGGTACACATTAAAAAGGACTGGTATACTAACTTTTTCATTATTTTCATCTGACAGTTGTGACGCAAATGGCTCTACATGCCTCATCAAAACAGCGTCACAATTGGAATTTTGCAATTCTTGCAGCAAGTCCAACATTTCGCTATCATCCATTGGAGGAATTTCCTTATAATTTTTTTCTTCTATCACTTTCCCCCAGTCTAGTGAAGCAGACTAAGCTTGACTAAGCTGGAAAGGAAAGGTGGCGCCACTAAAGACTTTTCCAAATGCGCATGTCATCGCAGCTGTTGCAGAAACTTCAACAGCGTTGCCACATTTAGTAGATTTCTACTTTTTTGGTAGATTTTTGATATTGTTTAAAACATTCTAGTATTTTTTAGTAAATTTTTGGTATATTTCAACATTTTGTTATGGCTGAAATAAAATTTGCTTTTTATAGTATTTACCCCATTTCTAAATTAGTTTTCAGACATTTTGTTACAATTTCCCAATGTCATTACCGAAAATAAGATTCAGGACGTAGATGATGAATTTACAGAGAAATGAAACTGGATTCTGGTGCAGTTTCAACAAACTTGCAGATTTCAAGTAGCAGTGCAAGCAGTATATCAGGTGTTATTGAAGAGTTATGGCATTCGGTGAGCCTATTAGAAGCTAACGATGGAAAACTAAAATATCTAACCATATGTAACTTTGCAAAACAAAAAATGTTGTGTTTACGTGTTTCCAATGTAAAATGCGAAAGAATTGTGTGAAGAATTTGATCCTGACATGCAGAAATCAGTGGATGAAAAAATATTATATACAAATATTAAATATGAAACTGATAAAAATTAATTACAGTTTTTTCCCAGTTCAAATCTAAAAAAGTTTGGTTTTTTTACAAATATTCATATTATATTAATTTCTAGTTAGTCAGCTGTTGTTTTTATTATAAAAAGTCCTAAATTATATACAAATACGTTAATAAAGTTTTATAGTATATTTTAGTTTTTGATTTAGTAGATTTTAGCTAAACTTACAGACCTTAGTCGACTTAACATTACATGATTTATCATGTGATTTGTCATATGATTTGGTCATGGAGTGAAATTTACATGTTTACACTGTGTGATTTGTCATATGATTTTGCATTGTTTATACGGCTCGTTTTGTCATAAGCATTGTCATGCGGCTCGTCATGGGAAAAATCATATGACAAATCACATGATAAATCATGTAGTGTAGTCGACTTACAGTAGATTTTCTAAATAAAATGTGGCAACGCTGTGCAGAAATGTCATTTTATTTTGTCTTGTCAATGGCATCTGACGACATCGTTGTTTGGGTTATGAGATGTTAGCACCTCATTGATCGAATTTCGTAAAAATAATTATACCATCCTTTTGCTCACGGTTTGTACAGCAATGATCACTAGGTTTCAGATTTTGATCACCTGTAGTTTATTTTTTATTAAGGGTTGAAAATTCAAGGACGAAAAAAAAGATGTTGGCACCTCATTGATCGAAATCTTTAAAACAAATGACTGTATTCGATAGGAAATAAAGCGCTGAGCAATGATCACCTATTTTGAACATTGATCAGGCTTTTTTTGCACTGAAAATAATTATTAAAGTTGCAATAACATTACCACGCACGCGCAGTCCATTAAAAATTTTATATCTAACAGGAGCCCAGTTCTTTAGCGCGGTAAAAATTTTAAACCTACTGTGAAATCAGTGCCTTCCCGAGTTTTGCTAAATTACTATGTTACGGCTAGTATTTCTGAAATATATTTATACCATCTGAAAGTTAACAAAGTGCTCACGAAAGGACACACATTTCCAGGGTTTAGTCATTAGCAGATAATTTTGTATTAATTATTTGAAAAATTTTCAAGGACAGTCACTCTTCAATCTCATCAAAATTCTTCCAAGCTTTTTACTCTTAGAACGAATCTTTTTCTTACAGTGTTGCGCGATTTTGAATAAGTAATAAATTATAAGTTCTGACCTAGAAAACTCAGAATTGATTTTTACATTATAATCACACAAAGCGGTTATACCCTAATAGCACAAGGACGTCCAATGGACGTCCATTGGACGTCCTTCACGTACTTTAGGGACGTCCATTGGACGTCCGTTTTCGTCCGAGGAACGTCCTTTATACGTCCTATTTTGGTCCAAATGTCGCGCTACCGAACGTCCATTGGACGTCCATCTAAGGTCCGAGGGGACGTATATTGGACCTTAATCGGACGTAAATTGGACCTTAATCGGACGTCCTAGGGGACGTAAATTGGACCTTAATCGGACGTAAATTGTACCTTAACCGGACGTAAATTGGACCTTAATCGGACGTAAATTGGACCTCAATCGGACGTAAATTGGACCTTAATCGGACGTAAATTGGACCTTAATCGGACGTAAATTGGACCTTAATCGGACGTAAATTGGACTTTAATCGGACTTAAATTAGACCTTAATCGGACGTAAATTGGACCTTAATCGGACGTAAATTGGACCTTAATCGGACGTAACTTGGACCTTAATCGGACGTAAATTGGACCTTAATCGGACGTAAGTTGGACCTTAATCGGACGTAAATTGGACCTTAATCGGACGTAAGTTGGACCTTAATCGGACGTAAATTGGACTTTAATCGGACGTAAATTGGACCTTAATCGGACGTAAATGGGACCTTCATTGGACGTAAATTGGACCTTAATCGGACGTAAATCGGACCTTAATCGGACGTCCTAGGGGACGTGAATTGGACCTTAACAGGACGTCCAATTTTGGTCCAAATTCCACTTTGCCAAACGTCCAATGGAGGTCCACCTAACGTCCAAGGGGACGTTCGGTGGACGTCAATTGGGCCTTCATAGGGCGTCCCAGTTTGGTCCAATGTCTTGCTGCCGAACATCCATCTAACGTCCTGGGAGGACGTTCGGTGGACGTCTATAGTTGATATTTAGACCTGTGAAGAATGTATTGTGGGAAATAAAAAATATATTTTTTAAGAAACTTATATTACATCTATATTATATATATAATTAATATTACATCTTATATTAAATTACAATTATTGGATATTACATTATTTACATTAAATTACAATACACTTCTCCAAGAAATTAACGCACCACCTTAAATATGGGGTATTTTTGATGTCTCGTATTTCCTAAACCTGTTGTCCCATCTAAGTGATTTTTTTATAATATTATAGCCTAGGCTATAGGTTACCTCCTTAAGCTTGTCATGCACAGGGAGCTATGCTGTAATATATGTATATTATATCATATCGCTCTCTATAGTAATGAGTGAGCCTGCAGACAGGAAACAAATGGTTCCGTATGTGCAGGCTCACTCATTACTATAGAGAGCGATGTGATATAATATATACAGAGAGGTCCTAAATTATGGAATAAATTAATTTTCTCTAAAATGGACGACTATAGAGAAAAATCCGGAAACAGGTCGATTTTTGTGTTTAAATTACAACTTTTTGACATATATTTCATACTAGTGATGTCATCCATCTGAGCGTGATGACGTAATCAATGATTTTTTTAAATAGGAATAGGGGTTGTGTGGCACCTCAGTTGAAAGAGTTTTCAATTCTCTATTCAGTAATTTTGAATGTGTACGTTCCAATTAAACTATTACTGAGGTACCATTAGTTAAACAGAATGTTTTTAAAACTTTTTTGCCTCTTTGTATTTTTTTCGATAAGGCACGTTTTATCGAGATCTGGCTTCTTTTTTAATATGGTTCAAAATATACCTAAAAATGTAAAGCATAAATAAGTTTGCATAATATTACCAAGTCTCCATAATGCTACTTAACCATATACAAATATGTGGTGGATTTGACAAATATTCAAAATATTTCGATAAAAATTAACTTTTCGAAAAAGCAATAACAGGCAAAAAAGTTTTTAAAACGTTGTGTTTAAATGGTACTACAATAATAATTAATAATAATAATAATAATAAAACCATATCTCCAAACCGACCATCTCCCATATTATCAATACGTCCCTGAGAGTATGCTTGAGGATGGCAACTACAAGCTATACTGGGACCCCACTGTGCTCACAGACCAAACAGTGGCGCATAATAGACCAGATCTCGTATTAGTCAATAAATTAACGAGACAAACAACCCTCATTGATGTGGCAGACGGAACTAATGGTTCCGTGTGTGCAGGCTCACTCATTACTATAGAGAGCGATGTGATATAATATATATTACAGTATATAGCTCCCCGTGCATGACAAGCTTAAGAGGAAACAGTAGCGAGCAACAGGTAGCGAAAACGCGTTCCAAGATTGCGGCTGTAATTTTGAATATTTTTTTGAGATATTTGGCACACGCATTCGTAATATAATAAAGAATGGTGGTACAGAGCCCAATTTGAAAAATATAATAATATGTGAAAATTACTCTGTAATTAAATACAATATTAAAAAAACGAGCCTGTACCGCCATTAAGAAGAACAAAAAAATACACTTTCTTCAAATAAACTTTTTTATCCAATGCCTAGATGTTGTGTCATTTTGGAACTACTAATGAAATAAAAAATTTTAGTAGTTCCAAAATGACACAAAATCTAGGCATCGCATAAAAAAGTTTATTTGAAGAAAGTGTATTTTTTTGTTCTTCTTAATGGCGGTACAGGCTTGTTTTTTTAATATTGTATTTAATTACAGAGTAATTTCCACATATTAATATATTTTTCAAATTGGGCTCTGTACCGCCATTCTTTATTATGTTACGAATACGTGTGCCAAATATCTCGAAAAAATATTCAAAATTACAGCCGCAATCTTGGAACGCGTTTTTGCTACCTGTTGATCGCTACTGTATCACCTTAAGGAGGATATTATAAAAAAAATCACCTAGATGGGACAACTGGTTTAGGAAATTCGAGACATCAAAAATGCTCAATTTTTAAGGTGGTGCGTAATGGGCTGTATATTATACATATATTTCAAATCGACACCTTGCTCATTTGGAGATAATGGACAATTTCTTAAAAAGAAGATATTCTATCTATGTATACTTATTATATAGTGTAATATTATATTATAATATTATAATAATCATTCAACTTTTGTCTAATTTTTTTTCATCCGCCTTCGCTTAGATATTTCAATATTATAAATAGATTATAAAATACTGAGATAAATACCTTTTGCTTACCAGGTACATACCAACCCAATCTGTTTGACAAAAGAACCGTTGGGTAGAGGAAGACGAACAAAGGGGCCACCGAGCTAGCGGAAATTTCCTTTAACAATAAATTTTAAATTCAAATCCAAGAAGTTACATTGCAGTAAAAATTCAAGGAAGTCTGTACTTTATAGAAAATCAAAAAGATTGGCTAGAATGCAATTATGTACTTATACAGAGTGTTTGGTAAAGAATAGGCCATAGATTAACCTTAGATTTCGGAGGGTAAAATAGGTCGATTTAAGTTAACTTACATTAGTACTAAAGTTGATAATAACCGAAATACAAGGTGTCAAATTTAAACTTTTATTTTATTTATTCTTGAATATTTCCTAACAAGCATGGGATAATATCACGAAATTTGGTAAGCGGGGGTTTTTTGGGACAAGAAATCTAAATTCAACACCAAAAATGATGTATTGCCCAGGAAATAATCAAGAATAAAATAAAAGTTTAAATTTGACACCCTGTATTTCGGTTATTATCATCTTTCGTACTAAAGTAAGTTAGCTTAAATCGACCTATTTTAAGCTCAGTAATCCAAGGTTAAGCTAGGGCCCATTCTTTACCAAACACCCATAAGATTGAAAAATGTATGAAAAATATACCAGAAAGCATAAGAAATATATCAAAGAGCATGAAAAAATATGTAAATGTAATAAAAAACGTAAATAATACCAATGTTTGGATACCAGTTGTCCTGGCTGGTGGTTTTGTCCACAATTCTCGGCGAGTTTGTCCTCTAGGCCATCAGGAATCGATAGGCTATGTCCAGACGGTGGTAGCAGCAGAGTCTGAATGCTTCCTCTTTGGCGTTCACTTACCAAGAAGTGACTGGCTGCAACGTGGAGCTCCAGTAGCTGTCTGGGGTTGATGGCTCCGAAAACTTCTCATCTGATCGAGGAATCAGGAACATAGACTGTTTCGGCACTTCAGAAAATCTCCAGGAGCAGGAATCCTCAGGGTGGTAGATTAAAATGTTGTGCGCCTATGTCAAAGGGGCACATAATAATCCATTGGATGGACTTATGCATTGATGCTCTAAATGGCCCGATGAGGCGGTCGGACTCTGTGTTATGTTGTGAAACAGCGTCTTCATAGTTTTACGTAATATATAGTATATGTATAAGTATATTACACTTTAATTCGTATATAATATAATTTCTTACATTATGAAAATCAGTGGTTAATGAATAAAACTCTACGCGGAGCCCTAACGACGACAACGACTGAGAGATCAACTCTCCAACTTCGAACTGATACTGATATCGGTGGGTGAATCGAAAATCTATCGCCTATCGTTATAGTTTTGTCAACAGAGGAACCAAGTAGTGGGGGTGATTTTCAGACGTCCACAAAAAGTCCGTATTTCGTCCAGTACGGACGTCCAAAGGACGTTCGTATTTATTCCACCATCGGACGTCCGAAGGACGTACATATTTAGTCCACCGTATTCATATTTATTCCACCCGAAGTACGTCTAACGTCGGACGTCCAAAGGACATCCATTTATAGTCTATAGACATTAGGACTAAGACTGGACCTATTTTGAGCACGTATATTCAACTTCAAAAAGATGCTCTTAAGATTCATTTGTAGTACGGATACATTGATAAAAATTATATTT
Organism: Diabrotica virgifera virgifera; assembly: GCF_917563875.1. Taxonomy (NCBI): domain Eukaryota; kingdom Metazoa; phylum Arthropoda; class Insecta; order Coleoptera; family Chrysomelidae; genus Diabrotica; species Diabrotica virgifera. The sequence goes on along the minus strand of NC_065447.1, from coordinate 112,284,603 downwards.
TTGCTTACTAGAATTAATTAGCAAACTTATGTGATCTTGGTAACTAGAATAATAAAACATTGTAACAAATAATTTACAAATAAGATTTTCACACTTTACAAAAAAAAAACAAAAACAAGTTTAGAATATTAAACTGTGCAATTTTGAATTAAATATAATTATCTTTTCGATGTAAACTATTTTATTAACATAAAATATTTTATTGAATTATTTTGCTATTTTATCCCGTAATTCGTATAATATGTCCAATATAGACGATCAGCAAACGTCCGTATTTCGTCCAGTACGGACGTCCAAAGGACGTTCATATTTATTCCACCCGAAGGACGTCCAACATCGGACGTCCGAAGGACGTACATACTTAGTCCACCGAAGGACGTCCAACGTCGGACGTCCGAAGGACGTACATATTTAGTCCACCGAAGGACGTCCAACGCCGGACGTCCAAAGAACGTCCATTTATAGTCCATGGACGTTAGGACCAAAAATGGACCTATTTTGGACGTCGTGTGCTATTAGGGAAGCGTTCATAAAACGTCCGTATTTCGTCCAGTATATGGACGTCCAAAGGACGGTCATATTTATTCCATCCGAAGGACGTCCAACGTCGGACGTCCAAAGGACGTCCATTTTTATTCCGTCCGAAGGACGTCCAACGTCGGACGTCCAAAGGACGTCCATATTTATTCCTTCCGAAGGACGTCCAAAGTCGGACGTCCAAAGGACGTCCATTTTTATTCCGTCCGAAGGACGTCCAAAGTCGGACGTCCAAAGGACGTCCATATTTATTCCTTCCGAAGGACGTCCAACGTGGGACGTCCAAAGGACGTCCATTTATAGTCCATGGACGTTAGGACCAAAAATGGACCTATTTTGGACGTCCATTGGACGTCGTGTGCTATTAGGGTAGTTAAATTTGTTGCTATCTAGAGAATGTAAAGATTATTCGTGATAATAAGAATTGTAATATATTTCTTTGTTGTGGATATTAGGACTAATATAATCCAAGGAGACTAAGTCAGATCACACTATTGGCAACTGAGCATCTTAAAAACATATGTCTTATTATATGCATTGTTGTCAGGTCTAAAAGTTACTTTTTCTCTTAGAGTTTTTTATACCTACCTAATAATACTATTATAATTATTATATTATATTATATTATATTATATTATATTATATTATATTATATTATATTATATTATATTATATTATATTATATTATATAATAATTATACTATCATTTTTTAAAAAGGAATTTCTTTTTTTAAGCAATGATACTATTATATAAAACTGGTGATTTTTTCCTTCGCCATGCGACGGGGGATACAATCAATTGCCCTGTACAGTCGCTGCACTCAATTTTTTTCTGGCATCCTCTAATTTTATTTGACAACCAACGTTTTCTGACTCGTACTTTTTTTTTATTTTATAACTATGAGAAAGACTGGATTGATTTGGCTAATTTTGATTTTGAAATATTTTTAAAAGTCGTGTTCTCACCATAGATATAATAACACAATAGATTAGGCCAGGTCCGAAAAATAGCCTAACGCGGAGAAGTTCGGGTCGGTGGTCTATTTATCTCTCTTTACCGGCGCTTAGCTTTCTCTCTCTAGCATATGATGGCTGCCGCCTCTGTGTCACTGTCGTTCCATTAAACCCACCTCTTGGTAGATACGCTCACACTCGCACGACAGACAAATATAGCTAGACTACTGTACTTAACCCGCGAGTAGTCGCGCCGTTAGATAGAATCTCACATTATATCCTTTTTCGCGATAATTAACTTGATGAAAAATTTTGCAATTTGAAAAAATTTCGTAAGTGCCTCGAGGAAGGGTGTAGTAATACGTAGGACTTTTTTTATTTTTTTTTCTTCTTCTTCTTTTTGTGGAAATTATGGCTATGGGGACAGCCAATTAGCTTTAATAATTGTTATAAATAATATTTTTATTATCTGGACCAGAATAATATTTCATTGTTTATATAATAGGTACAATAAAAAGTATTTTTCAACATTTACTCTGCGATAAAGTTTAAAATTCAAAACCCTCCAGTGATTGACAGACTCCTAAGCCTAAAAAGACTTTGGCCAGAAGACCAAGCTGCTAGGTCAATTCCAGAGAGTCGTCAATCGTCAATGGACGACACCTTCCACAAGCCAAGAACTTATACCATATAATTACGGGTGATTCCATTTCAAATCACTCAATTTTGGATCAAAAAAACTTTTGGATCTCCGATTTGTCTGAAAATTTGTATATATAGATTTTATAGTGATTTTGTATTTATTTAAACAAATTTGCATTTTCTATCGTAAAGTATCAATGGAAAACATACTATTTTAATACAAGGGACTCAAAAATGTCATTTATATGGCATTATAGGTATAGGTAACAAGTTATTTGGATTCAAAACAGGTTTTTGATCAAATTTTATAGTGTAGAAAACGTTAAAATACCGTCATTTTCCTTCATTTCCAAAATACAGTCAAACCCGCTTATTGGAATAGCCTTTGTGCCAAGTAAAAGTATTCCTATAACCGGGATATTCTAATAACCGATCATGGGTTGCTACTATAAATGTTTCGGGACCTCAAATTTCTATTCCTTAAACCGGGATATTCCTTTAAGAGGTATTCTAATAAGCGGGTTCGACTGTACATCATAATCGATTTGGCTGAAAATTTGCCCACAGATAGCCAAAACATAGGACTTTAAGTGGTTAGAAGGATTTGAATTATATTACAATAATAAAAAAGTTACATGCAATATCATGGTCAAAAATATAGGCGGTTACTGTAAGTATAATTAACTCAGAAAATATCGACCTCACGACAAAAATTTTTAAAAAGAAATTGTAATAATTGTAAATACGATTTATTTTTAACAATTTCAGTTTCTACCATTTTTGTGGAAAAGTTAAAAATGGCGGAGATATTGTACAAAAACGGTTCTCCTTTAAAATCAAGATGGTGGCTAACGTAACGGAGGAATTCATTCGCCATTTTAAATTTAGACTACTTTTGACCCCCCTAAAGATAAGAAAAATAAAATTTTGAGCAGCTCGGCATGCAAGATCAAATGCTATCCCGACTGGACTAATTATACTTTTGAGTATTTTGAGTTTGTATTGTAATGTAATTCAATGCTCCTCCTAGCGGCGCCGCTTGGTACACTTCGCGTCATATAAAACTGGTACACTTTTTTTCCCAATGTAAACCTGTGTTCAGACTGACAATTATTGTTCGTGAATCACTTCGTTGTTGCCATCACAGATAACGCAATTGCACTAAATCTAAATACAAAAAAATAACGTTTAAAATGTATATTTCGAATAATTGTAATACATATATTTAAATTACACACTTGTTCACTGTAAAAGTTATTCATTTTGTATTAATTTCAAATTAAATTTTTCATTTTTCCAGTGTGTTTTATGTATTCTACACAACTTAATGCAGTTTTGTCCTACAATTTACGAGAAACCAATCACACCTCTCGATTTGACATTAAACATAATAATTTAAAGTCATGCCAAGATTTATTATCTATCATTATTTTTGAATTGAAATATTTTTATAAATTATAATAAAAACCGAATCAATGTATGGATACTTAATTTAGATGACGGAAAATTACAATTGTTTTAGTTTTTAGTGTATTAAAAAATGCGGTCTGTCGCACAGCCCCGTTTTTACCTAGTTTGATATAATATTTTCGTTGAACTGGCAACTTTGCCCTAGAAATTGGAATGACACTTGTGACAAGATCAACTTACACAACTTGAAAAACACGATTTTCGGTTATAAGAGTTGTACCAGTTTTTTTTGACGCGAAGTGTACTATCGTATCTCGGTTAACAGAATCCTGACTCTTGGTCGAAATTTATTTTTATTCATTTTGTCATTCCCCGTTAGAGGATAGTCTAACCACACTCTGCTGCAGATATTTTAATATATGCAGTTCTTCTTCGTTTCGAGTTGATTCAGTTCAGTCTACTTGCATAGCCTCTTTGATAAGAGGTAGAGACCCCGAAACACGGTGTCAGAGGATGGCAAGAGACTCGAATTGAATCAAAACGAAAACGATTATTTTCTTTTCTAATTCAAATCATTCTAACCACTTAAAGTCTATCTGTGGGCATATTTTCAGCCAAATCGATTATAATGTATTTTGGGAGTGGAGGAAAATGTAAAAATAGTTATTTATGATATAAGTGTTAAAAGTACACGTGTAACAAGAATTATACTTGGCAACCCTGCCGACCGAGTGACGTAGGTTCTCCCGACGGCTGACAGCTGAGATGGCGGTGACTGCTCGAAGAGTGCATGATTGTACTCCAAGCCATTGAACTATTAGTTTTAATAATGTAGTTTGTTTCTATTTCTTTCGGTGATTATACCGCTCACAGTAAAGTTTGTGCTTATTATTATTCAACCCCGATGTGTAGGTGCTTCCCATTATTTACAGCTGAAGTTCGAGTACGAGCAAAACCCCTATAATATATCCTAACTCTCACACCCTAAACCCTCATCCCCTTATATTGGCGTCCCAACTTTGTGGCTAGGAATTATAGACATTGTTTCGTAAGTGTTAAAGTGCTTTTAATACCAGAATTTCGCTGTAAGTAGTATTTTAAAATCAATAACCCTACTTTTTCATATCGTGGCGTGGCATCTATTTTGCGCCGATTTTCATGTTTCCAAGTTTCACCGGTATATATCGATTTTGCATGCACGATCTGGGGCCTGATTCTAATTCATTTCGACAGTCGCAATTTCATTTCGACACCGCGCGATTCTTGGGGATATTAACCTTATTATGTTGAGACTGCTCAGAATTTGGGTTGGCGCTTCGGTTTCTTGGATTTTGTTGATAGTCTGGGAAAATTATCGAAAAAATACCATTTTTGGGAAAAATTATTTACCAGCTATTTTATTGCTAAAATCGAATCTTAAGATTGCATATATTAGTAATATGGGGTATGACAAGTCCGCAGAAAGTGTGTTATTTTATTTATAAACAAATTAGCACTCCTAAATCTTCTTTTTTTTTCAATTAGTGGTCTGTAACTCCTATATTTTTTCCTTTGAGCCAAAAACACTCAAATAAAAATTCACCGTAATTTAGTTCTGCACAAAGTTATTTTTTTTCCGATTTCCTTCAACAAAAATTTTACTCAGAAAATCCGAGTTTTCCCAAAAAATCTGCCATTTTCAATTAAAATTTTAGGGAAGTACCTAATTATTTATCAATAATTAAATAATTGAAGACATGAAAGATTTATTATAGTAGATTATACAGAGGGGCTAAATTATGGAATAAATTCATTTCTTTAAAACGGACGATTTTGGAGCAAAATCCCGAAAGAGGTCGATTTTTATTTTTAAATTACAATTTTTTGGCATATATTTCATACTAGTGACGTCATCCATCTGAGCGTGATGACGTAATCGATAATTTTGTTAATGGGAATAGGGGTCGTGTGGTAGGTCATTTGAAAGGGCGTTTAATTCTCTATTCAGTAATATAAACATTAATATCATTAGGTATTTATACATGGTTGCCAAAAAAAAATTTTGAATTAAATTAATTGGCGCAAAAAGAAGAATGTATGTAATTTATTTAACTCAAAATACATTGTACTGCTGTCAGAAAATAGAAAAAAAGGTTTATTTCACAAATAAACATTTCTTTTCGCTTAAATTAAATCACAAACAGACTCCCTCCTACCTATTGGCAGTTTGAACTTTTAATTTAAGCTAAAAGCAATGTTTATTTGCAAAATAAACATTTTTTTCTATTTTCTGACAGCAATACAATGTATTTTGAGTTAAATAAATTACATGCATTCTTCTTCTTGCGTCAATTAATTTAATTCAAAATTTTTCTTGGCCTCCCTGTATAAATAATGAAACTAATGTTTATAATACTGAATAGAGAATTGAACGCCTTTGTAAATGAGCTACAACACGAACCCATATTCCTATTTAAAAAAATAATTACGTCATCACGCTCGGATGGATGACGTCACTAGTTTGAAATATATGCCAAGAAATTTAATTTAAAAATAAAAATCGACCTGTTTCGGGATTTTTCTCTAAAATCGTCCATTTTAGAGAAAATGAATTTATTCCATAATTTAGCCCCTCTCTGTATATCAGGAGACCGGCGACAATCTAACCAATAGTTTAGCAATAATTAAAATGTTAATTAAAAAATTTCGGTCGAAATAATAACCAGAAAGATTATGATACACCAGAATAACTATGATTTTCATATAAAAAAGCACTATACCTATTCAACGTACCTTACAGGATTGAAATTGGACCATTTGAGCGGTCTCGGGAATGTTATAAAGAAACAATTTTTTGGCTTATAAGCAAATAGAACCCCTCAGAAAATATTAGATTAAATTAAATTAAGTTAACGCTGTTGAAAAGAGCACGGCTTCTGTGTCCTTTTCGAAGAAAAACAAATTGAATTGCGAGGAGTGATTCCAGGTATAACCGGTCAAATTTGACCGGCATTTGCGACAGAGTTATAAACAACAGGATTTTAATCTTTGAACCATTAGATACCTTTTAATTCCGGTCTTCTTTGTACATACAAATTTTCATATCTTCAAGACACTCATAACAAAAAAGATTTATGTCACTGTCACCAAATTATTTAATTATTGATAAATAATTACTTCCCTCAAATTTTAGTTGAAAATTAAAGATTTTGTTTGGAAAACCCGAATTTTCCGAAGAAAATTTCCGTCGAAGGAAATTGGAATAAATTATTAATGTGCAGAATTAAATTACTGTCAATTTTTATGTGAGTGTTTTGGTTTAAAGTTAAAATTTTCGGAGTTTTAGAGCAATAATAAAAAAAAAGATTTCGGAGCGCTAATTTGTTTATAAACAAAATAGCACACTTTCTGTGGACTTTGCACAGCTATATTACTAATATAGGAAATCTTGAAGATTTTATTTCAGCATGTCCAGCAATAAAATAGCTGGTAATTAATTTTCCTTGTTTTTTACTAATTTTCCCAGATTATTACCTCACATCTTTCATTGAGTTGATGATTCATGTTGTGGACATTCTCAATTATTATATTTCTAATTTAATACTATTCTATCTAATTCCTCAAAACAAGCAAATTTCAATTAAACCCAGCTATATTATAATACCTTTTGATTTAGTTTTCCTTGCAAGAAATAAACAAAACACATCTAAACTAAACCTAACCTCGCTTTTGGCCATTCATTCATCTCCGTGTCAAATAATTTCGACAGTCGCCATCGCCATATTGAAAGCGACTTGTTTAGTGTCGAAATTTGATTTAGAATCAGGGCCCTGAGTACGGGGAATCGATTTCGTATTTCGATTATTCGAATTGATGTTCGCTTACTTGTCGTTCTTCGCGGTGTTGCCTATGTCTAACACTGTTTCGTAGCTCTTCAAACTTTTTCAACATTTTGTTGCCAAATTTAAAATTTTACCGAATTTGCTCGGATTTTAAATTAAAATATAATTATATAACTTTTTTCAATAAAATAACTTTATTGCATATAATTGTATAACTTTTCAATAAAATAACTTTATTGCATATAATTATGTAACTTTTCAATAAAATAACTTTATTGCATATAATTATATAACTTTTCAATAAAATAACTTTATTGCATGTAATTATATTACGATTTCTCAATAAAATAACTTTTATTGCATATACATATAACTATTTAACTTTTTCAATAAAATCACTTTTATTGCCTGTGTCTGTTGCATATTTAGTAATATTTGGTTATCTGCTATACTTTGTACAATGTCAAAAGGTAATTCAAAAAATCCTACAGCAGGAGAATGTTCTGCTCCCGCTATGGTAACAATGTCACAAGATCAATTTGATTCATTACTTTCGGTACTTGCTAATTCTAAGAAACAAGTATCTGAAGATATTCTGGTACAAATCAGAGACCTTAATAGAACTCCTACACATACGTTAGGAGGAAACTTCGTTAAATGTACTGCTCGCTTTGATGGTACTGTTAACGCTGACGTTGAAGCTTTTCTCGACAATGTGATCACTTTTAAGGACTGTTCCCAAATAAGTGATGAAAATGCTCTTCGTGGTTTATCCATGCTTCTTAATGATAGTGCTGCTACATGGTGGCAAGGTGTCAAAAATACCATTCTCACATGGGAAGACGCTGTACAAGCCTTGAGAGATGCCTATTCGAGAAAACTTCCTCCTCATTTAATATTTCGAGAATTATTCTCGCGTGAACAAAATTCTAAGGAACCTACCGAACTGTTTGTTTCTCGTATTCGAGCTTTGCTCGCACAATTACCTTATACCCTAACCGAAGAGGTTCAGTTGGATATGGTTTATGGCTTAATGGCGCGTAAAATACGAAAAAGGTTACCAAGGAATAAATTTCGAGACTTTAAGGAACTTTTAAGGGAATCTCGAGAAATCGAAGCATCCTTAAAGGAAGGTTTAGTTGCTACCGACTCTGATCGTCGACAAAAACCTCAATCGAATGAAGACAAGGATTCTGTTAAACCAAAATTCAGACCGAAGTGTACATTTTGTAAAATTTTTGGCCATACTCAGCCGGAATGCAGAAAATTTAAGCAATCTAATTCTAATGATTCAGTTAGCACCTCTGTACCTCCTAGTCGTCCAAATACAAATCCTAGCACTTCAAATGTACCTTCTCAACGTTCTTCCAGTGTAGTTTGTTACGGTTGCAATACTCCTGGTTATGTTCGCACAAATTGTCCTAACTGTAAAATTTCTGTAAATCCTATTACCACAGAAGCAGCTTCTTCTGTAGAGCTTCTTTTAGCAGAAACTAACAATTTGAATAATCGTCCCCTCTTACCAATAAGTGTCTTAGGTTTGAGTGGTTGCGCATATGTTGATACTGGAGCTAAATGTACTATAGCTGGAATTAGACTTTACAATCATTTTTTAAACAAAGGTCTACACTATATTTCCAAGGAAATGAGTTTCGTGCTTGCTGACGGTATAAGCCGCACGGTAACAGCTCATATTTTTGAGTGTTTGGTTCTCCTATTAGATAGATCCATACCTACAACTTTTGTGGCATTTCCTGAACACACATCAGCTAAAACTCTTCTTGGCATAGACTTCTTAAAAAATGCTGATATTATTATTAATATCTCTCAAATGAAATTCTCATTTGCTGATTCTCCTGATATTCAACATAAACTATTACGGGAACCTAACTCCTGCAATGCTTCAATTAATCTTCTTGAACTTACTTTACGACAGGACGAAGCTTCACAGTTAAATACTTCTGAGCGTAATACTTTACAGTGCTTGATAAATCAGTACGGTGACGTTTTTATGGAACATAATGAACCTACACCATTTGCTGAGCATTGTATTAATTTAACCAGTGATATTCCAATCGCTGTGCCCCCTTATAGGACAACACCTCAGAAAGCAGAGATACTCAAAAATGAAATCCATCATTTATTGGAAATGGAAATCATTGATGAAAGCGACTCAGCTTATGCTGCACCAACTGTACTCGTTCCTAAAAAAGATGGTACCTTTCGCATGTGCGTTGATTACAGACGCCTCAACGAAATAACTGTACCAGATAGATATCCTCTACCGAGGATGGACGATCTGTTGCATGCCACCACACAGACACTATTTATGACAACACTAGATCTGAAAAGCGGCTACCATCAAATAAGTGTTCGTCCATCAGATCGAGATAAAACTTCTTTTATTACCCCTTTTGGTATTTTTAGATTTAATCGTATGCCTTTTGGTCTACGAAACGCGCCTGCTACTTTTCAAAGGCTTATTGACCGTTTTCGTAGCGGATTACCAAGTATTACTATTTTGGCATATTTAGATGATATTATTATTTTATCTAGCTCATTTGAAAATCATATCAATGATCTAGCTAGTGTGTTACAAAGATTGCAAGTATTCAAACTGTGTGTAAATAGAGCAAAATGTACTTTTGTGCGCTCTTCAGTAAAGTATTTAGGGCACCTTCTTACGCCCAATGGGATCGCTCCTGATCCAGGGAAGATATCAGCAATTGCTGAAATGCCTATTCCACGCAATGCTAAACATGTTTTGTCATTTTTGCAAACTTGTAGTTGGTTTCGACGTTTTGTGCCAGACTTCGCAGGTATATCCAAACCTCTTTCGGATCTAACTAAGAAGAATGTAGCATTTGTTTGGGGACCAGCACAAAACCAGGCCTATGAAACTCTTAAGAGATTGCTTACGCAAGCTCCCATTCTGCAGCAAGCAACTTTTACAGATACTTTTGTAATTAAAACAGACGCAAGTTCATATGCACTTGGCGCATGTCTCCTCCAGGGGGAGGAAGAAAATGAAAAGCCGATAGAGTATGCAAGTCGCTTACTCACAGCGGCTGAACGTAACTATAGTACGACAGAGCGAGAAGCTTTAGCTATAGTATATGCAATTAATAAATTCCGGGGTTACATAGAAAGTTCGCCTATTATTGTCAAAACAGATCATCAACCGCTAAAATGGTTGATGTCACTAAAATCTCCTACTGGCCGTCTTGCTAGATGGGCATTAGAAGTGCAAAGTTACGACTTACGAATCGAATATGTTCCTGGACGGACGAATCGAATCGCCGATATGTTATCAAGGCCTATCTGTGGTCCAGACACGAAAGATATTTGTGACCTCTGTACTATCGCAATGGATGTACCAACGATAAGCAATAAAAAACTTAGAGAGGAACAGTTGACTGATTCACAGCTTAAAATAATTATTGATTGCCTTGAATCTGAAGAACCTGAATTAGTAGACATCAACCGATATACTGATCGCGGATATGTCATGAATCAAGGAGTCTTGTATCGGTATCATCAGGACCTTGAATGTGAGGATGCTCAGTTAGTAGTGCCTCAAAATAAAGTAGCTGAGGTTTTGAAAGAGTGCCATGACATGCCCATTGCAGGACATTATGGTGTCGAAAAGACAATCCAAAGAATTGCTCTTCGTTATTACTGGCCTACCATTAGGCGAGATGTTGTAAAGCATATAAAGAAATGCATCGACTGCCAAAGGTGTAAACCTTTGAATCTAAAACCAGCAGGTCTAATTCAAACTCCTGTGTTGGCACAACGCTTTGAATGCGTTGCAATTGATTTAGTGGGTCCACTACCTGTGACTGAAAAGGGAAACAGATGGATTTTTGCAGTGGAAGATACTTCCACGAAATGGATAGAAATATTCCCGTTAAAACAAGCTACTGCAGAGGAGTGCGCAAAAGTACTAATAAGTGAAATATGTTTACGATACGGCACCCCTCGTAGAATAATAAGTGACAACGGACCCCAATTCGTTAGTAAAATAATGCAGCAGTTTACATACTGCCTAGGTATTCAGCAATCACTCATTCCTGTTTATCACCCTGCCTCAAATCCGGAGGAACGTAAAAATCGAGATCTTAAAATTCAGATTTCCATTTTAGTTCAAAGGGACCATACTAAATGGGATGAAGTGCTACCCAGTATACGTTTTTCTATGAATACCGTACCAAATTTAGCTACCGGTTATTCCCCGGCCTATTTGAACTTTGCGCGTGAGCTACGTACGCCCACAGATGTGCATAAAGACTTACGAGCTATTATCGCGAGTGAAACGGTTATTCCCGAGATAACACCTTACTTGCGCAGGCATACTGAAATTTTATTAAGTGCGCGAGAAAATAATGAATTACGCCAAGACTCTTCGAAATTGTATGCAGATAAACATTTTCGCGAAACCGTTGTGTTTAACAAGGGACAGAAAGTTCTAGTAAAGACTCACATCCTTAGTAAAAGTGATGCAGGACTGTCTTCTAAATTTGCGCCTCGTCGCGATGGCCCATACCTTATCCTTAACCAACTTTCTCCCACCTCGTACGAGTTAGCAACTCTAACGCACCCAGATGTATCGATCGGAAAATACCACGTGTCTGCTCTCCATCCTTTTGTGGAAGATGATTCCGATTCGCCTGTAACTCCTCTACATGAGTTACGTAGTAGAGGTCGACCTTCAACCACGTTGCAGAAAGATGTCGCAGCCAAAAGTAGAGGGGCTATCCCTAAACGACATCCTGAGACAACGCAGCAATCTACAGGTTCTGGTGTACCTGTAACCACAACCAGCGACTCCAGTAGTACCTCGTTGCCTACGCAGATTGATTGTTCCATACAGAGACCCAGACGTTCCAAGCGCCCTCCTAAGCGCTATCAAGATGCTCATGTATGATACCCGAGGTCTGTTCCAAGCCCTCGCCAATAACCAGTTATTCCGTTTTGTATCAGCCATACTCTACGTCTGATCCAAAGGGGGAGGATGTAACAAGAATTATACTTGGCAACCCTGCCGACCGAGTGACGTAGGTTCTCCCGACGGCTGACAGCTGAGATGGCGGTGACTGCTCGAAGAGTGCATGATTGTACTCCAAGCCATTGAACTATTAGTTTTAATAATGTAGTTTGTTTCTATTTCTTTCGGTGATTATACCGCTCACAGTAAAGTTTGTGCTTATTATTATTCAACCCCGATGTGTAGGTGCTTCCCATTATTTACAGCTGAAGTTCGAGTACGAGCAAAACCCCTATAATATATCCTAACTCTCACACCCTAAACCCTCATCCCCTTATACACGTTTAAGGCACGCATGTGAAAGTTTTCAGAATGAGCGAAGCGAGTTCTGCAATTCACATGAGTGCCTTAAAAATGTACTTTTTAACACGCATATCATACAATATTTTTTCTACAAACGTAATTACAGGGCAATATCCACAAAAACTTTTACTTGAACTTGACTGACATTCCATTTTTATATTTTTTTGACATTACATCAAAATTGCCTATACGGTCAATACGAACTGCAGTGCCATACAAATTTTAAAGCACTATAGTGCCTTAAAGTGGCATAACGATCGTATGGAGTGCTAAAAATTGCATTTTTAACACGGTTGTAGAAAAACGATATTTAAACGTTTTATACACTATAAAATTTGATCAAAAACTGATTTTCCATCAAAATAACTTGTTATAATGCCATATAATGATATTTTTGAGTCCCTTCTACTAAAATATATTTTTTTTCATTGATACTTTACGATGTAAAATGCAAATTTGTTTAAATAAACACCAAATCATGTAAAATCGCATAAAATGACATTTTGAGAAAAAAAAGAAGAAGACATTTGACCTTAAATACTTATTTTGTATTTGCTGTCTTTTTCTATAACAAAAGTTTGTTATTTATAGAAAAAGACAGCAAATACAAAATAAGTGATTGATGTGATCGTTCATGGGGATTTTCATTCAGTCATTTGTTTCGAGCTTCTGTCATGTGTCACATAATATTAATATATCTACGTCATACGTTATTGGTATTGCCAATGATACAAACCAAAGACGTATGACGTAGATATATTAATATTATGTGACACATGACAGAAGCTCGAAACAAATGACAATCGATGAAAAGCCTCTTTCTACTTTTTTTACATATTACACAGCAATTTTTTTGTATGTTTGTTAAAGACAAGTTACATTTTCCTACTATTCTTTGTATGTACTGGTGGCCGGTGGGAGGGGTTTTAACACCCAAACCACCCCCTGGGTGCGCCACTGGTGCCATTAGTATGAGATGAGTAACAGCCATAACAGGATGTTTCTGTCGCAGCTGCAGCTTAAGGTCTGTTAAGAAGACTTATTCTGTCTGTCGATCTCACTCTATCTATATATTTAATATCGTTCTGTATTTTCTTGTTTGATAAGATCTACGTACCCAATCGTCATTATTATCATGCAAATTACCTTTTTGGAATCCCTAGTTTGTCCATAAATACCTATATAAGTAGTACACGTTGTTTTTTAATGCAACCACATTTTAAAAAATTACGTTTGTTTTCTGTTATCCACCTTGTTTCAAAATATAAAAGATTGAATATAAGAAATAAAACAAAGCAGGATTCGTCCTTTAAATCGCTGATACGGTAGCGAGGTTTGATAATTGCATTGCAATTTGCAACCCAGAAAATAAGCTAGCTTCCAAAATAAGCAACGTGTTACAGAATATGTTTGTTTTCAATCAGAATTGTATTGATAATTTTCAAATAACAAGTTCAATAGTTAATTTCAAAGTAAGCTGCTTATTATTACAATGTTAATAAATGCTGAAAGTTATACCTACTAAGTGAATAAAACGTTAATGGAAGCCATCGAGATGAATTATTACATATTATTTATAAATATTTACTTAAAAACGTAACTTATTTCAAACAATTTTATACTGTATTGTTCTGAAGCTATTTTCTTATGGCAACTTAGGATAAAACGCCAAATAAATTTAATTTCACACTTAAATTGTGGCTGATAGCCAAATAAAATAGTAAATTATAATTGGTTTAACGATATATACTGAAACTTAGGCAACAAGGCAACACTGTATAATCAGCTGTCTATCAAGTTAGCCAACTTGTACATTCATAATACTCCAGTAGAAGGGATAGAACTATTAACAGAGAGAGAAAAAAATTACTTCTAATGCAAATTGTTGTTACCATCAGCAGTGTTGCCTGAGTTTCAATATTTATTTAAATCAACGAACTTGGTTGAAATATTACATATAAATGTAAATATTTAGAAGTTTATCTCGATGGCTTCGATTAATGTTTTTTCCATATTAGATATAAGTTCACCATTTATTAACATTTTAACAATAAGCCCCTTACTTACAAATTAACTATCGAATATATAATATATGTATTTATTAAACCGATTAAAGGCAAATATGCACCTATATATAGGTATATTTTTTTATTTTTAAAAATAAAATGCAAATATTGAGCATAGTTATTTATTAATATTATCTTGCCCAAACATACTTTCGATCTAAGTATACCTTCCCAGAATGAAGACATTTACTTAAAATTAACGATACAAATAACATACACTGGACAAAGGACAAACAGATTAAAATATTTGAACGAGATAACATTGTTCAGAGTTTGGTGGTAAAAATATACGGTGATGAGTACATTAATAACTGGCAAAATAACGGAAAACATATTACGTTATGAAATAAATAGATATGAAACCAGTAGAGGTGGGAAATTATATATAAAAACCTAGAAATTTACCTTATATTGATAGTTTGGCTACGTATCGGAGTCAAATTATGACAGAATTTATAAAATTTTCCTGCCACAGTTTGACTCCTATACGTCGCCAAACTCATCCGATACGTCTTAAGGTGAGAAACTATGAATATAATGTAAATTTATAGATGTCTATTGATAATTTCCCACCTCTACTAGTTTCATCTCTTTTTACCTCTCAACGTATTATGTTTTCCGTCTTTTGCGTTATTTTGCCTGTTCTTAGTGCACTCATCATACTGTATACCTATTCAGCAAGAATGTTCTTATTATAGAAACTAGCTTCAACTCAATTCAATTATCAAACCTTGCTTACGCATGATAACGCAAAAGATTGAAAACATAACACGTTGTGTAATAAAAAGAGTTGAAACTAGCAGAGGTGTTAAACTATCGATAGGAACCTATAAATTTACATTACATTACATACTTCACCATCTTTAGACAATTTTAGTATGAAAGGAGTATGACAAGTGCCACTGTTACACAATTTTATAAAATTCTCCTGTCACAGACGTCTAAAGGTGAGAAACTATGTAATATAAATTTAAGTATAGCTTCCTATTGATAATTTTACATCTCTACTAGTGTCATCTCTTTTTATTTCACAACGTGTTATCTTTTCTCTCTTTTACGTTATTTTGCCCGTTATTAGCGCGCTCATCACTGAATATTTTATAAATTCTTGGCTTGTGGCAGGTGTCGTCCATTGACGACTCTCTGGAATTGACCTAGCAGCTTGGTCTTCTGCTTCTGGCCAAAGTCTTTTTAGGCGTCTGTCAATCATTGGAGGGTTTTGAATTTTAAACTTTATCGCAGAGTAAATGTTGAAAAACACTTTTTATTATACCTAATAAATAAACAATATTTTAAACTTATTTTTATTTATAAACATATTTTCCGTATATTAATTTTCGATATTGTCAAAAATAGAGATATTCTTGAACAAGGAGCACATTATTTAGACACTTTCTATACAACTAATAACGCATTTGATATCTGATGAGATTCAATGTATAGAGTAGGTATAGAGATCTTCCTCCTTACGTGCGGTTTCATAATCAGTTAAAGTGGACTTTAAATTTTAAGTTGGTAACCTTATCATATGGGGCTTTTCATTCACAGTCATTTGTTTCGAGCTTCTGTCTTATGTTGTATAATCCGTGTATATTAATATTGTACACAGATTATACAACATCTGACAGAAGCTCGAAGCAAATGCCAATCGATGAAAAGCCCTATGGGTAAATGTCAATTTTAAAGTGTTAAACATCAACTAAAGTTCACTTTAACGTTGACATTTACCCATATGAATTATTGCATTGATAAAGGTAATATGAATAGTTTCCCGTTTTATACCGCTCACGTGGCTTTGGGAGTATAGCAGGGTAGTCTGCTATTGGCTCCGTGCGTCTCCCCTCTACTTACAGTCACGTGACACACTGTCAGATTTTGTCAGGACGTTTTAACATTGAGTCTTATGGGATTATTTTGTTAAACTTGAATATTTTATTTTGTAGTGATAATAACCGAATACAATTGTTAGAATTCATTAGTTATTAATTTATACTGTAATTTATAGTGCAACAAAAATATTTTCTTTTTTGTTAATAAAGATTTATTGACATAAACTGCGATAGTGAGGTTATGTATACAAAATCAAACTGATAATCAATATTGGAAATAGAAGAATTTATATCAGATTAAGTGCGTTTTTATTTTCTGTTTATATTAATACATAATATCACTAGCGTGACAAGGAATTTTTTTTAAATGTCTCATTTAAACATACACAAAGCGTCCTGATAAAATTTCAAAAAACCGCCACCATGAGCAGGTCGGTCGATTTTGTTTTGACACTTTGTTAACGCTCAGAGCGAATATCTAGGGCCTACGGTATACAAGGAAGGTAACACCTTCAACCACCTTCAACAGCGTGCCACGCTTCAACCGCCTATTATTACCCCTGGTTTTACCCAAGGTACTCATTTTATTCAGGCTGAGTCGACCTGGGGCCTATAAAAATTTTAAAAATGTCTAGTTGTTCTTGCCGGCGGTAGGATTTGAACTCCGGACCACCGGCACGCGAGCCAAGCACACTACCGCTTAGCTACGCCGGCCTCGGCGTAGCCTTAGCCATTTATTTATTAGCCTTAGCCTTTATTTATAGTATCATGGCCTTAGCTATTGATAAAGGTACCAACTTAAAATTTAAAGTTCACTTTATCTGATTATGAAACCGAGCGTTAAGTCGTGTTCTCACTATTAAATAATTTGATTAAACAGTTTGAGCAAACTCCGGAAGTACGTCAAAGTGGCGTCACAATTGCAGTTTGTTAAAATTTTAAAATCTGTGTTTTCACTATCAGTCTAGTTTGATCAAATTTTTTTTATTGAGTTGTCTAACTTGTTTGTACTTTACTTAAAATTAAAATTTTTCATTATTATCCACAATGAAAACTCAGAATGTGACGTCACTAACTTTCAGTTTGCTCAAACCAGTTTGATCAAGTGGACCGTAAAGACCGCGTCCCACCATCAAATAATTTGATCAAACTGGTTTGAGCAAACTGAAAGTGACAGTTAGTGACGTCACATCCTGAGTGTTCATTGTGGATAATAATGAAAAATTTTAATTTTAAATAAAGTACAAACAAGTTAGACAACTCAATACAAAAAATTTGATCAAACTAGACTGATAGTGAGAGCACAGATTTTTAGAATTTCAAAAAAACTGCAATTGTGACGTCACTTTGACGTACTTCCTCAAGTACGTCAAGTTTGCTCAAACTGTTTGATCAAATTATTTGATGGTGAGACGCGGCCTTGATAGTCGTGACGTCAAATCAATGTTGGCTACTCTGAAAAGTTTCCAAACAAAGCAAAAATTCACACGTGGTGTTTGTTTTGGTTTTTATAATTGGAATATATTGCTTATTGTAAGATGTTTAATTTTTACAAAATGGTAATGTGTTGGGTGGTGGGTACCCGTGATTGTAATCAATGCTCATAGTATATTTCCCACCATATTTCCATATAGGACTGGTTAAGAACCTGAAGAGCAGTAAGTACTATGTAGTGTGTAAATCCTTGATTTTGTGTAAGGACATTTATAAAATTAAAAGCAATATGATTGATATGACTAACAAGGATTGTGTCTTAAGAAAAAATGTGCAGATTATTGTTAAAATAAAATAAAATTAAAATGGATTACACAAATCACGTGTATAAACAATTCACAGACGTCAAACCTTTGCTTTGTTTGGAAACTTTTTGGACCTTTTGACGTCGCACTATCACGGTTCATTATTTGATAGTGAGAACCAGAGATATGTCAACAATAGATCTGGCTAGGGATATGCTACTCAATGCATCGGCCTCCTATACTGTGGCATCGGGGGGTAACCAAAGATATTATACACATAGATTTGGTCAACTCCGAAAAATAGCGTAACGCGGAGCAGTTCGGGTCGGTGGTCTATTTATCTCTATCTACTGGCGCTTAGCTTTCTCTCTCTAGCATATGATGGCTGCCGCCTCTGTGTAAAGGCCGCGTCTCACCATCAAATAATTTGATCAAACAGTGAGCAAACTCCGGAAGTACGTCAAAGTGACGTCACAATTGCAGTTTTTTTGAAATTCTAAAAATCTGTGCTCTCACTATCAGTCTAGTTTGATCAAATTTTGTGTATTGAGTTGTCTAACTTGTTTGTACTTTATTTAAAATTAAAATTTTTCATTATTATCCACAATGAACACTCAGGATGTGACGTCACTAATTGTCACTTTCAGTTTGCTCAAACCAGTTTGATCAAATTATTTGATGGTGGGACGCGGCCTTAACTGTCGTTCCATTACTCCCACCTCTTGGTAGATACGCTCACACTCGCACGACAGACAAAGATAGCTAGACCACCGTACTTGATATTGACGTTACACCCCGATGCATTATTTAGCATATCCCTAGCCAGATCTATTCTTGACATATCTCTGGGTGTAACGCCAATATTAACCCGGAAGTAGTCGCGCTCACTTCTGTAACGTGAATAGTCGCGTGTTAGATTCTATCTCAAAATTGGAATTTAAATACGGATTTACAACAAATTTTTATTTTATATTATTTCTAACAATTATTAAAGCTAATTGGCTGTCCCCATAGCCATAAATTCCACAAAAAGAAGAAGAAATAAATAAATAAAAAAATCCTACGTATTACTACACCCTTCCTCGAGGCACTTACGAAATTTTTTCAAAATTTCAAAATTTTTCATCAAGTTATCGCGAAAAAGGATAAAATGTGAGATTCTATCTAACGGCGTGACTACTCGCGGGTTAAGTACAGTGGTCTAGCTATCTTTGTCTGTCGTGCCAGTGTGAGCGTATCTACCAAGAGGTGGGAGTAATGGAACGATAGTGACACACAAGGTAGATTATTGCATACTATCTATGAACCTTGAGTGACACAGAGGCGGCAGCCATCATATGCTAGAGAGAGAAAGCTAAGCGCCGGTAAAGAGAGATAGATAGACCACCGACCCGAACTGCTCCGCGTTACGCTATTTTTCGGACCTGGCCTAATCTATTGTGTCAAGGCCCCGTCTCACCATCAAATAATTGACAGTTATTTGATCAAACTTGACAGTCAAACTTGACTAGTGACACAAACTATATATACTAACTGTCACTTTGTGTCACTAACTGTCAAGTTTGATCAAATAACTGTCAATTATTTGATGGTGAGACGGGGCCTTTATTATACCTATGGTGAGAACACGACTTCTAAAAATATTTCAAAATCAAAATTAGCGAAATCAATCCAGTCTTTCTTATAGTTGAGGTTGTCAAATAAAATTAGAGGATGCCAGAAAAAATTGAGTACAGCGACTGTACATGGCAATTGATTGTATCCCCCGTCGCATGGCGAAGGAAAAAATCACCAGTTTTATATAATATTATCATTCCTTAAAAAAGAAATTCCTTTTTAAAAAATGATAGTATAATTATTATAATATAATATAATTATATAATATAATATAATATAATATAATCTAATATAATATAATATAATATAATATAATAATTATACTAATATTATTAGGTAGGTATAAAAAACTTTAAGAGAAAAAGTAACTTTTAGACCTGACAACAATGCATATAATAAGACATGTTTTAAGATGCTCAGTTGCCAATAGTGTGATCTGACTTATCTCCTTGGAATAAAATAGTCCTAATATCCACAACAAAGAAATCTATTACAATTCTTATTATCACGAATAATCTTTACATTCTCTAGATAGCAACAAATTTAACTATAACCGCTTCGTTTGATTATAATGTAAAAGTCAATTCTGAGTTTTCTGGGTCAGAACTTATAATTTATTACTTATTCAAAATCGCGCAACACTGTAAGAAAACGGTTCGTTCGAGGAGTAAAAAGCTTGCAACAATTTTGATACTCGATTCTAGATCCTGACCCGAATATTAGCGGCGTGTAATTTGTGTTGATAACCTTAAATCGCGAAATGGCCTGTTTATTATCGGTGGCAATTATGTAGTTCACTTTTTCAGCAATAAAACTACACTAGCATTTGTTTCAAGCTCTATTTTATTCTTCCAAGAAATAAAGTCATCATGGTTGGAAAACTCTATTGTATCGCATTGCATAGGAATGCTATGAGAAGTTTCATAATGTTTAATAAAGTCCTTTTTAAAAGTTGCATGATAATTACACAGAGAACATTTATGATGAAATGTTTTAGTTTCTGCAGAAACTGATACATTTGTGTGCACTTTTTTGACATGAAAGTTTAAACTTGACATATCTAAATTGTTTATCACAATGTGTGCACTTATAGACGTTGCCTTTAAGCACTTTTAAAGGGGCAATTGCATCCAATTTGTCGGGATGCGAACTTTTTACATGTCTTTTTAAATCATGTTTATGTTTATACACTTTTTCGCATTTCACGCACTTATTAATTCTTTCCACACCTAACATTTTCGATGTCAAGAAAATGAAATACATACTCAAAAGCAAACACAAACACAGAACTGTAAACAGTAGAAATGATTGAATCGGAAAATTGATCTAACAGCTTCACTGTTCAATTGGTAATTATACAAAGAGTCTACATTCTACCACATCCAATAATATTTTAATATTAAATATCATGTAACCGCAGTAAATATCGGTTTTTATTATCACTAACTAGTCTTTTCAGCGTTTTAAATAACTCAAATTTCGTCGATGTTTATATAGGCAACCCAAATTACACGCCGCTACCCCTCGGGTCAAGATTTAGACAGAATAATTTTACTCGGACCGAAGAGTGACTGTCCTTGAAAATTTTTCAAATAAAGAACAGAGCTCCTGTTAGATATAAAATTTTTAATGGACTGCGCGTGCGTGGTAACGTTATTGCAACTTTAATAATTATTTTCAGTGCAAAAAAAAGCCTGATCAATGTTCAAAATAGGTGATCATTGCTCAGCGCTTTATTTCCTATCGAATACAGTCATTTGTTTTAAAGATTTCGATCAATTAGGTGCCAACATCTTTTTTTTCGTCCTTGAATTTTCAACCCTTAATAAAAAATAAACTACAGGTGATCAAAATCTGAAACCTAGTGATCATTGCTGTACAAACCGTGAGCAAAAGGATGGTATAATTATTTTTACGAAATTCGATCAATGAGGTGCTAACATCTCATAACCCGTTGTTTGTTTACATACGTGTTTGGATTTATTTTATTAAATTGTTTTTTTACTTTTTACTTATAGATTAGCTATATATAACAAAGACTTTTGTTCTCTTACTATAAAGTAAAATATTCAGTTTGTGTGCAAATTTTTGAATCAATGGTGTTGAAATGATGTGTACCAAACAGGACTGAAGAAGTAAGGAATATTCTTTTGGGTTACTTTGCATCCATGTAATTTAATAGACCGCGATAGTCGTGACGTCAAAACGTCAAAAAAAGTTTTCCAAACACGTTGTGTCTAGGTACACGCTAAAATGTACGCAAATAAAGAAGTTAAACTTTATCAAGCTAGTGACTATTTAGCGTGGGCAGTGACTGTATATTTTGATACACGCTATTTTGATATGTTTAGTGTTTGTTTGATAGAAAAATATTTGTTATGACCTTTCTACCCATTCTACCTAACTTTTTTATTTGCGTACACGTTAGCGTATACCCTAGACACAGCGTGTTTGGAAAAATTTTGACGTTTTGACGTCACACTATCACGGTCCATTTAAAAATGTTGTGTTAATTTCGGCGCTACCTTAATGTCAGGATTGATGTGTTTATAAACTCGGCAATGTTACAAAAAGATACTGGAAATATTTTAATTTTATTATGAGCTTTAATTTTGGTACTTTCCTGTAAATTGTGCCGTTAATTTTTTAAATAAATATTTTAATTTTTGAATTTTGTTTTTCTACCTTTCCTATTGTATGAACTATATTTATAATTGCAGCAAAAGACTCCATAATGTAATGCAAATTACAAAAAATAATCGCTAATGTAAGAAACAATTTTATTGTCGATTATTTTTATAATTTGCATTATGTTATAGAATCTTGTTTTACTACAATAATTAGCAACAAAGCTTATTTGAACGTTTAAAATTCCCGCCATTGTCCATTTAGTTCATGACTAAACCGGACAGAGGGCGCTGTATACATTGCAATTTTACGTATCAAAGAGTTGCCTATCTATTCTACTTATATATACTTTATCTATGGTTTCCAGTCCGTTTCTTCCGTCTGAGTTGCGTCTACGTCTACGCTACGTCAAACTATAAATCCAACTTTTAGACCGCTTGGTGCCTATTCCATCCGTATTGACAGTTCATTGGTCTCGGCACAGATCTCGGGGGAGAGATTAGGTCTGTTCCTTTGTTTTAAGTGTAACACTAGTTCTTGAAAAGTGTAAGAAAAGTGTAAAAGTGTTACACTTTCTTGTTTCTTTGTTTTTCTAGTGTTTACACTTTTTTTCACGATACACTCAACTTCTGTCGTAGAACGCGTACAACTCGTTTCTTTGAAATGCTGTAGGAAAAAAAGTGTAACACTTTTCTACACCTACCTCCGAGACGGTGGTGGATATTACACTCGTCCTGCGCAGTATCATCCAACCGGCGCCAGCTGTTTAGCCGTTAAATGTGTTTGTTTGTTTGTTTACAAAAAAGATATATTTCTTTTTAGTTTAATTTAAACTAGATTTATAAATTGAAAAAACTAAAGTAGCTACAAGTTTTAATTTAATTTTGCTTAACCTCCGAGTGGCACTTTCCTGTAATTTTAAAATTATCACTTTTCAGTGATTTTTTTAATATGCTTTCATGTCCTTATGTTCAACAAAGCATTTCCTTTAATTACAATTAAGCCAAAACATCGCAAATCCTGGGCCCTGGACTACTAAAGGTATCCGGTATCCGCATATCAGCCATGAATATGCGTTCACTACTCTACATCAAGAAATTTACTTTCCAATGGCTCTGTCACTGAATATATCAGCAAGTATAGGAAAACCTATTTAAAACTTATAAAATCAGCTAAAAAATCGTACTATCAAAATTGTCTGAGAAGCTCTAAAAGTGTTGCAAAAGAAACTTAGTCCATAATAAACGATCTTCGAAATAAAATTCACCCAGCTTAAACATTTTTCCTTTCAGACCCTGGAAATCTAAATGAATACTTTGTTAATGTGAGTAAAAATATAACATCAACAGCTTCGTGCAATCGTACTTGAGACACTGTGTCAGGTGAGGTGTTTGAAAATTTGAGTAACTTGATTCTGGGATGTGAATTTCTAAAACTTTTAAGTGTGGTTTTTAACTGTTGAGAAAAATTATTTATTTAGTGTTGTGTTTATAATTTAATATATGTTTTAAAATGAGTTTTGTTTTATTTTTTGAGAAAAAATTAAAAATACAGCATACTTACAGTACTTTTTTTGAAATGCTATTTTCCAAAGTTTATAAAATTTCTTACGCTCGATTTTATATTAATAAAGTTAAAGTGGACTTTAAATTTAAAGTTTTCTTTAACTGTAACAATTGCTTTTTTTAAGGTAACACACACTTTAACTTTATTATGAAATCGAGCGTTAGTCAAAATTCTAAATGCTCATTAAATAATAACAACAATTAGGTACTTGTATTGAAAACAACATATTTTGTAATTTGAAAAAAAAACAACATATTTGCAACATAGATAACAAAACAACATGCTTTGTTACATATTTTAAAAAACTCTCCATCATGCATGCTCCATGAGAAAAGAAAATATAAAACTAATTTCATCCTTATTGTCTCTCAGATGGCGTAGCTACTTTTGCTATAACTACTCAATGCTTTGCTACTCTACCTACCTACATACAATTTGTATTGTTTTATCAAAAAACAAGCATTTACATACTCTGCAAATTGTATATTTTTTCTTTGCATTTTCATATGAAAAAACCGCGGTATTTATCTTGAACTTTTTTTGAACAAGGTGCAATACTTAGGTAATATTATTATTAATAAAACAAAGTATATTAAAATACAATGTTAAAAACTTTAATAATATTAGCAATATTTAAAAACTTCAATATATTATATTATAATATACATATTATGAATCAGTAGAAACGACTATATTTAAATTTGGTAAATTATAACTCCAATCGACCAGAGCACGACCACACAACCCAAAACACAAGTACGCAAATATGGTTGCGTGAAGCGTGGCTCGAAGCTGTGCAATTTACGAGACTCGCTCGATCTGTAGATCCTTGTGTCCTCATCTCGCCAATTAATGATTCTTTTGAGAAAGGTAAATTTCCAGAGTACCTAAAGACAGCTATCATTATTCCTCTTCATAAGGGTGGTGAAAAATCTAATTCCTGCAAGTATATACCTATTGCATTACTACCGGTACTCCAAAATTATTGAGAGACTCATAAAAGCATGACTTATGTCCTTTCTTGTTGAAAACAACATTTTATTACAAAAGTTCGGCTTTTTAAATAATAAATGTACTGCTGATGCCATGTTTTCTGTACTACATGAGGTTTATCAAGCACTGAGCAATAATCTTCACACTGCCACTGTTTTTTGTGACTATGCCAAAGCTTTTGATTGTGTAAATCATGAAATTTTGATAAAAATAACTAAATTTCTATGGAATTCGAAGAATTTCTTTGAATTGGTTTCAATCTTACTTGGATAGTTGGAAACAACTGGTTAGAGCAAATAATACAGACTCTAGTCTCCAAAATATTGTATGTGGGGTCCTCTACAAACCACAAGGTTCAGTATCAGGTCGTCTACTTTTCCTTACGTTTATTAATGACATCCCTAGTTTAAAAATTGATGGAAAAAATTTTCTTTTTGCTGATGATACCAGTATTACTTGGAGCAACTCAAATATTGCTACTATACCTTCTGATCTACTCACGATAAAAACCTGGTCCGATTCTAATTTACCTTTTTTTAACATAAAACAGTAGCATTATCCTATACAGGAGCTCGTCAATCTTTACCTCTTAACACATTCACAGACACAACTGCATATGAAGCCACTTACTCCATAAGATGTGTCTACATCTAAAGTGTGTCTGTGAATGTGTTAATTACAGTCAGATCAGTATCGTTGATTCTGTAAAGTTTCTTGGTATTTTTTTTAGATAGCAATCTTAAGGGTTAAAAGGGTCTAAAGGGATAAACATTCACTGAAAGCGATATTATCTTTAATACCCGTGGTGCCTTCAACATTTAATGTCTGACTAAATTATTCTTTATAGGCAAAAAAATTTAAGGAATTTTGAATTAATTAGTTTTTAAATAAGTACATTTACCAGCAACAGTTGTAACGTAATTGTGTCAACTCGACAGTATTTAACTAGTTATTTGAATTTAATACCCTAGCTAGGGCATTATTTTTCAAAATAAATATTGAAAAATAACGCCCTAGGGCATTATAATATAACTGACTTCGAAATCATGTACAGTGGAACCTCGATTATCCGTCTCTCCATTAACCGTCACCTCTGTTAACCGTCAGGGTACATACAGAAGTTGTATTGAGTTATACATTAGCAATCATTTAAATGCAAAAAAATAAAAAAAAAGGTAATTTGATTTGTGATGAGGACACAAACGGCTATCCATTGCTGACAGATAAAGAACTCATTGAAATGGCAACAAAGGCGGACCAAACCTATTCGGAAGCTGACACAGTAGCTATATTGATGCTTGGACACAAGGAAGCTTGACTGTAGCTATATTGATGAACCTATTGTAACTGACAAAGATTTGCGTAAATAATCTAGAGAAGCTGCATCGCATATGCAATAATTCATCGAGTGGTATTCTCAACAAGAAGAAGCCAATAAAGTAGATTGCATGATCTTATGCCTTATGCCGATTAAGAAATTCAGCCGTCGCAAAATATGAAGCAGCAGTAAAACACAAATTTCAGAATATTTTAAATTGATTCGATTGTATGAACATAAATCCCTCTTATATTGTCAAACAAACCATACAAATGAAATTTGAGAGTTGTACTATGAATTTTTATTTTTTTTAATGTTCTGTTAACCGTCTTTTCGATTATCCGTCATACCCTTGGTCCGGTGCCCTGACAGATAATCGAGGTTCTACTGTAATAATATTAATGTCCGACTGGTATATTATTTGACAAATAATGACATGATTTTGAAGTCAGTTTGATAAATAATGACATGATTTCGAAGTCAGTTAAGTATGGCATAATGCCCTAGGCTCTAGGGCATTATTTTGAAAAATTACGCCCTAGGGTATTAAATTTAAATAACTAGTTAAATACTGTCAAGTTGACAAATAACAACCCAAGTAAAACTATGGTTACCACAATTACGTTACAACTATTGCTGGTAAATGTACTTATTTGAAAACTAATTAATTCAAAATTCCTTCAATTTTTTGCCTATAAAGAATAATTTAGTCGGACATTAAATGTTGAAGGCACCACAGGTATTAACGATAATATCGCTTTCAGTCAACTTATATCCCTCAGGCCAAAGGCCCTCGGTATATACACCATTGACCTCAAGTGTTATTATCCTTATAATACCTTTGGTACCTTAACTATAATCTCACAATCAGCCCATAGAAGGTGTCAAACAAATAAAATATTTGGGAATCATACTTGATAATTTATTAACAATTAAACGATTACTTTATTGATTACAGTAAATTTATTTAATGGAAATTAAGGTAATAATAATAATAATGTTTATTCAAAAATAATCAAATATAAAATCTTCCTGAGACTAAAAACATATTTAAGTGTATAATTAATAAGAATTAACATAGGAAGCCACAAGGAAATAAATCTGCACGTAGCTATAGCCCAAAGTAACTCCTGTTATTTATCCAAATCTTTACTAGTCAAACACATTTGTTTTGAAATTCCAGCAGTTTCTTCTTTTTATACCTTTTAAATATCTGGTGGTTGTTCCTAAAACAAAGACATAAATAAAAATTCTACATTGTGTACCATAAAAAAATCATAAAAATGTGGAAAGTATCACAAGAATAAAGAAAAGTCCCAGATATAAAATTCACTATTAAAATAAAAATAGTAAATAATTATTTATATCTGATACTTTTCTTATTGGAACTTCTTTCTGGTAACATCCTTAATCTCTGACTTTTACAATTTATAAGACAAGAGATGATGAATAAAGAAAGGGAAAAGGACTCTGCAGTATACAGTTACATTCTGCTTTCATTAATCTAGAAAAAAGATCAGAAAGATAATTCAAAGTCCGAAATTGTAAAAGTCAAAAAGAGATTAAGGATGTACCAGAAAGGGGTTCCAATAAGAAAAGTTTCAGATTTAAATAATTATTTACTATTTTAATAGTGAATTTTGTATCTGGGACTTTTCTCTTTTCTTTAAGAGATATCGCTGAAGCATCCTAATAGTAGATAACTATTTTTGAAATTCCACTTAAATAGACATTTTGATTTCGTTTTGATTCAGAGGTGTGCAGGCAGCTCCACTGGGGACGCCGTAAGGCAGAAACAACTGTCTGGAGATTGTGTATCGCCTAGGTCCGTGAACTTAGCCCGAAAAAGTCGGGAAAAAAAATGCGATTGATGCCATTCGTTTGTCCATTGATTGTCCACCATTTTATTTCGTTAGTCCACCCATCAATTCTTTTTTATAAACAAAAATTTTTTTTCGGGCTAACTTCACAAATCCACAAATTTTCGAAAATTTAAAAAAACTCTTGCTATATTGTTTGTCCATCGTTTGTCCATGTTTGTCCACCACATAATTTTTTTTGTCCACCCTCTGAAACAACCCCCTGTTAATTGTAATTATTTTTTTATTTCTTAATTCGGGCTAACTTCACGTTCTCTTAAATGGCCATTTAAACGTTAATTCGGGTGCAGAATCACAACTACCCGTTTGTCCACCCCTTTGCAGCGTTTGTCCTGCCCGTTAAAGTGCGAAACAACCCCCTCGTTAATTGTAATTATTTTTTTTAATTCTTAATAAGGGCTAACTTCAAGTTCTCTTAAATATGTATTTAAACGTTAATTCGGGTGCAGAATCACAACTACCCGTTTGTCCACTCCTTCGCAGCGTTTGTCCAACCCCTTAAAGTGCGAAAAAACCCCCTCGTCAATTGTAATTATTTTTTTATTTCTTTATTCGGGCTAACTTCACGTTCTCTTAAATGGGCATTTAAACGTTAATTCGGGTGCAGAATCACAACTAAGCGTTTGTTCACCCCTTTGCAGCGTTTGTCCAACCCCTTAAAGTGCGAAACAACCCCCCTGTTAATTGTAATTATTTTTTTATTTCTTAATTCCGGCTAACTTCACGTCCATTTAAACGTGTATTTTAAAGTTAATTCGGGTCAAGAATCACAACTACCCGTTTGTCCACTTCATCGCAGCGTTTGTCCAGCCCCTTAAAGTGCGAAACAACCCCCTAGTTAATTGTAATTATTTTTTTATTTCTTTATTCGGGTTAACTTCACGTTCTCTTAAATGGGCATTTAAACGCTAATTCGGGTGCAGAATCACAACTGCCCGTTTGTCCACCCTTTCGCAGCGTTTGTCCAACCACTTAAAGTGCGAAACAACCCCCTCGTTAATTGTAATTATTTTTTTATTTCTTAATTCGGGCTAGGTTCACGTTCCCTTAAATGGGCATTTAAACGTTAATTCGGGTGAAGAATCACAACTACCCGTTTGTCTACTTCATCGCAGCGTTTGTCCAGCCCCTTAAAGTGCGAAACAACCCCCTAGTTAATTGTAATTATTTTTTTATTTCTTTATTCGGGTTAACTTCACGTTCTCTTAAATGGGCATTTAAACGCTAATTCGGGTGCAGAATCACAACTGCCCGTTTGTCCACCCTTTCGCAGCGTTTGTCCAACCACTTAAAGTGCGAAACAACCCCCTCGTTAATTGTAATTATTTTTTTATTTCTTAATTCGGGCTAGGTTCACGTTCCCTTAAATGGGCATTTAAACGTTAATTCGGGTGAAGAATCACAACTACCCGTTTGTCTACTTCATCGCAGCGTTTGTCCAGCCCCTTAAAGTGCGAAACAACCCCCTAGTTAATTGTAATTATTTTTTTATTTCTTTATTCGGGTTAACTTCACGTTCTCTTAAATGGGCATTTAAACGCTAATTCGGGTGCAGAATCACAACTGCCCGTTTGTCCACCCTTTCGCAGCGTTTGTCCAACCACTTAAAGTGCGTAACAACCCCCTCGTTAATTGTAATTATTTTTTCATTTCTTTATTCGGGCTAACTTCACGTTCTCTTAAATGGGCATTCAAACGTTAATTCGGGTGCGGAATCACAACTGCCCGTTTGTCCACCCTTTCGCAGCGTTTGTCCAACCACTTAAAGTGCGAAACAACCCCCCTGTTAATTGTAATTATTTTTTTATTTCTTATTCCGGGCTAGCTTCGCGTTCTCTTAAATGGGCATTTAAACGTTAATTCTGGTGCAGAATCACAACTACCCGTTTGTCCACCCCTTCGCAGCGTTTGTCCAACTCCTTAAAGTGCGAAACAACCCCCCTGTTAATTGTAATTATTTTTTTATTTCTTAATTCGGGCTAACTTCACGTTCCCTTAAATGGGCATTTAAAAGCTGGCCCGAATTAAGAAATAAAAAAATAATTACAACTAACAGGGGGGTTGTTTCGCACTTTAAGGGGTTGGACAAACGCTGCGAAGGGGTGGACAAACGGGTAGTTGTGGTTCTGCACCAGAATTAACGTTTAAATGCCCATTTAAGGGAACGTGAAGCTAGCCCGAATTAAGAAATAAAAAAATAATTACAATTAACAGGGGGGTTGTTTCGCACTTTAAGGGGCTGGACAAACGCTGCGAAGGGGTGGACAAACGGGTAGTTGTGATTCTTCACCCGAATTAACTTTAAAATACACGTTTAAACGGACGTGAAGTTAGCCTGAATTAAGAAATAAAAAAATAATTACAATTAACAGGGGGGTTGTTTCGCACTTTAAGGGGTTGGACAAACGCTGTAAAGGGGTCGACAAACGCTTAGTTGTGATTCTGCACCCGAATTAACGTTTAAATGCCCATTTAAGAGAACGTGAAGTTAGCCCGAATAAAGAAATAAAAAAATAATTACAATTGACGAGGGGGTTGTTTCGCACTTTAAGGGGTTGGACAAACGCTGCGAAGGAGTGGACAAACGGGTAGTTGTATTCTGCACCCGAATTAACGTTTAAATACCTATTTAAGAGAACTTGAAGTTAGCCCGAATTAAGAATTAAAAAAATAATTACAATTAACGAGTGGGTTGTTTCGCACTTTAAGGGGCTGGACAAACGGGTAGTTGTGATTCTTCACCCGATTTAACTTTAAAATACACGTTTAAACGGACGTGAAGTTAGCCTGAATTAAGAAATAAAAAAATAATTACAATTAACAGGGGGGTTGTTTCGCACTTTAAGGGGTTGGACAAACGCTGCAAAGGGGTCGACAAACGCTTAGTTGTGATTCTGCACCCGAATTAACGTTTAAATGCCCATTTAAGAGAACGTGAAGTTAGCCCGAATAAAGAAATAAAAAAATAATTACAATTGACGAGGGGGTTGTTTCGCACTTTAAGGGGTTGGACAAACGCTGCGAAGGGGTGGACAAACGGGTAGTTGTGATTCTTCACCCGATTTAACTTTAAAATACACGTTTAAACGGACGTGAAGTTAGCCCGAATTAAGAAATAAAAAAATAAGTACAATTAACAGGGGGGTTGTTTCGCACTTTAAGGGGTTGGACAAATGCTGCAAAGGGGTGGACAAACGCTTAGTTGTGATTCTGCACCTGAATTAACGTTTAAATGCCCATTTAAGAGAACGTGAAGTTAGCCCGAATTAAGAAATAAAAAAATAATTACAATTAACAGGGGGTTGTTTCAGAGGGTGGACAAAAAAATTATGTGGTGGACAAACATGGACAAACGATGGACAAACAATATAGCAAGAGTTTTTTTAAATTTTCGAAAATTTGTGGATTTGTGAAGTTAGAACGAAAAAAAATTTTTGTTTATAAAAAAGAATTGATGGGTGGACTAACGAAATAAAATGGTGGACAAACGTGGACAATCAATGGACAAACGAATGGCATCAATCGCATTTTTTTTCCCGACTTTTTCGGGCTAACTTCACGGAGCTGTATCGCCTCTGGATTGAAAGGAAACATAAACTGTCTCTTCACTATCACAAGAGTATTTTAATATTTTTATTGAATAAAAGTATTTAAAAAAAAAAGGACTAGTTGGTGGAGCGAAGAGATAAAAATAGCTGTGAAAGAAAAGAAAGTACCATGGAGAGCTTATCTAGAAAATAACAGTTAATAAGCAAGGAAGCTTGTGAAAGAAAAAGTTAAAAAAGCTAAATTGGAACAGTGGGAGAGATTTGGAGAAAAGATGGAGCAAGACAGTAGTAGGACAAACCAAAAATTGTTCTATTAAGGTCTGAAAAAATGAGAAGTAAATCAGGTAGTACTGTCGTGCAAATAAAAAAAAATAAAATGGAGAAACACTTACCCAACCACAAGATATAGTTAATAGATGGAGTAAATATTCCAAAGAGTTGAGTAATGAAATAACAATGGAAGAATTAACGGAAGCCATTGCAAAAATGAAAAATGGTAAAGTGGCAGGAATAGATAATATCAAAACACAATTGTTGAAATATATGGGGGAATCTGCATTACACTACTTACACAAATTACTGATAACAATTTGGAAACAGAAACGCATCCCAGAAGATTGGGCAACAGCAGTAATGGCTCTTCTGGTAAAGAAGGGAGGTAAAAAAGTAATGTTCAAATTATCGAGGTATTTTCATGCTAAGTGTACTGGCTAAGATTTATGAATGAACACTGGAGATGAGACTGAGAAAGAAAGTGGAACATCAACTAGACGATGCACAAAAAGGTTTCTGACCGGGCACAGTGTCCAAGATCATATCTTTACTATAAGACAATGGAAAAAGCCTTTGACAAGGTACCCGGACATCACATTTGGAAAGGGCTTGAACTGTTCGATGTTGGAGGAGAACTAATTGATGCAAGTAAAATTTATGTACTGGAACATTGTGCGAGCATTAAACTGTGAATCAAACAAATTTGCTAATACACAAGGAGTAAGGCAAGGTGGAGTTTTAAGCTCACTGCTATTCATTATATTATATATATGAATGAACCAATAAAAAAAATGCAGTAGAGTCCCGAAAATTAGATTTAGGTTACCATTGATTAAAAAGTATAACTCTGAGTAAATGTGTATCTGCAGATGACATTGCATTGATACCAAGTTCAGAGAAATCTTTACAAAGCAACCTAAATTTATAGACGAGAGAACTTGCAGAAAAAGGAATGAAAATAAAATTAGCAAAGACTAAAACCTTACTTATTTCCAAGACACCGAGAGAAATCCATATAAACCTAGACGGAAATTTAGTAGAACATATGAATGATTTTGAATATTTATAAACTATAATAGACAAAAAATGCAAAAAAAATGAACAACAAAATTGCTAAAACATCACGATTATATCACTCCCTCACTACAGGTTTCATTAGCAAAAGAGAAATTAATGAGAAGACAAAAGGGACAGTATATTATATACCTCCCTTCTCTGCTTCATGGAAGTGAAACATGGCTGGCTTTCCTAATAATTAAGCTTGAATTATCACATTTTTATTATTATTGTAGACATTTAAAATCCTTATTAATTGAATTACATTAAACTTACCACTTATAAAATGTTTACTTTTCATATTTTAATTTTAGTTCCCTTATATCTGTTCTTCTTGTGGCTTTTATCCATTGTCCCCGGCTTTGTTTGGATAATTCATTTAAATGTATTGCATGGGGAGCCTTGGGAACAGTACAAAATAAGACTTTTCCCTGTCTGCCCTACTCCCACAATTTACAACAATAAAAGTTACATGTATAAGCTTCCCAAGAAAGAAAAACTGATAACTGCTATGGACTAATTCAGTTCTGTAGGCGATAAACTACTTTATATTTGATTTGCTATCACAATTTCGCTGCACAATCGACAATAAAAACAAACAGGATATTCTTTACAAATGTAAATATTAGGATTAGGTTATGTTATGTGCCCCCAGTTAGGCCATATTCGGAAGTTCCTTGTTCCTTTGCTTGATTGGCACACCGATAATTTTCGTTTAATACTGTCCGCTGTCATGAGCCGCTGTCACATCCGCTGTCATTTTACACTCAAATGTCCATAGAATTTCTTACACTTACACTCAAAAGTGTAACACTAAAAAACAAAGGAACAGACCTAATAAATGTCCAGCAAACGACGGCAATGTTGCCAGATTCCTTTTAGCGGGAATTTTAAAATTTTAGAGTCTTTTGCCAGTTTGGTTTTAAATTTGACAGTTCTGTTTTCTCAAGTCAAAAATCTTAACCTTACTTTTACGAGTGATTAGGATTATTATTATTTTATTTACATGTAAATTGAAACAATAAATATTGTACTGTGTCATAATTTAAAACTCATTATGTTGCAGTCTTTTCCAGTTGATAAAATTGCAATTCAAAACTCAATGTTAATTGCAAAAACTTTTAGGTATGTAACTTCCACATTATTATTTATTTTTTAAGTATTAAGGTTGATGTTGATATCAAAAATTTAGATTTCAAAGATAGTTTTATGTAGGTAGATATTAATAGAGTAATACTAGATAATAGAGTAGATACAAAGTAAGCTGTAAGTAGTATAACTACCCATGTAATCACCTGTTATGTTGTTTTTTTTTTTAGATTTGCACTGTATGGATGGCACAGGAAGAGAATGAGAGTACAAGAACATGAAACATCTTATTATGAATGTATATGTATGTGATCCTCAAAAAATTATTAGAAAGAGAGCTTTAAAATCCCAAGGATCCTGCAAAATGTTTATTTGGTGTACTAGCAGAATAATAGTATCTAAAAATATTGAAACCGATTGTTGTGCAGTAACATATTTTAAAACACATTACGGGCATGATGATGATATAGAGCACTTACATAAATACCAAAATCAGATAAATATCTCTTCAAAGTTTATTTTGAGACTTTCTTCAAAAATGTAAGTAAAATATTTGCATATTGACAGCGGAAAGGCAGGACTTCGTAACTGAAAAATTTTTATAACATGAGTTACTTCAGTTTTCGCTTTAGAATAAGTGTATCGGCAGCTATTAAACAGTGGTTACAGCTGGGAAAGTTTCCGGAAGGCTTTCCCAGCTCTAAAAGCTGTTTAATAGGTGCTGATACACTTATTCTAAAGCGAAAACCGAAGTAACTCATTTTATACAAATTTTCAGTTACGAGGTCCTGCCTTTCCGCTGTCGATATACACAATATAATTTAAAACAAGAATGTTACCACTCACTAAACCACTTTTTAAATATTAATCATGAATATTTACTATAGTTTACAATTTCAAACTAGTGTGTTTGATTCTCCTATAGGTACCTATATTTTACTTTTTTTTAGTAAACTTCAGACTGTTCAGGATAGCATAATAGCATAGGAGGCGAATTAAAAAGAATTAATTTACTTACAAGAAAAGATATCACAAACATTAAACTCTCTTATGGCATTGACTTGAAAGATGGATATATGTACAATGATGATGCAACCAGTGTTTATTTTTGGGTTGAATGCTTACAGACTCATGTCCAATATTATTTTACAAACAACAGGGCATACTAATGGATATTCATTCTGAATTTAATATTTATGATTTTTGTCTTATTTTCCTTAATGCTGTGCCAAAAGGAAATGTTAATTAAGTTTGGTAAATCCTTTATCACAATC
The DNA here is from genome assembly GCF_917563875.1 of Diabrotica virgifera virgifera. Taxonomy (NCBI): domain Eukaryota; kingdom Metazoa; phylum Arthropoda; class Insecta; order Coleoptera; family Chrysomelidae; genus Diabrotica; species Diabrotica virgifera. The sequence continues at coordinate 112,249,013 of NC_065447.1, read as the reverse complement.
GATGGAACTCATGGGCTCAAATCCTATGACTTTGAACTTATGACAGTATTAGTAAAAGATGAATTTGGGAATGGATTTTGTACTGCTTTCTTATTTTCAAATAGAAAAGATACCTACTTTTATTTACCAATTTTTTTAAATACATGTCTGTGTTGGTATTATATGTATAGTCAAATGTTTTCATATCAGGCATAAGTGACACCTTTTACAATGCCTTGTCAAATGTAATGGGTATTGCTCCTAATAGACTGTTAAGTGCCTGGCACATAGATAGGGCATGGCAAGTAAATCTTAATAAAATATCTGATTCTGAAAAAAATCATATGTATACAAGATCTATTAATGATGGTTTAGAGTTTAGAGAGTATTAATAGCTTTTTGGGTAGACTTCTAAGTGATGCAGATACATACAATTTTAGTAAGTATTTCCAGTAGAACTACTGCAATAGCATCCAACAATGGGCCTATTGTTATAGGAAGGGGTTGTGGAATTAATACCAATATGACCATTCAAAATTTTCATAAAATTTTGGATAAAAGAGTATCCGTTAGTTGTTATCAGTTAAGCTTAAAACTTGGCACTCATGGAGAGCTATACCATAATATATAATAGGTATATCTCATATTATTACATCTCATATTGTTCACTACAGTAGTAATGAGTGAGCCTGCATACACAGAACCATAATAATATATTATAGTTCGTGTATGTAGGCTCACTCATTACAATAGTGTGCAATATGAGATATAACATATTATAGTATAACTCTCTGTGCATGACCAGATTAACACATTTGGTGCCCATCTTGAACAAGCTCTACTTGGCTGGTACCACATACTTAAATCATTTATTTAGTTACACAGTACTACTCACATAAGTTATGCATTGTCAGTAGCTTCGGTAAAACCTTTGTGATGCTACCCATATGTCATGGCCACTGAATGTGTTAAAGCTTGTTAATGTAGGAGAGTTATACTAAAATACAGGGTGTAACAAAAATACAGGTCATAAATTTAATCACATATTCTGGAACCAAAAATAGTTCGATTGAACCTAACTTACCTTAGTACAAATGTGCACATAAAAAAAGTTACAGCCCTTTGAAGTTACAAAATTAAAATCGATTTTTTCCAATATATCAAAAACTATTAGAGATCTTTTATTGAAAATAGACATGTGGCATTCTTATGGTAGTAGTATCTTAAGAAAAAATTATAGTGAAATTTGGACACCCCATAAAAATTTTATGGGGGTTTTGTTCCTTTAAACCCCCCAAACTTTTGTGTACGTTCCAATTTAATTATTATTGTAGTACCATTAGTTAAACACAATATTTTAAACACTTTTTTGCCTCTTAGTACTTTTTCGAAAAGTCAGTTTTTATCGAGATATTTTGAATATTTGTCAAATGCACCACATATTTGTATATGGCTAAGTACGATTATGAAGACTTTGTAATAATATGAAAATTTATTTATGATTTACATTTTTAGGTATATTTTGAACGATATTAAAAAGAAGTAATATCTCGATAAAAAGTGCCTTCTCGAAAAAATACAAAGAGGCAAAAAAGTTTTAAAAACACTGTGTTTAACTAATGGTACCGCAGTAAAAGTATAATTGGAACATACACAAACATTTGGGGGGTTTAAAGGAACAAAACCCCAATAAAATTTGTATGTAAACATATTAAAAAAGAAGCCGTAACTCGATAAAAACTGCCTTATCGAAAAAATACTAAGAGTCAAAAAAGTTTTAGAAATATTGAATTTAACTAATGGTACCACAATAATAATTTAATTGGAACATACACAAATGTTTGGGGGGGTTTAAAAGAACAAAACCCCCATAAAATTTTTATGGGATGCACAAATTTCACTATAATTCTTATTTAAGATGTTCCTGCCATAAGAATGCCACGTGTCCATTTTCAATAAATAATCTCTAATAGTTTTTGATATATTCGAAAAAATCGATTTTCATTTTGTAACTTCAAAGGGCTGTAACTTTTTTTATGTGCATATTTGTACTAAGGTAAATTAGGTTCATTCGAACTATTTTTGGTCTCAGAATATGTGATTTAATTTATGACCTGTATTTTCGTTACACCTTGTATATATCTTATATTACTTTAAATAGAAAAAATATCTTATTCAAATTGTATCCATGTAAGTTTTGATTTAATGAAATAAACCTTTTAATCAAAAAAATGTTGTTTACTTGTGTACACCCAGCAATATCCTGATCATAGATAAATTATATAGTATTACCGGATCCTGATATGCAGATGCCAATAGGGCTTTTCATCGATTGTCATTTGTTTCGAGCTTCTGTCATGAGTCACATAATATTAATGTATCTACGTCATATGTCTTTGGTTTGTATCATTGGTATATACCAATAACGTACGACGTAGATATATTAATATTATGTGACACATGACAGAAGCTCGAAACAAATGGCTGTGAATGAAAAGCCCTATTGAATAGGGCATTTCATCGATTGTCATTTGTTTCGAGCTTCGGTCACATGTCACATAATATTAATATATCTACGTCATACGTGTTTGGTTTGTATCATTGGCAATACCAATAACATATGACTTAAATATATTAATATTAGACAACACATGACAGAAGCTCGAAACAAATTACTGTGAATGAAAAGCCCTATATCATGTAAATACAAGTCATAAAGATGTCTTTCTACGGTTAATATTTCACAGCCTAAAGACGTCATTTATGTAACTTCTTAAGCCGTCACAAAATGACTGTAATAAGAAAATAGAATTTATTAACTCGCCTCGCCCCCAGGTAAAGTAAAGGTGCTAGGCCACTAAGAATGTTTTTTTAATTTTTTTATTTTGCGGCTTTAGCCCTTAGCTATTTAGCCAGATACATGATGAGAATTAATACTAGGTATTATAAATTAAAACTAATTCAAATTACTAGTACTTTTATTAATATTCTGAATAATTATGTAACCACTTAATACTAAAATAAAAAAGTGTCCATCTATACTATCCAACACATTTTCACCTTTGAAATCGTAAATCTCCATTCCCATTAAAAAATAATTTGTACTGTATAAGTATATTTCTTTTGAGCTTCATTTTTTTTCAAAATACTGCAGCATGAGTTTTAAATCATGACACAGTACAATACTTGTTTCAATATTTACATGTAAATAAATAATCCTAATTACTTGTAAAAGTAAGGTTATAAATTTAAGAATGCAGAACTCTCTTTTAAAACCAAAGTGGCATTAGACTAATTTTAAAATTCCCGCTAAAAGGAAAAAGGTAAATCTGGCAACAGTGCCGTCGTTTGCTGGACATTTAATCTCTCCCAGATCTCGGTGTCTGTGTCCATAGATAATGTATGGTCTGTCTCTCTCTCTGTCATAGAGAAATAAAAACAAGGCGCCCGGTAATTGACAATTATCAGGTGGTTCAAGCAGAGACATGTAAAGAGAATAGACTTGGCTAGGGATATGTGATATGCCACTCAATGGGTGCATTCAGCAGACACAATCGCTAACTAATCGATTAGTGATTTTCTGCTGAATGCCACATAAATTGTGACATTCAGCATGTAAATCACAAATCGATTACTAATCGATTAGTTAGCGATTGCGTCTGCTGAATGCACCCAATGCATCGGGGTGTAAACGCAAAGATCTTACACACATAGATTTGGCCAACTCCGAAAAATAGCGTAACGCGGAGCAGTTCTGGTCGGTGGTCTATCTATCTCTCTCCACCGGCGCTTAACTTTCTCTCTCTAGCATATAATGGCCGCCGCCTGTGTGTCACTGTCGTTCCGTTACTCCCACCTCTTGGTAGATACGCTCACACTCGCACGACAGACAAAGATAGCTAAACCACCGTACTTGATATCAACGTTACACCCCGATGCATTGAGTGGCATATCCCTAGCCAAGTCTATTTTCTTTACATGTCTCTGTGTAAACGTCGATATCAAGTACGGTGGTCTAGCTATCTTTGTCTGTCGTGCGAGTGTGAGCGTATCTACCAAGAGGTGGGAGTAACGGAACGACAGAAACACAGAGGCGGCAGCCATCATTATGCTAGAGAGAGAAATTTAAGCGCCGGTAGAGAGAAATAGATAGACCACCGACCCGAACTGCTCCGCGTTACGCTATTTTTCGGAGTTGGCCAAATCTATGTGTATAAGATCTTTGGGTTCAAGGGTGGTTCATGATATCATCACAAACCATACATACTTATAGACGTTTCACGACCATGTTAATCTTTCGGATCGAATTAACGCCATCTCTTGATTGGAATGGGAATTAAATTGACAAATTTTAGTTAAGTGAGAATTTCAAATTATAAATTTTGCGGGATTTTTGATGAAATTTCGCAGGAAATTAAAACAACAGAAAGACAATTCAATGTTTTATTCCATATTTTACTGAAAACTTCAAATATTCCAATTTGTTTTCAAAATGCTAATCACTACTGCTATGTGTCACGTGAAAGCACTGATGTCGATGTGTATTGAGTTGAATGAAAATTTTTTAAAGAATCTTGCAGGATGATTGTTTAGATAAATATTACCTTATAATCTTTTACAAACTTCCAAAAATATAATAGGTCCGAAATGTTGATGACACGCTTGTCTATTGGAATAAACTGTTTCAGGATATATTATATTGTTTTTGTTTAATGTGGAGAAACACAACACGGGATGATCAATGTAAACTAAAAATTCTACTCATAAAAACGGAGAGGAGGTTACTACACTTGATTAAAATTGTGATTTAATCTAATTAAAAACGTAACACCACTATAATAAACTAATTAAGCCACAAACTGTAAAATAAAAAGTAAATAACAAATTAATTTAATTATCAACTGTCAGTTGTTAAATATGACAAGAGAATTGACTAACAGCGACATCTCTGGATTGGAATGGTAACTAATTTGCTGTCTTGACCTTGACAATTTACGTGAAACGTCTATGAGTATGTATGGTTTGTGGATATCATGAGGTTTGTTCCAACACGACCAAGAACCGTCAGATTACCGTTTCGTTACTAGATAATTAACGTTTATGGGTTCCATGGGAACGAAATAATAAGTTTCCATGGTACTGCGCAGGACGGTGATCGTCGTGGACCGTCCAAAAGTTCATGTTGGAACAGGTTGGAACAAAGCTATGTTCATTGTTCATAGAAATGTACTTTGTCATAGAAATGTCGTTATTTGATGGTTGTAACCATGATACTATAAATAACAAGATAATATATTGCACATCCGGAAGTCGTGACGTAACTGGAGACCGGCAAGTTCGTAATGGTTCGTAATCATTCGTAATGTCCGATTACTTTGAATTGTTCGCGGGTGTATTTTATATTTTATCTTTGACAGTTATTTTGACTGGAATCTCGACACTACATTTTTTTCGAATACATTGAAGTTTAATTTTATTTTGCTAATTGAATAATTTCATCACATAATGCATACAAATCCCATTTAACTTTAACAAGAATTCAAATTCAACTTCCGGTCTCCAGTTACATCATCAATGCGCGAGCTTGGACGTATTTGCGCTACGGGAAAATACTATCTCTTTATTTATTGGCTCCGTGCGTCTCCCCTCTACTTACAGTCACATCACACGCTGTCACATTTTGTCAGGACGTTTTAACATTGAGTCTTATTGGATTATTTTGTTAAACTTGAATATTTTATTTTGTAGTGATAATAACCGAATACAATTGTTAGAATTCATTAGTTATTAATTTATACTGTAATTTATAGTGCAACAAACATATTCTCTTTTTCGTTAATAAAGATTTATTGACATAAACTGCGATAGTGAGGTTATGTATACAAAATCAAACTGATAATCAATATTGGAAATAGAAGAATTTATATCAGATTAAGTGCGTTTTTATTTTCTGTTTATATTAATACATAATATCACTAGCGGGACACGGCATTTTTTTAAATGTCTCATTTAAACATACACAAAGCGTCCTGATAAAATTTCAAAAAACCGCCACCATGAGCAGGTCGGTCAATTTTGCTTTGACACTTTGTTAACGCTCAGAGCGAATAGGGCTTTTCATTCACAGTCATTTGTTTCGAGCTTCTGTCATGTGTCATCTAATATTAATATATCTACGTCATACGTTATTGGGAAAACCAAAGACGTATGACGTAGCTAAATTAATATTATGTGACACATGACAGAAGCTCGAAACAAATGACAGTCGATGAAAAGCCCTATAGTATCATGGTTGTAACCAGATGCGCAACGTAAGAACATGACATGGGCACAGAATAGAAAACAAGCAGAAGGCCCACTCTCGGATGCCGCCTTTGATGTTTGCGAGTACGCGCCCGCCATTTGTATTGAGGAAAAGCACAGGTTCGGATTGAGAAATTTGTGACAAGCTACGACAGAACCGTAATTTAAATATTCAGACCTTAATTTAGTAAATTTGAAATAATTTCATGTGTATTCTTCAAGTAAAAGTAGGACATGAAATATTGTATATTATTATGTCTATGCTTGCCGTAAACAAATTTAATTTGAATCAATTTTGGTTAATTTTTCTATTCCTGGATAAACATATAATTGAAATGTACTGAATTAAAATATAATAAATAATACAATAAAACATTTTTGAATTTATTAATTGAGTGGAAAATTAGTATAAATAAAAATGACAAATGACATCATAAATTGTTTATTTTAATTTTAAATTTTCACATAATTAGGTAATAAATAAATACAAATAGCCCATTAAATGAACGGGAAGTTCGGCGATACCGTGTAATTTTCAGGGGCAACTCCGAATTGCATGAAAATTTCGATTTAGGTTCTCTTCACTTCAAAGTTGAAATTGTGCCGTTGGTTGCTTTAACTTGGGGGGTGACAGTCACCCCTTCTAGGGGGTAAAAAACATGTTCAAGACAAGACAGGAAATGGATACATTGACTGTTTAAGCAACTTTTGTTCTATAGAGTTTTTTACGTAAGTCAATACTTTTCGAGTTATTTGCCATTGAAAATGTTGATTTTTCGACAAAAAAATCTACGTTTTCAGACGAATCTACGTTTCGACAAAAATATCCTTAGCAAAAGTGTAGCTTATAAAAAACCCAAAAAATGGTTTATCAGTAAAGTCTATCAATAAAATAAAAACAAAGTTGTAACCCATGAAAAGTACGTTCTTATTCGTCTAATTCCAAATCGAATATTTCTAGGTGAAATCACCAAAAAATTTAGCACTTTTCGGGAAAACCCCATTTAAATTTGTTTAAAAATGTTTATAAAAAGCTTTGTTTTAATTGTTAACAAAAGTTTTAGCATTAAAAATAAGCGAGTTACGCTTAAAATAAAGTTGGTCCTCTTTTTTTTTGTAAAAAATCATGAAAATCTCGCCGTGTTTAGCTCCCCAAATGAAATTATTCGCTACCGCTTTACAAACAATTTACTTACCTATCTATCTTTTATATGATCTGTCAGTCTCACCGGTTTAAAGTGTTTATTTTTGAAAGGGTTATAATTGAGAAAGCTGGAATGGGTCACTAATCACGAGTGTATGCAAATTTTGAACAGCCCTATCTTAACCAATTTTTGTCTTACGGAGAAACAAAATGAAACTATCATATTTATAATAGCAAAACCTACATTTTTTTACTCTTTAAGATTTTTCTTATCACTAATACTTTTTAAGTTATTTTGAAAAAATGAAATTTTTCAAAAATTTTTAGAAATTTTTTTTAATATAAAACCAAATGTTTTCAAAAATAAGCACTTCAAACCAATCAAACTTACAGATCATATAAACAATACACACACAGTTAAAATAGATGGTAAAGCCAAACGATTAATTTCATTTAGGGTGCTAAATAGAGGGAGGTTTTCACGATTTTTTTACAAAAAAAAGGGGCCAACTTTTTTTTTCAGTGTAACTCGTTTATTTTTGATGCTGTAAACTTTTGTAAAAAACAAATAATAAGCTTTTTTCGATACTTAAAAAATGTTAATAAGGTTTTCCCGAAAGACGCTTCTTTCTTCGGTGATTTCGCGTTGAATTATTCGATTTGGAATTAGACGAATAAGAACGTATTTTTCATGAGCTATAACTTTGCTTCTACTCAATTTGTAGACTTTACTGGTACACCATTTTTTTCGTTTTTTTTTTATAGGCTACACTTTTGCTAAAAATATTTTTTTCGATATAATATTTACTTTTTATTTGGAAGTTTAGGAGTTATTTGGGAAAAACGGTTTGAAAACGTAGTTTTTTTGTCAAAAAATCAACATTTTAAATCACGAATAACTCGAAAAGTATTGACTTAACTAAAAAAACTTTATAGAACAAAATGTGCTTAAAATAAGTCAATTTATCCATTTCCGGACTTATTTTAAACACGCGTTTTTCACTCCCCGAGAAGGGGTAAATGTGACCCCCTAAGTAAAAGCAACCAACGGTACAAATTCAACTTTGATGTGGAGGGTAAGTAGAACCTAAATCCAAATTTTCATGCAATTCGGAGTTGCTCCTGGAAATTGCACTCCCAAACGGTCATTTATTGGGCATACGACACTTGACAGAAGCTCGAAACAAATGAGAATCGTTGAAAAGCCCTATTGCAAGGTTTTTTACTATTTTAGAAGTAATAAGTGAATATAAGTGGAAAAAAGGGGTGGACGCATATTATGTGCTGTTAAAAGTTGTAAAAAGACCCGTTTGAAATGTAATGAAAGTTTTTTACTTTTCCTATGGATCCAGAAAGGTGAGAAAATTAACAATTATAATAAAATCACAATAAAAATGAACTAGAAATAAACAAACCAAGACACGTTGAATGTTACGAGGAGCACTCCCGAATCATTATTTGGGATTTACAATGTATGTACATTGTAAATCATGTTTTGGGAGTGCTCCTTGTAACATTCAATGTATTTTGGTTGGTTTATTTCTAGTGGATCTTTATTGTGATTTTAGTATAGTATTTATGTATTCAGATCTTCGAAGTTGAAATATATATTTAAAACAAATTTAAGAATTACAGCAGTAAACTTCAATCTAATAATGATTATTTGATAATTCAACTTAAATTGCCATGTGCATTATATTCAGTATTCCTTGTCTTTCGGAAAACCGAAAAAAGACAAATTGCAATTATACGCTTTGCTGTCGTAATTTATTGCTGCACATACTAGATGTGACTTGCCCATTTTGCCTAAAATTAGATAAACAATTTATAATTATTATTAAAAATATAAATATTATTAATAATAATTATATTATATTATTAGTAATATATGTATATAATATATTTATTTATGTATAGCACACGATAACTCCAACTCCACAATAACAACACAAATTAATGACAGTGAATACACAATACACGCTACCACTGAACTTTCTAATGCACACGAGGTGAAATTCCACTGAACAGCACTGCTTCCTCTCAACAAATGGCCGATTCCTCAGACGCAAATGAGTTGCGCGTACTTCTCCCGCCAAAGAGAGTGGGCCTTCTGCTTGTTCTTTATTCTGTGACATGGGTGTCAGGGTAACTAGTCAGTCTAGTTATAGTTCTGTGTTCTATGTACTCCTGTCATGTCCTATGGGTTGACGGAGGAATGTCACTTTAGGCCAAGGTTCATAAATAGACAGGTTGCATGGTAACTTTCCACCAATCAGCGTCGAGAATCTAATGGCGGGAGTGACGTCACCCAGAATGCTGCATTCAAATTCATTCACTTCACTCATTGAAATGAACTCGGAAAGTAGGAATGTATTGAAAATATGTATATGTATTTAAAAAAAATACGTTTGGATTTTTAATGACCTATTTATTTCATATATATTCTTTAAAAAATGTGGTAGATACCTGTAGAGTTACAAAAATCATAGAATACAATTGCAATTAAATATATTATGCAGTAGAATAGCATTACTTTTTTCTTGTGTACAGTTGAGTCCGCGAGTCTTTACCCGTGCGTCATTAATACCTGGTGAGATAAAACACATACTTTTTATTTAGCATCATTCTCTTGCATGCATGAAATTAATGACAAACCAGCTGCCGCCTGTTATTTAAGCAAAAACACATGTTATTTTTATGACCGAATAAGACTCAGTGTATTGAAAAGTGATAGGTACAAAGAAAGACGATTGGGGATGTCATCACATATTTTAAGTACAATTTCTGACGTTTTGGTTTGTTTACTTTTTGGCTGTCAGTTTGTTGAATTTTTTGATGTTATTTTGTTAAGTTTTTGCATTTTGAAGTATACAAACAGTTGTGTTCACAACTAATTTTATGTTATTTTAAGATAAATTTTGACGACGTACAAAGCTAACCTCATTGTTGACACAGTTGAATGCTTGTGTTTAAGGTTCCGCCAAAGTGAATAAAATAACAAATTTTGCATTTTGAAGTATACAAACAGTTGTTTTCACAACTAATTTTATGTTATTTTAAGATAAATTTTGACGACGTACAAAGCTAACCTCATTGTTGACACAGTTGAATGCTTGTGTTTAAGGTTCCGCCAAAGTGAATAAAATAACAAAAAGAAAATATGTTATTGGATTTTTTTATAAATTGTTTATTTATTTATTAATCAATGATAATACAATAATTTATTAAGCTACTTCAAATGTAGCTGTAATGATGCACCAAAATTTTAAAGCAAAACTTAAATTTGACATTCTATTTATTTGATAACTTCAAATTTTATAATAACCCGTGATCGGAATAATATCCATTTGCCGTTGCGTTCAGTAAATTTCCAACTTATTTCCTATGCTTTAAATGATGACGCACGGGTAAAGACTCGCGGACTCAACTCAAGGGCGGATCCAGGACCGATTTTCGGGAGGGGCCATGAACGTTTTTTGGAGAGAGGTACCGGAGGTACGGGGAGTAATTTTTAAAAATTAGGGTTAAAATGGAGAGTTTTAAGCCACTTTTCACACACTTTTACCATGTGTGAGAAGTGCCTTAAGATTCACAATTCCTGCCGTAGTACTGATTCCTACACATTTCTTCGGATCCAAGTGCAGTTCTTTCAACAAGTTTATTACTATTTTTCCCAATGCTTCTCCGGTCAGGTATTGTTCTTTCTCTCTTTCTTGATTTTCTCTAATTATTTTTAGGTTCTCATAAGCGCCAATGAACTTGACAAAGTCTTCACGAATGTTGTTAAGGTGGATTTTCACAGATCCGATGTCCGACGGTACGATCATACGATAGAAATTTCAGAGAATTTCATTGGCTGAAAAGTGACAGTTTGGTTTTCGTACGAAATTAAAAAGTCATCGGAAGAAGTTAAAATTATTTTAACTTTCGCACGAAAATCGGATAAATTTTGACACTGTACACATTCTATCTTGAACGTCTTGAACTTTAACCTTACTTTTGTGAAGCGTTTATGTTTTTGATATATTGAAATGGAACAACAAAATCGTAATTATAAATGGATGTTGTTCTGAAACTATTTTCTTGTGGCATTTTTGTAATTAATTATTTTTAATGAGAAATAAGCCACAATTTTAATAAAAAAATGATTTTATTTTTTAGTAAAATTGTTGCTTATTTCCCATTAAAAACAGTTAATTATAAATGGATGGGATGGTACTTCTAACAATAACTCACATTTTTATCCTCTTCAAACAGATAATTTGACGAATCCATGATGATCCAAACAATAATAAGAATAAAATCGAAATAAAACTATCTATCTGTACCTGTTCAATATCCAACAGCAAACATTTGTATCAAATATCAATCCATGGAATAATCTGACATATTACCCAAATGTCAAAAAATTTCGGATACGACAATCAAATATAATCGTACGAAAAAATTTCGTATTTCGTGTCTTCGGATATCGGATCTGTGAAAATTAGCCTTTATTGTGTATGTATCTTAAATTTAGAGAAAGCTGTTCCACGTGCGATACGTCGGTCGTTTCGTCAAATATGACACACAGAGTAATGATTTGCACTTTGAACCTGATTTATTATTTGTTCAATTATTTCTTCACCACAACATGTTATTAATAGATTTTGACTGGTTCTACTAATGTACGTTGCTCAGGAAGATGATGTGGATAGGTGTTATTTAAGAGTCTTATCTCCTTATGCGATTTTAAACCTTAACAATTCCCGTCATTGCTAGGTCCAGCATCTTCGTCCAGAAGCAGAAGGCCATCATCACGATGTTCTCTTAGAGGAATATTTTGTCGACCTATGCAAGTCTCATGCTATGCAAGTCCGTCTTGCATGGCATATCTCTTGCCTAGCCTGACCTTTTTACATCGGAGCTATTTCTGTGCAATTTTAGATACCACTTTCATTGTTGCCAATAGAAGAAATATATCAAAATATTAACTTTAGATATTTCACTTGGAAACTTCAGTCCATAATTAAATATATTCAAATATAAAGCACATATTATTACATCCAATAAATACCATTTAAACTTACACAATAAGGTTAAGTTTTTTTCTAAACTATAAATTTTCCCAAGTAGCAATTTGTCGACGCGACAACGTTGTCTACCGCGTGGCAACGTTTTGTTACAACGTTGTTATTGCCTAGAAGACGACCCTATTCTGCACTAATTTGGTGGACGATTTTTGAGTTGTCTTGACGTTGCCTAGGCAACCTCCTATGAAGCAACATCGTTTCGTAAGCGTTGCATAAGACAACTGAAGCGACTATAAAAAGAACCTGCGCGTGCAATGGTTGCTCAAGGAGTCAGACTAGTTATGTTTTTTTACCTATATTTTTAACACCTGTATGGTGAATGCGAAAACCAAAATGGTAACTATTTTGACATCGTATTAGGTATTTAAATTTATATAAATACATAAAGAACTTAAACAAAATTACCTGATCTGAAAATTTATAAACGCATCTCAGATTACCGTCAAATATGGATATTTCACCTTTAAAAAACACACGCGCTACTTTTTTACGACATTTTTGACAAAAAATATGCAAATTTAAAAAAATCAAATTTTAATATAAAAGTTAAAATTTATGTTAAAGATGTTCTGTATAAATTTAATGTATTGATGGTGCTTTTAAAGGTATCAGAAAAAGGTATCATTTTTTATATTCTGTATTTTCATTTTCTTTACATCCCAAAAATCTCAAGTAAAACCAAAATGGTGCATTAAACAATATTACCTTATTACTAAAAAAATACCTTATTACCAACCCTAGACCGATAAGACAACTTAGAAGTCCAATCGCCAACCAAGCCCGGCCGCGCTGACTATCTCAACCATTTTAGAACGCACCCTCTTATTGGGTGACAGAGAGGTCATGTGACCAGTGTCAAAAGTGTAGCATTCTCCTTAACAGCGTTGCCACATTTTGGAGATTTCTACTTTTTTGGTAGATTTTTGATATTTTTTAAAATATTCTAGTAGGTAATATTGTTTAGTAGATTTTTCTTATATTTCAACATTTTGTTATGACTAAAATAAAATTTGCTTTTTAATAGTATTTACCCCATTTCTAAATTAATTTTCACACATTTGGTTACAATTTCCCAATCCGAAAATAAGACCGAAAATAAGATTCAGAATAATTAGGTCATTACCGAAAATAAGATTCAGGACGTAGATGATGAATATTACAGAGAAATGAAACTGGAAACTGGATTCTTGTGTAACAAACTTGCAGATTTCAAGTAACAGTGCAAGCAGTATTTCAGGTGTTATTGAAGAGTCCCATATAGCACACAACGTCCGATGTACGTCCATACCCACATAACAATGATGTTCGCATCATGTTCTAAGCATATCCTACCAACATTCGTCGAAGTATATCCTTTTTAGTATATGCGTAGTACAAGCATAGCATGTACCATAAAAAACATTCTAAATTTCATGTTCTTTGCATGTGCCTCAAAGAATATTCTTGCACCGAATATACTGAGCACATTCGGGTACGTAGTATCTCTGAACGTTCGTAAAAGTTTATTCTTAGAATATACCTTAATCGAATATTCTTAGTATATGCGTAAGTATATGCAAAAGTATATACTTAACACATACCTACTTGTATATACTTTTAAAATATCTAAAAAATAATATACTGTATGTACCTACCTATAGGAAGAAGAATAATGTGAGCCTATAGATTATCAACTTCGAATAATTAATAAAATTTATGTATTTTAGTAGGTACTACTGAACTATCTAATTCATTTTTTTTAAACCGTTTTAATTGTATGGTAAAAAGTTTAAAACTTAATTCTATTGTGAAGAAAAATGAGAAATTCTCGTTTCGTTTTCAGTTGAAATGAATATATACCATTTTGATTTGAGTAGTTTATACCATAAGCACATAAGTAAAATAATTTTCGGGAATCCGGAAACGGCCATTCATTGTCATTCTGACCCTTGCATTGCATTTTATACCTGCACAAGGGAAGGGGGTAGGTAACAAAAGAGCAAAATATGAAAATAGTTTCCAGTCAGTTATGCATTTATGTCTACGCTGTTAGGTAGGACCAAGTATTTCTAGCTACAAGGACTAAAACATTTTTAAGAACATAAAAAGCAGTTTGAAAATAATAAATTCATATTGGTACTTCAATATTTCGTAAATACCTAGTAAGTAAAAGTATGTATAATGTATATAGATACCTATAAATTTTAGTAATTTACATACATATTATAATATATTTGGCTATTATATAATTATATAAGCAGCATTTTTATTTTGATGTGCACATAATAACTAAATATATTACTTATATTTTATATATAGGCTACTTACCCATATAATATTTATTATACATAGGTACCTATATAACTAACTAAAGTTTATATATTTTATACTTACTTTTTACGTAATATTGTAGAATGTAATATCTACATTCTCATATGCAATTAGAATATGTAAATATAATATATTAGTAGAACCAAAGAATACTAACACACCCTGTGGGTGTGTTAGTATTCTTTGGTAGAACCTATAGGATGAGATTGGGTGATGTTGAAAACATACTTCTGAGAAATACAGCACATCCTTGGAATATTCTTCCCATATACTAAAAATATGTGCGATAGTACATTCTAAGTATATACATAGAAGGTATATAGCACTTCCTTGGAATATTCTTCCCATATACTAAAAATATGTGCGATAGTACATTCTAAGTATATAACTAGAAGGTATATAGCACTTCCTTGGAATATTCTTCCCATATACTAAAATATGTGCGATAGTACATTCTAAGTATATAAATAGAAGGTTTATAGCACCTCCTTAGAATCTTCTAAAAAGTATGTTCTTGGTATATACTGAAAAGAAGTGCGGTAGTACATTCTAAGTATATACATAGAACGTTTAAGTACTGTAATGTAGTATATACTCAGTATATGCTCTGCACATTCGCAATGGTAATTACGCATATTCTAAGTATATACTTTTTCTGAAAAGTATGTTCTATGAATCTACTAAGAACATGAAATTGTTATGTGGGTATAACGTACATTTAAAGTCCAAACGTCCATGGACCAAAACTGGACGTACTATATATGTACGTACATTACGGGACCTCCATTGGACGTTTGATTTCAACGTACATTGGACATCCATTTGTGATCCATGGATATTTTACACAAAACGCGACTATTATATTAAGTCCCATTACAAACTAAATGAGAATCTTCTTGACAACGTTGTCGCTCTTCGCGCTATCGATCGTGAAAGGTAGTATATCAGGTACTTTTAGGGGATTATCCATGTTATCGCTGTTAATTGATGTGGAATACTGAAGGATGGTTTATTTATGATAATTCACAGAATGGCAAACGCGCTTGTATTATACAACAACGGTACTGACTCTAAAAATAGTTTGGAACAGAAACAGAACAGAGATTAAACCTCTTTTAATGTGCATGCTTCCTAGGGCGTCATTATCTGAATCTCGTCTTTATGAAAATACATCCTGTGATATATTTGTGTTTTCTGTTTATCGTGCAAGTGCAGTTGTGCATTAATGAAGTTCCTAGTTCCTATAATAAAGTATATATTATAATGAAGTTATAGTAAAAAGAAATAAAAAAGGTCTTTTGTGTAATATTTTTAAGTATAAGTTTAGTATTATAAGGAACTATTTCCTATAAAGGCTTTTTGTTATGTATTCACAAAATTATGGATACTAGATTGCTTTCTGAAAAGTGCCCTACAAATGTCCATAAGACACGTAGGTACATTGAATGTACATAAGGTGTACACTGAAAGCTCCAATACAACGTACAATGTACGTTTGTAGCGGACGTTCTATGGACGTCCAATTTTGTGAACTCTGGACATTCGTTGGACGTCCATCGGATGTCCATTGTACCTTAGCGGGACGTCCCTTGGACGTTCCAATGTACACATATGTACGTCCATTGGATGTCCATAAAACGTACTTGTGCTATCTGGGGTTCTGGCATTCGGTGAGCCTATTAGAAGCTAACGATGGAAAACTAAAATATCTAAACATATGTAACTTTGCAAAACACAAAATTTTGTGTTTACCTGTTTCTAATGTTAAATGCGAAACAATTGTTTGAAGAATTTGATCCAGACATGCAGCTGTTAAAATTAGTGGATGACAAAATATTCTAGTTGTTAAATGTACCTATTCATTTTTTTCGAATCATGAGGAAACTATAATAAGTATTTTTGAAAAATTTAAACGCAGAATGAAAGACTGCATTATTTAGAAAAACCAAAACGTTTCTTTTGAATGAGATATTTGGAATTAAAATGACACTACATTTTGTCTTTTTTTCACCCCTGTAACTTATTAAAATAAACATTATAGAAGTTTTCAGGGACTTTCGGTCCTCGGTAATAACGTAATCTTTCTTTCTGCGTTTAAATTTTTCAAAATACTTATTAGTTTTCTCAGGATTCGCAAAAAATGAAAACATTTAAAATACTTTGAACATTTTAACGGGCGACATTTTGCGCCTATCCCCTTAAGTTAGCTGTTGTTTTTATTATCAAAAATCCCAAATATATCCCAAAAATCCTTAAGTATATTTTAGTTTTTGATTTAGTAGATTTTAGCTAAAAAATGGTAATTACCAGTTGTTGTTTTGGAATAATTAGGTTTCCAATTTTTTGGAATTCCTCTTGGGACAGTTAAGACGGATATGCAGATTACTGTATAAGTATACTGTATTTACATGGCCTAAAAAGAATCTACTGATTTTGTGAAAGCAAAACTACTGAAAGAATAAAAACTGACCTGGCAACCCCGTCTAGCAGGCAACCCCGTCTAGCAAAGCTGATACAAAGATTGAAAGATTAAGGTTATCAAATCTACTGATAAAACAGTGGACAATGGAATGGAAACCAGCTATTAAAAAAACAAACAAACAGGTTGTTAAATAAATCGAAAATTTCCAGCAAAATAAAACATATAATAATAAGAAAAAAATAAGGTTATAAAGTAAATTCTTTTTCTCCTTCTGAAGTTGCCGCAAAGGTGTCACACACCTAGAACAACACCTAGGGTCGTGACAGACAACTTCAGAGTGGGCCAGGGCGTAAATTAGTTTAGCATTATAACGTTTTTAAGTCGTTGCGATTGTTGAAAAAACTGAACTGTGATATGTAGTTGTCACAATGGTAATAAATTAGTTGCCCGTGTAACTAAAGGTATTACTTAAAGTTGTAACATCGCAATGTCAGTCGGGGTAGGGGACGTTGGCAAAACAACTGAAAATGCTCTCGGACAACGTTGTATACAGTGTATTTGTTTGTACTGACAACCAATGCGTCGAAAAATTGCTACTTGGGTTGTCATATTGGCAACATGAATTTTGACAGGACTTGCATCAAAATAGCATGAAAAATAGAACATGTTTTAATTTTTCGTCTAGCACAGGAATTGCATGGAAATAGCGCTTGGGCATGCGCAGTAGCGTGATCTGTCTTGCATGGCTCTTGCCTAGCATGAAAATAGCATAATGTAAAACTGTCTTTATAAAAAAAATACAATTTCAGTGCAATACAGGAATTTTCCCCATTTTATATATTCATTTAGTTTATAATTGTTTATTCAAACGATCTTCAGATGGCTACAATCCAGTAAGTAAGTAGGTACTTAACACAACCACATTAAAATGTATCTTAACACTTGTAAAAGAGTTTTGGGTTTAAGTTATTATACTAAAAACACTTATCATGATAAAACATGATATCTATAGATACATTATATCTCAAGATATAAACACAAATTAAAACACTAACGATATTTAATAACAAAATATAGTCTCCAAACCACGTATCCTATTATGTTTCGCTGTGTCTAGGTACACGCTAACGTGTACGCAAATAAAAAAGTTAGGTACACGCTTAAACGTCATCAACTCAGTGACGTCATTATTTAGCGTGAACTATGACTGGGTTTTTTGGTACACGCTAATTTGAACCGCGTTATTAAGTATCTGTAAGTATCGCGAGTGTCAGAGTGTGGTTAGAATTTGTCTAATCGCGTTATGTTTAAACTTTAATATTGATTTGTAAAGAGTTTTCTTATTTTTTACTTGTTTAGTGTTTTTTTAAATTAACTATGGAGCGTGGACAATTATTTAGTTCTTTTAATGAGTTTAACAACATTCTAAAACAGTATGAAAAAGATAAGAGATCACTGGCTTAGTGTTTTTTTTTTCAATTAACTATGGAGTGTGGACAATTATTTAGTTCTTTTAATGAGTTTAACAACATTCTAAAACAGTATGAAAAAGATAAGAGACAAAAATTCGTGATTAAGGGTAGCAGAAGTAATAAGATAAAATATACGGGGCGATTGATTAGTGTGATAAAGCTCAGTAGATCCGCTATAGTAATAGATAGCAATAAAAGTTGGTAACAAAAATTTTAGCAAACTTTGAGCTTCATATTACAAAATTACTAAAATTAGTTAGAATGTTACAGGGCGTTCGATAATATGGTGGCAGACCAAACTTATGTTTTTTAAATGGAACACCCTCTATATTTTATTTTATATTCGAAATCTTCTTAACTTCCATATCACAAAAATATAAAGGTTTATTATGTTATACAGGGTATTTACAAAGTTATAACCAATTTTCTATGAAAATCGTAACAAGTTCAACTCCCTGTATAAATAAAAATAAACACCACAGCAAAAATAAACACCAATATAAACTGGTATAATTAACTTACGTATAAAAATGATTTTAGCAGTATTTTGTATATATCATGTTAACTAATATTTATTTTGCTAACCTGAATAAAATATATATACTTTAATATACATATTATTTTATTACAATAATTAAGTTTGAAACATCTGAATAGTTTTGCTTCCATTCCCCTTCCCTTAATAAAAATATTTTCTATCAAACAAACAACAAATACTAAAAATATCAAAATAGCGTGTACCAAAATATAAAGTCACTGCGCACGCTAAATAATGACGTCACTGACTTGATGAAGTTTAATTCGCGTGTACCTAACTTTTTTATTTGCGTACACGTTAGCGTGTACCTAGACACAGCGATTATGTTTACAAACAATTCGTAAAATTGATCGTCTGGGTGACGTCACGATGACAATATTTCATTTGTCAATGTCAAAGTTACCATACAACCTATGGTATAGGGACCTTGACTTTAAAGCCGGCCTCAAACGACTCGTGTACTTCGCAAGTCGATTGCAATTGACAAACAGGGCACTCACACGACGTGTACACTGTACAAGTACGCGAGCGTAAACATTTGGCTTAACGACCTTGACAAATGAATCAGTGGTGTGATTACAAATAAATAGACCAGGACATTTAGGAAAAAATAAATCGATATTTAAATACAGCATCTAGAAAGTTACAACTTTTTTCATTGTGTTCAGGATAACACCAGTAGAAAAGTCAACAATAGGAAAATGGCTGGAAATGTATAGTTGCATTTTAAAGTGCATGATATGCATCCAAAAGTGCATAAACATGTCAAAATAAGTGTATTAGGGCCAGATTCTGTTACTCGGGGGTTTTTGGGTCTCTGAGGATGAATACGCCATCAGAACTGACCATCGGGGCACCTGGTGTCCAGGTTCCCTGCTAAGGCACGTCATCTAGAGTTTAGAGGGTTTTCGGCACTAAATTTAAGCAAACAGATTACTCGGGAGTTTTTGGGGTAGCTGAGCAAAAATACGCCATCAAAACCGACCACCCTTTGCACTTGATGCCCAAAAACCCTCCAAACTCCTGAAAATAACATGCCTTAGCATTGTGTACCAGGTGGTCGGAGGTCGGTTCTGATGGCGTATTCGTATTCAGCGACCCCAAAAACCGCCTACCTAATCTATTTGCATGCATTCAGTGCCGAAAACCTTAAAAACCCCAGAAGATGACGTGCCTTAGAAGCGACCATGGGCACAAGGTGCTCCGGGGGTCGGTTGTGATGGAGTATTCGTGCTCAGCAGCACCCAAACCCCCGTATAAACCGTTTGCATTGTTTGCATTAATTTAGTACCAAAATCCCTCAAAACTGCAGAAGATGACGTGCTACAGCAATGACAATGGACACCAGGGGCTACACGGGGGTCGGTTCTGATGGCATATTCGTATTCAGCGACTCCACAAACCTCCAAGTAAACTAATTGCATCAATTTAGGGCCGTCAGCCCTCGAACCTCCAGATGACGTGCCCTAGCAGTGACCCTGTGCACCCGGTGCTCCGGGGGTAGGTTCTGATAGCGTAGTCATGTTCAGCAACCTCAAAAACCTCGCGAGTAACAAAACTTTGCACTTAATATGCTTATTTTGACATGTTTATGCACTTTTTAATGCATGCGTTAAGAACTTTAAAAAGCAATTATTAATTAGGCATTTCCACCCATTTTTGTATTGTAGACTTTTTTCCTGACATCATGCTGAACACCAGGGCCGCCGCTACCATGTGTACACGGGCGGCCGATTATAGGGGCGGCCGAAAGCAGACCACTAATGATAATACTTTTTTTATAACGAAAATAAATTCAAAAAATTAAATAGTAATGATTCAGTTAATTCTATAAACTCTAATATTCCAAACGATCTAAACAAAAATACCAGAAAATATTTTACTGCCATACGATCTGCCCTTTTGCAGCTGTAGTCATAAAATAATTCAAAGTGGCTAGCGGCTTTCGGACTTTTATTTTTATCTACGTGGGCCATATGCGATTTTTTCAAATTCTGAACATTTGGGAGCATGATACGACAATAGGGTACTTTCCGAGTGCTTTTTAAATTGCTCTCATTGAGTAATAAAAAAGTCTTTTTTATTACTCGATGGTGCCTCTGTTATAATATTGTTCCTTTATGCTTATGTATGGTATAGGTGAGTTATAGTTCAGTCTAAGTTTAAAATTTGATGATTTTAGACAAGCTTTTGATAAACTATTTTGTTTGTAATATATATATAGTAGTAACTATGCCCATTTCTTTTGCATACTACTGTATTTCAAAGTAACGTCGAGATCAGAGTAATTATTATTCATATACGCATTACGGCTACGGATTATTTGGACCAATTTTGTGAAGTGTCTTTGGTTTTATTTTGTTAAATTCTCCCGACCTTGTTCGTAAGTGATAATTTCAAAATGTCCGAAACGACTTTCAGGCTTTCAATATAGACAAATAATAGAGGCAAAAACTGAGGAAAAAAAACTTAGCGGTGCACTGG
This sequence comes from Diabrotica virgifera virgifera, assembly GCF_917563875.1. Taxonomy (NCBI): domain Eukaryota; kingdom Metazoa; phylum Arthropoda; class Insecta; order Coleoptera; family Chrysomelidae; genus Diabrotica; species Diabrotica virgifera. The sequence goes on along the minus strand of NC_065447.1, from coordinate 112,227,289 downwards.
AATCATTTTTGATAAAAAACACACGCGAAAATAAAGAACAGTCGCATATAAATTTAGGACCTTCAAATTCAAACGAAGTCCAAACTATCGAAAAAAGTACCAAACAATTGAATTTCACTGCGGATAGAGACGACAATAATAGCAATAGTGTGAGTGCTGATGCTGAAATGCCTGAGCCTGAAACCACCAACTAAGATAGAACAGTTAATGTTCCAGTTATTCTGGATTGCAGTGCAGGAAGCTCCAGCTTGTACTTGGTTTCAGATGATCCCGGAAAATGGCCTGCAAAAATGAATCCAGAAGTTCAATATGTTGTTGAAAATTTTCCTCAACAAATTAAAAAAATTAACTTCCCCAGAGATACAAATAGCACAATAGATACAAAACACGAATGTTTGGAGTTGCTCGTAACTGTCGACTGGTATCCTTTTGCTAGTTCATGTTTGTTTGGGGGCACCCCGGTCGCCCCACCCGCACATGGGCTGCACGGGACGGTCGTCTTCACCGACCGGTCTTTGTGCGGGGTGTGTGCGGGACGAGGCGGCTGGGTGGCCGCTTAGTCTACGGAGTGCACGCAGAGGGTGCCCGGGGGGAGTTATGAGTAAGGTCGACGGGTCAGACATGCTCGCCAAGAGCGGTTCCAGACCTGTCGGCTGGAGGAAGAGGAGGTGAGTTTAGTCGGTAGGCGGTTCGGCACGGTGAAGCGTGACGGATCGAATCCGACACACCTGGGACACCTTCCCAGACGGTCTTTTGAAGATTCTCACTTCCCAAAAAAAAAAGAAAAAAAAAAAAAAAAAAAAAAAAGAGATACAAATAGCAGAAAATTTTCAGAGACTTATTATTATCGCACATTGTCTAATCAAGACCAAATTCATCGCCCGTGGTTACTTTACTCAGTATCACTAAATAGTGTTTTTTGTGCACCTTGTAAACTGTTTTGTTGTGATGAAAGCAGCCGACATTTACTTAGTGGAGTTAATGGGGTAAGTGACTGGCAACATTTATCTGTTATTTTAAAAAGACACGAATCCAGTGCGGCTCATATAAAATATTCTCAAAAACTGTTTGAACTATCTACAGCATTAAAAAAAGGATTAACAGTTGACTCTGCTCATCAAAAGTTATATGAAATAGAGAAAAATCATTGGGGTGCTGTTGTCGAAAGATTAATATTAATTGTAAAATTTTTATCTAAACAATGTTTAGCCTTTAGAGGATCATCCAATAAATTATTTGAACCAAATAATGGAAATTATTTGCAGTTAGTTGAAATGATTTCTAAGTTTGACGCCGTATTATCGGAGCATCTTCGTCGTGTGGAATCCAAGAGTACAAATATACCACATTATTTAGGATGGCAACATCAAAATGAATTGATTGTTCTATTGGCAAACTCTGTTCAGGACGTTATCCTAAAGCAAGTTCGAGCATCTAAATATTTTTCTATTATATTAGATTGTACCCCAGATATAACGCACGTAGAACAAGTAAAAATTGTAGTAAGATGTGTTTCAACTTCAACACCAGTTCGGATATTTGAATACTTCTTGGGCTTTTCTCGTGTAACTGACGTAACTGGACAAGGTCTCTTTGAATTTATAGAGAATAAACTTGAGGAATTAAATATAAACATGAATAATTTGCGTGAACAGGGTTACGATAATGGAGCCAATATGCGTGGCAAACACATTGGATTGCAGAAAAAAATCTTAGAGAAATATCCTCGAGCATTTTTTATTCCTTGTTCTGCGCATACTTTAAATCTGGTGGTGAATGATGCAGTAAAAATAAGTTTTGAGTCGGTGGAATTTTTTAATACTGTACAGGAACTATATGTATTTTTTTCTTTTTCGAATATTAAATGGAACATTTTATTAAAGCACCTTCCAAAGTTGACGTTAAAAGCATTGTCGGACACTCGCTGGGCGAGTCGGATCGATACAATCGCACCATTAAAAACCCAGATAAGTGAAATATATGATGCTTTAGAAGAATTGCAAAATAATAGCAAAAGGGATGTGAATACAAGAACTTTAGCAAAATCCCTTAAAAATGAAATTTGGAAATTAAAATTCATGTGTTCTGTTGTGGTGTGGCAAGATATTTTAAGTAAAATAAACGTTGTTAGCAAAATCCTTCAAAATCCAAAATTTGACATAAAATCTTCACTTGATGCACTTGATAATTTAAAAAAATATTTCATAACTAAACGTTCTGACGAACATTTTCAAAATTTTGTAATCGAATCCAGATAGATATCTACTAAAGCTAATATTAAAGAAGATTTTCCTAGCTCCTCTACCGAACGAATTAGAAGAAGAAAAGTGCATTTTGAGTATGAAGCAACTGACGAGCCTATATTATCTCCGCAATTGGCATTTAAAATAAATTTTTATTTTAAGATTTTGGATGCTACCATAACAGCAATTGAAGAACGGTTCCAATTACTTCAACAGCACGCAGATATTTTTAGTGTAATATATGGCATAACTAAAGTTAAAAACAACGATGTTGAACTTAAAACCAATTGTGAGAAAGTGCATCAAGCCCTTACAGACATAAAAACAGCTCAGAGACTGACATGATCGTATCTATGGTCCTGAATCAGAGGAAGAAAAAATTGTCTTCAGAAAAGAGAATTAAGGTGTTGTAAATCTGTATTAGACCGTTACATCCTAATATCCTAGTTTAAACGTCCATTTAATTAAAATAAACTATGAATAGATAACAAAAACACATAAAAACTAAAAACGAACTTTTCGGGCTTTCGTTTCGGAAAACTTTTTGACAATGTCTTTAATATCCAATGTCGCACATACTTCATGTTCGATAGATAACGTTGCTAAATCAGAAAGTCTATCTTGCTTCATTGAGGATCGCAAATAGTTTTTAATAATTTTAAGTTTTGAAAACGACCGCTCACTCGTAGCTACAGTAACGGGTAGAGTTAGGAATATACGTACAATTATAGTTAAGTTTGGAAATGTTAATATAAGATTATTTTCGTAAATGTATTCAAGAATATCACTAGGACTTTTTGCTGTGGTAAAATATGGTTGAATAGCTTTAATTTCTTCATATAAATCGATTGCACTAATGTCAGTCTCTGAGCTGTTTTTATGTCTGTAAGGGCTTTGTACAATAAATATATTATACACGGCTCACTAAAATAATTAGTTACGCCCCTGTACTACTGATTACTTAAAATTCAAGTAGTATTTATGCAGACCTTTCTGGAAACTCCAGGTTATTGTTGAGACTCGATTTTCAACCCCTCGCCGCAGCAGATCGTAAATAGCTTCCAAACTAAAATCATCTCTCATAATCGTTCTCCCGCTATTCGTTGAAAAAGGCCGCATACCGGTCTTTCTTACTATTCGTTTTATACCGCTTAGATAACTCAATTTGCTCAGTATTATCGACGATGATTTATTTAGAGTATTAGTGAGTGCCTTACAAATGAACCAAATGGATTATGGAATTCAATCAGAGCTCTGATGTGACGTCATCAAGGAATAAAACTGTGAGTACTCTACATATATGTGAACATAACTTATTAGTCGTGATACTGTATGCATTTTGAACCATATACCTCTCATAGCAAATATTCTTTGTGCCATTTATGCAGATAATACTTTAAATTACATTTGAAAAATCGTTATCTACTCTTAACCAGCTTACCTATGGAAATATACTCTATAACCGTACAATAAGTACAGGTTATCATTGTTGAGGATACTTTACGTATTGCCTTAACAGGCTTGATGCACTTTCTCACAATTGGTTTTAAGTTCAACATCGTTGTTTTTAACTTTAGTTATGCCATATATTACACTAAAAATATCTGCGTGCTGTTGAAGTAATTGGAACCGTTCTTCAATTGCTGTTATGGTAGCATCAAAAATCTTAAAATAAAAATTTATTTTAAATGCCAATTGCGGAGATAATATAGGCTCGTCAGTTCCTTCATACTCAAAATGCACTTTTCTTCTTCTAATTCGTTCGGTAGAGGAGCTAGAGAAATCTTCTTCAATATTAGCTTTAGTAGATATCTATCTGGATTCGATTACAAAATTTTGAAAATGTTCGTCAGAACGTTTAGTTATGAAATATTTTTTTAAATTATCAAGTGCATCAAGTGAAGATTTTATGTCAAATTTCGGATTTTGAAGGATTTTGCTAACAACGTTTCATCATCATCATTCTCTTTGCCTTATCCCTATGCGGGGTCGGCTTCCCTAATTGCATTTCTCCACACAATTCTATCTTGGGCCATATCAATGTTAATCCCCTTTACCAACATGTCCTGCCTTATCGTCTCCCCCCAGGTCTTCTTTGGTCTTCCTCTCCTACTCCTTCCGTTTATTTTACTTAAAATATCTTGCCACACCACAACAGAACACATGAATTTGAATTTCCAAATTTTATTTTTAAGGGATTTTGCTAAAGTTCTTGTATTCATATCCCTTTTGCTATTATTTTGCAATTCTTCTAAAGCATCATATATTTCACTTATCTGGGTTTTTAATGGTGCGATTGCATCGATCCGACTCTCCCAGCGAGTGTCCGACAATGCTTTTAATGCCAACTTTGGAAGGTGCTTTAATAAAATGTTCCATCTAATATTCGAAGAAGAAAAAAATGCATATAGTTCCTGTACAGTATTAAAAAATTCCACCGACTCAAAACTTATTTTTACTGCATTATTCACCACCAGATTTAAAGTATGCGCAGAACAGGGAATAAAAAATGCTAGAGGATATTTCTCTAAGATTTTTTTCTGCAATCCAATGTGTTTGCCACGCATATTGGCTCCATTATCGTAACCCTGTTCACGCAAATTATTCATGTTTATATTTAATTCCTCAAGTTTATTCTCTATAAATTCAAAGAGACCTTGTCCAGTTACGTCAGTTACACGAGAAAAGCCCAAGAAGTATTCAAATATCCGAACTGGTGTTGAAGTTGAAACACATCTTACTACAATTTTTACTTGTTCTACGTGCGGTATATCTGGGGTACAATCTAATATAATAGAAAAATATTTAGATGCTCGAACTTGCTTTAGGCTCGAAGATGCTTTAACGTCCTGAACAGAGTTTGCCAATAGAACAATCAATTCATTTTGATGTTGCCATTCTAAATAATGTGGTATATTTGTACTCTTGGATTCCACACGACGAAGATGCTCTGATCATACGGCGTCAAACTTAGAAATCATTTCAACTAACTGCAAATAATTTCCATTATTTGGTTCAAATAATTTATTGGATGATCCTCTAAAGGCTAAACATTGTTTAGGTAAAAATTTTACAATTAATATTAATCTTTCGACAACAGCAACCCAATGGTTTTTCTCCATCTCATATAACTTTTGATGAGCAGAGTCAACTGTTAATCCTTTTTTTTAATGCTGTTGATAGTTCAAACAGTTTTTGAGAATATTTTATATGAGCCGCATTGGATTCGTGTCTTTTTAAAATAACAGATAAATGTTGCCAGTCACTTACCCCATTAACTCCACTAAGTAAATGTCGGCTGCTTTCATCACAACAAAATAGTTTACAAGGTGCACAAAAAACACTATTTAGTGATACTGAGTAAAGTAACCACGGGCGATGAATTTGGTCTTGATTAGGCAATGTGCGATAATAATAAGTCTCTGAAAATTTTCTGCTATTTGTATCTCTGGGGAAGTTAATTTTTTTAATTTGTTGAGGAAAATTTTCAACAACATATTGAACTTCACTTGGATTCATTTTTGCAGGCCATTTTCCGGGATCATCTGAAACCAAGTACAAGCTGGAGCTTCCTGCACTGCAATCCAGAATAACTGGAACATTAACTGTTATATCTTGGTTGGTGGTTTCAGGTTCAGGCATTGCAGCATCAGCACTCACACTATTGCTATTATTGTCGTCTCTATCCGCAGTAAAATTCAATTGTTTGTTACTTTTTTCGATAGTTTGGACTTCGTTTGAATTTGAAGGTCCTAAATTTATATGCGACTGTTCTTTATTTTCGCGTGTGTTTTTCATCAAAAATGATTCCAGTGCACCGCTAAGTTTTTTTTTCTCCTCAGTTTTTGCCTCTTTTATTTGTCTATATTGAAAGCCTAAAAGTCGTTTCGGACATTTTGAAATTATCACTTACGAACAAGGTCGGGAGAATTTAACAAAATAAAACCAAAGACACTTCACAAAATTGGTCCAAATAATCCGTAACTGTACGCGTATATGAATAATAATTACTCTGATCTCGACGTTACTTTGAAATACAGTAGTGTGCAAAAGAAACGGGTATAGTTACTACTATATATTACAAACAAAATAGTTTATCAAAAGCTTGTCGAAAATCATCAAATTTTAAACCTAGACTGAACTATAACTCATCTATACCATACATAAGCATAAAGGAACAATATTATAACAGAGGCACCATCGAGTAATAAAAAAGACTTTTTTATTACTTAATGAGAGCAATTTAACAAGCACTTATTTAAATTCTCGGAAAGTACCCTATTGTCATATCATACTCCCAAATGTTCAGAATTTGGAAAAATCGCATATGGCCCACGTAGATAAAAATAAAAGTCCGAAAGCCGCTAGCCACTTTGAATTACTTTATGACTACAGCTGCAAAAGGGCAGATCGTATGGCAGTAAAATATTTTCTGGTATTTTTGTTTAGATCGTTTGGAATATTAGAGTTTATAGAATTAACTGAACCATTACTATTTAATTTCTTGAATTTATTTTCGTTATAAAAAAAGTATTATCATTAGTGGTCTGCTTTCGGTCGCCCCTATAATCGGCCGCCCGTGTGCGATGCACACTTTGCACACATGGTAGCGGCGGCCCTGGTGTTCAGCATGATGTCAGGAAAAAAGTCTACAATACAAAAATGGGTGGAAATGCCTAATTAATAATTGCTTTTTAAAGTTCTTAACGCGTGCATAAACATGTCAAAATAAGCATATTAAGGGCAAAGTTTTGTTACTCGCGAGGTTTTTGAGGTCGCTGAACATGACTACGCTATCAGAACATACCCCCGGAGCACCGGGTGCCCAGGGTCACTGCTAGGGCACGTCATCTGGAGGTTCGAGGGCTGACGGCCCTAAATTGATGCAATTAGTTTACTTGAAGGTTTGTGCAGTCGCTGAATACGAATATGCCATCAGAACCGACCCCCGTAGCCCCTGGTGTCCAGTGTCATTGCTATAGCACGTCATCTTCTGCAGTTTTGAGAGATTTTGGTACTAAATTAATGCAAACAATGCAAACGGATTATACGGGGGTTTGGGTGCTGCTGAACACTAATACTCCATCAGAACCGACCCCCGGAGCACCTTGTGCCCACGGTCGCTTCTAAGGCACGTCATCTTCTGGGGTTTTTATGGTTTTCGGCACTGAATGCATGCAAATAGATTAGGTAGGCGGTTTTTGGGGTCGCTGAATACGAATACGCCATCAGAACCGACCCCCGACCACCTGGTATACAATGCTAAGGCATGTTATTTTCAGGATTTTGGAGGGTTTTTGGGCATCAGGTGCAAAGGGTGGTCGGTTTTGATGGCGCATTTTTGCTCAGCTACCCCAAAAACTCCCGAGTAATCTGTTTGCATAAATTTAGTGCCGAAAACCCTCTAAACTCTAGATGACGTACCTCAGCAGTAAACCTGGACACCAGGTGCCCCGATGGTCAGTTCTGATGGCGTATTCATCCTCAGCGACCCAAAAACCCCAGAGTAACAAAATCTGGCCCTAATACACTTATTTTGACATGTTTATGCACTTTTGGATGCATATCATGCAATTTAAAATGCAGCTATGCATTTCCAGCCATTTTCCTATTGTTGACTTTTCTACTGGTGTTATCCTGAACACAATGAAAAAAGTTGTAACTTTCTAGATGCTGTATTTAAATATCGATTTATTTTTTCCTAAATGTCCTGGTCTATTTATTAGTAATCACACCACTGATTCATTTGTCAAGGTCGTTAAGCCAAATGTTTACGCTCGCGTACTTGTACATTGTACACGTCGTGTGAGTGCCCTGTTTGTCAATTGCAATCGACTTGCGAAGTACACGAGTCGTTTGAGGCCGGCTTTACATATACTCTATCTGGCCTAAAGCATAGATATAACAGAATAGATTAGGCCAGTTCGAAAAATAGCGTAACGTGGAACAGTTCGGGTCGGTGGTCTATCTATCTCTCTCTACCGGCGCTTAGCTTTCTCTCTCTAGCATATGATGGCCGCCGCCTGTGTGTCACTGTCGTTCCGTTATTCCCACCTCCTGGTAGATACGCTCACACTCGCACGACAGACAAAGATAGCTAGACCATCGTACTTGATATCGGCGTTACACCCCGATGCATTGAGTGGCATATTACCAGCCTGATCTATTCTGTTATATATATGGCCTAAAGTGACATTCCTCCGTCAACCCATAGGACATGACAGGAGTACATAGAACACAGAACTATAACTAGACTGACTAGTTACCCTGACACCCATGTCATATTCTTACGTTGCGCCTCTGCTGGTTACAACCATCAAATAACGACATTTCTATGACAAAGTACATAGAACTATAACTAGACTGACTAGTTACCCTGACACCCATGTCATATTCTTACGTTGCGCCTCTGGTTACAACCATCAAATAACGACATTTCTATGACAAAGTACATTTCTATGAACAATGAACATACAGTATTTCTCATGATCATCTTTCAGTGCGTCACAGTTTTTCGATTTCTTTCTAACGCATTAAATTGTATGTGACAGAAAAAAGGCACGTCGGTGATTACATTTCGTCGGTGATTTTTATAACATTTATTCTAGTTATTCTAGTTGTCGATAGATGGCGCCATAATAAAAAAATAATTTTTTTTAATTCGATAATAATATTACAAATATAATCTGTATAATTTATAAGACTTACAAATCAAAGAAAATACCATTTTATAAATGCAAGAAACACTTTTGATTGAACTGTCAGATTTAACTAAAATGTCATGTTAGAATAAAGCGTGTGCGTCATAAATGTGTATTATCACGGACTTACCCTTTTCCCTATCATTTGTTACGCACTGAAAAATGAGCGTCATAAAGTTAGCGAAACGGTTTTTTCAAAGTCGTTATGTTGACTTCTACCATAGCTCAAATAATTGCACCTCGTTTGCGGATAATTGAACCATTCAAAATTTCATTTGCGGAATTTCCGTTTTCGAGATATAAGCAAATCAAAAGTGGAGATTTCGGCGCAGCGCTAAAAATAAATGTCGATTTTCAGGGTATAAAATGCCGTAAAGTCACTAAATGACCATATCACCTAATTGCACCTCGTTTGCGGATTATGAATAAACTGGTTTTACTTGAAAATTGTGAAAATTGAAAATGTTATAAAGGAAAAACGATATTAATGTTGGTTGCCTATACTATAGGGGCAAAGGAATGCCAGAATAATTTTTACTTTTGGTAAACCTAAACTGTAAGGCTAAAAGTAGTATGTACCATAGTCAAAATAACTCCTCCTGACTTAAAGGTAATCCCTCCATTCGAAATTTCATTTGCGGATTTTCCGTTTTCGAGATATAACCAAATAAAAAGTTGAGATTTCGAATAAATTTTCATTTTCTGGGTATAAAAAGCCGTAAAATTGCTAAATAACCATATCACCTAATTGCTTCTCGTTTGCGGATTATAAATAAACTGGCTTTAATTGAAAATAATGAAAGTTGAAAATTTTATAAAGAAAAACGATATTAACGTCGGTTGTGGTTGCCTACACTGTAGGGGTAATGCAAAGGAATTATTATTCATAGTAGTGATGTTGATTATAGTTACTTTCTAGGATTCGTTACAAATCGTTACTTTTGTATAAAGTAATCATTTACAGTTACAGTATTCGTTACTTTGGATTACTATGATTACTTTTGTATTTGAGTACCGGTAATCATATCGAGAATCGTATTTCTCGGTAGGTAGATATTTTGTATATGTATTTAGATATAACAACGACCTTCACCGATCTGTTTAAGAGATAAATCGTTACTTTTGTATAAAGTAATCATTTACAGTATTCGTTACTTTGATTACTATATGATTACTTTTGTTACTTTTGTATTGGAGTACCAATAATCATATCGAGAATCGTATTTCTCAGTAGGAAGGTATTTTGTATAGGTATTCTGTCACACCCTTAAAACGCTTCATACCGATAACGATATTCCATAACACTCGTAAAATACCGGTCCCGTCCGTTAAGGCCGCGTCCCACCATCAAATAATTTGATCAAACTGGTTTGAGCAAACTGAAAGTGACAGTTAGTGACGTCACATCCTGAGTGTTCATTGTGGATAATAATGAAAAATTTTAATTTTAAAGAAAGTACAAACAAGTTAGACAACTCAATACAAAAAATTTGATCAAACTAGACTGATAGTGAGAGCACAGATTTTTAGAATTTCAAAAAAACTGCAATTGTGACGTCACTTTGACGTACTTCCGGAGTTTGTTCAAACTGTTTGATCAAATTGTTTGATGGTGAGACGCAGCCTTCGCTAGGATACGATTGGTATTGTTTTTATAGAAAGTAATCAAGTGTACTGGTTGTAGATACAATAGTCGTTACCGGCTCTGATACGATTGGTACAAAGTAACGAAGTAATCAGAGTAATCAAAGTAACGATTTGCCTCTCTAGTAATCGGTACTTTCGGTATTCGTAAGTAACGAGTACTTTGTAACGAATAGTTACTTTTTCAACATCACTATATACACCATGGCCAGAATAATTTTCACTTTTAACTTAACACATTTAATTTCTCCTGGTTTGAGGATTATGAATAAACCTAGTTTTAACTTAACTAAGAATCCGCTGTGTCTAGGTACACGCTAACGTGTACGCAAAAAAAAAAGTTGTCTATTCGGTTGACTTACAACGGTTAGGGATTAATAAAGAAACAAACGAAAGCAGGTCGATTGTAATATTTTAGGTATACCAGTTAAGCGTAGACCTCGGGTGCGTAGAGGGTCAATATCTATTTAATTATTAAATTTTTAGTAATTTTTTGATTAAAATTTAATAAACAAGATAACTTAAGGAAAAATAATAAGATGGATAATAAAATACAATGCACCCTTGTTAGAAATACCTTTCTTAGCAAAAACTTAATATGTGCTAAATTAGAAGAGACTTCCTTGACTAAAAGAACAATTAGGATTCACCCGCAAGTAATATTTTAAATACAAAAAAATATATAGATTAGTGCCGATTCGATATGCGGTCTACCATCCAATATGCGGTCTAGAGCAGAGTTAGCTAATTCGTTATGTGGTCTATCATCATCAGTAGCTCGACAACCTTTTTTGGGTCCTGGCTTATTCTAAGAATTTCCTCCATTCTGTTCTGTTCCTTGCTTTGTTCTTCCAGTGGGTAATCTCAAGTGTTTTCAGATCTTGTTCCATATATCTAAGTTTGGGCCTTCCCTTTGACCTTCTCTCTACTGGTGTTTGCCTCATTATATGTTTTGGTGTTTTGGTGTTTCGGTCTCCAACATCCGTTTAACATGGCCTATCCAGCGCAGACGTCCGATCTTTATGGATGTTATGACGTCAGATTCGTTGTATTCTGCGTATAGTTCAAAATTATATCTTCTGCGCCATATACGTCATTTTCTTTCACTTCCTTATATATGTGTCTGAGGATTTTTCGTTCAAACGTACCTAATAAGTTCTCATCGCTTTTCGACAGTGTCCATGTCTCTGATCCATATATAAGGACCGGTTTTATCAGGGTTTTGTATATTTTGCATTTGGTTTTTCTCGTGATGTTGTTAGATCCTAGATGTTTAATTAGTCCATTATGTGGTCTATTAGAGAGTAGTTATTTCGATATGCGGCCACCACTAAATAATGTTAATGCATTTAGTAAATTTTGCATATACTCGTATATACAGTAGGGTGCAAATGAAAGGAATAAATTTGTTATTTCGTAAACCGATGACATTAGGGAAAATCCCGAAAGAGGCCGATTTTTGTTTTTAAATTATATTTTGGCATACATATCATACTAGTGTCGTCATCCATCTGGGTGTGATGCCGTAATCGATGATTTTTTTAAATGAGAATAGGGGGAATTTGGTAACATCGGCAGAACAAGTTTATGGCAAGTCCTACATTACATAGGATTCAAGTTTAAAAAAGAGGATAACAGAAAAGCGTTTTGTGAAAGAAGTTCTGTTGTACACAAGAGATTTGAGTTTCTGAGAAAATATAACAAATTTAAAGAAAAATAGTCAACTTTTGTATATTTAGACGAAACATGGATATTTTCTAAGGGTGCTACCAAGAGAATATGGCAAGATGACAACATAAAATCGATCAAGCATACTAGTGGAGAAGGGAAGCGACATATAATTCTGCACGCGGGAGGGAAGACAGGATATATAAAAGGTGCTAATTTAATATTTTCGTCTACATAAAAAAACAGTGACTATTATGACAATATGAACACGCAAATGTTTGTGAAATGGTTGCGTGAAAAACTTCTTCCCGGATGTTGAAACTTTATTATATAATCCAAATTCTAATCTTTGCTTTATTACGCCCCTAAAATTATGTCACATTTAATACACGATTTTGGCCTTCTTAAAAAATCTATCCCAAAAAATGAGTGACAATTCAAAAAATAAAATATTTGTCAATGTTACATATATTTAAAAAACGATAGCTTTTTCAATTATAATAGTTCATAATTAAGTCCAAATTAATATTTGGGACTTTTTTGTACAATATTAATTCTCGATGTGTCTGGCGTAAAAGCTAAACTTAGCTTTAGTAAGTGTAGTCTTTTTAAATAAACCAATTAGGAAAAAGAAGTAATTTATTCTACAACCAAGAGACGGAGAAAACGGTTTGGGAATTAATACCAAAGCGATACTTCTTCATTTGGCCTACATCGAGCCGGATTTTTGACCAGCATAAAACTTATGGAAAGTTCTTCAAGATTATTCGCCGACACAACAGCAAAAGGATATACTGGGTGAGATAAATCCATTTATATACCCTTTGTTTCATTATTCTATTTGGCTATCAGTTATTCAAAGACATTAAAATCATTAAATTCTGTGATTCAAAGACATTTTCGTGTTCCAATATCTTTAATAAAAATGGATGAGTTCAAAAAATACAGAAAAATTGCTAAGTCTTCTCTTACTCGTATGTATAACTGGTTTATAGCCAAAAAAGACGTAGAATTAGATGTTACCCAGTTCGAGACGCGATTAAGTAGACTTCATTTAATATTTCATGATTATGAAAAAGCACAAAATGAAATCGAATTCCTTGCATCAAATACAGGCAAAGAAGAAAAAGATAGAGAGTTTACAGAAAATCAATATTTCAAACTTGTAAGCGATTTGACCGCTTGTGTTAATAAATTAAAAGCTGCACCTTCTCAGATAACATCTAGTTCATCCAGTGAGGGTTCTTGTAGTGCTCCAATAGCAGTTCGTCTTCCGGATATAAAAATTTCACAATTCTCAGGTCATATTAGAGACTTTCAATCGTTCATCGAGCTCTTCGATGCGCTCATAGTGAAAAATGAGACATTAACAGATGTCCAAAAACTTGTGTACTTGAAGAGTTATTTAAAAGGTGAAAGCCTTCAACTTATAGATTCATTACCGATAATTAATGAAAATTTTGTAATCGCGTTAAATATTTTAAAGAAGAGATACGAAAACAAATTCGCCATAATAAATTCTTATTTGCAAGCAATTTTTGATTGTAATAATATTTCTAAATGTAAGTCAGATACATTAAGAGAATTAATCACTACAATTCAAAAGAATATTTTGTCACTAAAAAATTTGAATTTAACTTCCGAAAATTTATTTGACTTAACACTTATATTCATTCTAAAAAAGAAGTTAGATTTTCAATCGGCTAAGGCATATGAATCTGAGAGGAATCACGATGAAATACCTACTTTAAATCATTTCTTAAAATTCTTAGAAAAACGTGCAGTAATTCTGGAAAATGTTGAAATTTCTAGTCCCAAAACTACCAGAAAAAATTTCGCATCTCATTCGACAATGCATGAGGCAACTTCAAATCGCCAATTTCAATTAATTTGTATCTACTGTAACAAGGAGGGCCATAAAATTTACACTTGCTCTGAGTTTAAAGATATATCTCATTCCGCCAAATTGCAATTTATTAGGGCAAAGAATTTATGTATAAATTGTTTTGGTAAACACAATTTGAAAGAGTGTAAATCCTCTAAAAAATGTTCTTTTTGCTCCAAGTCACACAATTCGTTAATGCACATAAAAATCGGCGAAAATCAACATTCTCCGCCAATGACTAGTAATAAGCGTCATTCACATTCTCTATATAATAATGGTTCAAATTCTCAACCTAATAGCTACGCAGGTAACCATAGCTCTCTAATCTCATCTAATAGTTCTTATTTAGATAATACTGCTCATGTTCAAAATGGTAATAATTCATCTTCTCATCTCGATAGTAATTCAAATCTTCAAACCCGTTCTTTGGATACCCAACCAGTACAGGAAAATTCAGGAATAACAAATTTTCAAGGTCCTTCGAGAAATTCTACGGAAAATAACCCTACCGCAAATAATCATTCAGCGAATCACTCTGTTCAGCCAGTAAAAAATAGTCATATTCTTCTGGGTACTGCAAAAGTAACCTTACTTGGTAAAAACGCTAATTTCTGCATAGCGAAAATTCTTTTGGACACAGGATCCCAAAATTCATTTATCGTAGAGAAGCTTGTGAACAAGTTACAATTAGATACGTATAACAAGTCAGTACATATATCAGGAATAGGAGGGAGTGGCTCGACTTGTACTAAAATGTCAGATATAACCATATTTTCCAATTATGATCGTCGAAGAAGTTTTCATTTTTCAGTAGTTGTATTACCCGAGATTACTTGTGCTCTCCCTCAATCAAAAATACTAGTGAAAAAATTAAATATTCCGGAACAATTCTTTCTAGCAGACGACGAATTTTTAAGCCTTCTGACATTGACATTCTAATTGGTTTGGATCTTTATTACGATATTGTTTTACCTAACTTCGTCAGACTTGGCAAAAATCTTCCAGTCTTACAAGAGTCTCACTTAGGTTTCGTGGTAGCTGGTACAGTTCCTGATCATTTTACTGTATCCAATATATCTGTTACAGACAGTAGTTCAGAATTTTTAACTGAATCTAATTCACTTCTTTCCACATTACAATTAGACAGCCGTTTGAAAAAATTCTGGAAAATCGAGGAAATTCCCAATAAATTCTATCTTTCAGAAGCTGATGAGGCATCTGAAAACCTATTCCGTTCTACAACCAAAATTTTACAAAATGGTAGATTTCAAGTAAGTTTGCCGCTGAAATCACCTTCAGAAAATCTAAAGTTAGGAAGTTATTATTACATGGCCAGAAAGCGTTTCATTTCTTTAGAAAATAAATTTAAAACTAATTGCAACTTTTATCAAGACTATAAAAAAGTTATTGATGAATTAATTGAACTTAAACATGCTCATTATGTACCTCTAACTCTGCTAAATGCCAAATCTGAAAATAAATATTTTATTCCGCACTTAGGTGTAGTTAGAGAATCCAGTTTAACAACGCGTTTGCGCGTTGTCATGGACGCCAGCGCCAAAAGTTCCTCAGGGTATTCCTTAAACGACGTGTGTTTAAAGGGATATCAGGTCCAGCCAGAATTGTATGACATTCTATGTAGATTTAGACTTTTTCCTTTTGTATTCACGGTAGATATTAAAAAAATGTTCCGACAGGTCCTCGTGAACCCGGAACAAACTTTTCTTCAAAACATTTTATGGCGAGAAAACCCTGATGAAGACTTTAAATGTATCCAACTCGATGTTGTAGTTTTTGGAACCAATTCAGCCCCGTTCTTGGCAACAAGGGTTCTTAAAGAAATTGCTTGTCTAAACTTTTTAGAATTTCCTCTTGCGTCTGATGCAATTCTGAATCAATTCTATATGGACGATGGCCTTTGTGGTTCATATAATCACAACGAACTTTTCAATTTATACTCTCAATTAAATACCATCTTAAATAAGCATGGGTTTGAGTTGCATAAATATTGTTCAAATAGTGATTATTTTCTTAAAAATATTTCCAAAGACATTTCGGAAAATCAAAAAGCTGATTATGACATAAACATAGATGAAGTCCCAAGTAAAGTTCTTGGGCTAAAGTGGAGTACAGCAGAAGATACTCTTTGTATTTCCGTGCCTCAAGAAATCGTGCACGGTCCAGTTACCAAAAGAAAAATACTTTCTATCTTAGCTCAATGTTATGATCCGTTAGGCTTGATAAATCCTGTTATAGTAAAAGGTAAGATACTGATGCAAAAATTATGGTTCAAAAAGTTTCATTGGGACACCGTAATAAACGACGCTTGCATTCTTAAAGATTGGCACAATTTTATTGAACATATCCCCTTGCTTTCACAACAAAAAATAGCTAGACAATATTTTCGTCCGAAAACTATTAGCAAAATAGAAATTCATGGCTTTTCTGATGCAAGCATAGAGGCTTATGGTGCTTGCATTTATTTTCGAGTTCTTTATTCTGACAATGATATTTCTTCTACTTTGGTATCTTCAAAATCTAGAGTCGCCCCACTTAAATCAATTACCATTCCAAGGTTAGAACTTTGCGCTATGCTCTTGCTGGCGAAACTTGTAAACAAAATTCTACAAGTCTTCGAAAATAAATTAGAGTATGACTCAATAAATTTGTGGACCGATTCTCAGGTCGCTTTATGTTGGTGCAGGGCACACCCTAGTAAATGGTCAGTGTTCGTATCGCATAGAGTTGCTCAAATTCAAGAACTGACGCAAAATTGTCAGTGGCGATACGTTAAATCAGCTGAAAACAGTGCTGACATTCTATCACGCGGTTTATCAGCCCAAGAAATTCTGGACAACAAGTTGTGGTGGTCCGGTCCTGCTTTTCTTCTTAATCATTCTTTAGAATTCTCTGATGAACCCCCAATAGCTGATCAGCTAATTACAGAGCACAGAAAAACTCGTTCCAATATACTCACAAACGTCAACTCAAAACCTCCTTGGGAACAATTATTTCAAAATTTTTCTTCTTTTTCTCGATTACGTCGTACTATCGCATATGTACTCAGATTTGTCAGTTGTTTAAAAGGAAACAAACAATCTGATCCCCTCACTGTTGAAGAATTGGACCAAGCTCTATATTTTATAGTTCGGCAAGTTCAGCTAACCAATTTTTCTAAAGAAATTTCCGAACTTTCTGCAAACCAGCAACTATCAAATAAACAATTATTATCTTTAAATCCATTTCTCGATGAATTATCAATGCTGAGGATCGGCGGACGGCTTTGTAACGCCTCCATTCCCTACCAACAGCAACATCCCTTGCTTTTGCCACCCCATAATCATACGACCTCCCTCATACTAGAGTACGAACATAGGCGGCTCGGGCATGCTGGTGCTCAAACCGTTCTGAGTAATATTCGTTTACGTTTTTGGCCCCTTAATGGGCTTAGAGAGATAAAAAAAATCATTCGAAATTGCAATATGTGTTTTCGATTCAATAATCAAGTCTGCCAACAGATTATGGCAAGTTTGCCCTCTGATCGTGTAAATGTTTCTAGACCATTTCAGAAAGTTGGAATTGATTTCGGAGGATTCTTTCAAATAAAATCCTCAAGGCTTCGTAAATCTCCACTCATAAAATCATACATTGCGGTTTTTGTTTGCATGGTCACCAAGGCAGTTCACATAGAGCTAGTTCTTGGACTGTCTACTGACTCCTTTCTGAACGCTTTAAAACGTTTTGTCTCAAGAAGAGGAAATCCGTCAGTGATCTATAGTGACAACGCCACCAATTTTTTAGGTGCAAAAAATGTCCTACATGAGTTGTATCAATTTTTTAAAACTAATAATAATGTAAATATTATCTGTGACTTTCTTTCACAAAATGAGACCAAGTGGAAATTCATTCCACCTCGATCTCCGCATTGGGGTGGAATCTGGGAATCCGCCATCAAAAGCGCAAAATTTCATATCAAGAGATTGGTGGGTAATGCTTTGTTCACTTCAGAAGAGTTTAACACTATTCTTTGTCAAATCGAGGCAATACTAAATTCTCGGCCCTTAGGTCCAGTTTCTAATGACCCTACAGATTTAACCTGCCTTACACCGGGACACTTTCTGATAGGGTCTCCTCTCACCGCTTATCCTGAAAAGGATCTTTCACATTTAAACGAACATAGACTTTCCACCTTCCAGCAGATTTCTAAAATTCAACAAGTTTTTTGGAAACGTTGGTCGGTTGATTACTTAAATCGCCTTCAGAACCGGCCTAAATGGGCTGAAGAATATTCTAACCTGCAAGTAAATAAACTAGTTTTACTCAAGGAAGATAATGTACCTCCAATGATGTGGCCGTTGGCGCGCATCATTGAAGTATATCCTGGTAAGGATGGCAAAGTCCGTGTGGTTAAGCTCCGTACGGCTTCCGGAGAGTTTATCCGATCCATTTCAAAGCTTTCTTTATTACCAAATCAAACTCAATCTTAAAACAACCAACATGCTTATTTCTAGTTTTGTTACATTCTTCCTAACACTTTGTTTTTTCTGTTTCTGTTACTGTGTAATTTAGTTGAAGCAGGGATGCTTCAACGCGGGGGAGAATGTTGAAACTTTATTATATAATCCAAATTCTAATCTTTGCTTTATTACGCCCCTAAAATTATGTCACATTTAATACACGATTTTGGCCTTCTTAAAAAATCTATCCCAAAAAATGAGTGACAATTCAAAAAATAAAATATTTGTCAATGTTACATATATTTAAAAAACGATAGCTTTTTCAATTATAATAGTTCATAATTAAGTCCAAATTAATATTTGGGACTTTTTTGTACAATATTAATTCTCGATGTGTCTGGCGTAAAAGCTAAACTTAGCTTTAGTAAGTGTAGTCTTTTTAAATAAACCAATTAGGAAAAAGAAGTAATTTATTCTACAACCAAGAGACGGAGAAAACGGTTTGGGAATTAATACCAAAGCATTCCCAAACCGTTTTCTCCGTCTCTTGGTTGTAGAATAAATTACTTCTTTTTCCTAATTGGTTTATTTAAAAAGACTACACTTACTAAAGCTAAGTTTAGCTTTTACGCCAGACACATCGAGAATTAATATTGTACAAAAAAGTCCCAAATATTAATTTGGACTTAATTATGAACTATTATAATTGAAAAAGCTATCGTTTTTTAAATATATGTAACATTGACAAATATTTTATTTTTTGAATTGTCACTCATTTTTTGGGATAGATTTTTTAAGAAGGCCAAAATCGTGTATTAAATGTGACATAATTTTAGGGGCGTAATAAAGCAAAGATTAGAATTTGGATTATATAATAAAGTTTCAACACCGGATTAAGTGAGCCCAGCGTAATTATTTTATACAATGAGCCTTACCATTCAGAAATACTAAACAAAAGTCCAGCAAATTCGTGGAATGTAGATAAAATTAAAGAATGGCTAACAAATGAACCCATATCTATTCCACAGCTTATATTAAAGTCTGAGTTGTTACGTTTGGCAAAAGAACATGCGAAACCAAAAATCTTTCTGGTGGTTCAAGTTATTGAAAGTTACGGGCATCAAGTTTTACATCTTCCACCACACCACTACCAGTTTAATCCCATCGAAAATATATGGGGAACAGCAAAACAATATTACGACAACCATATTGGTCCTAGTGGTTATACTGACGAAGCGGTTTCGGAAACTTGAAAACAGAAAACAGAAGTATGGCGGAACTGTATATCCAAGTGCAAAAAATTAATTAAGAATTGGTGGATTCGTGAAAATAAAATTAACGAAATAAACCCAATCATAATAACAATTAACGGTGACCCCAGCGATGAAGATGATAGTGTGAACAATAAAGACTAATCATTTTAGTAAAAAAAATTGGTACGTATATTGACTTAATAATATTTAGGAGTTTACTTGAATATTTGATGTTTATATAATGCCCTGCTGTAGGATTTCCGGATTCTTTTCAAGGCGTGATCATTTTAGTAAGTATGATTTGTTTAAAATTGAAACTATTTGTAGATATTGTAGTTACATACATATTATAATATTGTTTTTAATAATTTTTATTTACGGGAAAAATACCCCATTATACATAAAAACTATTAAATATACATAACTAACAAAGAAAACTTATTGACTATAGGCTGCATTGCGGCCGCTTTAATATATCACTGAAATTGATTGTGACTTTATATAAAACCATTTTAGAGATTAAATTAAAACATCAACAATACAGCAACGTTTAGCCTTCTACCTTTTATAAGTTAGAATTTGTTTTATTCTTATTATATGGATATTCATGCAACAATTAAAATTAGGTATATTGATTTTTTGCTACGGGTAATGAACTGTTGTAAAGAATCATGAAATTATATCGTTTAGGCTTGTGAGGCTATACAAAAACCTAAAATTTTAAATTATTTGATTTATATAAGAACACCCCCTCAAATAAAAAATGACTGCGCCAATGTGTAAATAGTCAAACTACAGCGGACCAGTCAATTTGTTCATTTCTTTCTTAATCCGTGACCGGTGTAAGCCTACCGAATAGACAGTAACTTTTTTATTTGTGTACACGTTAGCGTATACCTAGACACAGCGGATTTTTAGTTAAGTTAAAACCAGGTTAATTCATAATCCTCAAACCAGGAGAAATTAAATGTGTTAAGTTAAAAGTGAAAATTATTCTGGCCATGGTGTATAGTGTTGTTGAAAAAGTAACTATTCGTTACAAAGTACTCGTTACTTATGAATACCGAAAGTACCGATTACTATACAGAGAGGCAAATCGTTACTTTGATTACTCTGATTACTTCGTTACTTTGTACCAATCGTATCAGAGCGGGTAACGGCTATTGTATCTACAACCAGTACACTTGATTACTTTCTATAAAAAAAACACCAATCGTATCCTAGCGAGTAACAGACGGGACCGGTATTTTACGAGTGTTATAGAATATCGTTATCGGTATGAAGCGTTTTAAGGGTGTGACAGAATACCTATACAAAATACCTTCCTACTGAGAAATACGATTCTCGATATGATTATCGGTACTCGAATACAAAAGTAACAAAAGTAATCATATAGTAATCAAAGTAACGAATACTGTAAATGATTACTTTATACAAAAGTAACGATTTATCCCTTAAACAGATCGGTGAAGGTCGTTGTTATATCGAAATATCTATACAAAATATCTACCTACTGAGAAATACGATTCTCGATATGATTACCGGTACTCAAATACAAAAGTAATCATAGTAATCCAAAGTAACGAATACTGTAACTGTAAATGATTACTTTATACAAAAGTAACGATTTGTAACGAATCCTCGAAAGTAACTATAATCAACATCACTACTATAGGTTTGTTCCAACATGAACTTTGGACGGCCCAGAAACCGTCACGAAACTACTTGTACCGTTTGTTGTGCGCATGTTCGTAATTGTATCGCCCAGTTATCGTCCCATGACGGTAATCATATATTTGTCATTTTTGTTGGTGACAGCTTGTGTGCTTTTAGTCGATCAAAGGCTCAAAAAATTTAAAAGAATTAAATCCTAGTGCTCAAGTCAGTCCAACCAGCACATTATGCATTTGCCCGATTACTGAAATGATCATCACGAAACCGTCACCGAAAGATCACAATTCTTGTTGGAACAGTGGGAAGGACGATCCGATGACGATCATATTTTTGTTGGAACGGATTTTCTTTACTGCGCAGGAGCGTTACCGTTTCGTGACGGTTCTCTGTCGTATTGGAACAAACCTTATGAATAATAATTCCTTTGCATTGCCCCTACAGTGTAGGCAACCACAACCGACGTTAATATCGTTTTTCTTTATAAAATTTTCAATTTTCATTATTTTCAATTAAAGCCAGTTTATTTATAATCCGCAAACGAGGAGCAATTAGGTGATATGGTTATTTAGCAATTTTACGGCTTTTTATACCCAGAAAAAACCTCGACTTTTTATTTGGTTATATCTCGAAAACAGAAAATCCGCAAATGAAATTTCGAATGGAGGGATTACCTTTAAGTCAGGAGGAGTTAGTTATTTTGATTATGGTACATACTACTTTTAGCCTTACAGTTTAGGTTTACCAAAAGTGAAAATTATTCTGGCATTCCTTTGCCCCTATAGTATAGGCAACCAACATTAATATCGTTTTTCCTTTATAACATTTTCAATTTTCACAATTTTCAAGTAAAACCAGTTTATTCATAATTCGCAAACGAGGTGCAATTAGGTGATATGGTCATTTAGTGACTTTACGGCATTTTATACCCTGAAAATCGACATTTATTTTTAGCGCTGCGCCGAAATCTCCACTTTTGATTTGCTTATATCTCGAAAACGGAAATTCCGCAAATGAAATTTTGAATGGTTCAATTATCCGCAAACGAGGTGCAATTATTTGATCTATGGCAGCAGTCAAAATAAGGACTTTGAAAAAACCGTTTCGCTAACTTTATGACGCTTGAAAAATGATCATGAGAAATACTGTAGCTTTGTTCCAACCTGTTCCAACATGAACTTTTGGATGGTCCACGACGATCACCGTCCTGCGCAGTACCATGGAACGTATTATTTCATTCCCATGGAACCCATAGAACGTTAATTATCTAGTAACGAAACGGTAATCTGACGGTTCTTCGTCGTGTTGGAACAACGCTGTGTCTAGGTACACGCTAGCGTGTACGCAAATAAAAAAGTTAGGTACACGCGAATTAAAATTCATCAAGCCAGTGATGTCATTATTTAGCGTGCGCGGTGACTTTATATTTTGGTACACGCTATTTTGATATTTTTAGTGTTTGTTGTTTGTTTGATAGAAAATATTTTTATTAAGGGAAGGGGAAGGGATGTTCAAAACTATTCAGATGTTTCAAACTTAATTGTAATAAAACAATATGCATATAAAAGTATATATTCAGGTTAGCAAAATAAATATTAGTTAACATGATAGATACAAAATACTGCTAAAATAATTTTTATACGTAAGTTAATTATACCAGTTTATATTGGTGTTTATTTTTATTTATTAGTCCTGTCGCCAGGGGGGTACAACGGCCTCCTATATTCAGATGGACTTACCCAAGTTTTTTTATGTATTTTGGCCCGCAGTACACGAATTTTTTGGGTAACAGTTGATCCGGATGTCGATTAGATTGTTATAAACAAAGAAGTTGAGAAATTACATAACAGCGAATTCTCGCAAAACAAAACTTTTTTTTGTATTTTTTGGGCCATTCTAACTTAAAAATGTTCCTACAATTTTTTTCGTAGGATACATAGTTTTCGAGATAAACGCGGTTAAACTTTGAAAAAATCGAAAAATTGCAATTTTTGAACCCGAATATCTTTTGATTAAAAAATAAAATAGCAATTCTGCTTACCACATTTGAAAGTTCAAGTCAAATTGTATCGGTTTTAATTATTTGCATTGCTAAAAATTTATTATTTTATTGTTAAAGAAAGCTATAAACACCTAGTGCTTGAGTGATGTTTTCAATGATTTATTCTCATTTAAAATCGAACGAGTAGGTAGAGTAGGTACATACAAGTGCAAGCGAGTCTATTTCTACGTAGCATGCGTTAAAACGCATGTATTAGGCACAGGAAACAGTATGTGTTTATAGCTTTTTTTAACAATAAAAAAATAAATTTTTAGCGATGCAGATATTCAAAACATATATAATTTGACTTAAACTTTCAAATGCGGTAAGCAGAATTGCTATTTTATTTTTTATTCAAAAGTAATTCGGGTTCAAAAATTCCAATTTTTCGATTTTTTGAAAGTTTAACCGCGTTTATCTCGAAAACTATGTATCCTACGAAAAAAATTGTGGGAACATTTTTTGGTTAGAATGGCCCAAAAAATACAAAAAAAATGTTTTGTTTTGCGAGAAATCGCTGTTATGTAATTCCTCAACTTCTTCGTTTATAACAATCTAATCGACATCCGGATCAACTGTTACAACAACTGTTACAACTTATCCGGATTTCAACTGTTTTGTTGAAATCCAAAAAAAATTTGGGTAAGTCCATCTGAATAAAGGAGGCCGTTGTACCCCCCCCCCTCCCCCCTGGCGACAGGACTATATGCAGGGAGTTGAACTATTACGATTTTCATAGAAAATTTGTTATAACTTTGTAAATACCCTGTATAACATAATAAACCTTTATATTTTTGTGATATGGAAGTTAAGAAGATTTCGAACATAAAATAAAATATAGGGTGTTCCATTTAAAAAACATAAGTTTGGTCCGCCAGTATATTATCGAACGCCCTGTAACATTCTAACTAATTTTAGTAATTTTTTAATATGAAGCTCAAAGTTTGCTAAAATTTTTGATACTAACTTTTATTGGATCTACTGAGCTTTATCACACTAATCAATCGCCCCGTATATTTTATCTTATTACTTCTGCTACCGTTAATCACGAATTTTTGTCTCTTATCTTTTTCATACTGTTTTAGAATCTTGTTAAACTCATTAAAAGAACTAAATAATTGTCCACACTCCAAAAAAAACACTAAACAAGTAAAAAATAAGGAAACTCTTTACAAATCAATATTAAAGTGTAAACATAACGCGATTAGACAAATTCTAACCACACTCTGACACTCGCGATACTTACAGATACTACTTACACAGCATACACGCGGCTCAAATTAGCGTGTACCAAAAAACCCAGTCATAGTACACGCTAAATAATGACGTCACTGACTTGATGACGTTTAAGCGTGTACCTAACTTTTTTAATTGCGTACACGTTAGCGTGTACCTAGACACAGCGTTGGAACAAACCTCATGATAACATGAACCACCCTTGAACCCAAAGATCTTATACACATAGATTTGGCCAACTCCGAAAAATAGCGTAACGCGGAGCAGTTCGGGTCGGTGGTCTATCTATCTCTCTCTACCGGCGCTTAAATTTCTCTCTCTAGCATAATGATGGCTGCTGCCTCTGTGTTTATGTCGTTCCGTTACTCCCACCTCTTGGTAGATACGCTCACACTCGCACGACAGACAAAGATAGATCGACGTTAATAGGGCTTTTCATCGACTGTCATTTGTTTCGAGCTTCTGTCATGTGTCACATAATATTAATTTAGCTACGTCATACGTCTTTGGTTTGTATCATTGGGAATACCAATTAACATATGACGTAGATATATTAATATTAGATAACACATGACAGAAGCTCGAAACAAATGACTGTGAATGAAAAGCCCTATTGAGTGGTATATCGCATATCCCTAGCCAAGTCTATTCTCTTTACATGTCTCTGCTTGAACCACCTGATAATTGTCATTTACCGGGCGCCAAACATAAATATTTAAATTATAATGATAATATATTACCCAATATTAAAATCTATTTTTAGATTTTTTTTGGATTCTTCGTCATATAAATATAAATATGATAAGAGTAAGGCTACCAATTTTTAAAGTTCAACAACTGCCTTTTATCCAATACATTTACCATATTTCATCACAATTTTATAACCAAACTTATCCTTATCGGCCTTATCCATGTTTGGAAAATGTATTTAAAAAGAAAGTTTTAAATGATTATCTTGTTAATCTAAATTGAGTTTTATTGTACATTTATGTTATACAAACTGTAAACATGCAAAATGTTTTAAGCCTTTATAGATAGTGATTTTTGGTTGTGTAGATATATTTTTTATAAGTATAACAAAACTAAAAGAAACATGTTTTCCAGGACGTTTTCAAGAACAAATATATGTCGGACAGCATATCAATACTTCTGTTATTCTACAATAGGTAGTCAAAAACACAATTTTCATAAAGACGATAGCTCTACATTTAAAGTAAAAAACCTTTTAATAGGTGGATTGGTAACTGGCTGTATTGGATACTACTTTGTAGGTAAGTTCTCTTCTTGTCTTTTATGTAGGCCATTCCATTGAAAATATAATTCAAAACAAGAAATTTGGTCAATTTTTCCCAAATGATTTCTTCATATTTATCACATATTGTTTTTTATCTGTATGACTGTGTCTTGTGCTTAAACAAGCACATGCATCATACAGGTATTTTGTAACGTTCATTAATAATTTCATAGGTATTCTTTTACAATCATTGATTTAATCATTTTCACTCACTAACATTCAACATTCAGTGTCAAAATTGTATTCATACCACAGACAACTTGACCACAGGCAAAATATCCTATTCTATTAATATTTTAAACCTAAACTGTATTATTACATAGAATGCTATGTATACCCTTTTCCACTAATATACGACTGTTTTGGATTATCTCGACAACAAATATTTTATATATATAGATTCAGGTTAGAATGTCCTGCGACATTGTCTGATGCCAAATTGCCATCGCGTCCTATCATTACAATCGTCCTCTGTCAATCCTCGTTCGCTCATTGATCTCTGAACTCCTTCCATCCACGATTTCTTTGGTCTTCCTCGTTTCCTGTTTTCCGGTGGTATCCATTTTGCGACTTTCTTTGGTAGTCTTTCTTCTGGAATTCTTTGAACATGCCCATA
This sequence comes from Diabrotica virgifera virgifera, assembly GCF_917563875.1. Lineage (NCBI taxonomy): Eukaryota > Metazoa > Arthropoda > Insecta > Coleoptera > Chrysomelidae > Diabrotica > Diabrotica virgifera. Next base: position 112,200,580 of record NC_065447.1, on the reverse strand, counting down.
CCATATAAGCTGTTTTCTATCTATGCAGTCGGTCACAGTTTCTTTTAGACCCATTTCTTCCTTAATTGTATTGTTTCGAACCCTATCAAGTTTCGCTTTTCTAGCTGCTCTTCTTAGTGCATCCATTTCTGTGGCTTCTATTTTCCTTATTTGATGTTCTTTCAGATGCCACGTTTCAGATCCGTACAGCAGTGTGCTTTTTATCATTGTGTCATATATTCTCAATTTTCTTTGTTTTCGTAGTTCAGTACTCCATAATATTCCATTCAGGGATTTAATTAATTTTCTAGCCTTATTTATTCTACTGTTTATCTCTGCATCATCCGTTCCTTCTTTGTTAAAATTTATTCCCACGTATTTACAGTCTTCACATCGTTTTATTGTTTTATTGTTTTCCAGTTGCAGGTCAGTAGTTTCCTCTCCTACGCAGAGGTACACCGTCTTTTCCATGTTCATTATCAAACCCCATTTTTCAAATTTCTCATTCAATTTTCGTGTCATGTACTCGAGATTCTGTTTGTCATTTGCACATACAGTAAAACCTGCCATATCCGGATCAATGTGGCGACAGACTGATCTGGATATGAAGAAATCTGGATATCAAGCAAGACCACTTCTTTTATAGTCTCTGAAACGTTTTCTCATTCATATGTGCCAGTAATCAATGACGTCAATAGCTTTTGTCGATAGACACGTTTTATAGATTCTATAATACCTTGATCCATAGGCTGGCAGAAGGATGTCACATTTAGGGGCAAAAAGACACTTTATTTCGCCATCTTTTAGTTCTTTTGGGTCGGGACGAGAGGGTGCGTTGTCCAACAACAGGACTGTCCTTCTAGGTAGATTACAGTAGATATGGACAGCAGAACCGTCCGGATATGGGGAGGGCTGGATATGACAGGTCCAGATATGGCAGGTTGTACTGTATTACTTGATCATCGGCAAATTGGAGGGTATACAAACAAGTATCATCGTCCACCTGTATGCCCATTCCTTTGCATTTCGATTTCCACTGATGGAGAGCTTTACCAATGTACATTTTAAAAAGTGTCGGTGATATGCAGCACCCCTGTCGTAGGCCTTTATTGACTCTGAATGGTTCCGATATTCTGTTGCCTAATTTTATCTGGGCTTCCATGTTGTTGTATATATTCTGAACAGCCTATGAGTGTATAATTGATTGAAGTTTCCTGGAGTACCTGCCATAGTTTCGAGATAGGTATGTTATCATATGCTTTTTCTAAATCTATGAATGTAAGGTGTGTTGATCTATTCCGTGCTAGTTTCTTCTCTATAATTTGTTTCAAGCCGAACACGTTGTCTGTGCAAGATCTACCAGCTCGAAACCTGCTCTGCTCTTCTTCCTCTTGGTTTTTGTATTCGTCTTCAATCTACTTACCGTACTCGTTACTGATAGCCCTTGGTAGTTATTGCAGTCTAATTTGTTACCTTTTTTATATATCGATGTTATGAAAGCTGTTTTTCATTCTTCTGGGATGCTTTCTTCATTGACGTACTTTGTGAATATGTATGCAAGAGATCTAAACAATTTCTGCGTTTTTTATCAATTCTGCTGATATTCCGCCGGGGCCGGGGGATTTTCCATTTTTAAGCTGTTTTACTGCTTTAGTCACTACTGCTACATCAATTAGTACTTGTTCGCCTTCTATATTTATTTCATTTTGAGCTTGATCTTTGTATTCTGTTCTTTCTTCGGTAAGTAGATTCTTATAATGATCTATCCATTTTTTTGTTGGTATTAGCTGTATTGGGTTGTAGGATTTTTTATCGACTTTTACATTGTTAATGAATTTCCATGCTTCACTGCATTGTCTACCTCCGATATAAGTATCTATTTCTTTGCACTTTTTATCCCATGTTTCTCTTTTTCCTTGCATGATCTTTCGCCTTGTGTCTTTTTTCTTTTCTTTGTATTTTTCTGAGATCTTCATCTTGTTTTGTGTTTAGCCATTTTAGATATAGCTCCTTCTTTTCTCTAACCAGTTCTTCAATCTCAGAGTTCCACCAATATTTATTGCTTCTGGTTATTTGTCTAATTCCCAAGGCTTCTTTAGCAGCTTTTCTTATACTGAGCAGTCCTTTTTCGTATGCCTCCTTTCCGGTAAGACCCTCTGTTTCTTGAAGATATTTATCTAGCCTTAGTTGATAAAGATATTTTGTACTATCATGTCGTAGGCTTTCTACATTATACTTTTCCTCTGTGATATCTGTTGTGTTTTCTTCCGGTATTTGTGTTGATCTTTGCTTGTTCGATTGTACTGGGAAAAAGATTTTAGTTTTAAGCAGGTGGTGGTCCGATATGTTACATATTCCTCTATATACCCTGACATCCTCAATATCTAATACGGTTTTCTGTTTGGTTATCACATAATCTATTATTGATCTTAAATTTCTAGTAGGTTGTGTCCATGTGTATTTTTGTATTTCTTTGTGCTTAAAGTAACCATTATTGATTGTTAGCTTATGTTGTTGCATATATTTATTAATCTGCCTCCAATATATTTATTAATCTGCCTCCAACAAATATTTTACTGCGCCAAATATGACGACCGAAAGTAAATTGCAAATTACATTGTTGCTTATTGGACTAATTATTAGAGCCATTTACTTTCGTACTTCTTATGTTGCACACTAAAATATTCGTTGTCGCGATAATCCAAAACAGTCGTATATTCGTGGAATGGCCTATAGTCAAGTATTTATTAATTATAATCCAAAACACGTGCCAATTGTAAAGTACCTATCAATAAATATAGTTTAAAATAATGTTGTATGCATTACATGGAATGCATGGAATAAGCTTCCATGCATTCCTATCCTTCGACTTGGCTTTCCAATTTCATATGTTTAACACTTGGTCCTTAAATCGTGCTCTGGGCTTGCCTCTTCTCACTCCATCTGGTCTTTGGTTATCAATGCGTTTCAATGGCTCCATCTCTTTAATTCTCGCTGTTCAATATCATTTTATTTATATATTTTATTAGTGTTGTTATGGTCATATTGTTTTGATGTTTCGAAAATTGTTATGTCAGTTGTTAATCATTATATTACAGAATCTCTTGTCAAATATTACAAGAATAAAAACCGCTAAACGCCGTAAAAATGAGTGGCGCATACAATATTCCAGCTACAAAAGATCTGATATGAATATTACGTGGCGCGAAAATGTATTTTCATTTTGATGCAAAACAACATTCTAGTTTTATTTTTAAAGATTTTTCCATAATATTTGCTAAATTTGAAGTAAACGCGCCACAAAAGAGTAAATTTGATACAGTTTGAATTTTGAAACTCTTTTGTGGCGCGTTTACTTCAAATTTAGCAAATATGATGGAAAAATCTTTTAAATTAAAACTAGAATTTTGTTTTGCATCAAAATGAAAATACATTTTCGCGCCACGTAATATTCATATCAGATCTTTTGTAGCTGGAATATTGTATGCGCCACTCATTTTTACGGCGTTTAGCGGTTGTTTATTCTTGTATCAGGAGTTTTTCAAAGTTATTTATAAATTAAATGTATGAAGTTGAATGCAATGTTTCTCGATTACACGTTAAGTTTTATAAATGGTCGCCTTTGTCGCATTACCTCCCAAATGATCTAGTGTCCATCGAATGTACACTAGATTTTTTTTCTATTTGAAATAGATTGAAAAAAAAAATATTGGGATGGCCGGTTAATAAACTTAAATTGCCCGTTGCCAGATCAAATTTAGCGTTGTAACCACTGCAACTACATAAACGGTATAATCGTTAATTGGATTATACTTTTGTAGCTTAATAACTTCTAAACGGCTTAACCGATTTTGATCCCTAAATATGAGTGAAACATATTGAAAAGTAATATCTGATGCATCGAAGGTCAAGTAAGATAAATGAAACTATTACAGGAATTATTGAGCTTGAAAAACCGTTTTTCCCATAGATAATAGATTTGATCATACTTATGAAGCCTATAACTTAAAAATTCGAATTTTCCCGAATATGAGGTACCTATACACCGTTAGATTTGTCTGGAGTCCTTCTACAAATGCTCAGTTATTGGCGCAATTCGTAGGTTGAAATTTTGAGTACCTAATTGACGAAAAACCAAAATTTTCAAAGTTTAGTTTTTCAGTTTTTCGGCTACTAGTCCTATCGCCAGATGGGGTACAACGGCCTCCTTAATTCAGATGGACTTACTCAAGTTTTTTTTATGTATTTTGACTCGTAGAATACGAATTTTTTGGGTAACAGTTGATCCGGATGTCGATAAGATTGTTATAAACAAAGAACTTGAGGAATTGCATAACAGCGATTTCTTGCAAAACAAAAAATATTTTTGTATTTTTTGGGTCATTCCAAGCAAATAATGTTCTTACAAGTTTTTTCGTAGGATGCACAGTTTTCGAGATAAACGCGGTTGAGCTTTAAAAAAATCGAAAAATTGCAATTTTTGAACCCGAATAACTTTTGATTAAAACAGAAAATAGCAATTCTGCTTACCGTATTTGAAAGTTCAAGCCAAATTATATCGGTTTTGATTACTTGCATTGCTAAAAAATTATTTTTTTATGGTTAAACTAAGCTATAAACACATAGTGTTTCCCGTGAAAATACATGCGTTTTAACGCATGCTACGTAGAAATAGCCTCGCTTGCAATTAGACCTACTCTACCTACTCTTTCGATTTTAAATGGGAGATCATTGAAAACATCACTCAAACACTATGTGTTTATAGCTTTGATTAACAATAAAAAAATAAATTTTTAGCAATGCAAATAATCAAAACCGATATAATTTGACTTGAACTTTCAAATACGATAAGCAGAATTGCTATTTTCTTTTTTAATCAAAAGTTATTCGGGTTCAAAAATTGCAATTTTTCAATTTTTTTAAAGTTCAACCGCGTTTATCTCGAAAACTGCATCCTACGAAAAAACTTGTAAGTACCTTTTTAGCTTAGAATGACCCAAAAAATACAAAAAAATGTTTTGTTTTGCGAGAAATCGCTGTTATGCAATTCCTCAAGTTCTTTGTTTATAACAATCTTATCGACATCCGGATCAACTGTTACCCAAAAAATTCGTGTTCTACGGGTCAAAATACATAAAAAAACTTGGGTAAGTCCATCTGAATAAAGGAGGCGTTGTACCCCCCTGGCGACAGGACTATACACTGAGCCGAGTATATGTCTGATCCTGACGGCTTACACACCATTTGAAAGCTTAACTTAACACTATTGATTTGGTGTATTTGAGGTTCTCCTGTCTCTTCTTGAACCGAAGATATATACCCCCAAAAAATATGCCGTTTTGTACCTACCAAGTTCTATAGCTGGCTTATGGGTGGTCAAAAGTCACAAACTACACCGGTTCTGAATCGGCCCTGATCCCCTCTTCAAACACAGAAAAAAAGTTCAGATCGGTTTAACTTTTCCACACACATACATACATGCATACATACATACAAACATACATACATACATAAATGTCCACAAACATTTTCCCCTTTTTTAAATAGAAATTGAGTCATAATTCTGAGCTCGGTAACTTTTGAATGGTATAACCGATTTTCAAAATTAGATATGCGTTGGAAAAGTAATGATCAGTGCTATTAGAAACCGCAAAGGTCGATTTACTTTCGAAATTTTTGGGAGTTTTGGGGACGAGAACGAAGAACAGATCCTAAATAAGAAGGGCCGTAAAATCCACACCCTTGGACCAAAATGGATGGTTGACATATGAATGGGTGAGTCTTTTCCTGAACTTTAAGATGAGAGTTGGCCCAATTTTCAATTCAGTCAGATTTAGAAAATCGAAAATTTCGTGTATATAATATAGTGTCGCGTGTAGGTGTGCGCCACTGGCGAGAACTGCCGTTCTCTGGTAATAAGTTTTTAACGTACACCATACAAAAAAACACCGCTAACCTACATTATATGCTTCCAATTGGATTTTTCCATTTTTTTTAATTTATTGGTTTTTAACTTTAACTTTTTTATTTTTTATATTAGAAAGTTTGTTAAACAATTTTTTTGTAGGTTTTTTAAGATCTATAAGACTATTTATATTAAATCCTTTTAAAATCCTCAGTCGCAAAAAGAGGTGACTTTGAAAGGGTTGGTAAAGGTGGTTTTTGCATGTTATTACAAGTTCTAATTGTCTGTAGCTCACTCAATTCTTGCTGTAGAAAAAATTTTCGTAAACCAAGTTCTTAAGAATTAAACAAGCTACATTTTCATATCTAAACATTTTTCGCATCTCTGATGCTAATCTTTCTATTCTGAAGAAAAGGGCATGTTTTATCAAACTACAAAAATTCGTTATTCGCTTTTAACTCCAGTTTTTTAAAAACTAATTGTTTTAAGCAGGTCCAACTTCTGTTATCTATTAAAAATACATAAATAAAAAATAAGGAATAAGGTCGATGACTAATTTTTATTAGGGTGGTAATTAGGGGGTTGTTTCCGATAACTTTTTGACTGAAAAAAATAGGGACTGGCATGCTTTTCATTATAAGTCACTTAATTTTTAAGCTACATACTTTATCTTTTATTTTTGAGGATAGATCTTTTTAAACATTTAAAATTAGTTTCTATAAGTTATCCTCGAAAAATGCATGGTTTTTCCGTCTTTTGACTTTGGAACTATTAATAATATTTAGTACTTGACGAAGAAAAGCTAACATATAATAAAGTATAGCTCGATTACTATTGGTCTTAAAGGAAATTAAAAAAAGAAAGGAAATTAAAACACTTTGTTTCTTTTTTAAAAGGTATATATTCGTTAAGTAAAGTTGTTTTGATAAAGCAAAAACTTTTTGAGTTATTAGCAGAAAATTGATTAATAACATTTATTTTTTCGATATGAAACTAACACTTTCGATAACCAATAAATCGAAAATTATGAATTTTATCAAAAAAATGAATAAAACATTTTTTGCTTACAATTAATGTTTTTACCAACATTGCGGTCAAAACATAATAAAAAATTTCCACCCCCAAGATGGGGTGGTAACCACCCCATCGTAAAAGCGTCTTTCGGCATCATATAGATTTTGATCCTTGGACTTTCCACTACTTCAAATTTTCAAGCAAATGAATCCATTCTGTAAAAATTGCGAAGTGAAAAGTTTCAGTTCCTGGACTAATTATACTTTTGGAGCTCTATAACGTTTGAACGGCTTAACTGATTTTGATCAATAAACATGAGTTTAAAACGTATTGACAAGTAGTATCTGATGCATCCAAGATTAAGTATGATAACTGAACGTATTACAGGAATTATTGAGCTTGAAAAACCGTTTTTCCCATAAGAAATAGATTAAATCATACTTATGACGCCTATAACTTAAACATTCGAATTTTCAAAGATATGAGGTATACACCGTTAGATGCGTCTAGATACCTTCTACAAACGCTCAGTTATTGGGGCAATTCTTAGGTTGAAATTTTGAGTAATTGTTGAAAAACCAAAATTTTCAAAGTTCAATTTTTTAGTTTTTCGGCTATGGTCAGCAGTGTATATGTCTCAGCTTGATAGCTTAGGCACCGTTTGAAAGTTTAACTCAACCCTATTGATTTGGTGTATATGCGGTTTTCCTGTCTCTCTTGAACCTAAGATATATACGCCCAAAAATATGCTATTTTGTATGTACCTTGCCCTCTAGCTGGCTTACGGGTAGTCAGAAGTCAAAAATTACACCGGTTCTGAATCGGCCCTCACACCCTCTTGAAACACAGAAAAAAAATTCAGATCGGTGTAACTTTTCCACACACATACAAACATACATACATACAAACACATCCACAAACATTTTCCCCTTTTTAAATAAAAATTGAGTCATACTTCTGAGCTCGGTAACTTTTGAATGGTATAACCGATTTTCAAAATTAGACATCCGTTGGAAAGGTAATGATCAGTACTATCAGAAGCCGTAAAGGTCGGAGTTAAATTTTCGAAGTTTTTGGGAGTTTTGGGGACGAGAACGAAAAACAGACCCTAAATGGGAAGGGCCGTAAAATCCACACCCTTTGATTAAAATGGAGAGTTGACATATGGATGGGTGAGTTTTTTCCTAAACTTTAAGATGGGATTTGGTCCAATTTTCAATTCAGTCAGATTTAGAAAATCGAAAATTTCGTGTATATATAGTGTCGCTTGTAGGTGTACTGTTGTTGGGGTTGTGCGCCACTGACGAGAACTGCCGTTCTGTGGTAATGAACAATTATTCATTTAAATTACATACAAAAATATAATAGAATTGGCGACGAGAACAAAGAGAAGTCACGATGGAAGCAGTACTTACCGAAATAGTGAATACATTAAAAAACATGCAAATTCAACAACAAAACATGCACATCCAACAAGAGAATATTACAAGGCAAATTATGGGAAGATCCAGCACCAACCAAGTGGATACCAAAGGAATGTTCTTGCAACCATATGACGAGTTAAATAAAACTTTTGAAGCTTATTTACAACATTTAGAAAATTTCTTTGCTTTACGTAATATTAACTGATGATACATCTGAAAACGATCAAAAAAGTGTACAAATTCTTATCAATAATTGTTTGGGACCTAAAATTTATCTTAACTTTAACAACATTTATGTCCAAATGACATTTTTTTTATAAATAAAAAAAATTCGACCCGGGCAGATATTATTTCAGATTTTTAGGTCATTCAAAACAAAAAAAGGTCTTTTGTAATTTTTCTCTAAAGTTGGTCGCTTTCTAGTTATAAACTAGTATGAAAATAGTATATAAACTAGTATGAAGTACTAAAGTATGAAATATTATTTTTTAAAGTACGAAGTACCTAAATTCAAGTTCAAACCTTATTCTATCAGTTCTTGATAAGTCTTTTGGACTTATTTCATTCTGAAACATTGTTTTTTAGTTGTTAATGCCCGTCTCCCCATAAGAAACCTTCCTCATTAACAATTAAAAAAATATGTTTTATAATAAAACATTGCTAAAATTCTTATCGAGACCTGATAGAAAAAAGTTTGAACTTGAATTTATGTACTTGATGATTACATAAATGATATTTTTTACTTGTGTTTTTGAGCCTTGAAAATTGTCATATTTCGTTCTTTTTTCAGTTTTAAATTGTTTATAACTAGAAAACGATCAACTTTAGAGAAAAATTACACATGACCTTTTTTGTTTAGAATGATCCAAACATATGGGCTAGATATAAACACCAGCAAAACCAAGCTAATGATCATCAGCAAGCAAAACATGAGAGAATGAGAGAATGGTTTGGATGCAGCTCAAAACAACTATTTAGAGTTACTGCCTCAAAAATTAAAATAGCTATGATGATTGCCAACCTCCGTAGCGGAGATGGCACCTGAAGAAGAAGAAGAAGCAAAACATAACTGGAGTAAATCTGTATGTGAACCAAATGAGAATTGAACGTGTCTCACAATACAACTATTTGGGAACTATAATCAATGAGTCGTGGGACAATACTCAAGAGATTATATGTCGCATTGGAAAGGCAAAGAGTGCATTCTTGACTATGAGCTCTGTGTTCAAGAGCCATGACATCACCCTAAAAACAAAAATAAGGCTCCTTAAATGTTACATGTACTCAGTGCTTCTGTGGACATTAAAGGCGAAAACTCTATCGAAACTTCAAGCTTTTGAGCTATGGTTGTACAGAAGGATCTTGAAGATACCATGGACAGACAAAGTCACCAATGAAGAAGTACTACGGAGAATGAACACAACCGCAGATTTAGTCAACATCGTGAAGGGCCGTAAGCTACAGTACTTGGGGCATATATTGAGAAATCAAGGCAGATACGAGCTACTCCAGTGCATTTTACAAGGTAAAATTGAAAGAAAAAGGGCCCCAGGACGAAGAAGAATATCATGGCTTGCTAACCTGAGAGCATGGTATAGAAAGACCTCAACACAACTATTCCGTATATGCTTTTTCTCATGAGGATCTTTCAGTGCGTCACAGTTTTTCGATTTCTTTCTAACGCATTAAATTGTATGTGACAGAAAAAAACGCACGTCGGTGATTACATTTCGTCGGTGACATTTATAACATTTATTCTAGTTGTCAATAGATGGCGCCATAATCGAAAATAAAATAATTTGCGAATTATATAATATATCTACCAATATAATATGAACAATTTATAAGACTATACAAATCAAAGAAAATACCATTTTATAAATGCAATAAACACAATTGGTTTGTTTTTTTGCCAAATTGCAAATAAAATGTGACAACTGTCAGATTTAACTAAAATGTAATGTCACTAAAATGTATATTATCACGGACTTACCTTTTTTTTCTATCATTTGTGACGCACTGAAAAATGCTCATGAAAAGAAGCATAGCAACTAACAAAGTCATCATAGCCAGAATGATCGCCAACGTTCGGAACGGACAGGCACCCTAAGAAGAAGAAGGAGATCCAAAAAATCTGAAATAATATCTGCCTGGGTCGATTTTTTTTTTAAATTCTTGAAAAAAATGTCATTTTTTAAATACTAATTAATTATAATTAGAACAAGATTAGATCGGGCAACCCTTGTGTTTTGTAATTTTTAACATGCTAAATTATATATCCAATAATTTTTATCCATTAAACAGATCGGTGCAAATCGACCTTATATCGGATCCTCTACTACATATATAGACCAAACTAAAGAACCTCAAGACACATTGAAATAGTATGTACATTATTCATTAAACTTAAAAAGTTTCTTTGTTGTCGGGATATAAGGTTAGAACTGTGCCTAGGGATTCTTTGGTGTTATGTGTTCTTTACTTTTCTTTATGACTTGAAAGCGTGGGCACTAAAACAAGTGCATCTGAATAAGTTATTTGCCTTTGAATTTTGGTGTTATAAAAGAATGCCATGAATATCATGGATTCAAAAAATATCAAACGTGAAAGTAACAAGAAGGATAATATTAAATAGGTACCAAACAAAAGGAAAAAAATTGAGTACTTAGGACATGTGATGAGAGGGCAAATCGAAATGTGGGATGACGAAGAATGTGGGAAGAATGTGGAAAACTTAAGAACTTAAGGGGATGGTTTGAATGCAATATTGCAGAATTATTTCGAGCAGCTGTCAACAGGGTTCGCATAGTCATGATGATTTCAACCTTCGATAGAAGATGGAACTTGAATAAGAAGTCCGAGGTGCCAATAAATTCATTGAAAGCTACTTCGAGGATACCTATGTAAAGTTATCTCTAACAGCTATAAAAATACATTGATGATACTATTGTGCATTCCTTTTTATTAAGTCAAAATATTTTAAAGCTATTTAATAATTTTTATGATAACCGTAACTTTAATAAAACACATTTTCTTTTTCATCTCTAGGCTGTTTGCATCCACTTCTGGACAAATTCCTCCCCATTAGTTCTCCATTCTTCTCTGGAACACATCAGCACACATTATATTACAACAAAAAATTTAAAGTTGTTCTGAAGCTATTTTCTTGTGGCATTTTTACAATTTTAACTATTTATAATGGGAAATAAGCCACAATATTATTAAAATATATCATAACTTTAAAATGTATCATATATATCATATATAAATGAGTCAAATTAAATAAATTATTAGAAGAATTTTTTTACTAAGCAACAACATTTTTGTTTTGTTAGTAGTATTTTGTATTTTGACAACGGCACCCGATTTGGGCGTCGAAACGTTAATAAAAATCATTTTTTAATAATATTATGGCTTATTTCCCATTATAAATAGTTAAAAAAACTTAAAAAGTATAAAATCAAAATCAATAGGAAAGTCCCCGTAGCTGGCTGTATACCATAGTTAAAAAACCATACAGAAGTAAAAACTTCTTTTTTGTATATTGGTATAAAAAGTTTTATTAAAAAACATAAAAGTCCTCCAAAAGGATTTGCAAAACGTTTTCAATCTGAATCAGATCATCCTCAGTGCGTTCTGCTTCGTAAAAGAAACTAGCAACTTTTTGAAAAAGGTTACATCGATATTTATGGTTTACATAATAATTAAGTGGTATTTGTAGCGACTCCAAGTCGATCTTACAAGATGAAATGTGTTAGGAGTGCTCAAAGGGCAACATGGTTCCCTGCTCGTTAAGAACTCGTGGTTCTTGCCAGTTCAATGGACACAGACCAACAAAAGTCTGTCTGTCAAAAAAAAAAAAAATCAATGGGAAAGTGCCCCGACTTTTGTTGGTCTGTGTCCATTGAACTGGCAAGAACCACGAGTTCTTAACGAGCAGGGAACCATGTTGCCCTTTGAGCACTCCTAACACATTTCATCTTGTAACATCGACTTGGAGTCGCTACAAATACCACTTAATTATTATGTAAACCATAAATATCGATGTAACCTTTTTCAAAAAGGTGCTAGTTTCTTTTACGAAGCAGAACGCACTGAGGATGATCTGATTCAGATTGAAAACGTTTTGCAAATCCTTTTGGAGGACTTTTATGTTTTTTAATAAAACTTTTTATACCAATATACAAAAAAGAAGTTTTTACTTCTGTATGGTTTTTTAAAAAGTATAATTTGCACTAAAAGGTAGACAAAAGACGTTTGATTCACTTACTAGATAAGTTTTGACATTTTCCTTCCATCTTAATATAAAAAGTGTAGTATAAAATTTGATATATAGCGTAATCAAATATAATTGGTACCTAAGTCTATACAAATTTTTATTTATGTGTATTATTTACAAAATTTAATACAGATACATTTACCTGCTTTATCAAGACAATATTCTCTATCTGTGTCTATCTTTGAAGAGTTACAAATTTCGGTAATCCCATCTCTTATAATGTGCAACACGGTATATCGTTTAAAAAAGTAGAGGCTTAGTATCACAGTGATACTAGGATTGTTTCTATTGTTCACAATCGTATTAGAATTTTAGAGTAAAACTGTAGAGGCACCTGTAGATAACTGTTCATTTTATAGGTAATAAAAAAGTTGTACTAGCTAAAGAAAGTCCAAAAGTAGATAAAAGTGATGCAGTTCCTGGAAATTATAGATCAAACTTGCCAGTGTATAGTTTGGACGAAATCGCATCTCACAATTCAAAGTAAGTCACATTTATGGTAACATTTTTAGAATTATAAAATAGCTTTAACTTTTTTATTCGAATATTTAACTGACGAATTATAAAATAGCTGAATAACTGAGTTATATTCTCCAGTGTACATATTTTTGTGTGCTATTCTTACAACTCGAAAACTCTATTTCTTAAATCTTACAATATTCTACAAATAAATATATCATAATTCTCCAAGAAATGTTACAAAGTGAAAGGCAGATATCGAGCACTGAATTTAATTTAATCTTGCCCAAGTACTTTTGCTCCTAGAGCATCTTCAGGGGCATTTCGTCAATAAAATGAAGGTATCCTCGAATGTCATTTATTATGATACCTACTTATTAGATTGCTGGCAACTTAAATTAACATATAACTACGAACGAATACACTAAACAAAGGACAAACAGATACATTTGAGTGCCGGGTGCCGGTAAAGTTCTAAATTGTTGGAAGATGGAGGTATAATGAAGGTCCAAGAAATGGGATGAAGTTTGTAGTAGTGAGAGTAAGCACAAATAGGCAAAGAAATACAATTCTTGGAATTTATATTTAATTTTACCAGTAATAGAAGAATAAACATTTATATAAGTTTGACGTTCTTTACACACCTGGATATACTCAAAGTAACATGGATTATGCCGCATAAAATGGGATAGGACAATCGTATTAACAGACTAAATAGCCCAGTAAATGACCGTTTTGGGGTGTAATTTTCAGGGTCAATTCCGAATTGCATGAAAATTTGGATTTAGGTTCTACTTACTCTCCACTTAAAAGCTGAACTTGTGCCGTTGGTTGCTTTTACTTGGGGGATGACATTCACTCCTTCTCGGGGGTGAAAAAACGCGCGTTTAAATTAAGTCAGGAAATGGATAAACTAATTCTAAGAAACTTTCGTTCTATAGAGTTTTTTACGTAAGTGAATACGTTTTGAGTTACAACTAAGTTCTCAATCTACACTCACCGTCACGAAAACGGGCACTCCCAAAATGGGTCATTTTTGATGTGTCGTGTCTCCTAAAACTGTTGTCCGATTTAAGTAATTTTTTTAATATGTTATAGCCTTATTCTTTAACAATATCGCTATAATAATATTGTTGCTAGACAGGTAAATTTTCATTGTATAGGTACCGGGTGTACCAATCAAACAGTTTTTTTCTCAATTTTCACAACACCCGTGGAATATTATAGCCTTTATAAAATATTGAAATTAAAACCCAACTATAGCCCCAGATTTTCTTAACATTCTGTTTTTTTATTCATTCGCTTATATTGGATAATAAAAAAGTTAGGGACTTAACAACTAGCCATGTTTTTTATCAATACAGGGTGTTTCTAAATAAGTGCTAAATAATAACTTTAAGGGGTAATTCTGCATGAAAAAATAATGATCGTTTGCTTGATAAAGCTATGTCCGCAAATGCTTCGTTTCCGAGATACGGGATGTTGAATTTTGTCTTACAAACTGACGATTTATTTATTGCTCTAAAACCGGGCGAGATATGCAAATGAAATTTGGTAGGCTTTGTGAGGTAGTTATTGCGCATTTTTTGACATACAATTAAGAATTTTATATTCACCATTGGCGTGCATACGGGTAATATGATCGGTCATATTACCCGCATGCACGCCAATAGTGAATACTACACGCCACTACATAAAAAGGGAGATCAGCTTGAATGTAAAAACTACCGGGCAATAACTGATTGTGGCATATAAGATACTGTCAAATATTGTGTATGAGCGATTGAGACCATATGCGGAACAAATAGTTGGGGGATATCAATGTGGTTTCTGCAGGGAGAAGTATTCGTGTTGAGGCAAATCTTGGAAAAGACTAGTGAATTTAATATAGACACACATCATCTTTTCATTGATTTTGAGAGTGCCTATGAGAGTATCCATCGAGAATTTCTGATCCACGCCCTGAAAGAGTTTAATATTCCAACTCAACTCATTGATATAGTAAAAGAAACACTTAAAGTACAAAGCAAAATTCGAATTCAAAACGCACTAACAGATACAATCCATGTTAGAACGGGCCTACGACAGGGAGATGCCCTATCCTGTATTCTATTCAACATCACATTGGAGAAAATAATTAGAGAGTCAAAAGTCAACACCAGACGAACAATAATAACAAAAAGTGTACAAATATTGGCATTTGCAGATGATGTTTATATCATAGCTAGAAGCAAAAGAGAAATGATTTAATGAATTTAAAGAGAAGCATTTAATGCGATAGAAAGAGCGGTACAAAACAGTGGCGTTTTGTGGCATTTTGTTTTTCTGTAAGACAAAAATTGGTTAAGATATGGCTGTTCAAAGTTTGCATACACTCACGATTAGTGACTCGTTCAAGCCCTGTCAACTATAACCCTTTCAAAAATTAGCACTTTAAACCGGTGAAACTTACATATTATATAAAAAATAGATAAGTAAAGTAAATTGTTTGTAAAGCGGTAACGATTAATTTCATTTGGGGTGCTAAACAGAGGGCGACTTTCACAATTTTTTCACAAAAAAGGGCCAACATTTTGAGCGTAACTCGCTTAGTTTTGCTGCTAGAAACTTTAATCAAAAATTTAAATTAAATACATTTAAACACATTAAAAAAGTTTTAATGGGTTTTCCCGTAAAGTGATTTATTTTTTGGTTATTTCACTTTGAAATATTCTGTTTGGAATTTGACGAATAAAAACGTATTTTTCATGAGCTGTATCCTTGTTTTTGCTGGGACTATAGACTTGACGAATCCACAATTTTTTTAGATTTTTCCTAATATGCTGCATTTGTACAAAGAATATTTTTTTCGATAAAATACTTAGTTTTTGAGTTATTTGCAAAAAACCGCATGAAAACGTGTTTTTTTTGTCGTTTAATAAGTGGAGTGTAAGTAGAACCTAAAGCCAAATTTTCATGCAATTCGGAATTGACCCTGAAAATTACAGGATATCGCCGTATTCCCCGTTCAGTTACTGGGCTAAAAGGACTGACAAAGGGCTAACAAACATTATAGTTGCAGATAATCAAAGGGGTGCGTATTGTGGATTTAATCAGATATTAATACAGATAAAATATAGTTAGAGAATGTCGAGAACCAGGACAAACGCAAAGACACACTAAAACAACAATTTATTCCAGTTCAAATCAACACACTTTGAATTCATTTTTTTCCGGACCTATTTAGATTTTGTTAAAATTTAGAGTACCCATAGTGGATGATTAGATGAAGAAAAATACAAAATTTTAAATTTTTATCTCAAGCCGTTTCCGAAATATGATTATGTAAAGTTGTCCAAAAAAATCCAAAACATCGCGACCATACTTTATTGGAATGGTTGTAGAAGCTGTCCTAATTGAGCTAGAATACTGGGAGAGGTGTCATTTTGCAGCATTTTTAAAGCTCTTTACAGTCATATATACAGCATGATGTTATGATAAACAAATTTTTCTCAAACAAAAAAAAATATACATGTATTTTGATCAAGTTTTTTTCCAAAAAGTACATAATTTAAAATGTTCCTACAAATACATAGTACTGTTGTTAATAACATATAAAAATTTTATCATGGGATGGTGATGGGTTCAACATAAAAAAATAAATTTTACACATACAGTATGGTGCAAATGAAAGGAATAAATTGGTAATGTCGCAAGTTGGCGACTTAAGGAAAAATCCCGAAACAGTTTGATTTTTATTTTTAAATTGTAATTTTTTGGCATATATATCATACTAGTGACGCCATCCATCTGGGCGTGATGACGTAATCGATGATTTTTTTAAATGAGACTAGGTGTCGTGTGCTAGCCCATTGGAAAGGTTATTCAATTCTCTATTCAGTAATTAATAAACAATAATATAATTATTTATACAGGGTGGCAAAAAAGTTATTAACAACAGTATTATGTATTTGTAGGAATATTATGAAAATTTTGAATTATGTACTTTCTGGAAACTTAATCAAAATATATATTTTTGTTTGTTTGAGTAAAACTTGTTTATCATAACATCATGCTGTATATATCACTGTAAAGAGCTTTAAAAATACTGCAAAATGACACCTCTCCCAGCATTCTAGTTCAATTAGGACAGCTTCTACAACCCTTCCAATAAAGTATGGTGTTTTGGATTTTTTTTGGAAAATTTTACATAACCATATTTTGGAAACAGCTTGAGATAAAAATTTAAAATTTTGTATTTTTGTTTCCCTTATTAGCCACTATGAGTATTCCAAATTATAACCAAATCTGAAGAGGGGTGGAAATTAGGTGTGTTGAGTTGATATGGAATGACCCAACTACGTTTGGACAAACTGCTGCAATAAATTGCCAAGAAGACGTACAAAAAGACAGAAATAACCCAAATTCTAACAAACATAGACATCATAGATAATGAAAACCATTTTGAAGCATTAAAGGCCAATGTAAAATATAAATAAAAAAAGATGAAAAAATTTTTTTAAGAAACGGTTTTCTTTAGTTATGGGTGACTAAAATTAAAAATATAAAAAAAATCAACTAAAAAAGCAAAAAATAAAAAAAATTAAACTCAAAGGATTATTCGAAAAAAAAAAACTGTTAGACAGATTAAATATACAAAAATCTCACACACTCGTTAAAAAATTGAAAAAATATAACACATTCGTTAAAGAAAAGCGTGGGGCGCGTCTTCATCAAATAAACGGTTTGAGGATAGATACTTTTCGCGCTCCACGCTCTTCTTTAACGAATGTGTTAGATTTTTTCAATTCTTTAACGAATGTGAGATTTTTGTATATATTTAATCTGTAACAGTTTTTTCGGATAATCCTTCGAGTTTGAATTTTTTTAATTTTTTGTTTTTTAGTTGATTTTTTTAATATTTTTAATTTTAGTCACTCGTAACTAAAGAAACGCGTTTCTTAAAATTTTTTTTCAAATTTTTTATTTTTTACTTTTTAGTCTTACACTTTTAAAACATTAAAGTGTATCGTCATGTTTAAAAAAAGGATGTATAAGATAGACACATTTTTTGCATTTATTTATTTCAACATTTGATACATACATTGTACATTTTCTGTAATTTCTTCATACATTTCTTAAATCAAAATCATTAGTTACACCTATTACAGTTTTCGCAGTCTTTCTATCTCTTGTAATGCTTTACTATTGCACGGTGTAAACCCTGTTAATTTCTCGCGAATTACGAATTCTAATGTTAATTGTAGCACGAAAACTCTCTACATGTGGTTTTTCTAAGACTACGTTAAAAACACGAATTTTTTTAATTCGAGATTTGGTTGAAGTTTTGTTTCGTATCGTATTGAAATTTGACACGAACAAGCGCCGATGTTTATATAAACAAAGATATGAGCGCTCAAAATCGTCGCCGCTTAGGATGTTTATAAACATGATGTACAAACATGAAAAATAGTCGGAATCAGCAAAAATTTGAAACTTTATTGTTTATTTATGAAGCATAACGTAAACAATTAACGTAAGAAGAGAAATTATATAATTAGCTACAATCTGTAAATGTTTCAAGTTTCTACATTGTAAAAAACAAGAGAATTTAAGCATTTTCCATTAGGTAAAATCGTTTTTTTTTATTTAAACAATTAATAAACATAAACAATTTTTTTATTCGCTATTCGTGTATTGTTCCCACGAATACATATATGTCTGCAAATTTTCATTAATTTACATTGAAGAAAAGGCAGTCAAATTAAAGTCTAAAGATTTGACCCAAAGGATTGAACTAAAGAAAAGCTTAAAAAAAAAGAATTAAAAAAACTTATGTTTCAATTCAGTTCACAGGCGATGCACCATCCCCATACGTACGTTTCTGCCTCTCCAGACGTCCTCAGTGGGGCTACATGAACACCTCTGAATCGAAACGAAACCAAGCTGCCTATTAAAGCAGAAAAATGAAAATAATTCTGCGAACAGAAAGCGATTATTTAACATCTTAAGCCATTAACGCCTACGGGTACCATATGGAGCCAACAAATTGCGTACGCATCCGAGTCTATTTACCATATTAGGTAAAATTTCGCAGAGATATTCGGCCTACTTGTAGTTCAAGGTTATCTCTTCTTGAATGATCAACTCAAATTTAGTTTTATACCTATTTTCCAGCGTAGGTAATACATTTTTGAATTTACGTTTGGTTTTGTTTTTACCAAAATA
This sequence comes from Diabrotica virgifera virgifera, assembly GCF_917563875.1. Taxonomy (NCBI): domain Eukaryota; kingdom Metazoa; phylum Arthropoda; class Insecta; order Coleoptera; family Chrysomelidae; genus Diabrotica; species Diabrotica virgifera. Next base: position 112,181,313 of record NC_065447.1, on the reverse strand, counting down.
TGGACAGTTGTCTCGTGTTGATTTATTTATTACTTTTTGTACTAGGATCCTCGTTTTTGTTTTCAAACGATTTTCTAAAAACTTTAATAAACAACTTATACGGGTTTTCGTAATATTTCATCACATACGGGTGTTCCCAAATGTAACCGCTAGGCGGTTTGCTGGATATGTTATTTTCACTATTCTTTTTCACTTTTCTCATTTTTAGAGGAATTTCTTTGAAAGATCACGGATATAGCTTTGGAGGAAAACGAAAGTAATAACGATGTTTCTGCCGTTTACATAGCATCTTCATGAAGAAGATGACGCGGGTTTTATTGATAATTGAAATCGTAACCAGATGTCTTCAGGCGCGGAAATTGTATCTACGAATAATACGAGAATCGAATGCACCGACGAAGACACAATCATAGAAGAAACCACTTAGATCCACCCCGTATTAGCAGAACAATTCCCTCTGCGCCAACTATTAATTATGTTCACGCGGCAGCAAAATGCAGATTTTTGCGAATAAAGGGATTTGGTTCCTACAGTGTATGATTTTCCAGAGTTTGATTACTCAAAGTATGCTCGTATGCTGGTTTAATCCCTTCAGAACTTTTTAGATTACACCAACTAGGCCTGTTTAAAGGATTTCAAGACAAGAGAAAAAAAACATTGTTGTTCCGATGCCCAAAATATTGTTTCAAAATACAATAATAATATGGGTGGCACTGATTTGATGGATAGCGATGTATCTTGCTATCGAATTGGAATCCGTTCCAAGAAATGGTATTGGCCTATTTTTACATACCTAGTGGACGCGAACATTAAAAATGCGTGGAAGTTGTATAGAAAATCTGGTCGTAACATTAGCCAATTGGAATTTACACGGGCTATCATCCAAATGAGTCTATTAAGAAATAAATCCCACCGAAAGCACCAGGAAGAGTGTCCGCAGCTGCAAGAAATGACTCTCGAATTGGAGATATTCGGTACGAGGGATTAAATCATTTTGTGGTTTCTGTACCAGAAAACAAATGAAGAAGATGCCCACGGATTGGATTTTTAAGCCGAGGGAGAACAGTGTGCTGCAAATATGATGTAGTCCTTTGTATTGACTGTTTTCGCAATTTTCATACCAAGTAACTCTTAACGAACATCTATCGGGTTTGCGCCTAGTGGTCCCATATGGGAACAGTTTTTTTCTCAATAAGTCTTTCATTTACAAACAATTTTCTCCTTACGTTTTGTACAGAATACGGTTACATTTAAAGATTTTTAATAAATGTTGAAAACAAAAAAAAATTCTCGGCGTTAGTGGGTTAAACAGCTAATAGGTTCAACTAACAAAAGCAACCATTCGCGGACAATGAATTTGTTCTGCAACCTTTCAAATATTTACGCAAAGAGTTAAATCATGGTGATGGGTTGGTCCCGAAATTGTTCAGACGGACTCTGAAATATGTCATAAAATAGAATGTCAATAGAACCAATATTCTAATGAACAAGTTAGTACAACGTGCCACATACACGATGAGATTAACAGATATGCAGAGCAAAGGAGGAACAAAATATATATATATACAACTGAAAAGAGCCATATAAGTCAAAGGATCATAATAAGGACTTGGAACAAGAAATCGATTACCATCAGCCCTCAGCAACACAATATTGAAACAGTAAAAAGCTTCACATTTCTACTAGTCGAATTAAATACAGCAAACTTAAAAAAAATATTAATGAAAGGTAATAAAATGTCTTCTTCACTAGCATATTCCTCACTCTAACTTTATAGATACATTCGAAGATTAAGATCTATAAAACATTTTCAGACCACTAGTATGTAGTATGTTATGTTATGGACACCGGACAAAGGCTATTAAAAAAAAAACAAAAAGGAAATTCTTTTTTAGAATTCGGAAGTTTAAAATTTGAAGTTTTTTGGAAAATTCCACAGAAGATCTTTGGACTGATCAACGAAAATTAATAAATATGGAGATTTACACATACAATTAGCCCTAGACAATTTAATGCAGGGCAGAAGAAAAAAAGAGAGCCCAGGGAAAATATGTGTGTGAAATGCCAGCTGACGTGCAATACCTGATGAGCATTAGAAATTGGAGGTGCCGAGGCACAAATTATTGGATGTCAAGACAATTTGGCAGTAGCGCCATTGGAAGAATATGCATTTTTAACTCTTGTATAATATACAGTGCTAGTCAAAAGTCCGTAACCTCCCCCTCGTATCTTTTGAACGGTTATACCTACAATAGTGAACTTTGGAGGGAGGAAATAAACGGACGTAAGCTTCTTAACTAGTCATGACAGGTGACGTAATTATGACAGATGACTTTACAGCGCCACTGTGACAGATAATTTTAAATGGGACCTTATGGCAAGTGATACCTCGTTTGAAAGGTATTGAAAATACCTATTCAGTCATACTAATTTTGTTTGAGTTTAAGCTAATTTTGATGAATAAATGAAATAGATATAAAATTGTATTTTCGCATTTAATTAATAAAAATTCAAAATTCCTCCTATGATTACTTGTCAAAAAGGTTGAAGTTGACGTAAAAACTACTAGAGAATTGAAAAACGTCAACTTTTTAGACAAAAAAACCATAGGCGGACATTTGAATTTTTATTAATTAAATGCGAAATTACAATATCATATTTATTTAATTTAATCACCAAAATCAAAATCAACTTAAACCCAAAAAAATTAGTATGACTGAATAGGTATTTTGAATACCTTTCAAAGGAGGTATCACTTGCCATAAGGTTCCATTTAAAATTATCGGCCACAGCGGCTCTGTAACGTCATCTATCACTATTACATTACGTCACCTGTCATGACTAGTTAAGAAGCTTACGTCCGTTTATTTCCTCCCTCCAAATTTCACTCTTAAAGGTATAACCGTTCAAAAGATACGAGGGGGGGGGGTACGGACTTTTGACTAGCACTGTATAAACATGTCTTGTATACATTTTTCTTGTTTGACGGAATGTAACTTCTATGTAATATTTTACACCAATTAAGTACATCATATAAATTGCATCTTTCATTTTTATTAATACTTTTATTATGATTTCAACATCCAGAACTTTTCGTTTTCTTTGAATCTATTAAATAATTTGTACCCTTTTAGAGAAACAGGAATATGGGTAACCTATAAAGAAGGGGTTTACAACATCACAGAGTTCGTTGAAGGACATCCCGGTGGAGATCAAATTTTGATGGCAGCAGGTAGTTCAGTGGAACCTTTTTGGATGTTGTATGGTATACACGAAAATCCACATGTTTATGAGATTTTAGAAACTTATCGAATAGGTAAATAAAATTTTCTTATTATTTACACGAGAATTTTTATGAAATTTTATAATCATCTAGTAGGGCAGTAAATGAGGGTATTTGGCTCCGAATTCCATCCTACTACATCGATTTACTTGAAATTTTCACAGTAAGTAGGGAATAGCTAAAGAAATAAAGTCTACAATATATTATACTATGGCACTTTTATCTTGGGGCGGTTCCCGTCCCTTCAAATGGGTGGAAAATTTTTTGGTCAAAATAACTGCATGAGTGGCTAGATAATCTAATTCTAAGCATAAACTGTTCTAACTATTTAATGGGAAATAAGCCACAATATTATTAAAAAATGATTTTTATTAACGTTTCGATTGGGGTTGATTTCAAGTAATCGAATGAACTATCTTTCAGTAAAGTCGTCCCAGGAACGCAACTCATAAATATTGTCAACATCATTTTAAAGTCTTCTACTTTAAAATGTATCATATGTATAGTATTTTTACTACAAAAGCGATATTACGTAGGTCAAAATTTTTGACATAAGAGAACTGTCAAAACATTAGAATGTGACTTTTCATTATTGCCATGTTTATAATAAACATTTCAATAATGAAAAGTCACATTCTAATGTTTTGACAGTTCTCCTACGTCAAAAATTTTGACCTACGTAATATCGCTTTTGTAGTAAAAATACTATATCTGAATTGCGGATATAAATGAGTCAAATTAAATAAATTATTAGAAGAATTTTTTTTACTAAGCAACAACATTTTTGTTTATGTTAGTAGTATTTTGTATTTTGACAACGGCACCCGACTTGGGCGTCGAAACGTTAATAAAAATCATTTTTTAATAATATTGTGGCTTATTTCCCATTAAATAGTTAAAATTGTAAAAATGCCACAAGAAAATAGCTTCAGAACAACATAAACTGTTCTATAATTTTTTTTAGAAAACTCAATACTTTTTGAGTTATTCGTGGTTGAAAATTGGTTATTTTCATTGAAAAATGCCACCTTTTCGGACGGTTTCTTGGGAATACCTTAAAAACTATGCATTTAATTAAAAAATGTATACAGTGATGAGCGTGCTAATAACCGGCAAAATAGCGCAAAAGATGGAAAACATATTAAATTGTGAGATAAAAAGAAATAAAACTAGTAGAGTTGTTAAATTTAGCGATAGTAACATATACATTGACATTATATTGATTTTTTCTCACCTTTAGACGTATCAGAGAAGTATATCAACTAAAACTGTCACTGTGACAGTGGCATTTCTTAAATTCGTCCGATACGTCTAAAGGTGGGAAACAATCAATATAATGTCAATCTATAAATTACTTTCGCTAAATTTAACACCTCCACTAGGTTCATCTCTTTTTATCTCACAACTTAATATTTTTTCCATCTTTTGCTTATTTTGCCGGTTATTAGTGCGCTCATCACTGTATAAAACATTTTTGTAGCTGATAAACATAAACAAAGAGGTTCATTCTTTCACAAATCTTCTAGTTATAATACAAAAAGAGATATGGTAGGTGAAAAGAGTTTGTATTTTGGTACAATCTCAAATCGGTGCATTCAACTTGAAATAACAGAGAAACGGCCGATTTTAGGTGTATAATGTTACCAATACTTTTTATAGTGCTTGAAAACACCTTTAAAATGAGCAATATTAAATGTCGATTACATTCAAATAATACTGCCAATAAAACTGATGACTTAATGTATTTTAAGAAAAAAATGAGAAGTATATTTAACCCCTCATCCACCAGAATTTAAATGCATTGTTTTTCTTGTACAATACCTTTTACTACAGTGTTATTGTTATGTTCAAAAAGTTGGACAGGTTTAAAATAAATGGTTTTTGAAAGAAAAAAATATGAAAAAATTAAAAAAAAAATTTGAAAATTTTTTTTTTAAGAAACGCTTTTCTTTAGTTACGAGTGACTAAAATTAAAAATATTATAAAAAAATCAACTAAAAGGCAAAAAACAACTCAAAGGATTATTCGAAAAAAACTGTCATGACAGATTAAATATACAAAAATTTTACACATTCGTTAAAAATTTGAAAAAATCTAACACATTCGTTAAAGAAAATCGTGTGGCGCGTCAAACCGTTTATTCGATGAAGACGCATCCCACGCTTTTCTTTAACGAATGTGGTAGATTTTTTCAATTTTTAAACGAATGTGTGAGATTTTTGTATATTTAATCTGTCATGACAGTTTTTTTCGAATAATCCTTCGAGTTTGATTTTTTTTATTTTTTGATTTTTAGTTGATTTTTTTATAATATTTTTAACTTTAGTCACTCGTAACTAAAGAAAAGCGTGTCTTAAAAATTTATTTTTCATATTTTTTTATTTTTTGCATTTTAGTCTTACCCCCTTTCAAACATTAAAATATATCGTCATGTTTAAAAAAAAAAGATGTATATGATAGACACATTTTTTGCATTTATTTCAACATTTGATACATACATTGTACATTTTCTGTAATTTCTTCATACATTTCTTAAATCAAAATCATTATTTACACCTATTACAGTTTTCGCAGTCTTTCCATCTCTTCTAATGCTTTACTATTGCACGGTGTAGACCCTGTTAATTTCTTGCACTCGGCTCAATGCAACGTAAGCCCAACGTAAGTGAAATTATGTATAGTTAATATAATTAGCTACAATCTGTATAAGTTTCAAGTTTCTACATTGTAAATAACAAGAAAATTTAAGCATTTTCCATTAGGTACAATCGTTTCTTTTATTTAAACAATTAATACACATAAAAATTTTTATTTACTATTCGTGTACTGTTCCTGCCAATGCATATGTCTGCAAATTTTCATCTAAAAGTCAAATTAACGTCTAAAAATTTGCCCAAACGATTAAACTAAAGTAAAGCAAGTATTTTTTAAATTTCCTTAAAAATCTTCCTTTTTCTCCGTGTATCTCGAAAATGATAAGAGATGCGAAAAAAAGATACCGTACAAAAATGTAGGGTTTTTAGATCAAAATTTTGTTTTCATTTTTTATTACTGTACCTATTCAAGTTACATGGAGAAAAAGGAAGATTTTTAAGAAAATTTAAAAATGCGCTCTATAATTTGATCTTATTTTTTTTTGAAAAATCATTCATTTTAAACACGTCGTTTTCAAACTTTTTGAACACAGAAATAACGCTATAATAAAAGGTATTGTGGATGCATTTAAATTCTGGTGGATGAGGAATTAAATAAAAATTTCTCATTTTTTCTTAAAATACATTAGTCATCAATTTTTTTGCAGCATATTTTGCTTAGTTTGAATGTAATCGACGTTTAATATTGCTCATTTTTTAAAGGTCTTTTCAAGCACTACAAAAGCTATTGGTAACATTATACATCTAAAATCGACCGTTTCTCTGTTATTTCAAGTTACATATACCGATTTGAGCATGCACAAAAAAAAACAAACTCTTTTCACCTACCATATCTCTTTTTGTATTATAACTACAAGTTTTATGAAGGAACGAATCTCTTTGTTGTTTTTGCATAGTTTTTAAGGTATTCGCAAAAAAGCTTCCGAAAAGATGTCATTTTTCAATGAAAATGACCAATTTTCAACCACGAATAACTCAAAAAGTATTTTGTTTTAAAAAAAAGTATACAACAGTTTTTGCTTAGAACTTGGTTTATATCCACTTCCGTAGTTATTTTGACCAAAAAATATTCCACCGTCTTGAAGGGGTGGGAACCGCCCCCAGATAAAAAGCGCCATAGTATATAGGGTAGACTTTGAATTAGGAGATAAGTAGAGGCTATTCCTAAAATCTCATTAAAATATATTCAGTAGGATAGTATTCGGAGGTAATATCAGAGAACAACGACCACAGAGAAGTGACACGCCTTTTATCTTTCGTGGCTAAGCCACCAATGACACTAAACCAACCAGAGCAACCAGGGAACCAATAGTCAGTGGCAAATATAAAGTATTGCACCGAGAAAAAGTGGGATGCAGGGCCGGCTTTTGTTGGCATTCTTTAGAATGATTGAATTATTTTTGATTTACAAAATGTTGCAAATAACGTATGGTCCTAAAGTTTTGGGAAAAATTTCATCTGGTCTGATTGAGAAGCAAAATGCATTTAACAAAGAAGGCCATGGAATTGAAATGTCATCAGTTATTGACATTTAATAAACAAAGCAGAATATTTTGGTTTGTGCTCTGCAAAATGTCTTATAAAATTGATATTCGTCGAGGTGTTTATAATATGGTTGGGCGAATGTCGAAACGAGATATTGTTAATATTTATCGAGATCAAAACATAAGCAAATCGACAATTTATCGCACAATCAGAGAATGTGAAGAAGGGATACCATGTGTTAACTTACGTAAAAGTGGCCGACCGCGGGTTTTGAACCATATAAGAGAGGCAAGACTGATTGAAGCAGCTAAGAACAAAATTGGGGTCTCACAGCGAAAACTGGCCAGAAGATTTCATGTTGGAAAGACTACAGTATACAGGACCCTATCGAGTAACAATATTATCTACCGAAAAATGAAGGAAAGCTCCAAAATACACAGAGGATCAATTAGAGAGAATTCCGAGATGTTGCCGCGCGTTAAGGCGAGTGCATTTCGTCAACAAGTTGATCGTGATGGACGATGAAAAATATTTTTCCACCTACCTCTACCGAAAGTATACTTTTCCGGACCTGTTTGTAGGGAGCAAAGTTGTACTTTTCCTCCCTAGGGAGGAAAATATTTTTCCTCCCTAGGGAGGAAAAGTAAAAGTGACGTCATGGTATTTCATTCATGAAATGTAACTTATTGACGCCCTGTACAATATCTATTTTTTATTACGTAAGTTTCTATACATTTTAACGTTTATTTATAAAACACTCTGTATTTTGCATAATGGTAAAAAACAGTAAATTGTTATTTTGATTTAACAATGTTTACATTATTTATTTGACTTATATTTGACAGTTGACAGTTATATTGTACGTACTTGTTAGTTTTAGTTCTAATAAATTTTGTTGGTTAGTTACATAAATAAACTAAGTAAAAATGAAAAAATGACTTGTTATTTGAGGAAGGTGGAAAAACCATATGTATAACATGGGAGTAAAGTGCCTTTTCCTCCCTTGAATGATTACTGCCCTCCGCTACGCGTCGGGCAGTAAACTTCATTCTCGGGAGGAAAAGTAGCACTTTCCTCCCTTGTTATACAAATAGCTATTACTTTGTCCAACTCTGAGATGAAGGGTAACGATGGGTTTTACACGAACGATTACGAAAATGTACCTGATGAAATAAAATTCAAAAGTAAGAAAAAATTTGAGGACAAAATTTTGGTATGATGTGCAATTTCTGAGGCTGGCTTTATCTCACAGCCCTACATTGGTGTTGTTCGAGGCAAAGCCTTAAACGGAAATATTTATATTCAAAGATGTCTCTCTAAATTGCTTCAGTTTGTGAACACACATCATGCAAATGATCAAATTAATAGTCTTTTGGCCAGATCTTGCTTCATGTCATTACGCGAGGATCACAAGGGACTGGTACGAAACTAACAACATTACCTTTGTACCGAAAGCAGACAATCCCCCCAACCTACCTCAGGCTCGTCCAATTGAAGAGTTCTGGGCAATATTAAGTCGGAAAGTCTATAATAACGGATGGGAAGCACAAAATCAGGAACAGTTAAGACGCCGCATATATACAAAAATTAGAGAAATTGACGCCGAGGTCGTCCAAAGGATGATGCAACGTGTCAGGGGAATTATTAGGCAAATCGAAAATAATGGTCTCTTTTCTCGAAAATATAAGATTATTGTGGTCAGAGTTATATGCTTTTGAAATTTTTCCCAAAACTTTAGGACCATACGTTATATCGCACAATGCAAAATAATGGTGAAAATCATATTGATTGGAACCATAGATGAAAATACGTTTTTGTTTATCCTGATTTTGGCATTGAAAGATCAATAATCAAATATACTTAATATACACTGATTCTTATTGGCTTGGGCTGATACACGATATAATTTGGTCGTCGAGGTATTTCCTAGTAAATTAGATTTTTTAATATAGGTAATCGAAAAATAACACAGCCATTGTAACTGCCACGGAAATGTCACAAACTCTGAAAGTTCTAATTCTCTTTGGGTGACAAATGTTCGTGATCGACAACAAGAAACTTGTATGGTGAAATCGAATGTCAATACTGTATTTGTCTTGGAAACCTACCAAAAGTACATTTTTCCTTTAAAGTCGAATAATGGGACAAAGTAATAAAAAAAAAACCAAGAAGTACTTTACCAGTAGGTATATTTATATAAATATAAAGATGTAATTAAAAAATAATCAAAAAAGTATTACACGAATCGTTACAATTACACCGATTTGTAACATTACATACACTACATACATTCAGTTTCATTGTAAATCCAAGATGTCCACCGCTATATAATGGCGGATTTCATATTTTTTCACAACTACTTCAATATGGGTATCAAATGAAAGGACTTGACTATTAATAAAGAGTTCATAATAGAAAATCCAAAACGGCCGCCAAAAATGGCGGGTTACATATTTAATTTCACAACTACCTCAATATAGGTATCAAATGAAGGGGCTTGACTAGTAGAAAAGAGTTCATTATACACTCACCGCCACAGAAAACGGGCACCCCAAAAAATGGGTCATTTTTAATGACTTGTATTTCCTAAACCTGATATCCGACTTAAGTAATTTTTTTAATATGTTATAGCCTTATTCTTTATCAATATCGCTGTAATAATATTGTTGCTAGAGAGGTACATTGTCATTGTATACAGGCGGTGCCGCCCAAAATCCCGACAGCCAAAATCCCGACGGCCAAGCCACAATCCCGACACGTAGAATCCCGACAGGCCAAAATCCCGACATACAACAATCCTCGCATAAGTAAAAATTCCGACTTTTGTTTAATACTTTTAATACAAAATACTTTTGTTTAGTAACAAAAAATAAAAAACAGATGACCATAAACAAAAAACAAGAAATAAATGTAATTATATGTTAAAAAGAAACTTATCAAACCTGTCGGGATTCTGGCCTGTCGGGATTTTGGCCTGTCGGGATTCTGGCGGAACACCCTGTGAAATGTTATAGCTTTTATAAAATACTGAAATTAAAACCCAACTATAGCCTCAGGTTTTCTCAACATTCTGTTTTTTTATTCATTCGCTTATGTTGGATAATAAAAAAGTTAGGGAGTTTAACAACTAGCGATGTTCTTTATCAATACAGGGTGTTTTTAAATAAGTACGGCAAACTTTAAGGGGTAATTCTGCATGATAAAATAATGACAGTTTGCTTTATAAACGTATGCCCGCAAATGCTTCGTTTCTGATATAGGGGGTGTTGAAGTTGTTCTTACAAACTGACGATTTATTTATTGCTTAAAACGGTTTGTGATATGCAAATGAAATTTGGTAGATTTTAAGAGGTAGTTATTGCGCATTTTTTGGCATACAATTAAGAATTTTATATTCACCATTGGCGTGCATACGGGATATATCTGAAATATTTATACCCGTATGCACGTCAATGGTGAATATAAAATTCTTAATTGTATGCCAAAAAATGCGCAATAACTACCTCTTAAAATTTACCAAATTTCATTTGCATATCACAAACCGATTTAGAGCAATAAATAAATTGTCAGTTTGTAAGAACAATTTCAACACCCCCTATATCGGAAACGAAGCATTTGCGGGCATACGTTTATAAAGCAAACTGTCATTATTTTATCATGCAGACTTACCCCTTAAAGTTTGCCATACTTATTTAAAAACACCCTGTATTGACGAAAAACAGGGGTAGTTGTTAATGGTAGGGGAGCCCGAGCGGGGATTTTTGCAGTTACTCGAGCGCGTCAGATTATCATATGGGGAGAAACCTGGTACCCTGCAGATGTACCTCTACCATATATTGGCTCTTAACACAGGGGAGTTCGTTAAGGGGGGCCCGAAAAAAAATCTATCCTTAAAAAAACTCGAAATTGTCAGATTAAGATAAGGTAAGTTAAGTACATGCAAAAGAGTGTATATTTCAAAAATCTGACGATTTGAGTGGGGCGTAAGGAAATGGGTGAGTCCCAAAGTTTCACAAGAAAAAGCGAATATTTCGCGAAATGAATGACAGATTGAAAAACTAAAAAATATGTTCTCAATATTTTTTTAAAATCTATCGAATGATACCAAACAGGACTTTCCACGGAAAGGGGTGGGGGGTAAATTTAATATTTTAAATACGAATTCCGCGATATTTCGCGAAATAAACATCAGATCAAAAAACTGTGAAATACACTTATTCAATATTTTTGAAAAATTTATCCAATGGCACCAAACACAACCCCCCACGGAGGTGGGGTGGGGGGTTACTTTAAAATCTTAAATAGGAGCCCTTATTTTTTATTGCAGATTTGGATTCCTTACGTAAAAATAAGTAACTTTTATTCGAAATATTTTTTCGAATTATGGATAGATGGGGTTATAATCAGAAAAAACGATTGTTGGAAATGGAAAACTAAATTAAAAAATGGCAAGCGCCCACTAAAATGGAAAACTTTACTTAACTTTTTTTGGTTTTAGGACCTACTCTTCACAACCCAATAGGTCCCCAAAGCGCTCGAGTGACTGCACGTTTAGCATACTTTGCTCCCCTACCATAAAGTGCCTAACTTTTTTATTATCCAACATAAGCGAATGAATCAAAAAACAGAATGTTAAGAAAACCTGAGGCTATAGTTTGGTTTTAATTTCAATATTTTATAAAAGCTAGAACATTCCACAGGGTGTTCCAAAGTTTGAGAAAAAACACAGTTTGATTCGTACACCCTGTATACAATGACAATGTACCTGTCTAGCAACAATATTATTAAAATATATTATATAAATATATTATATAATATATTATAAATATATTAAAAAAAAAACAATATTATTACAGCGATATTGTTAAACAATAAGACTATAACATATTAAAAGAATTACTTAAATTGGATATCAGGTTTAAGGAATACAAGTCATTAAAAATGGCCCATTTTTTAGGGTGCCCGTTTTTTGTGCCGGTGAGTGTAGAAATTCCAAAATAGCTGCCAACAGAATAGCCGATTACATATTTTCGTTGGCATACTCTTATACCCCCATGTACTGTTGTTTTATTTTTATTGACTTCCAAAAGGCATTTGATCGTGTTAAATATTTTATATTGATCGCAGTTTTAAGAAACATTGGCTTGTATGGCAGAGACGTTGCTACATGAAAAGGCCACTATCAAGGCTGTTAAGTCTCATTAAGAGGACTAAGCTAGATGAAGTGCTTTAAAAGAAAGGGGAAACACAATAGATCTACTAAGGTCGCAGTGTATCAGGCTCTATTGGCCGCCCCATTTTCTACATTCTTCTACATTCTTCTACATGGCAGAGACGTTCGTTTAATTGCAAATTTGTATTGAAATCAAACAACATCAGTTTTGGTAGATGGTTTGCAATCACAGGCTCTTAATATTAAAAGAGAAGTACGGCAGGGATGTCTCTTGTCGCCATTTACTCCGAAAGAATTTTCAGAAATGCACTTTCTGTCGTCAATAATTTGCGATATGCGGACGACACAGTGCTCCTAGCTTGTCACGCACGGGAGGCTATACTATAATATACGGTGATGAGTGCGCTAATACCCGGAAAAATAAAGCAAAAGACGGAAAACATAATGCGTTGTGAAATAAAACATAAGACTACAATATAATATCGATGTATCCACCTTTGTATCCACAAAAGACATGTTAAACTACAAAACCGTCTATTTTCTTTGTTTCTAAAGATATCAGTTACATTCAAAAACAAAATATTCAGAAAACACGAATACAATACGATTTCGATGTGTACTTCGATCCATATATGTATTTGATCTTTGCTATTTATATTTGTCGAATTAAAAGTTGGCACACAATTTTTGTATACTTCAGAAGGTAGATAAGTATTTAGTTTTTTCACAATTTAATGAATTTTGTTTATTTTCAACCATGTTTTTGATTCGACAAAATTCGACAGATTCGACACTATTCAACTGACTAACATGTTACAGGAATACCAGATAGTAAACATCTTTGTCTATCTCGGGTCTAGTATAACTAACGATGGCAACTGTGAAGCAGAAGTTCGGAGACGTATTGGTATGGCAAAAAATGCGATGAGTCGCCCAACTAAAGGTTGGAAAGACAGATCTATCTCTCAAAATATGAAGATGAGACTGGTGAATGCCCTTGTATTCTCAATATTTCTATACGTAGCAGAGACTTAGATTCTTCGCGCATGCGAGCGCCAAAAAATTGATGCCTTTGAGATGTGGTGATGGAGAAGAATGCTGCGCATACCATGGACAGCTCATAGGACAAACGTTTCCATTCTGAACCAACTCAATATTAAAAAAAGGCTGTCCACAATATGTCTGCAACGAATTCTGCTATTCTTTGGTCACGTGGTTCGCAGAGGTGACGACAGTTTGGAGAGATTAATCGTTTCTGGAAACGTTCCGGGGAGAAGATCAAGAGGACGATCACCAACTAGATGGTCCGACCAAATAAAGAATTCAGCTGGAAACTCATTCTGCGAAGCTCTTAGAGCAGCTGAAGATAGAGACCAATGGAGAAACATTGTTAGGAATCTTGGAAGAAATCACGATCCTCAGTAATGGGGAAACGACAAGAGAGAGATATGTTTTTGCAATGTTGAAGTCTTGTTCTGCTATAATTTTAAGATTTTCCCAATTATCGGCCCCAATCATGTCTTCAAGAATTTTTAGTTTAAATAGTATTTTGTTTGTATCGTATTAGAAATTCTCGTGTATAGAACTCTTTATATATTTTTATTTCGTAAAAATAGGATATTTGTATTATTGTTTTGGAGTGCGATGATACACGGACAACATCTGTTGATTTTTGACCTGGCTGGCCCTTCGCAGACGTGTCTGTTAATGAAATACATACACTGACACCAAATTTAATATTTTGAAATATCCCTTGCTTGGCAGAGCGAAGTTTTTTATGCATTATGTAGGGGTAATGTATACAAGGAAATGAATCACTTTCGTCTTGATTTATTATGAAAAATATTAATCAAGTCACTAATCAAGTCAAATTAATACTATTATAATATACCTATTAACTAATATGTAACAATTACAAAGCAATAACAATTACCTGCTATTATTCTTAGGAAATCTAAACTTATTCATCTTTCTGTCGTAGATGAACATCCGCGAAACACACACGAGTAACTAGACATTTTAACTATACCCAATGCTACTATATAATTATTATGTAAAATGATCCAATCAACTTGTTGAGTCGAGTATTTACCATACACACCTACGGACTATCGTAAAACAACCAGAGGGACAGAATTAGCACATGTTGACGACAGTAAACCAAACAGGTTCGCGCATGCGTCTACAAAAACGGTACACGTTCGAGTACGTTCGTGTCGTTTCTCAGTGGTCGTTGTTCTCTGGTAATATCCTATTCTTGCTCTCATTGACTGGCGTATAGATAGAAAATATGATGTAGGTCATTATTTCTTGCTATTTGCTACAATGCTACAATTTTGTAGCTATATTATATGTATATGTCGTTGCTATATATTACAATAATATATGACAACCTTTGCCGCATTGAAAAATAATATACAATAAGCTGTTGTTTCAGGAAATTTAAAACCAGATGACAGGAATTATTTTACTTCAGATATGTCGGACCCATATTCTACAGACCCTAAAAGGCATATAGCATTGAAACCAGCCTGTGTCAAACCATTCAATGCTGAATTACCGCCAGAGCTGCTAGTGGAAAGCTTTTTAACACCAAAGTAAATATGTAATTGTTTTAATATTAGAATATATTCGTCTGTTTATCATTTTAATCGATTTTCTGTTGAGTAAACTCGGCGCAATCCAATTGTGAATGCTTTCGGTTGTCATGGAGTGTTTTACTGACATTCATTCATGTGAGTCTGGCTTTTAGTCCAGAGAAGTAAGGTTTTTGTCGGGACACTTGACCAGCCAGGTTGCAAATGGATTTTTAGGGTACTGTATACCTAATACATTATAAATACAAAAATGCCTGTCACAGTTCGGACGAGAATTTGAGTTATTAACAAATAAGGTACAAAACTGTCAGTTTTTCGTTTAAATCGCTACAGGAAAAATAAGGTATGTAATTAAATGTCTTATTTGGAGTATGCACCTTTTAGTTCATGAATAAAGGTTTAAAATTGCAGTTTTTAATTTTGGTCTGATTATTTGTTGCTTCGGAAATTGCAAAATAAGAAAAAACAGTCTGGTAGGATGTAGAATAACATTTTTGGATGTTGTTTTATGTGCTATTAAATTGAAAACTTAGTTTTTGCTAGCAGTTGCCGCTAGGGCATCCCTGCCATTTCGTTCGTTGCAATCCGTGACTGCACGCCGGGGTTTGTCCTAGTTGGGTCAGAGAGAGCAGCATATGTGCCTCCTGATGAGAGACTAATAAGTTTCGAAACCGGTAGAGGTGCTTGCTGCACTCTCTGATTGAACTGGAATGATGATGCGGCTGTAGTTTCGTGTTGCAACGAAATTGAAAATGGTTATCAAGTTTGATGCAAAATAAGACTAAAATTTCGAAAATCAAAAATTTGCTATAACTTTTTCGTAAATGAACTTAAGACTTTGATATTGTATGAAAGGTAGAGTCAAACAGTTCTTATAATACACAAAAAATTTCAAGACACTCGTCTATTAGTTTAAGTTTTATTCAATTTGTTTATTTCAAAGAGCTTTTTTGCAATGTTATTGTTCAGAAAATAATAATGATCCAGCAATTCTGTGGAAATCACATGAAAGAAGAATACTTATATTTTCAACGTATTTAAAAATACCAATAAAAAGTTATGGTTACCATTTCGAAAATAGTTTACTAAAGTAGAGTCATTTTTGGCTTATAATAGTTATTTATGTATTAAGAGCGAAAAGTGATACGTTCTTGCTTGAGAGTAAGAGTTACCGGTAATTAATCGAAAGCAATAATGTTACTTTGCGCTTGTAATACATACATTTTTTCTACAATCACTTAATAAAATGAAACTATTTGTAAATAATTAACTTAATTGTAATTATTTTATATATGTCATTATAATGTCATAACATTAACTTTTATATATTTCAGTTTGAATGTTCAATGTGTTTGTATTGTATGGTTGCTAAAGTGGCTAACTTTTGGCCTTAATTGATCTAGGCGAAATTTTTTTTTGTGATAATTGGTGTAAGAATATCAGCTTTACAAATAACAAAGTGAATTTGGTCTACAATTAATATTAACAAAGTTATTCAAATTGTTTATAAGCCCAAAATGACTGTACTTTATTAAAATGTTTTTGCAATGGTAAAAATGACTTGCTGATTTTTTATTAAAAATAATGAAAATATTGGTCTTTTTCTTTCATGTGTTACCCACAAAATCGCTGTATCGTTATTATTTTCTGAGCAATAACATTGCAAAAAAGCTCTGTGGGATAAAAATTTAATAAAATTTAATCCAAGCGACGGATTATCTTGAATTTTTTTTGTGCATTCTGTGGACAGTTTGACTCAAACTTTCATGCAATATTCAGCCGTGTGATGGATGACCGAAGTTATCTTTAACGTTTGAGTTAAAGTTAGGCTTACTCTCAGGTATAACGATGCCCATAACTATTTAGGTAAAATTCGGTGTGATGTATTTTTCACAGTTATAAGATAGTTATTTCGTCAACGTTATATTAGAAATAACATTTGAGGGACAAAGTTTGAAGTAACAAAGAGAACCTTATGTAGAAATAGTACAAGTTGGAGTGAGTGCGAGGGATTGTTCGGAATTCGGAACATGCTACAGGATGGGTAGATGACCGTAAAAGTAAATACCCATCGTCGGCCACCGCCGCGCGCCGATGACCGAACAGTGCGGAACAGCAAACATCTGTTCGGGTTGGGTGGTGTTTTAAACGGTAGATAGAAACGGGATTGCCACATTGGTGTATTTTCCCACAATTTTGGGGTAACTTGAAAGCGTCTAGGGAAATTTTTCTAAACAGAAATTGTAGTGGAATTTTTTGGGGGCGGAAAATTATATGGGATTTTAAGGAGTCATGGTAAATTAAATTTCCGAATGTACATAGAACTGCATATTATACTCCCTTATAATCGAAGACGATAGGAACTATGAATTATTTCCAGGGCCCTCGTTGATAAGTAGTATAATTTTGGCTTACTGTTCTCTTCATTTGACTACTAATTTATTAGAATGCGGCAAAAATTTAAATTTGGGGTATTTGAGCTTCAATTTGAGGGAATTTCAGTTTCTAAGTGGGGGATTTATAAAATATCTGGCAACTCTGGATAGAAAGCTCAGTAGGTACTTAAAATAAAATTTCAACTTATATCTGTCGATTTAATTTTTGTATATTTAAAATTGTATTACCCTTCTATTCTCAATTATTAAATTATTAGCTTCTAAATTCACTTGATTCCTTACTAAAAACAAGTCAAAAGATGAACCTAACCTTACATAACTACAGAGTTATCTCATAACTTAAGGTTTAACGTCGCGTTATAAAGTGACAGTTGATATATCAGATAACTCAAGAACTGTCAAGAAATAACGCAAGTAGTTAAGTTAAATATGATACATCACACCAATTCGAGGATTGTAACTTCGGTCATCCATCACAGGGCTGATTAAAGTCTTATGTCAATTTTCGCAAATGTTATAGCGAATTTTTGATTTTCGAAATTTTATTTTTATTTTGCAATTTCCGAAGCAACAAATGATCGGACAAAAATTCAAAAACTGCCATTTTAAACCTTCGTTCATCTACTAAAATATGAATAATCTAAATAAAATATCTAATTACCCTATTTTGACCTGTAGCGATTTAAATAAAAAAACTGCCATTTTTGATCCTTATTTGTCAATAACTAAAATTCTCGTCCGAACTGTAACGGGCATTTTTGTATTTATAATGTATTAGATATACAGAGAAGACGAGAAAATTTCGGATCATACACGATACATGTATTTGGGCTCAACTCTGCTCTAGGTTGTTGACCAACAAAAGGTTTTCAAATAATTATATTATAAAAAATTGAAGAATCTCAGATGCAGAATCCACACCAATTTAATAAATTAAAATGGTAGATAGTATTTTAAACCTGAGATTTTTCGTGTTTGAAAGTTCTTACTGGTACATCCTTAATCTGCGACTTTTTCAATTAATAAGACAGCAGACGACGAATATAGAAAACGAAAGGGAAACGATCACATTTCGCTTTCATTCGTCTAGGAAAAACGGACAGCAGAGGAACTTTCAGTACTCAAATCCGAGTAAAGGAAATAAAAATAATAATAAATGATGGT
Source organism: Diabrotica virgifera virgifera (assembly GCF_917563875.1). NCBI lineage: Eukaryota > Metazoa > Arthropoda > Insecta > Coleoptera > Chrysomelidae > Diabrotica > Diabrotica virgifera. The sequence continues at coordinate 112,162,561 of NC_065447.1, read as the reverse complement.
TTTGCTTGTTTTCGATCCAGAGGGTTGCACACCAGCTAGACAGGCACTGTTTCTACCCTTTCAGGCGTCATCAGTAGCTTTCGAAAGTGTGCCCACCTCTGAACCGAAAAACAACTCCACCATCATTTTAAAGGGAATCTGAAAAATAATTCAAATTTCCCATCAGACGCGATACAGCGACATCTACTAAAAAATTGAAGAATCTCAGATGCAGAATCCACCAATTTAATAAATTAAAATGGTAGATAGTATTTTAAAACTCAGATTTTTTGTGTTTGAAAGTTCTTACTGGTACATCCTTAATCTGCGACTTTTTCAATTAATAAGACAGCAGACGACGAATATAGAAAACGAAAGGGAAACGATCACATTTCGCTTTCATTCGTCTAGGAAAAACGGACAGCAGAGGAACTTTCAGTACTCAAATCCGAGTAAAGGAAATAAAAATAATAATAAATGATGGTTTTGCTTGTTTTCGATTCAGAGGGTTGCACACCAGCTAGACAGGCACTGTTTCTACCCTTTCAGGCGTCATCAGTAGCTTTCGAAAGTGTGCCCACCTCTGAACCGAAAAACAACTCCACCATCATTTTAAAGGGAATCTGGAAAATAATTCAAATTTCCCATCAGACGCGATACAGCGACATCTACTAAAAAATTGAAAAATCTCAGATGCAGAATCCACCAATTTAATAAATTAAAATGGTAGATAGTATTTTAAAACTGAGATTTTTCGTGTTTGAAAGTTCTTACTGGTACATCCTTAATCTGCGACTTTTTCAATTAATAAGACAGCAGACGACGAATATAGAAAACGAAAGGGAAACGATCACATTTCGCTTTCATTCGTCTAGGAAAAACGGACAGCAGAGGAACTTTCAGTACTCAAATCCGAGTAAAGGAAATAAAAATAATAATAAATGATGGTTTTGCTTGTTTTCGATCCAGAGGGTTGCACACCAGCTAGACAGGCACTGTTTCTACCCTTTCAGGCGTCATCAGTAGCTTTCGAAAGTGTGCCCACCTCTGAACCGAAAAACAACTCCACCATCATTTTAAAGGGAATCTGAAAAATAATTCAAATTTCCCATCAGACGCGATACAGCGACATCTACTAAAAAATTGAAGAATCTCAGATGCAGAATCCACCAATTTAATAAATTAAAATGGTAGATAGTATTTTAAAACTGAGATTTTTCGTGTTTGAAAGTTCTTACTGGTACATCTGCGACTTTTTCAATTAATAAGACAGCAGACGACGAATATAGAAAACGATTTTTACGATTTTAATTATTATTATAATTATATTATAATTCATCATACAATAGTTCATCGGGCTACTGGATTCTGAACTCATTCAAAAATAAGTCAAAATTTAACTCCACCCAAATAGTTGCTACGGCTCCGCCCATCACGTATAAAAATTGAAAGTCGCACCTGTGGCGAAAACTAGACTAACCTCTAACCTGACTAACGTGTCAAAACTGCTTTTGCATGTCCGCATATCCCAAGGATTATAACCGAACCGACTACAAGCACAAGCCAATTGCAGATTCTAGCTTTCTACGCATACGCGGTACGAATGGACTACATATTATGGATATGTACTTAAAACATATAATTTCACCTAAAATACATCAAAGTTTTAATAATTTTTTCTACAATCACTTGATAAAGAAGACTTTTTCGCTTGCCAATGGCAACGAAAAATTGACGTTTATTGAGTACCGTCACTTTATCGCTCTAGTGCGTTAAAGTTTGAAAAACGCGCGTCGTCCATAGCAACCATACCACCATACAATACAAACAAATTGAAAATTCATACTCATAAAGGCGCGTCGTCCGTAGCAACCATAAATCCATACAATACAAACAAATTGAATATTCAAACTCATAAAGTTAATGATTTAAAAATAGTTTCATTTTATTAAGTGATTGTAGAAAAAATGTTGTATGTATTACAAGCATAAAGTGACATTATTGCTTTCGAGAAATTAACGCGCTCCGCTACACGTCGCGTGGTAACTATTACTCTCAAGCAATAATGTATCACTTTTAGCTCTTAATACATAAATAACTATTATAGGGTGTCCCAAAAGTAGCGGAACGGTCGAATATCTCGCGAAATATACATCGGATCGAAAAACTGAAAAATACGTGTTGACTAATTTTGAAAAATATATCCAGTGACAGTAAACACGACCCCCCCCACTCCACCCCCTAGAGGTGCGATGGGGGTAACTTTAAAGATCTGCGACGATTATGACTAAAGGAGTTAATGTACATACTTACATATATTATATAGAATTATTAAATTTTGATGTATTTTAGGTAAAATTATGTTTTAAGTACATATCCATAAACTTATAATAATCTATTCTTACTGTGTATGCGTAGAAAGTTAGAGAATATGCAACCGGCTTGTGGTTGTTATCAGTTTGGTTATAATCCTTGGGGCTCTGCGGACATGCAAGTGTCCTAGACAAGCTCGTTCCTTTTCTAAGCAGTTAAGACGTTTGGACAGTGTTGTCAATCGCATTTCTCTAGATCTTTCTCTCAAACAAGGTATAACGTTTAACCACAAAATATTTACAGGAAAGACAGGAAATAACTACAAACCATTAAGCATTAAGTTTATTTTTGTTATTAGTCTGTTCTATAGTAGATTGATAGTTACACTGAAAAATATAGGCAAATATCCGATTTATTCGAAGACACGAAGCAGATATAACTTTCAAACAGATCCTCAAATCGGATTATTAAGGTCGCTTGGCAACATTGAATTTGGGCGGCGCTATGGGCTATAATAGCACCTCCTCAAAGGAGACAGATAATTGAACGATATTTTATACAATGTCTATCAACGTGGTATGGATTTCTGTGTGTCGAAGTTTTATATTGGTCCACTATGTTAAATGCAGTTCAACCGTACATGTCGTCAATGCAATATTCCGAAATTTGGTCGCTGAAACTGTATAGTACCCAAAAAAACCCATTTGCAACCTGGCTGGTCAAGTGTCCCGAATATGGTATATTTTTGCCTTATTTCGGAGTATTTGGTCAGTGATGTAATAAAGAGGGGGGAGTATATTGAGAACAAATTACTTTTTATTACTTTTATTAATATTATAAAGATTTTGTTGCAAAATAATTCTTCTTCTTAAAATGCCCTCTCCTCAATTGAGGTTGGCTACTACAATTGCAGCTTCTCTGTCTTCAGCTGTTCTTATCAGCTGTTCAAAATTTAGCCCTGTCCATTGTCTGATGTTTCTTAGCCAAGATAGTCGTTTTCTTCCTAGTCCTGTCTTTCACTCAATCTTTCCTTTCACTATTAGTTGAACTTTTCTAATTTTCACTGTATAATATGGTGTAACTAGTTCCAAATCCAGACATCCAAAGTGAAAGTTATCCTCCAACACCAAATTGTTCTATATGGTCCACATAATGTTCAGAAAAAAGTCACACCATTTTGAGCGTCGGGTTTGGGGGGGGGGGGGGGGGGGGGGGGAGAAATCGGTCAATATTTCTACAACTATGCGGTTTAGCATGAACAACCTTGTATACAAAAATGTTCTACATTAAATTTGAAACAAAAAAGGCCCTATGCATAATCCTTCTAAAATGAACGGTTTCAAAGTTACGGAGGTAGTATAGTATAATTGGTCCAAATAAGGCCTAACCCAGACATTAAAAGTAAAAGTTTTCCTTCAACACCAAATTGTTCTATATGGTCCAGATATTGTTCAGTAAAAAGTTACACCATTTTGAGCGTCCGGTTTGGGGAGCAGATGGGGGAGAAATCGGTAAATTAGTAGTTTTTTTATGTTTTTTGTCAATATTTCTAAAAATATGCTTTAGTGTAAACAATCTTCTATGCAAAAATGTTCTACATCAAATTTAAAACAAAAAAGGTCCTATACATAATTGTTATAAAATCCACGGTTCCAGAGTTACGGAGGGTGAAAAGTGGAGGTTTTCAATACTTTTTATATTTTTTGGGCAATTTATAATATTTTTACTGATTGAAAGAAATTTTCTTTAGCAGAATTTGCTATTTCAGTGGCCGATGGTATGTTAGTGATAAGCCCTTGAAGAAACGTCAACCTCACCACCCAAAACCATCATCAATTGCCCAAAAAATATAAAAAGTATTGAAAACCTCCACTTTTCACCCTCCGTAACTCTGGAACCGTGGATTTTATAACAATTATGTATAGGACCTTTTTTGTTTTAAATTTGATGTAGAACATTTTTGCATAGAAGATTGTTTACACTAAAGCATATTTTTAGAAATATTGACAAAAAACATAAAAAAACTACTAATTTACCGATTTCTCCCCCATCTGCTCCCCAAACCGGACGCTCAAAATGGTGTAACTTTTTACTGAACAATATGTGGACCATATAGAACAATTTGGTGTTGGAGGAAAACTTTTACTTTGGATGTCTGGGTTAGGCCTTTTTTTGGACCAATTATACTATACTACCTCCGTAACTTTGGAACCGTTCATTTTAGAAGGATTATGTATAGGGCCTTTTTTATTTCAAATTTAATGTAGAACATTTTTGTATAGAAGGTTGTTCATGCTAAACCTCATAGTTTTAGAAATAGTATTGACGAAAAACGTAAAAAACTACGAATTTACCGACTTCTCCCCCTCTCCCCCCAAACCCGACGCTCAAAAAGGTGTGACTTTTTTCTGAACATTATATGGACCATATAGAACAATTTGGTGTTGGAGGATAACTTTGACTTTGGATGTCTGGGTCATGTCATTTTTTGAATCAATTCTATCATACTAGTATTGAAAAGGTCTCATACCTTGCCTATAATGCACTGCCAAATAATTGACTGCCACTATTTTTTAATCGTCTTTATATTGAAAAACTTTGTCACATGCCTTAAGAACCTACGTGCTTTTTCCAAAAAATTTTAATAAATGGAAGACAGTTTGACATTTAATTTCATTTCAGAGACCACACCACCACTATCTGTTTTGCGCAGTTTGATCTCTTGATCGCTTTAGAACAGCTCGTGGTGTGCTCGGGTACACCACGCACACCACGGGCTGTTCTGAAGAGATCAAGAGATCTAAATATGCAAAAACAGATAGTGGTGGTTTGAAACGAAATTAAATCTTAGACTGTCGTTATTAGAGCTCCATTTTCCCGCCCCCTTTTGATTTCCCGGGAATCGGGAGTCGGCAATTTGGATTTCCCGGGAATTCCCAGGAATCGAAAAATTTAAAAATAAAAAAAAGAAATTGTTTTTTTTTAATGTATTAATGTTTTTTCAATGCAATTAGTATAAAAACGCATTTTGATTAGATATTAGAAATTTTAGAAAAATTTATAAAGTTAAAAGAAAATTCGAAGTTTTAAAGGAAATTTTAAAAATAGGAAAATTATACATTTTTGTTCTGAATTTTCGCTATTTCTATTATTGAAATAAATGTTTTGAGAAAACATAAATTGTTCCGTGTTTGATCTTTCAAGCAAGCAAGCAAGCAATTTGATTTAACCCGACCTGTGGGATTTGTTCACCCTCTCGAAGGAGTACATTCGGGTGTAACAAGTCATTGGGGCGAGGTGTTTTGACCCGAGTTATACAGGGATCACCCCACCTCGCTCCAATGCCCCAGGCCATCCCTTTCCCCCCCCATAGCACGCTGATGCGCGATGGGGGCACAACTATCGTAGCCAAATGCTCTTCACAATGGAACCCTGGGTAATAAGATTCCACTGTGGTACCCTAATCGAATGCAAAAAAACTAGGCCCAGCGTGATGCGCTCTATGCCTTTATCTTCTTAATAACTTACCCGCGGTACTAAAAATTGCTTGCTTGGGCCCCGAGTCATCGTGCCGAGCCCCACTGAGCCCTGTTGGGCCCTGCTGGGCCCCGCCCGATGACTCGATGCTCTAATTTTTTTGTGTTTTTGGTTTTTTTAATTTTTTTTGGGGGCTTTCGCCATTTTTTATTTTATATAAATTTTTTTGGGGGCTTAAGGCCCTTCTAATTTTCTAATATTTGCTTACCTTGGAGGTGGTCGTGGTACTTGGACTTCGTGGGTAACGCTATCTTCGGCACTTGTTTCGAGCTACGAACACACTACTATCACTTATCACTTTTAGTTTATCCTATAATTTGTTGTTTCGGGCGTCTGTGCTTCCATCGGTGGAACTCGTCGTATCTTAGCGTCTCTCGCAGTATGTAATTTGGGTGATGTTCTAACTCTGCGAATTTGACCCTTGCCTTGTCTGTCATGGTTTCTGTGACTCTCACCTGTTGGAGTTCTCTGAACAGGAATCTTTCAGCTACATATCTTGGGACTCTGACGGCCTCCCTCAAGCTGTTGTTATGGACTGCTTGGATCTTCTTCTTGTGTGTATTACATACGTGTCCCCATGCGAGAGACGCATAAGTTAATACCGGTAGGATTATACTATTTATCAATCTTAACCTTGTTTTGAGTGTTAGTTTACTTTTTCTGCCTGTGAGTCCTCTTAGATTCGCTCTTGCTATGTTGGCCTTCTGGACTGTGGCTTCTACGTGTTTTTGGAAGGTTAATCCTTTATCCATAATGACTCCTAGGTATTTGGCTTCGTTTTTCCACTCGATGGGCCTGTTCTGCACCCTCAATTGTTCCTCTGGCTGCTGTCTCCCTTTCTTGTATAGCACCGCTTGTGTTTTCTCTGAATTTATGGCTATCTTCCATTTGATACACCATGCTTCAATTTCTTCTAGTGCAGTTTGTAGGTTGGTCACTGCTATATCTGCGTTTCTATGCTTGGCCGCTATTGCTGTATCGTCGGCGTAGAGGCTCATGAGGGTACCTGGTGTTCTAGGTACATCTGCGGTGTATATCGTGTACAGCAGGGGTGACAGGACCGCTCCCTGTGGTACTCCAGCCTCCGGGATTCCGAGTTCGGACAGGACTTGTCCTATCCGAATCGTGAACCTCCGGCCGCCCAAGTACGACGAGATTAGCCTCGTCATCGCTCCGCTGTACCCGTAATCCCGCATTTTGAATAGGAGCCCCTTGTGCCAGACTCTGTCGAATGCCTTGCTTACATCCAGGAACGCTGCTCCAGTGTACTGCTTATCATTGAAACCGGCTGCTATGTACTCGGTTAGCCTGAGGACTTGTAGTTCGCTGGAGTGCTCTGCTCTAAATCCGAATTGAGCCTCTGGGATGATATTTAGTCGGGTTGTTTCCGCTTGCAGTCTGCTGAGGATGATTCTTTCCACTATCTTGCTGATCGCTGGAAGTAAGCTGATTGGCCTGTAGTTCTGTGGGAATGTGTGATTCTTGCCAGGTTTTGGAATCATGATGACACGGGCCTCTTTCCATCTGTTTGGGAATGTCTTGAATCTTAATATTGCGTTTATAATGTTTGTGAAATACACTATAGCTTTTCTGGGCAAATATTTTAGGGCTCTGTTGGTTATTTCGTCGAGGCCAGGCGCTTTTCTCGGTGAACTATTTTTGATATGTTCATTGATTTCTTCCGGTGATGTTGGGGGGATGAAGTCCTCTGGGTCTTCTGGTCCTTCTTCTTGTTCTTCGACTTCTTCCAGGAAGTCGTCGTCTTCGTCTTGGTGGAAGTTCAGTCTGCATTCATCTTCGAGTGTAGTCCTCATCGCCTCTGCTTTGTCTTCTATGGTGTATACCATGCCGTATCTTCCATGTAGTGGGGGGATGGGTTTCCTGTCGCTTCTCAGCATTTTCTGGAGCTTCCAGACATTTCTCATGTTTGAGTCTTGTTCTTCCATCTCTTGTACGAAGTTGTCCCATTTTTCGCTACGGTGGAGTTTTAGGGCCGTTTGGACCTCCCTATTTAAAATATTTGCCCAGGATTTATCTACTCTGTTTCTTGTTCTTCTTGCTGTTTTCTTTGCTCTATTTTTTTCCCTTATCAACTCTTGTGTTTCTTGTGGTATGTCTTTGAACCTTCCCATGAATATCTCGACATCTTCCTCTGTTGTGCTGTTTCTAATTGCCTCTTGGATGATATTTTCGAACTCTAGGACTTTTCCTTCTATTTCTTCTGGATTGTTTATTACTGGCACTATGTTTATTCCTTCACTTACTAACCTTTTGTAGTTAGTCCACTTTATTTTCTTTTTTGTTCTTTTTGGCGGGTTTGTCTCTTCCCATGTTCCGATTTCTAGTAGGATGGGGTGGTGGTCAGTTGATCCTTCGTCCAGCGTGATTAATTCTGATTGCAGTCCTAGGTTTTTGGCTACAACTAAGTCGATGTGTGTCGGAAGTGCGTTTCCTGGGTAGTGGGTAGGTTCTTCTGGGCCCATTGCCATTGTGTCTTCGTTGTTTTCTATGTATCTGTTTAGTAGTCGTCCATTTCTGTTCGTAGCTCTGTCGTTCCAGTTGGGGGATCTTGCATTCAGGTCTCCTATTATGATGGATGGTTCGGCGATGTTTAGGAACGCATCTAGGTCATCGTCCATTAAAGGGTCTTGTGGTCTTACGTAGGCTGATGTGATCCTTATTGCGCCTTGCCTCATGTTAACTTCTATTGTTGTGGCTTCCATGTTGACCAGTGGTGGAGTAGTGTAACTGGTGTGTCTAATACCCTTCTTTACTAGGATGGCCGTTCCTCCTGATCTTCTAGTGAGGTCGTTCCTATATACGTCGTATCCAGGAAACTTTAGGTTGAAGTTGTTGGTCAGTTTTGTTTCCTGAATTGCTACGATGTCCATCTCGTATCTGTTGGCGAGTTCATCTAGTATGTTCTGATTTGTGGTTATGCCGCCCGGGTTCCAGGAGCCTATCCTCAAGTATCCCCTCTCTGCCATTAGTTCTGTGCCTGCCTGGTGCTGATTATCACCTCTTGGACTACCTTAGTCACGATGTTTGTGACCATCCTGACTAGGTACTCTTCGTCTGGGAGGGTTGGTCGGTTGGACGGTGTGTTGTTCTGCGCTGGTTGGTTTCCCTGCGTGGCTTGCGCGTAGGATACCCCGGTTGCCTGCTGTCTTCGGTTTGGTGGTGGTCGCTGTTGTGACCTCTGTGGTGGAGGCCTCCCCCAGGTTGGGCACCTAGGACATCCTCTGTAGTTGGCTGGGTGGCTCCCATTGCAGTTGGCACATGTTGCCTTGACTTCTCTGTCTCTCTGGCACTGCTTTGAGTGGTGTTCTTCGCCGCACTTCACACATCTCGGGTCCTTGTGACACGAGTTCTGGGCGTGATGGAACCCTTGGCAGTTGAAGCACTGCGTCGGTCCTGCTGCCTTGCGTAGGTCCTCTACCACAACTTTCATGTGGCACAGGTTCGTTACCCGCTTTGCTTTTTCCACGTCTTCCTGATCCAGTGTCATGACAAACATGGGTAGTGGCCTCCTTTTCCCTACTCTCGTAGACATGTTACGTGCTGTGTGGCAGGTTATTCCATATTGGTTTGCCATGTCTTCTTGGATTGCCCTCTCGGTGGTATTCGTGGGCAATCCTCGTAACACTAATTTTGGTTTCCTGTCTTCGTCGAGTGGAAAGGCTATCCATTGTAGCCTCTTTTTCTCTTTGGCGGCGTATGCTTCTGCATATTCCTCCACTATCCTTGTCATCTTTCTGTAGTCATCCGGGCTTTTAGCCTGGATGAGCGTCTCTCTGCCACTTCTGGAGATTTTGTTTGTGGTGATGATGCCTTTGCCCTGGGCTATGGTAAGAATAGCCCCTGTCTCGCTGACACTCTGTAACTTAATTACAGGCGGTTTTCTGTATGGTGTTACCTGGTTTTCAGGTAACACGGCTTCTTCGGCGTCTTCTTCGTTTTGGTTTGTTTCCATTGACACTGTATCAGTTTGACTGGAAGCGGCAAGCGCGTCCCTATCTGTGCTCGTGGATGGCACTGGTTCCTCGGGGAGGGGTAGATGTACCTGGGGAGCTAGTTTCATGGCTTTTTCTTGGTTGGACGTCCATGTGGCGTCTTCCTCGTCGGTTAGTGGAAGGTGTGTCACCAGGGGTGGAAACTCTTCCTTTCTCTTTTTCCTCTGTTGGGTGGACGCCTCCTTCGTCGAGGTGGTAGCCTTCTGGCTGGGTGGTCGAGTCTGCTCGGTGGTCATCTTTTTGGTGGCAGGCTGCTCTACTGGTGGCTTTTTGTCCGTCTTTTCGGGGTTTTTCTTCTCCGGTTTCTTTGCGAGTTGTTTCTGGAGAGCTATCAACTCGTCGAATCTGGCATCCATCTTTTCGCTCATTCGTCGAATCTCCGTATTCAGCTCTTTGATCTCTGCCTTCTGTTGTGCGATCACCTCTTCGTATTTTTTGTGGTTTGCATCAACGTTTGCTGCAAATTCTTTCATCAGGGTTCTGAGTCGGTTGATTTCTTCTTTGGCCCTTGTCAGCTCGTCTTCGCTGGCGGCATCCTCTTCAACCCGCTGACGTTTGGTAGTGCCCCCGCCTTCGGCGCCTGGGACGTCTTCGTCCATGTCCTCGACTTCCTGGGTGGCCTCGATGTTCTGGGAATCCTCGACTTCCTGGGTGGCTTCGGTGACGTTCTCGGTGGTCTCGACGTTCTGCGTGGAGTCCTTGCCTTTTGACTTCTTTTTCTTTTTTCTTATTCTACGATTTTGGATCGTAAAACCGTCTTTTCCATCTTCCTGGTCGCTCGAGTGGTCATCGCTGCTCTCTTCAGGGTGCTGTAACAGGAGGGACTCTTTAGAGTCTGCATATCTTGGCGGGGAAAGCGCCTTGGATCTGGGGGGTGACCGAGATCTGACTCGTGTCATCTTTGGTTGGGAGCGGTAACCTAACTTTTAGAAGAAGCCTTTTTTTCAGCCGATTGGCCCGACACCACATCGACTTCAGGGTTGGCTCCCTGCACAACAGCGCGGTAGTTCTCGTACCTAGACAGAACTAGGTACGGGATCCTCTTGATTTTCTCAACTCTCTGACCTTAGGGGCCGGGGCTGCAAGATGTATTCTAAATAACTACACCTTGCAGTGTCGAGGTACAGTGTTTTAAACTGTACCCATTCCTATCGGAGGCACAGAGAGTATCCCGTAGCGGGCTCACGTCGAGCCCGCTATTGCTTATTCTGCTTTCCAACCCTTGTTTGCAATGTCTCAGAAAATTCAATGAAATCAAACTTCCTGAGTTTCACCACATCCAAGAGGTTGGCTTTTGCCTCTGCTTCCACGTCTTCGCGTCTAGCGAGAGCGAGCGCTCTAGTGTTGCTGTGCTTACATTCACAGCCGTACTAAGAAGTACGTTACACTAAAGCACTTCCCTCTCCTCGACTTGTTGCGCTGCTACTGCTGCTCGTCCGCACTCTGCACGTCTTGTCTCTTCGGCGGCTACCGAGAGACTTTACTGCGTGCGTATTGTTTGATCTTTCAGGTAGGCTCTTCTTTTTTTATACAGAAATTTGCTGTTGAAAACGCCCTTTCGCTGTCTGTTGAAGTATAGTTGTACAAGTTGTCAAACATAGGAAGAAGTTTGAAAATCTTACAGTCGCCACGCCCACCTGATGCGCACTAAATTTATCGAAAATATAACCAATCGAAGTCTGCAATTCAACGTGTAAAGTTCGGTCGGTATAGTCTGCGGCAGAGGTTCCTTAAAGAACACCGACAGTGACGTAAAATGGAATTTAAATCCAAATTAAATGGAAAAGTTTTGTCCGGTCAAAGCCGAGAAATTATAGCAAATGTTATGCATTTTATGCAACAAGAAGCAAGGGACAACGTACCTCTAATAGATTTAAAACAAGTGCAAAAACGTGTTGTAAGAGCAACAGGTGTAAGTTTAAGCGCCATACAAGCAATTTCGAACGAAATGAAGTGCATCCAAGACGGTACAGCATCAACATTTAGTACTCCAAATAAAAAAAGAAATAAGTCTGCTTTAAAATCTAACTTGGATGAGTGCGACAAAGGGGTGCTTCGTCGATTTATTATTAATTTTTGTACTACCGAAAAACAAGTTCCAACTTTACGACGAATACATAGAAAATTTGCCACTGAGTACAACTACAATGGTTCGCATGAATCATTGAGAAAAGCCATGAAGGATATAGGGTTTCGTTGGAGAAAAACAAAAACTAATAAAAAACTTTTAATGGAAAAACCGCAAATCCAACAATTGAGGCGTAACTTTCTTCGAGATATTAAAAAATACCGAGAAGAGAAGCGCCCTATCATATACATGGACGAAACCTACATTCATTCTTCCCATACTCATTCAAAAAGTTGGAGCGACCATTCCAATGAGGGATTACGTGCTCCGATTTCAAAAGGTCAGAGACTGATTATAGTGCATGCAGGTGGAGAAAACGGTTTTGTAAAAAATGCTTATTTGAAATTTAAATCCAACACAAAAACAGGTGACTACCACAGTGAAATGAATTATGAAAATTATAAAAAATGGCTTCAGGAAATGCTTATTCCCAATCTTCCTCCACGTAGTGTACTGGTTGTTGACAACGCTCCTTATCACAACGTGCAAGCTGAAAAGTGTCCTACTATGAGTTCAACGAAAAGTGTAATGAAAGACTGGCTAATAAAACGCAACCTGCCTTTTTCAGAAGATATGTTAAAAGTAGATCTTTACAGCATTGTACAAAGCCATAAACCCAGATTTAAGGTGTATGAAATTGACAGAATACTGGGTAATAGTGGTCATTCGGTATTACGGCTACCTCCGTATCATCCAGATCTGAATCCCATAGAATTAGTGTGGGCAGCTCTTAAGAAATACGTGGCTGATAAAAACGTTGACTTTAAGTTTAGTGATGTGGATCGTTTTTGCGATGAATTTTTTGAAACATTTTCAAATGAAGAGTGGAAAAAACGATGTGAACACGCTAAAAGTTTCGAAAAATTTTTTAGGGAAAAGGAACCTGTTCTAGATGTAGTTTTTGATAAAATAATAATTAATCTTGATGAAGACAGTAGTAGTGATTTCAGTGATGATAATTCTGAGTCTGATAGTGATTTTTTAGGAGTTGAGCCTCTGTAAACATTTTACTCTTCTTAATTATTATTTCTTATTGCTCTCTCTTCGCTAAGTTTTAAAATATTATTTTCTGTCCATTTCTAAGGCTCTATACGCTCAATCCAAAATAAAATCAATTTATTCGTTAAAACATCTAGGTTAACATTATCAACTGCCCCTGCAATATCCTCGAAACCTGCAATAGCCATGAGGTTACTAGGAAATCCAGCTAAAGTATCTGCTTTTACTGTTGTATTTTTATTATTATTGCTTTTTAGTAAATGTTTCCTTTAATTAATATGGCTACCCCTATAACAGTAGTCATATTTTTACATTGTTTATTAAAATTTATGGGTTATCATTATCTTCTTTTGTATTTACTTGTCTTTATTTTTTAATAAAATTATTTACTTTATATTATAGTTTCATTTCATTATATTGTTTATTTATTTAGTGTAAACGCATGTACAATCTAAACCTTTATTGGAAAAAAGCTGATGAATATAAAATAAATGCACGACGTATTTTTTACATAATTCCTACCTACTTGCTTGAGATGTTATAATAAATTAAAATAAAATAACTTTTGAGGAAGAGTGTACCGTATCGCCAAACCGAGCGTTTACGTCTTCCCTCTCTTACTCTCCGAATGCGTTCTCTGTCCCTTCTCTGCGCCGACGGCTAGGATTCCGAAACCTTTTCCTATATTTGACAAATAGTAGGTCTAATGCTTTTTAGTGCAGTGAGTAATTTTTTGTCCGGTCAGCTGATTTGAATTGTACAACACGAGCTCTTTTGTTTAATCATTTTCCCTATATACTAATTCTTCATAAACATAATTTTAAATTAAAATATTTATGTTTATAATTCTGGATGCTTAAAAATTAATCAGATCAGTCTGATAAACAATAGAATGTTTTTTATGCTGACCGATATGATACATTCTGATTTATGGTCAAAATCGGAAAGTTTAAAATATTATTAAAAGACAAAAAATATTTTAAGTGGAATAATTTAAAATGATTATTAAGCAGACAGAAATAATTGTATCAGAATCATTTATTCAATGTAAGTTGCTCATAATTTAAAAAAATATTTAAAAAAATCCCAGGAAACCTCTAAGAATTCCCGGGAATCAGTATTTCCATTCTCTACTGATTTCCCGGGAAATTTGTCCCGGGAATTTCCCGGAAATGGAGCACTAGTCGTTATTTTACCTTCGTTTTACTCACAAATTGAGTACTAGGAATCAAAATTTGTTTGATCTTTACCTAGATAAATTGACGTATTGTGGAATGCATATCGTAGATTCCCCATGTCTATCCATATCTTAAACTCTCTTTCTTTTACCTTCGTTTTACTCACAAATTGAATACTAGGAATCAAAATTCGTTTGATCTTTACCTAGATAAATTCTGCCGTGCTTGAAAACGCCGTATCTGCAAAAATGTTTACTTCTTTCTAACCCAAATGTGCATATCTATCTTATTTGCTTACTAAAAATGACGTAAGTTAAGCCAAAACACATTAAACACACCGAATCTTCTGCCGTATTCTGTGTAAATGTATACGAATTCTTAAACAAAAATCAATTCTACTCGAATGTGATGTCTCTGTAGATACGGCGTTTTGGCTAAGCACGGCAGAATTGACGTGTTGTGGAATGCATATCGTAGATTCCCCATGACTATCCATTTGTCTTAAATCTTATAGTTCTCCGGTTCATTAGATTTCTCGTTGCTGTTAATTTTTAATAAGTTGGCAGACCTACAATGTCTGATATATTTTTTTACTAAAACCACATATATGTTTAATGGGCAGTTATAAGACGCGTTCCAAGTGACATGAAAACCGTCCTTCGTACTGCCCTCGTCATGCGCATTATAAAAAATGCGTTCCAAGCAAACATGAACGATGATTTGTATCGTACACTGTGTTGTTCCAAGCGATCCATGTACCGTTTCGAAATCGGTAACTGAACGGTCCTTTTGATACATGCCTTCAAGCAGAAACTATTTGTACTGACTTGCGCAGTTAGGATTGTTTTCATTTTTACTGGGCACTGCTATAGATCAGGCTGATGATTCAATAATAGAATAATCCACAATCCACGCTATTAATACCTGTGAATCTTGATTTTCGTTTAAATAATTATTAATTCTTTTTTTTTCAAGTTATTCCTAAAAATTATCTTGGATAATTTATTATTTTTTTTTTCATAGAAGACAGTTATGTTATGTCAAATATCGAAAAATCTGATGACAATTTTTAAGCTGAAATGATAAATTTCATAAAGAAATGATAATGTCTAACCATCTAGCAAACTACAAGTGATACTCGTACTGAAAATGGTTCCGGCGCAACTCGAACTTGAAATGGTACACAAATGCGTTCCAAGAGGGTTACGTACCGGTAATCGGTTCGGGATCGAAAGAAAACCGTTCAAGGGCGATTCTGCGCATTAAAACAGTCCAATCGATTTCGTGACGGTTCAAGGGATCGTACAAATGTGTCGTCTTGGAACGAACCTATAATAGTTAGAGATACACATGACAGTATTGTTGCTGATCGAAAGCAAGGTGCCTTAACCGTAGTAACTACCGAAATATGGCGTTTGAAAGAAGAACTTTCAGTAAATCCTAATAAAACGAATGGTTTTATTAAAAACACAGAAACAAAATTGTACGAAAGCCTCAAAAAAAAATAAAGGAAGAATGAAAATTTGCGGATACGTAGATAAAAGTATCTATTATTATATAAGAAAAAGTTTACATTTCTACATCCCTTTCATATTACAAAAATTGGGAAATTACCCCTTCTCGGGGGAGAAAAAATATACATTCAAAATAAGCCCGGAATTGAATAAAATGACTAATTCTAAGTAACTTTTGTTCTATAGAGTTGTTTCACTAAGTCAATACTTGTCGAGTTATTTGCGAGTGAATTATGTTCCTTTTTAATAAAAAAAACATGTTTTTGGACAGTTTTCGCAAATAACACCAAAAGTAAGTATTTTATCGAAAAAAATATTCTTAGCAAAAATATAGCTTATAAAACAGTGAAAAAATGGTGTACGTATGAAGTCTGTACCAGTAGAAGCAGAGAGCAGAGTAATTGTCTCAGAGTAAATCAGAGTAAACAGTCTGTAATTAAAACTAGGTTCGTATTCGTCAAATTCGAAATCGAATATTTCAACGTGAAATAACCAAAAAACGAAGCACTTTTCGGGGAAAACTCTTCACAACTTTTTTAAAGGTTTATTTTTGTTTTTTAAAAATTTTTTTAACATTAAAAGTAAATGAGGTACGTTTAAAATATTGTTGGTCCCTTTTATTTTTGGGCAAAAAGAATCGCGAAAACCACCCTCTAATTAGCATTCTAAATAAAGTTAATCGTTACTGCTTCACGTTACTTGACTTATAGCCCGGGAGGTAGTGTCAAATTTAACCGGAGCATTTTAGCATGGCTGTTTTCGTTTTATTTAGATAGGTGTTCCAAAGCTTTTTAACAAATGATGTGTTGATGTGAAGCCCCGAGCTTGCCCAACTCGGGGATTTTAGGTAAGAAAGGGTAAAATATGAAACTTAATGGAAAAACGCTACAACTTATATGTAAAATATTTATCTCCGTGACTTACGTGTATAATAGCCAAGAATACGTAGCTACTGGCTTTCACCCAGACGACTCAGGTTCAATTCCTGGCCCTGAAAATCGTTGTTTTTAAAATTGACATTTTGATTTAAAAAATAATTACTTTTTGATAATACCACGTTTTTATTATTTATACGACACAGTATAAAAAAGTCTGTATGTCTTTTATAGAATCGTAAACTTTGCATTTGATCATGTATATACAGCTGACGCTTTTTTCTTACAATCTAAAATTCATAAATTAATGACTTATAATACTTTTTAAATCTTTTTCAAACTACATAGTTCAATATTTTTTTATTATTAACTAGCTGACCCGGCAAACATCGCACCGCCTTAGACCTAAAAAATTATGTTTAAAAGTTAAATAAGTTCAAAAATATTTTTTTATTATTAACTAGCTGACCCGGCAAACTTTGCACCGTCTTAGAACTAAAAAATAATGTTTAAATGTTAAATACCTACAAATTATCAGAAAGCCAAAAAACTCAAAAATATTGCGTATACTTTTTTCTAATAATAGTATATTGTACAACAAGAGAGAAAAAAAACATATTTCTCACGAGCGCAGAAGTTTGTTGGCACGAGCCGAGGTACGAGGCGAGTGCACCAAATCAAGCGAGGGAGAAATATGTCGTTTTCTCACGTGTTCTACACTGTACTTTTTCTATGGATGCGTTTTTGTCAAAAGTTCAAACGTTAAAATTAAATAATTTAGGTGCTTTTATGTAGATTATTTGTCAAAATTGAAATAAAATACATATTAGTATACATAATATGTAGGTATTTAATATTCTTAATATTTATATACTTTTATTTATTTAAAATTATAGTTACCAGTTATATTTGAACAGTTTTGAAAGGTAATTCCTGGTAAGTTTTGATTTGACACATTTTATTTGACAAAAATATTTGTGTTTGTATTGTGCATGTTACCATGGAAACCGCGATTCTACGTATGGAACCCGTGAGAAAAAATATTTCTCACTGCAATGGCCGACTTTTCTCACAGCCTGAGAAATTGTTCGTTTTGAATGTATGTAAGTAGTGAGAGAAGTTGCACATTGTATAGCATCCATCCATCAAGCAGGCCATCGAAATTTGTAAATCTAAGAATCCTTTCCATTCGCAAATTAATTTCGTTAAGAAAGATACTTTAGAACAGGGGTGGGCAAAGTGCGGCCCTCGGGCCGCATGCGGCCCTTTATACATTTTTTTGCGGCCCGCGGAGAAAAGTGAATTATTTATTTGAAAATTTTTTTAATTAGTGCTAATATTAATAAATAAATATAGATAATGCAGCTATTAATTAACAATTTCTCAGCGGGTGATTTTTCCGCAATTTTTCAACATAAAGCTGGCAATTATTTGGGTTTCCAACAGATTTGTCGGCTCCCTGAATGAAATCCACGAAATTTCAACAAATGGAAACGATATTTTTGAAGTAGTCTGGGACTGTTTGGAAAACTTTAAATTAACGCTGTAACCTAGTAAGTGTAACAACTGACGGAGCACCAAATTTAAGAGGAACAAATATTGTAATGTTGAGAAAACTTAAAGGTTACGTCCATGAACAATTTTCAGAACATTAGTTATTATTTTTCACTGCTTAATCCATGAGCAGGTATTGTGCAAAAATGTTTTGCAAGTAGTTAACGCCAACGTCATTTAAATTATAACTAATATTGTTAATTATTCGTTCAAAGAGAACAAAAACAATGAAGGGAATCTAAGATTTTTCAAATTTATAACTTTGTTTATTTTGATTTAAATGACGCGTGTTGCATATTACGTATGATGCGTGTTTGTATCTATTTAAGCACGGAATTTCGCTTCAAATATTTAAGTAACTAATAGCAATGTGAAAATATAATCCAGAAAATAAATTTAATTTCAAACTTAAATTGTGGCTTATTCCCAAATAAAATAGTAAATTGCATAAGATGTCACAAGGAAATAGCTTCAGAACAGTATTAGGGAAAAAAGAAATAGGTTCAAAAATAAAATAAAAATGAATAAATATATTGATACACATATATTTGAGGGAAATACCATTCTTAATTAAGTGCGAATGCTTTTTACTTTTATTATTTTAAATAAAAGTACATAAATCAATAAATAAATAAATAAACTTCAAAAATACTCTCTAAAATTTTAAGCTTTACCGGAGTAAAATTACCGGAAGTAAAGCATGTTTAACATCCCTACCTTCGACTCGTTTTGCAGTAGCTTGAGCGTAGTGAGAAACGTTCAACAGCTGTTCCCGTCGCTTTTGTAAATTACTCTACGATTAAAAAAACCAAAAAGTCAAACCAAACGCGTTTTTCGCAAAACTGCTTTTTTCAAAGGCGGTGGACATTGTAACTCAAAAACTACCTACTTGACAGATCCACCTGAAATTTTTCATAGATTTCCTTTGGACATTTCTTGAGGTAACTCTATCGAGATATGTTTTGGTTAACAATAATAAATAGGTTGATTTTCACCCTTTTTACAAAAATTTCCTTATTTTGACTGGTATTTTGAGTGATATCAAAAACTCAAAAATCGTTAAAACTAGAAAACTCAACAGCGTTACCTTGAGAAATTCATAAGCTAATAAAATAGTTTTGAATTTTTTGTTTCATATGATCTATTGACGAGTTCTACTGCAAAATCCATTTTTTCTTGGAGCTGCGTGTAGAAATTTGCCACCGTTGGCCTATTTCTTAATATTTGGTCTTGAATTTATTTTAAATAACCTTTGAATTGTACTGAATATGTTTGTTTAATTTAACCATGCCCCCCACCCGTAAACAAAATTGGTAAAAAGTTAAAAAATCGAACATGTTAAGGTAACAAATATTGCGGCCCTCGGTAATAGACCAAAAATATTTTGTGGCCCTTACTAAAAAAAGTTTGCCTACCCCTGCTTTAGAACCATCTATAAATCTGGATCCTTTGACTCCACCAAGAGATAGATTAACCAATAACTCTAATAGTCGGTATCTTCTAGCCAGATTAAGGGAACCGGATATCTTAAAAGCCATTAAACTTCATCTTGCTTATCTACACGACCAACCTGCTTCTGTATTTTGCGATGGATTTACGAACACAAGCGTTAAACTGTTTTTGGCTTCCGAAGGGCTTCCTACCAACACGGAAGATCTACGAAAAATTCTTCTAGAATTTAACGAAGTCTATGGAATTGGTCCAGATGAGGTGGAAGCTGATCTTGCTGCTTTTAGGTCCTTTCTCGCTTCTGAAAGAATTATCCATTTACAAAAATCAAGGGAATGTCACCAAAATTACTATTCCGCTGTGTCTCCTAAACGAAATTTTTAAACATCACGACGTGTTCTGAGGGACTAGAATCCTCAAATTATTTTAGTGATAACAACTTTAGCATGTTTCTGATTAATATTCGTTCTATAAGATATAAAACTTATGAATTATTTCTATTTCTAGAGGAATTAGGGTTTCCTCCGATAGTTGCGGTTACTGAGCACTGGCTTGAAGTCAACGAGCCTTTTTTTGTAGAAAAATATTCCACTATTGCTAAGTACGATCGTCAAAGTTCAGCGCATGGAGGTACCCTGATTCTTTCTACAAATAATGATTTTTCTCTGGTAACAAAATATGATTTTCTATTAAGCGAAGCATTCTTTGAGTTTTCCTTAGTTTACAGTAAGAACTTTAATCTTTATATTATTTGCATTTATAGATCACCTGACTCTTCCGTGGAACTATTTTTTCAGAACCTGCTTAATTTGTTAGATGACCTGCCCCATAAAAGCAGAAACATTTTATGCGGGGACTTTAACATTAATTATGCTGCTGCTTGTGCTACACAAATATCCCTAGTCAACATATTTGAATCGTATGGTCTAACAATGCACATTGATTCTCCTACAAGGATTACAAAAACTTCATCTACCATAATTGACTATATTGTCTCAGACTTCTCACCCCGTGATGTCTGCGCTACAACTGTTAATGCGGGACTATCTGATCATGAAGCGGTTTATACGAAGTTTACCATCTTTAGCAAGCACTCTTCGAAAACTCGATGTTTAGGCAGGATTTTTTCCGCTCGGAATTTTCGTAAATTCCAAAATTTATGCTTAACCTCTGAGTGGCCCTTTCCTTCTATGAACGTCGATAATAATTTCAGTGACTTGTTGAATAAGCTTGTCTGTATCTTTAATAAAGCATTTCCTTTAATCACAATTAAGCCAAAACATCACAAACCCTGGACTACCAAAGGTGTCCGCATATCAGCCAAAAATATGCGTTCACTACTGTACATCAAGAAATTTACTACCAACGTCTCTGTTACTGAATATATCACCAAGTACAGGGCAATCTATTTAAAACATAAAATCAGCTAAAAAATTGTACTATCAAAATCGTCTGAGAAGCTCTAAAAGTGTTGCAAAAGAAACTTGGTCCATAATAAACGATCTTCGTAATAAAACTCACACAGCTCAAACATTTTCCCTTCCAGACCCAGAAAATCTAAATGAATACTTTGTTAATGTGAGTAAAAATATAACATCAACTATTGTGTCACAACAAGATCCCATTTCCTATCTCCCTAATTCAGGAAAGGTCTCGAATTCATTCTATATAAGACCGGTTGATAAATCTGAACTGATTCAGACAATCAATAATATCAAAAGCAAATCTTCCTGTAGTACCGATGGACTATCCATAAAAATTTTCTCAAATCTCCCAGACAGTGTGTTGGGAGTCCTTATCTCTCTAATTAATGATTCTTTTGAGAAAGGTAAATTTCCAGAGTGCCTAAAGACGGCCATCATTATTCCTCTTCATAAGGGTGGTGAAAAATCAAATGCCTGCAACTATAGACCTATTGCATTACTACCGGTACTCTCCAAAATTATTGAGAAACTCATAAAAGCCCGACTTATGTCCTTTCTCGTTGATAACAATATTTTATCACAAAATCAGTTCGGCTTTTTAAATAATAAATGTACCACAGATGCCATGTTTTCTGTACTACATGAGGTTTATCAAGCATTAAACAATAATCTGCACACTGCCACTGTTTTTTGTGATTATGCCAAAGCTTTTGATTGTGTGAATCACGACATTTTGATAAAAAAACTAGATTTCTACGGAATTCGAGGTATTTCTTCGAACTGGTTTCAATCTTACTTGGATAATAGGAAACAACTGGTTAGAGCAAATGATACAGACTCTAGTCTCAAAAATGTTGTATGTGGGGTACCACAAGGTTGACTATTGGGTCCTCTACTTTTCCTTATCTTTATTAATGACATCACTAGCTTAAAAATCGATGGAAAAGTTTTTCTTTTTGCTGATGATACCAGTATCACTTGGAGCAACTCAAATATCGCAACTCTTCATGCTACTATAACTTCTGATCTACTTACAATAAAATCTTGGTCCGATTCAAATTTACTCTCTTTTAACGTAGATAAAACAGTAGCATTGTCCTATAAAGGAGCTCTTCAACCCTTACCTCTTCATAACAGCCAGATCAGTATCGTTGATTCTGTAAAGTTTCTTGGTATTTTTTTAGATAGCAATCTGAAATGGTCCCTTCATATTGATGTGTTAAGCAAGAAACTATCCTCAGCTTGCTTTGCAATAAGATCTGTTTCGAAGGAAATGAATTTAGCCTCTTCCAAAATAACATATTTTTCTTTGTTCGAGTCACATCTTCGATATGGTCTCCCTTTTTGGGGTTCTGGTGCGGCTGCCCAAACTGATGTTATTTTTAAATTACAAAAAAGAGCAATAAGATATCTGTTTGGCCTCAGAAGAACAACACATTGCAGAAGCTACTTCAAAGATCACAGGATTCTAACACTACCTTCTTTATATATTTTAGAAACTGTTTGCTTAATTCGTAAACATCTACATGTCTTTCCAGCAAGACCTAGACATGACTATTCCACCAGAAATTCTACCTTTGACATCTATTTACCGATCCCGTCCAGTGAGTTAGTAAAGAAATCTATATTATATTCTGCAAAAAAACTTTACAACCATCTCCCTCTACAACTTAAATCTGCAACATCTTTCCCCACGTTCCGTAAAATGACTAAAGCCTATTTATCTGAAAGACCATATTATTCAACAGCAGAGTTTCTTAACCAATAACTAAGAAAGTACAGTATTCTTATTTATAAGTATAATCTTAATCTATATTTGAGTGTCATATGCAGCAGCTTAACTTAACTTATTAAATTTCTTAAGGTAGAATATGCAATTTGCAAATTTTTTTTTTAAATTTTGCAATAGATTGTTACTGTTTTTTTTTGTTTCTCTTCATTATTTTTATTTATATAGACGATTTATATCATTTTAGTAAATTGTATTTGTTATTTGTTATTGTTCTTATTTATGATTCTTGTAAGCTTTGTCTATAAAATTGTTAAATTTTTCATGACAATAAAGCATATTTCTATTCTCTATTCTATCAATTGAAAAAATTAGTATATTGCACAACAAGAGAGAAAAAAGACAGATTTCTCACGAGCGCAGAAGTTTGTTGGCACGAGGCGAGGGCCGCAAATCAAGCGAGGGAGAAATATGTCATTTTCTCATGTGTTGTACACTGTACTTTTTCTATGGATGCGGTTTTGTCAAGAGTTCAAACTTCAAAATTAAATAATTTAGGTGCTTTTAGGTATATTATATGCATAATTTGAAATAAAATACATATACATGTAGGTATTTAATTTAATATTCTTAAAATTTATATACCTTATTTTTTTAAATTTTAATAAACATATTTTTGAACAGTTTTGAAAGATAATTCCTGGTAAGTTTTGCTTTAACACATTTATTTAACAACATTAATTGTGTTTGTATTGTGCATGTTACCATGGAAACGGTGATCATAGTATGGAAGACCGTAGGAAAACCCGTGAGAAAAAATATTTCTCACTGCAATTGCTGATTTTTCTCACTGCGTGAGGAATTGTTCGTTTTGAATGTATGTAAGTAGTGAGAGAAGTTGCATATTGTATAGCACCCATAGAAAAACAATATTGTTTTTGTGGTGTCTGCGTAAAAAATAATGATTACTTAGATTGGTCGTATTAACTCAGAAACCTTCCCGGGTTCATGTACAACAACTTTGCTTGAGGTGGTCATATGATCAAATGCATAGTTTACGATTCGATAAGAGGCATACAGACAAACGTTCATTTCTATGTATCTTAAAGAACAAGGAAATATTTAGATTAATAAGGGGTTGGTGATAGAAAACTGAAAAATAAGGCTCAAAAAAAAATAAAAAAGACCGTCGGGGGGGGGGAACCCCCTTTTTCACTTAGATTGGTCGTACTAACTAAGGAAGCTTCAGGGGATTATGTACAACTTTGTTTATTAAGGAGGTCAATCATAATAATATTATGAAATTATCATATTATGATCAAATGCATAGTTTACGATTCTATAAAAGACATACAGACTTTTTTATATTGTGTCGTATAAATAATAAAAACGTGGTATTATCAAAAAATAATTATTTTTCAAATCAAAATGTCAATTTTAAAAACAAAAAAGATTTTCAGGGCCAGAAATTGAACCCGAGTCGTCTGGGTGAAAGCCAGTAGTTAGGTATCTTGGCTTGTATACACGTAAGTCACGGAGATAAATATTTGATATATAAGTTGTAGCGTTTTTCCATCAAGTTTCACATTTTACTTTTCTAGCCTAAAATCCCCGGTTTTGGGCCAGCTGACACATCATTTGTTAATAAGCTTTGGAACACCTAACTAAATAAAAAGAAAACAGCCATGCTAAAATGCTCCGGTTAAATTTGACACTACCTCCCGGACTATTATGTATTGTTTATATGATCTATAAGTTTCATTGGTTCAAAGTGCTCATTTTTGAATTTTTTTTTAATTTCTTTTTATTTTCAAAATAACTTAAAAATTATTAGTAATACCAAAAATCTCAAAGAATAATAAAATGTACGTTTTGCTTTTCTGAATATTTTGGTTTTTTTCCTGTTGGACAAAAATTGGTTATGCTATGGCTGTTCAAAATTTGCATACACTCGTGATTTGTGACTCGTTCAAACCATTTTAACTACAGCCTTGTCAAAAATAAGCACTTTGAACCGATGTAACTTACAGATCATATAAAGAATACATAAGCAAAGTAACTTATGAAGCGGTAACGATTAATAATTTTATTTGGGATGCTAATCCCAGGATGCTAATAAAGGGTCCAACATTTTGAGCGTAACTCACTTTTTCAATGTTAGAAGTTTTTTTTAATAAAAATAAACCTTTTTTAAGCACTAAAAAAAGTTGTGATGAGTTTTCCTCGAAATTTGATGATTTTTCCAATTTTTTTTACCACAAAAAAGGCACCAATTTTATTTTGAGCGTAACTTGCTTACTTTTGATGCTAGAAACTCTTTAAAAAAAAACAAAAATAACCTTTTTTTATAAACTTCTAATGAGTGTTCCCCAAAAATTGCTTCATTTTTTTGGTTATTTCACGTTGAAATATTGGATTTGGACGAATAATAATCTACATTTCATTAGCTACAACTCTGCTTCTACTGAGTCTACAGACTTCATACATACACCATTTTTTTCACTTTTTCCGTTATTTCCGAAAAACCGTCCAATAACATGTTTTTTTTGTTAAAAATGGACATATTCAGTCGCAAATCTCGAAAAGTATTGACTTAGTGAAAAAAACTCTATAGAATAAAAGTTGCTTAGAATTGGTAATTTTATCCAATTCCGGACTTATTTGAATGTATATTTTTTCACCCCTAAGAAGGGGTAATTTCCCAATATTTGTAAAATGGAGGGGGTGTAGAATTGTAAACTTCTTCTTATATAATAATAGACAATTTCAACTACCTATTCCCAAATTTTCATCCATCCTTTGTTTTTTTTGGGTCAGATTGTTCTTTGATCGGGCTAGAAACTTTTAATTCACAAATAGAAGGAAATTAACAATTAATTCTGTGACGACGAATCTGACACCACTATCATTCTCAGTCAAACTTACATGAAATTCTCACCTCGCGAATATCGCTACTAAATCAACAAGGTCTCTTTGGACGTACTGTGGGCTTTGTGGCAAAACATGGGATCTGAAACTTAAAATGTTAGTTATTTGGACTGCGATACGAATAGCGGAGTCGTAAATAGTGCAAATTCTCGTTTATGTAGGAATAATCATTAAAAGCTTTTGGTCATGCTCGCCTCACATTAGTAATGATGAACACCGAGAGAGGGCCAGTAATACTTAGGGAACGCTATCCAAGTTACACCATAAGTATGCAAACTAATTTTACATCTCTTCTGGGAGATCTTGCAAATAATGTTGGTTTTGTGCTTTCACAGCAGTTTCAAAAGAATTTTGACGGTTATATTATATACGAGCATTATTTTTATTGATATTAGAGAGCATCCATACAGCGCTTGTCTGAAATGTCTTCACAATCTTTGTTGTTCATGTAAGAGTTCGTTGTTGTTGTCAATCAGATGCCAATTGACATCTAAGTCAGCAGCCACTTCACTTAAAGACCACTTTTCTATTCTTTTTCTCATGAGGATCTTTCAGTGCGTCACAGTTTTTCGATTTTTTTCTAACGCATTAAATTGTATATGACAGAAAAAAAGGCACGTCGGAGATTACAGACATTTATAACATTTATTCTAGTTGTCGATAGACGGCGCTATAATCGAAAAAAATTATTTATGAATTATATAATATATCTACGAATATAATCTGTACAATTTATGACTATACAAATCAAAGAAAATATCATTTTATAAATGCAATAAACACAAATGATTTGTTTTTATGCCAAATTGCAAATAAAATGTGACAACTATCAGATTTAACTAAAATATCATGTTAGAATAAGTGTGTATTATCACGGACTTACCTTTTTTTCTATCATTTTTGACGCACTGAAAAATGCTCATGAAAAGGACTATACCAATTTTGCTATTTCATTCGACACTTGAGGCAGATCTAAATGCTGCAGTATTTTTGAAAAATAATTGTTTATTTATAATTTGTTAATTGTTTTTAAGAACTGAGAAATTTGAACGCTGAAAACGATTATGACGCAAAATCTAAATGGCATGATTAAAATTACGCTTTCACATTTAGGTTTCGTCAACTGTGCACTACTAAGACTTTTAAGTTCTGTCCATAAGTTTCTACTGAGCTTTTTGTAATAAATTTATTCTCCATGCACTGCTAATATTCATTTAACCGCCTCCTTTAGTTCTATAATATTTGTGAGTTACTTCCTGTTTTTGGATATTCTCCAAAGTTAAGATTCGCCTTTAACCTTCCGATGACCAACCTTTTTTTGTTACACGGATGACCAATGGGGGGGGGGGAAAGACCCCTAGGTCAAAAATGACAATTAAAAAAAAAATGAAGTGTTTTTTTTTGTCGACGTCATAAGCGTAAAACTACTTGGAATTACACATAATAGACGGTATTTTACTAAACATCAACTTCAGAATATATTTTTTATTCGTAAAATATAGGGAATTTTTTTTATTTCAAAATATGAGGATATCTAGAATGATATTAAAGTCAAATAAAAAAATAATGAGTTAAAAATTGAAAATACTTTTGAATTTATTAAAGAAAAACATACGCTGGGGTCACAATTTCCCCCGCTTGGTCATCCGAAGGTTAACATATTTTAATAATATATAACTATTCTTACAATTTTGCTTTAATGTCTGTACATTGTATTATTCATAACGTTTTTAGTGAACTATTCTACGTTAGGAATCATTTACCTGTTCCAGAAATTAATCCAGATAGTTACGAATTGGAAATAGACATTGAAGGAAAAAATAAAGTAACCGTTTTTACGTTGGAGCAATTGAAAAAAATGCCAAAGCATACCATTACTGCTACTATCATGTGCGCCGGTAATAGACGAAGTGAAATGATACAGGTAAAGATATTTAATAATATCCGGTAAATAAAATTTTATAAATTTAGTAGGCATCTTATATTTCGATTAAGTCTGTGATGAAATGAAGAAAATTGATATCGTATTGAGATGACATCTGAGACTAAAATCTGATTTGTTCCATTTGAGTCTGATGTGACGTGAGTATAACGTTTTGTGTGCAGCAAGCTTCATTGCATATTTCTATGATGTGTATCATTAAACGTACAGCTGCGGTCACTGATAATTTACAGCTTCATATTTACATTTTATTTTGATTGTAATCAACCTATTCTGTGTCGCCACTGGTAATTAACGTCACATTGACGTATAAAGTGCGTTTAAACAAGGCAAAAATTCAAAAAATCCCCTACTAGATACATATTTAACAAAATTAAATTAGCGTGCAAAGGGTGTAAATTATTCACTGGCCGCAGCTGTACATAGACATGCGGAATCTACACTTTAACGTCGACTCAGTATGGCCAAGTATGGAGAAGCTGTAAGGTTTTCCAGGGCGCAGGCGTTCGAATCGGCAACATGCGCAATACTTTTTGAGTTTGTAGTGGATATCGAACAAGCATCATTCAGCATCAAAGGCGGATACAATCACTTCTCAGCTAACTGGGCAGCTTCACGTACTATATTCAATGAACACTATTTGCTGTACGTTCAATAATTAACAGATATGTTTTTAATTTGGAATAAATTGCGCAAAATAACTCCTTTTGCAAACTAGTAAAACTTTATTGTTAATAAGATGTTTAACGGGGATTCTTTACGATTCATCGATATTCATTCACCCTTAACAGATTTTATTAATTCTAGATTCATAATATCTTTACTTTTAATTATTTCCGATTTCCCTGTATTCTCTACTATTCTGGAAGTACGAAAACACTGTGTGATAATGACAACGGGTTACTGTTTTACTAGGACCTGTTAAAACAGATCTTCATGATAAAGTTGGAAAACCAATGAAGATTTTAATAATAATACAATAAATAAATAATTTCTTTGTGAGAAACTAAAACTGATTGTAAACTTATAATATGTAGTAGTTATTATAAATGACATGTTTTATTTCAGGTTAGACCTGTCAAAGGTTTAAATTGGGGAGCAGCAGCTATCGGCAACGCTACTTGGAGTGGTGTATATTTACGTGATGTTTTGTTACTTGCTGGTATGGACGAGAATGATCAAAAATATAAACATGTTCAGGTATCTGCAGTTTCTTTTTTCCCATTACATTATATATCTTAATATTAATACATTGCATACTTATAAAAATAGTGTCATAACTCAAGAAATTTTCATTTACGGCCACATCTTAATTGTGATACAAATGGTTCGTACAGTATAAATACCGTTGCACGCCATCCACGTCACAGCAAGTGATGTCACATGATACCAACATAGAATATTTAAGTTATAGGTCTGTTCGTTCTTAGAATCGTTTAGCCAAGTACACCGGAATTACAGCCATAGAAAGAATATTTGAAGATTTATATGTTATTAATGTAAACTTAAAGAAACATACCATAACTTGTTTCATTTAATTTGCATAAATGGATAAATAAAAGAAATATGAAAAAAATTTTTTTAAGAAACGCTTTTCTTTAGTTACGAGTGCCTAAAATTAAAAATATTATAAAAAATCAACTAAAAAACAAAAAATAAAAAAAACTGAAAAAATCTAACACATTCGTTAAAGAAAAGCGTGGCGCATCTTCATCGAATAAACGGTTTTGGCCCCACGATTTTCTTTAACGAATGTGTTAGATTTTTTCAATTTTTTTTTTTTTTATTTTTTGCTTTTTAGTTGATTTTTTATAATATTTTTAATTTTAGGCACTTGTAACTAAAGAAAAGCGTTTCTTAAAAAAATTTTTTTCATATTTTTTTTATTTTTTACTTTTTAGTCTTACACTTTTCAAACATTAAAATATATCGTCATGTTTATTAAATTATGTATAAAACATATGATGTAGGTACAAACATGAAAAGTAGTCGGAATCGGCAAAAAATTTGAAACTTTATTGCATAACGTAAACAATTAACGTAAAAAGTGAAATTATGTATAGCTCATATAATTAGCTACAATTTGTAAAAGTTTCAAATTTCTTCATTGTAAAAAACTTTTACATTTTCCTTTAAATTTAATCATTGATTTTAATCATTTTCCGTTAAAATCGTTTTTTTATTTAGACAATTAATAAACATAAACAATTTTTTTATTGACTATTCGTGTATTGTTTCCGCGAATCCATATGTCTGCAAATTTTTAGTCATTTGCATTGAGCAAAAGGCAGTCAAATTAACGTCCAAAGATTTGACCCAAACGATTGAACTAAAGAAATGCGTTTAATTAATACGCCAAAACGAATGCGTTAATGTTAATTGTAGCACAAAACCTCTCTACCGGTGGTTTTTCTAAGACTACGATAAAAACAGGAATTTTTTTAATTCGATGTTTGGTTGACGATGGCTTAGTGTGAAAACCTCATATCTCATTGTACAGAAAATTTTACATGAGTGACTTTAAACTGAATTTCTGCATACTCTAACCCAAAATATATATGAAAAATGTATGTGTAATGCTCTAAACATAATCAAAAATATGTAAACATAGTTTTTTTGTTTTAAGTTATAATATGCAGAATAGACCAGTAAGGATCTGTTTTTAGGTGGACGTGAGAGGTGGCATTCAGATTTTTGCGGATAAAGTAAGGTGATAGCTTCGATAATAATAATTAATTTATGCTCCTTCTTAAATATGCCCGGAACATTAATAAAAAAAATAAAATATTTAAAAATTTAAAAAAATTTCGTTTTTTTTTTTACTTTTTTTGCTTATATCTTTAAAACGATTCATTTTGGAACAAAGTCGTATAGTCATCGTATAATAAAACAAAGATAATTGAATTTTCTATCAGATGCGATTGGTTAACAATATCTTAATTTATCACCCTTGCTGCAAAATAGCAATAAATATAAAATAAGAGAGCAAAACAAGCCTGTCCTGATTCAATGATTTTCCATCACTTAGGTTACACTTGGAACCTTCCTAATTCGCTTAGAAAATTTTTGTAATGTGCTAAAACCGTACACCAAATTTCATTAAAATTGACTTACTAGATTTTGAATAATAATTTTGCAATCTAAACTTTTTTTAAAAAATTAAAATTTTTTAAAATCTTGCACAACAATAACTAGAACATACAAAGATTTGTCCATTTTTTTACATATAAAGAAGCACTCCACCTATCTAATGCACTTTACAGAATTGAAATCGGATTGTTTAAGCAGCCTCAGCAATTATAACAGCAAAGTTATAAACAATTTTTTGGCTTATAAACAAATTAGTCCTGTGGTCAGGAGGGGGTGCTACGGGCTCCTTTATTTAGATGGACTTATCCAAGATTTTTATGTATTTTTGACCCGTAGAACACTATTTTTTTGGGTAACAGTTGATCCGGATGCCGATAAGATTGTTATAAACAAAGAACTTGAGGAATTACATAACATCGATTTTTCGCAAAATAAAACATTTTTTTGTATTTCTTGGGTAATTCTAAGCAAAAAATGTTCTTACAAGTTTTTACGTAGGATGCATAGTTTTCGAGATAAACGCAGTGGAACTTTCAAAAATTCGAAAAATTGAAATTTTTGAACGCGAATAACTGTTGATTAAAAAATAAAATAGCAATTATGCTGACAGAATTTGAAAGTCTAAGTCAAATTATACCGGTTTTAATTATTTGCATTTCTAAAAATTAATTTTTTTATTATTAAACAAAGCTATTTGTTTATAAGCCAAAAAATTGTTTATAAGTTTAAAACATTGCTGAGACCCCTTAAATAATCGTATTTTAATTCTGTAAAGTGTATTAGATAGGTAGAGCACCTCTTTATATGTAAAAAAATTAGGCAACTTCTAAATGGTCTACTTTTTGTTCAGAAAGATTTTAAAAAATTTGAACTTTTTTAAAAACATTTAGATTGCAAATTTATTATGCAAAATCTATTAAGTCGATTTTAATGAAATTTGGTACACGGTTTAAGTATGTTAAAACAAATTTCCTAAGCGAATTATTAAGGTTCTAAGTGCCACCAAAGTGGTTAAAAACATTGAATAACAACAGGCGTATTTTGCCCCCTTATTTTGTATTTATTGCTATATTGCAGAAAAGGTAATACCTTAAGACATTTTTGACCAGTTGTATATCATACAAAATTCAATTATCTTTATTTTATTTCTCAACGACCTTGTTCCAAAACGAATCGTTTTAAAGTTATAAGCGAAGAAAGCAGAAAAAAATCGACATTTTTCGAAATTTTTAAATATTTTAATTTTTTTATTAATGTTCCGTGCATATTTGAGAAGAAGCATAAGTCAATTATTATTACTGAAGGTGTCACCTAACTTTATCTGCAAAAATCCGAATGCCACCTCTCACATCCGAAAATAGACGTTTTTTCACAGATCCTTACTGGTCTAAGAAATTAAGTTTAAAGTCTCTCCTGTAAAATTTTCTGTGAAATGAGATACGAGGTTTTCACACTAAGCTATCGTGAAGTTTTGTTTCGTATCATATTGAAATTTGACACGAATAATAGGGGAGCAAAGTATGCTAAATTTGCAGTCACTCGAGCGTTATGGGGACCTATTGGGTTGTGATTATTAGGTCCTAAAACTAAAAAAATTTAAGTAAAATTTTCCATTTTAGTGGGAACTTTCCACTTTTTAATTTAATTTTCCATTTCCAACAATCGTTTTTTCCGATGATAGCGCCATCTATCCATAGCTCGAAAAAATGTCTCGAATAAGTTGCCTATTTTTACGTATAGAATCCAAATCTGCAATAAAAATTTGGGGCTTCCATTTAAGATTTTAAAGTAACCTCCAACCCCACCTCCGTGGGAGGTCATGTTTGATACCATTCGATATATTTTTCAAAAACATAATGAAATTGTATTTTGCTGTTTTTAGATCTGATGTTTATTTTGCAAAATATCGCGGGTTTGAATTTAAAATTTTAAATTTACTCCCCAACCCTCTCCGTGGGGGGTCATGTTTGGTACCATTCAATCGATTTTTGAAAAATATTGAAGACGTATTTTTTAGTTTTTCGATCTGACGTTCATTTCGCGAAATATTCGCTTTTTTTTGTGAAACTTTTTGATTCACGCATTTCCTTACGCCCCGCTCAAATCGTCAGATTTTTATTTTTGAAATATACACTCTTTTGCATGTATTAAACTTACCTTATCTTAATCTGACAATTTCGAGTATTTTTAAGGATAGATTTTTTTTCGGGCTCCCCATAACGAACTTCCCTGTGTTAAGAGCCAATATATGGCAGAGGTACATCTTCAGGGTACCAGGTTTCTCCCCATATGATAATCTGACGCGCTCAAGTAACTGCAAAAATCCCCGCTTGGGCTCCCCTACCATAAGCGCCGATTTTTATATAAACAAATATGAGCGTTCAAAATTTGAAACTTCATTGTTTATCTATGAAGCATAACGTAAACAATTAACGTAAAAAGTAAAATTATGTATAGTTCATATCATTAGCTACAAAAGGTAAAAGTTTCAAGTTTCTACATTGTAAAAAACAAGAGAATTTAAGCATTTTCCATTAAAATCGTTTTTTTTTTATTTAAACAATTAATAAACATAAAAAAAATTATTGACTATTCGTGTATTGTTCCCGCGAATAAATATGTCTGCAAATTTTCATTCATTTGCATTGAAGAAAAGGCAGTCAAATTAACGTCTAAAGATTTTATGCAAACTATTGAATTAAATAAAAGCGTTTACAAAAGGTTTTTATTAGGCACATTTGTCCGGATCCCACTTTAACTGTGAACGAACGAAGGTGACATTTTGGCATAAATTGGTAACACTTATTTGACAGTTGCGGTGTTGACAATTCAGATTTATTTTTATTATTTACTATATTGAATATTTTATATATTGTTTTATACACTCATGGACAAAAATATTGCATATTGACAATGTGAAATTATCATGTGAAGTGAATTTTTTTGTGCTGCAATCCTTAGCCCTCTACGTGTCATAGGTTTATGATTAAGTTTACGATTGCGATGTTTTAAAAAGTCATATAAATGCTCGATTGGATTTAAATCTGATATCGGCTATATGGTGGCCAATATGATTTTTAAATTGAATCTCATTATGGTAAGTATTCACTATCCTAGTGACATGAAGATGTGTGTTAACATGTATTAGAACAAATATATCCAATATGGCTAGAAAATGCGTCTAAAATGTTTTTAATGTACATGTCACCTGTCATTCACCCAATCACCTACACAAGTTCAGTATGTCCTTTCCAAGAAACACCATTCCATAGTACTATGCCGCCGCCACCACCAAAATTAACGCCCTGTATGCGTTAGACGAAGTTTTGTTAATCATGCTTCCATATGGTGAACGGTATGCCCGTTGTAACCTCATACAGAGCGTTAATTTTCGTGGTGGCGGCATAGTGCTATGGAGTGGTATTTCTTGGAAAATACAATATTTTAGGAGATCGTGTCTTGCCATTTGCCAGCAATATTGGATATGACAGATTCGTTCTAATGCATGATAACGCACTATTAGAATAGTGAATACTAACCTTGATGAGATTCAATTCAAAAATTATATTTGCCACCATATAGTTCATATCAGATTTAAATCCGATCGACCATTCATATGACTTTTTAAAATATCGCATTCAGAAAAGAAATCCTATTTCTATAACACTGGGGGCTAAGGATTGCAGGACAAAAAAATTTCTCTTCACATGAAAATTTAAAAATATGCAATGTTTTGCAAATGCAATCCACTACTGCAATAATTATGTGATATACATATTTGTTTTATAATGAATTCAGGAATTTTTTGTAATTTTGCAGCAATGTCAACTTACGTAGATCTCTGACGTAGATAATGACGTGCAACGGTAAATATACTGTACTAACCATATGTGTAATAACGTCATCTGTCAATTCAGGCTAATTTTTTTTTGATGGTGAAAGTATCGTTAGACATTTCTTCCCATTTGATTAATGCCAATTTGGCAAACCATTTAAATAGTGACATAAATGTCTCGGTACGGTGTACATCAAATACATCATACAAATTATTTCATTATTTGACCACAATAGCTTGAGGAAAGCTTTGGAAGCGCTTAAGGTTAGCTCTAAGCTGGTTCTTGAGTGCAAGAGAGCTCTGATGATGTTGCTCTGACCAACAGGGTTGGCTTAGTATGAGCACCGGGTCACACATGTGTAGAAGGAAACGAACGGGCTGACGCCCTGGCAAGACGGGGCTCATCCACTCTGCCTGTGGAATCCGAACCTGTAATTGGGGTGCCCTTCACTACTGGTCGGGGTAATCTCAAGGAGCTTCTTATGCGGAAGTTCCAGGACTTCTGGGCCAGTTGTGGAGGTATGAGACAGGCTAGGCTTCACATAGTGGGGCCATCCAAAAATCTCACAGCACAACTTCTTCTAGACCGTAGAAGATGTTTCCTGGTGGTCAGTATGCTCACCGATCACTGTAGACTCCGGCGGCACCTTCATCTGCTTGGATTGGCGGATGGATCACGATGCCCGTCTATGCGATGAGGAGGAGGAAAATTCCTCACATGTCCTCTGGAAGTGACCGGCCTTTCAGATGTGGCAGATATTGGGATCGGCCTTTATGCAGCCGAGCCAGGTGAGTGAGTAACCTTTGAAGATACTTGTAGCTTTCTATATGACCGTAAGGTTGCTGAACGATTATACTTCGGGCCGGCATCGGCAGGAGGAGCTCAGATTTGCTGATTCTGATACACATGGGAGCCCGGTGAAGCCTGGGCCCCAGTAACGTCGAAGACTAGGTTTTTATGGACCTGGTCCGTAGGATAGGGGTAATACAATGGCCAGCCGTAGGAGGTCTAAGTGTCTGAAGGGCTCAGAAGTGGACCCTGAAAACATTAACCGTAAATGAACTGGAGGCCTTTAAAATCTGGATATACTGGAGGATCCTCAAGATTTCACGGACATTGTATACCTCAAACGAAGAAGTGCTACATAGAATATGCAAGGAACGAGAAATTGTTACAAGAGTGAAAGTTGGGGAATAAAGCACCCGGTCAAGATGGGGTAACAGTGAAAATGTTGAAAAATGGAGGGAACTTAGAATTCCCTACAGATACTGTTCAACAAAATACAAGAGAAAAGAATACCAGAAAACTGGAATGAAGCAATAACAATGTTATTCAAAAAGGGAGACAAATGTGATCTGAACAATTATAGACCAATAACACTACTGAACACCATGTATAAACTGCTTATAAAAATTATAACAAACAGATTAATTAGTCCAAGTAATGAAGCTTAAAATAGGGCAAAACCTCGCAATTTTTACAGAATGGATCGATTTGCTTGAAAATTTGAGAGTAAGTAGTGGATAGTCCAAGGATCAAAATCTATATGATGCCGAAAGGCGCTTTTACCATGGGGGTGGTTGCCACCCTATGTCGGGGGTGAAAATTTTTTATTATATTTTGACCGCAAAAGTTGGTAAAAACATTCATTCTAAGCAAAAAATGTTCTATACATTTTTTTGATAAAATTAATAGTTTTCGATTTATTCGCTATCGAAAGTGTTAGTTTTATATTAAAAAAATTAATGTTTTTAATCAGTTTTCTGCAAATAACTCAAAAAGTTTTCGTTTTATCAAAACAACTTTGCTTAACAAAAATGTACCTTTTGAAAAAATAAACAAAACCGTTTTTTTAAATTTTCTTTAAGATCAATAGTAATCGAGCTATACTTTATTATATGTTAGCTCTTCTTCGTCAAATGCTAAATATTGTAGTTTCCAAGTCAAAAGACGGGAAAACTATGCATTTTTCGAGGATAACTTGTTTAAACTAATTTGAAGTATTTAAAAATATCTATCTCCAGAAATAAAACAAAGTCTTTAGCTCAAAAATTAAGTGGCTTATAATGAAAAGAATGTCACCCTATATTTTTCAGCGAAAAAGTGATTGAAAGCAAACCCCTAATCACCACCCTGAATAAAATTAGTCATTGACCTTATTTCGTCTTCTTTACTTATGTATAGGTTTTAGAAGTTTAACTGGTTTAGAATGATTAGTTTTTAAAAAAATGGAGTCAAAAGCAAATATCGAATTTTTGAAGGGTGGTAAAAAATTTCCTTTTCTTCAGAATAGAAAGATTATCATCATAGATACGAAAAACTATTTAAATATGAAATTGTAGCTTATTTAATTCCCAAGAACTTGGTTTGCAAAAAATTTTTCTACGGTAAAAATTGAGTGAGCGATTGACAATTAAATCGTATAATAACATGCAAAAATCACCTTTACCAACCCTTTCAAAGTCACCACTTTTTGCAACTGAGGATTTTAAAAGAATTTAATATTAATAGTCTTATAGATCTTGTAAAAA
This sequence comes from Diabrotica virgifera virgifera, assembly GCF_917563875.1. Taxonomy (NCBI): domain Eukaryota; kingdom Metazoa; phylum Arthropoda; class Insecta; order Coleoptera; family Chrysomelidae; genus Diabrotica; species Diabrotica virgifera. The sequence continues at coordinate 112,125,542 of NC_065447.1, read as the reverse complement.
CCTACAAAACTATTTTTTACCAAACTTTCTAAGATAAAAATTAAAAAGGTTATGGTTAAAAAATCAATATATTTTTTTAAGAGAAAAAAAAAGAAATCCAATTGGAAGCATAATAATGTAAGTTAGCTTTGCTTTTAGTCATTGGCCTTATTCATTCTTCTTTATTTATGTATTATTAATAGATTCTAGAAGTTTGACTGGCTTAGAATGATGTTTTAAAAAAACTGGAGTTAAAAGCGAATAACGACTTTTTGTAGTTTGGCAAAAAATGCCATTTTCTTCAGAATAGAAAGATTAGCATCAGTTATACGAAAAAATGTTTTTATATGAAATTGTAGGTTATTTCATTCCCAAGAACTTGGTTTGAAAAAATTTTTTCTACGGCAAAAATTGAGTGAATGGTAAATGAGTATATAAAAAAACATTGATTTTTTCTGTATAAAACTAACACTTTCGATAGCGAATAAATCGAAAAGTATTAATTTTATCAAAAAAATGTATAGAACATTTTTTGCTTAGAATGAATTTTTTTATCAACTTTTGCAGTCAAAATATAATAAAAAATTTCCACCCCTAAGATGGGGTGGCAACCGCCCCCATGGTAAAAGCGCCTTTCGGCATCATATAGATTTTGATCCTTGAACTATCCACTACTTGTTTTCAAATTTTTAAGCAAATCGATCCATTCTGTAAAAATTGCGAGGTGAAATGCTTCGGTTCCTGGACTAAATAGGAAAGCTAGATGGATACCAATGTCGAGATACTAAAACTGGATTCAGAAAGGGACAAAGCGCAACAGACCACTTGCTAACAATGAAAATCCTCATTGAACGCGCTAATGAGTACAAAAACCCCTATATGTTGCTTTTGTGAATTTGAAAAAAGCCTTTGATAGTATTGAACACTGGACCATACAATCCTTGCTAATAAACGGAAGGATCGACTATCGATACACAGAAATGTTGAAAAACATCTACGAAAGAGCAACAAACACAGTAAAACATCCAAAACAAAACAACAAACCAATAAAAATAAATAGGGGAATCTGGCAAGGGGACACAATATCCCCAAAATTATTTACACAAGCACTAGAAGATGTATTCACAAAATTTTAATGGCTCAACAAAGGAATCAACATCAATGGAAAACTGCTGAAAAACCTGAGATATGCGGATGACATAGTGGTGATATCAGACAATATGAAAGATCTTAACGAAATGGTGACACAATTGGACAAGGAAGGAAAGCATGCAAATAGGAACAAGTACAATACAGAAAGGTCAAAGAGTACATATCATTATCATCGGTAGCTCGACAACCCTTTTTGGGTCCTGGCTTGTTCTAGGATTTTCCTCCATTCTGTTCCGTTCCTTGCTTTGTTCTTCCAATTGGTGATCTCAAGTGTTTTCAGATCTTGTTCCATGTATCTAAGTTTGGGTCTTCCCTTTGACCTTCTCCCTACTGGTGTCTGCCTCATTATATGTTTTGGCGTTTCAGTCTCCAACATCTCCTCAACATGGCCCATCCAGCGCAGACGCCCGATCTTTATGGATGTAATCAAGGAGTACATATACCTAGGGCAAATAATGAAACTGAGTAAAGAAAATCAAACAGCAGAAATAAAAAGGAGAATAAGACTCGTATGGGTGGCATTCGGAAAAATGAGCTGTATCCTGAAAAACCAGAAATATGCTCAATACCTCCGCACAAAAGTATATGATCAATGTGTTCTACCAGTACTTATATATGGAGCACAGACATGGACCTTCACAAAGGAAAAGATGGCGAATACTCAAAGGGCAATAGAAAGGCAGATGCTGGGTATCAAGCTAAGTGATAAAAAGAAAAATACATGGATCAGAAATAAAACCAAAGTGAAAGACGTAAACAAACATGCAACTACTCTCAAATGGATTGCAGGACACAACGGTAGATAAAGAAACGGAAGATGGAATGAAGCGATAACCCACTAGAGACCTTGGGACCATAAGAGAGGAACGGGCAGACCACAAAGAAGATGATCGGATGACCTAAAAAGATACGCAGGGATCAGATGGACAGGCTTAGCACTGGAAAGTTTTTAGCAACTGGAGCACAAAGGAAAGTTTTCTTGGGAAAGAAAGGACTAGGAAGAAGATTATTGTTACTAAGAAACATCCGACAATGGACACAACTACATTTTGAATAGCTATTCAGAACATATCGAGACAGAGTTTGCAATTGTAGTAGTCAACCTCGATTGAGGAGAGGGCACTTTAAAAAGAATTTCACTAGAAAGAAGATACATTTTTTCTTTTTTATGCTACAAATCATTTAAAGAGATCTTCGAGGCTGCCACTCAAAACATGCATGACTTCACGAGATAATAAAGGAAAGTGTGTAAGGCGACATATCAATACCTCGTATCGAAAATCATTATCTTCTTGAGCAAATTGCTAGAGAATATTTTGAAGTTCTTAAGGCAATATCCGATATATGTATACTAAGCTGTGTGTACTAAAAACGGTAATGAATTAATGAATCGACTGAACTCATATTTTTAATACATAGTATAATACACTAAAAAAAGATAAGTGCGAACTGTGTGATGCATACACTAATACGGGAAATCAAGAGAAGGAATTAAAACAAAAGTATGAAAGTCACGAGAAAGAAAAGAATCTATCAAGATCTGAAATGAAACAGGATATGAAGAATAACAGATAACAAACATAACAAATATTTTTCCTTGCAGGAGGGCTTGTAGGAGAGCATATGTGGATTCATTTCGCACAATGTGTTCGAAGTACTGTAACTTTCGAGGTTGGATGATGGCATTGTAATGTTATTGTTGTAAGTACATAGTAATAGTTGGTCAGACCAATAGGTAAATTTGTTTGATTGTAATTGAGACAGTCACCAGATGTCACCACCATTTCTGTCAGGGTCGCAACGTCACGCGTAACTAAGATATGTACATCCAAAATGTAAAGACACCAAGTTGGATACGATCCTATTCATAACACCCCAACTCACATACATATTAAGAAAAATAAATACAGAGAGAGTCTGTAATTTGCAATAAATTCAATATCTCAAATACTAATTGTTTTTTTGAAAAATGCTCAGACCCGTCGATTAGTATTTCAAATTGTCCTTTTTGACATACAATAATAATGTATACAGGGTGTCCCAATTTAGAGATATGACGTCATCGTTAATTTTCTTAAATGGCAACACTGTCATTTTGAAAGCTATTTTGATAGGGTGTGTAAAGTTATATACAACTGCAAAATATTAAATTTTTATTGTTTACCATTTACAAGATAATAGTAAATAACAAAGTTATGTCTGTAATTCGGAATAAATTCAATAATTATAATACTAATTGTTTTTTTTTTAAATGCTTAGACCAGTCGATTAGTATTTCAAATTGTCAGTTTTGACATACAATAATAACGTATACAGGGTGTCCCAATTTAGAGATATGACGTCATCGCTGATTTTCATAAATGGCAACACTGTCATTTTGATAGCTATTTCGATAGGGTGTGTAAAGTTATACACAACTGCAAAATTTGAAAATTTTTTCCCTACCATTTACAAGATAATAAAAAATAACAAAGTTATGAAAAACAAGTAATCAAATAATAATTGAATTTAATTATTTCGAATAAACAAATACTCATAATGTTGCCCATTGACAATTTAACAATAATTTAGGGCATCATTATGAGTATTTGCTTAATTGAAATAATTAAATTCAATTATTATTTGATTACTTGTTTTTCATAACTTTGTATTTTTTATTATCTTGTAAATGGTAGGGAATAAACATCTGAAATTTTGCAGTTGTGTATAACTTTACACAACCTTTCAAAATAGCTATCAAAATGACAGTGTTGCCATTTATGAAAATCAACGATGACGTCATATCGCTAAATTGGGACACCCTGTATACATTATTATTTTATGTAAATAATGACAATTTGAAATACTAATCGACGGGTCTGAGCATTTTTCAAAAAAACAATTAGTATTTTAATTATTGAATTTATTCCAAATTACAGACATAACTTTGTTATTTTCTATTATCTTGTAAATGGTAAACAATAAAAATTTAATATTTTGCAGTTGTATATAACTTTACACACCCTATCAAAATAGCTATCAAAATGACAGTGTTGCCATTTAAGAAAATCAACGATGACGTCATATCTCTAAATTGGGACACCCTGTATACATTATTATTGTATGTCAAAAAGGATAATTTGAAATACTAATCGACGGGTCTAAGCATGTTTCAAAAAAACAATTAGTATTTGAGATATTGAATTTATTCCAAATTACAGACTCTCTCTGTATATGGAAGAATATATTTAGAAATTGAATTAATGATGTCATGCTACTGTACATTATACATTTATAATAGCATGACATCATTAATTCAATTTCTTAATATATTCTTCCACATATTTTTTTTTAATATGTATGCGAGTTTTGGTGTTATGAATAGAATCGTATTCAACTTGGTGTCTATGCATTTGGATTCATCGTAGTTACGCCAGACGTTGCGACCCTGACAGAAATGGTGGTGACATCTAGTGACTGTCTCAATTAGAATCAAACAAATTTATTTATCGGGTTGACCAAGTACGAGAGGTGAATCAAATATAAACCGACCTTTGCTAATAGCTTTTTATTGAATTATAAATACAACAATTAAACAATACTGAGCTTCACCGATGAGGCATAAGGATGCTGAAGTAGCTATATGGAGATGGTGGTCCAACTCTGAATCAAATATAAACAAAACCTGCCTTGATCTTTTTTTATCTAAATTAAACAATACTTCATTTTTCTATATACATTCCTTCTTTCTGTATGCATTTTTCCCAGCGGATAGGAAGTTTCTTTATTCCATTTTGCTCCACTTGATTATCATCATCAAAACGCGCTCCGCCTAGTGCATCTTTTAATGGACCGAACATGTGGTAATCACATGGTGAAAGGTCAGGACTGTATGCAGGATGTTCAACGGAAGTCCAATGCATTTCCGCTAATTTTTCTTGTGTTAGGGCAGCTGTATGTGCTCGGGCGTTATCATGCAATAGCAACACATCTAGTATAGGACATCCCCGTCTTTTGGACCTATAGGCAGCTCGAACACGGTCCAAAAGACTACAGTAGTAATCGGCATTAACGGTTCGTCTCTCATGAAGAAAATCCAGCAACAAAACGTCACGATAATCCCCAAAACACTGTCGCTAAAACTATGCCTGCAGACAAACGAGTTTTCGCCTTTATCGGACAATCTTCATCTTTTTTTCTCCACTCCTTACTTGCTCTATTAGACTCAGGTGTATAGTGATGTACCCAAGTCTCATCGCATGTCACTATACGCTGTAAAAATGCATTTCCTTCTGCTTGCTTACGCGTCAGCAGTCTTTGAGAAATTTCGACACGAGAAGTTCGTTGAACTTCATTCAAAAGCCTTGGAACTTTGGAACCCACCTTGCCGAAATTTTTCGAAACCCAAGTTTTGTCCTGATGATTGACTGGACACTACCATAGCTTATTCCTACTGTTTGTTGAATTTGTGTTATGGTCAGTCGATCTGCCGCAATAAGGTCACGAATGGTGTCAATATTTTCCTGAGACGTGCTTGTTTTTGGACGTCGTTGATGACTTCTGTTTTGCACGGTATCTCGTCCTTCACGAACTTGTCTATGCCAAAATTTCACTTTTGTAATGGACAGTGTTGATTTCCCATATTGATTTTTTAATCTTCGCCAAATTTCAGCGGGACCAACATTTTCTTTTGCAAGGAATTTGATAACAATGCGTTGTGCAACCGAACATGGCACTACTCTCTCGCTCATCGCAACAGTAACTGACCGCACGCCATTAGAAAAGGGGCGTTAGCGCGAATTCACACATTAGACTATAACCTTTCACCACAGCACTAATTTAGACATAATAATCAGTTTATGCTAAGTGGGGACGGGAAGGTCGGTTTATATTTGATCCACCCACGTATTACTATATAAACAATGATGATGGTCAGTAGCTCTCGGTTCTTCTTCATTCTTCTGAGGACCTCGTCATTTGTAACTCGGTTAGTCCAAGGGATTTTAAATATTCTCTGATGTGACTATATGTCAAATGTTTCCAATTTTCTGTACATATCTGCGTTCAAAGTCCACGATTCAACAAGGACATAGCATCGCAGCACTTTTATACCAAGAGAGAGGTTGTGGCTCTTGATGAAGGCCCCTATCCGGTTGAAGGTGGATTTCCGATGCGCTCTCTTATCTTTTGGTTTTTGGTCCATTCTTCATTTATTGTGGTGCCGAAGTAGTTGCAGTAAGTCACTATTTCTACACGGTTTTGAAAGTACTCACAAGTCACTGAAAATATAGGCACTCAGCGACTAATTCATTAGATTCTAACGGGTTTTACCAGTTGCCTGAAGCTTGTAACTTGTGCTAAAGGATTATTTCATTATATACGCGAATTTTTCCTTTACAAAAATGGTTTATAAACTTAGCTTTTAATTCTAGTTTGAAGGATATGACAGTGATGCAACAGGTAAAACTTATGGTGCATCAATACCAATCTGGAAAGCTCTAGATCAAAGGGGAGACGTATTGCTAGCTTATGAAATGAACGGTGTGCCCATTCCTAGAGATCACGGTTTTCCCGTGAGAGTTATTGTCCCAGGCATAGTGGGTGCGAGAAATGTGAAATGGCTTGGTAAGTTTTTTATGGATCAGAAAATTTAACGTAAAAAATATTGATCTCTGATGATATTAGATATTTAGTGGTATAAATAAAAACGGAGTATAAATTGACGAGTATGTTCTCATGGGTGTGAGCATAAAGTATAAGTTTATACTCTATTTCATATGAATAAAATACATAGTGAAATAACTCCAAAATTTCGTATATGGAGTTATTTATAAGGAAATTTATTAAAATATATTTCGTATATGCGTCCGCAGGATAATACTGCACGTGCACCCTGGGTAAACTAAAGAACTAGCACAAGAGGCGCCAGACAATCTTTTTCAAGATCCTGGCAGAAGAATATCGCAGTTTTTTTATAGTAATTAAAGATGACACAGTTAATGAATGGACTTTCCAAGGAACAAATAACAAAAGAAATTGGATCCAATGTAAGAGTTTGCCAATTAAATACAGAAGGTATAAGTAGAACAAAATCTCAAATTCTATACAGACTATTAAAAGATAACGATATTGATCTGGTTGCAATACAAGAAACACACACAGAAAACGAATTCCAATTGAATTCAAGAGGAAAAATCCCCGGCTATGATCTACTAGGTAACCAACAGGGTACCAACTAAATTTTTGTTTATAAAAATGAATTATTTATAATGTATTGTTATCTTTATTTGTATACAAAAACTGTGATATATAGCCATACGCTAAATAAATATAAGGAAATGTTCATTAACTCTTGTTTTATCGATACCAAAAGTATCGATACCGAAAGTATCGATATTATGTTGTACTATATTATAGAAACAAGTCAAAATTGTATTTTACATTAGATTAGTTTTAATATTTCTTTACAATATTATCTCTATTTCATATACAGGGTGAGTCATGAGGAACTGTACATACTCCTACCTCGTATAGAGGCTCCTATGGGGAATAACAAGTGACCATTAAAAAGTGTCTGCTCCCATTGTTTAATAATATACAGGGCGAGTTTCGCATTTTGACAGAAATTTGTATTCGTCATAATTTTTGAACGGTCAGATCGATGTGTCTCTTATTTTGGTCAATCGTTACACTATTACCACCTAATCAACTGATTTATTCAAACTAGAAAAAAATCCGGTCCGGCTTTAAAAAATTAGTTCGTTTGGGTCTTAGAAAAAATTTCACCATGTATACGCTTTTTGAAAACTCTAATATGAATTTTACAAATTAGACAAATTGGCAATTAAAATGGCATATTAATTTTTTTCCGCACACGATTACTTAATTTTTTATAAAAAAATCAAATTTGACTATAAATTAAAAGTTTGGTAAAGTGAACCATAGATTTAAAAAAATTAAGTTTTATTACAAAAATTAATTTTTTTTGAACAAATATTTAATTTATGTTACCTCTCAGTCAACTGATTTATTCAAACTAGAAAAAAATCAGGCCCGGATTTAAAAAATTAGTTCGTTTTGGTCTTAGAAAAAATTTCACCCTGTATACGCTTTTTGAAAACTCTAATATGAATGTTACTCTAATATGGCATATTTATTTTTTCCCCACACGATTACTTAATTTTATATTAAAAAATCAAATTTGTCAAAATCGGAATTTTAACCTAAAAATGAAAAAAAAATTAAATCACGGTTTAACTCGTTACAACTCTGTTCCATTTTAATATTTTTTTTCTGAAATTTTTACAGCACATATCTCTTACCATTGTGAAGACTATGAAAATTGTTGTAGACTTTCAGTTTTCTTCTAGTAAAAGTTATGAATTTTTAAAAAATAAAAGGTGCAGATTCGTGAATTGCAAAGTTAAATCGCAAAAATTAAGTGAAAAAATTTAAAATTTATCTATTTGATCACGTCTATGTTAAACTATAGAGTCCAAAAGAAGTGTTATGGGGAGTTTTAGATCTAGACGTGTTATAGAAAAATAAATAGTAAAACTTTTAATTTTAAGAAAAACGTTGTTTTTGTAAATTAATTTTTGTAAAAAAAGTTAATTTTTTTAAATCTATGCAAAAACTTTGCCAAACTTTTTATGCATAGTAAAATTTGATTTTTTAATAAAAAATTTAGTAATTGTGTGGGGAAAAAATAAATATCCATTTTAATTGCCTATTTGTTTAATTTGTAAAATTCATAATATACACTTGCGATCATAAAAACCGGGTCACTCGATGAATTATTCAAGTTAGATGTCTCGAATTTTCTAAACCTGTTGTCCGATTTGAGTGATTTTTTTAGTATGTTATAGCCTTATTCTTTAACAATATCGCCATAATAATATTGTTGCTAGACAGGTAAATTGTCATTGAATACCGGGTGTAACAATCATACTGTGTTTATTCCTCAAAGTTCGAAACACCCCGTGGAATGTTTTAGCATTGATAAAATATTGAAATTAAAACTCGATTGTAACCTTAGGCTTTCTTAACATTTTCTTTTTCTATTTATTTGTTTATGTTGACAATAAAAAAGTTAGGCACCTTAACAACTAACCATGTTCTTCATCAATACAGGGTGTTTCTAAATAAGTGCGACAAACTTTAAGGGGCAATTCTGCATGAAAAAATACTGACCGTTTGCGTTATAAACGTATGACCGCAAATTCTTCGGTTTCGATATACGGGATGTTGAATTTTTTCTTACAAACTGACGATTTATTTATTGCTCTAAAACCGGTAGAGATATGCAAATGAAATTTGGTAGATGTTAAGAGGTAGTTATTGCCCATTTTTTGACATACAATTAAGAATTTTATATTTACCATTGGCGTGCATACGGGATGTATCTAAAATGTTTATACCCGTATGCACGCCAATGGTGAATATATAATTATTAATTGTATGTCAAAAAATCCACAATAACTGCCTCTTAAAACCTACCAAATTTCATTTGCATATCTCTGTTGGTTTTAGAGCAATAAATAAATAGTCAGTTTGTAAGAAAAATTTCAACATCCCGTATCTCGGAAACGAAGCATTTGCGGACATGTTTATAAAGCAAACTGTCATTATTTTTTCATACAGAATTGCCCCTTAAAGTTTGTCGCACTTATTTAGAAACACCCTGTATTGATGAAGAACATGGCTAGTTATTAACGTGCTTAACTTTTTTATTGTCCAACATAAACAAATAAATCAAAAAAGAAAATGTTAAGATAGCCTAAGGCTACAATTGAGTTTTAATTTCAATATTTTATCTCTGCTAAGACATTCCACAGGGTGTTCCGAACTTTTAGGAATAAACACAGTATGATTGTTACACCCGGTATACAATGACAATTTACCGGTCTAGCAACAATATTATTATAGCGGGATTGCTAAAGAATAAGGCTATAACATACTAAAAAAATCACTCAAATCGGACAAGAGGTTTAGAAAATTCGAAACATCTAATTTAAATAACTCATCGAGTGACCCGTTTTTTATGATCGCGAGTGTAGTTTTCAAAAAGCGTATACAGGGTGAAATTTTTTCTAAGACCCAAAGGAACTAATTTTTTAAATCCGGGCCTGACTTTTTTCTAGTTTGAATAAATCAGTTGATTGGGTGGTCCCATAAATTAAATATTTGTTCAAAAAAATTAATTTTTGTAATAAAAGTTAATTTTTTTTTTAATCTATGGTTCACTTTACCAAACTTTTAATCCATAGTCAAATTTGATTTTTTTTTATAAAAAAAATAAGTAATCGTGTGCGGAAAAAAATAAATATGCCATTTTAATTGCCTATTTGTCTCATTTTAAAATTCATATTAGAGTTTTCAAAAAGCTTATACAGGATGAAATTTTTTCTAAGAACCAAACGAACTAATTTTTTTAAAGCCGGACCTGTTTTTTTTCTAGTTTGAATAAATTAGTTGATTAGGTGGTAATAGTGTAACGATTGACCCAAATAATAGACACATCGATCTGACCGTTCAAAAATTATGATGAATACAAATTTCTGTCAAAATGCGAGACTCGCCCTGTATATTATTAAACAATGGGAGCAGACACTTTTTAATGGTCATTTGTTATTCCTCATAGGGGCCTCTATACGAGGTAGGAGTATGTACAGTTCCTCATGACTCACCCTGTATTCAATCAGACAATCTTTCTAAATATCTCCTGGCAGAAGTATATCGCAGTTTTTTTAGAGTAATAATTAAAGATGACACAGCTAACGAATGGACTTTCCAAGGAACAAATTACAAACGAAGTTGGACCCAATGTAAAAGTTTGCCAATTAAATATAAGTAGAGCAAAATATCAAATTCTATACAGACTTTATAATGTATTGCTATCTTTATTTACATACAAAAACTGTAATATAGCCATACGCTAAATAAATAAATTTCATTATTTTACTAGATACATGCAGCGACACTTCTAATATTTTCTTTATGAACGTTAGATTTGTAGTTGCTGACTATAATTCATACAGAAAAATTTTGAGTTGTTTCTGTATAATACTCCTACACAGATTCCCTTGAAAACATTTTGAGGGATTTGAGGCCGAAAAATGATTTTTTCAAATGATTTTCTCAGATGATTTTCTTTGATACTCATCATAAGTTTATTGTAGAAAAAATAATAGTTTCTGAGAACGAGAGTGATTCCCATTGGCAACAGAATGATTATAAAGGATTTTCACCATCGGTCGACTGGGACACTGTTGACTTTACTAAATCTCCCGCTATTCAGGAATTACCAGTGATATCTGCTATCTGTCAACCTACAGCGAATGGTGCCGTTAAAGTAGAGGATGGAAAAATAACGGTGAAAGGTAATCACCTTTTTAAATAAAAGAAGCCAACAGATATAGTCTTGAATTTGTGTTTTAGGATATGCCTGGTCAGGAGGAGGACAGAAAATTGTTAGAGTTGACGTTACGATAGATGGAGGAAAAACGTGGCACGTTGCTAAATTCGATCATCAAGATAAAACACCTCCTCCTAAGCATTGGTCTTGGACATTGTGGTCGATTGAAATTCCCGTTGATGCAAATTTAAAAAGTGTAAGTAGCTATTTAAATCGTGTTTATAGTTATAAACGAAACGTTGTTCCATTTTACTACTATCCGTGCGATAGAAGATGACAAATATATGGTTTTTTGCCTTTTAAAACCATTCGCTTAACGTTTGTTAAAGTCAAGAAGCCTTCTTATAAAAATTTGCTATATTTGTTTTGATAATTTTGAATTTACTCCTTGATCCAGTTTGGATTTGCACTTGCAGTGAGATGAAATGTTTGAAGGTTGGAAAAACAATTAGAACGTTTTGTGTATTTTTGTGGAAAATAAGAAAAACCTGCCTAACCTAACCATTTTCCTGCCTTTTCATTTATTTATTGATTGATTTATTGACCCTCATTTATTTTTATAAGATGAGGAGTTACACTCATAGTGAAAGGGAGGAATGCATGGTTTCTTCTTCTTCTTTTTGTGTAGACATGACTGTTTTTCAATGTGCCTCCAGTAAGTTGTTCCATCGTTTCACTTCCCACTGATCGTCATCCTATTGAGAACAGTCTCTCGTCGTATTTACTACTGTATTTGTTGTCTTTGGCTTATACAGTGCGCTGGAATAAGTGTTACCCCCTTACTAACTTATTTATTTTTAGCACATAAGCAAAACGCTCGGACAGGTCGATTTTTAAAATAATCATAGTATATTATAGCATTAATGTTTTGAACTTTACGCGGTCCCACTTCAGGTGACAGTGATAACTTTGATTTTTTTAAATGGGAAAGTACACCATGTGACACCTTTTTGAGACCGTAGGCGCAAAATTTCGGTCGAATTATTTTGAAATGTATTCATGTTTTTCGAATCATGGGAAAACTAATAAGTATTTTTGAAAAATTTAAGCTCAGATTGAAATATTACAGTATTATCGAGGGTCAAAAGTCCGTGAGAACTTCTACATATAATGATTATTTTAATAACTCACAGGGGTGAAAACAAAAGAAAATTTAGTCGGATTTTTAATTTCAAATATATCATTCAAAAGAAATTTTTGTTTATTCTATTCTATAGTACAGTCAGTCATTGAAGCTTTTTAGCTCAGAAATTTTTTACTATAAACCGATTTACATGAAATTTTGGAATTAGGCTTATCCTACCCTTAACTTCAAAAGTGATATTGAGCCGAACTCCGTTTTCAACCTGAGGGTGGTTGCCACCCCTTTTCGGTGGTGGATTTTTTTTTCAAAATAACCTCAGATATCGATAGAAGACCTAATTTTAAGTAAAAACTGTTGTATAAAGTTTTTTCAAAAACCCAATGCTTTTCATGTTATTGGCAATTGAAAATTCGGAAATTTCTCACGATTTTCAACAGTTTTTTGCAAATATCTCCAAAAATATGCATTTTAACGATAATATTATAATGAACAAAATTGTAGCAGGTAAAAAAATAAACAAATTGGTTTTTTAAAGAGTGTTCTAAGTGCAATATTAAGCGAGGTATTGAAGATCAAAACCGTTTTTTATTTTGTGTGAAATTTGGTCGATGTATTCAATGCCATCTAGCGGAGAGCTAATAAATTTTATGCATGCTAATGAGAAAGGGTTTTATAGTGCTTAAAATAAGCTTTAAAATGAGCACTGTTAAAAGTCTGTTGTAGGTAAAATAAGTGCGCCGTAATGAAAAAAAGAGGAACATCTAATGGGTTTTTTTTAATCAATGGATTTCCACCAAAATTAAAATTAATTGTATTCCGTCTAGAATTAACTTTAATATAAAGAGTTTGGACTGGCAACACGGTAGTCAAACGAAAACAAATATTGTATTTACCGTCTGCAATAAACTTAATTTTTGAGAGTTGTAACGGGAAATAAGTTATTAAAAGTATCCAGTGAACAATATAAGACATTAAGTTAAGGTTAGTGATAGTTAAAAACATTAAAATCGGTGAAATAACATCAAAATAGAACCAAGGACATACAAAAAGTAAGATCGCTAAAATTGTTAAGCCTGTTTAACAACAAAACGTAGTCACGAAACTCTGGCCGATGAAATTGCGACGTTGCCGTTGTGAGTAGATTTTCCAGGTAACCACAGAAAATAACAACCGATAATAAACATACAAAATAAATACGGTAAACGCTGTCTTCTCTGCACTGTTGAGGTGGAAGACAGTGTTTGGCGCCGGAAAATGGAAAGGTATCTGGAAACTTTAGACAGTGATGATACACAGTCAGAAGGAGGGTCAAAAAGGAAGGACAGATATATGGATAACGAAGAAAATGATATTTTTAGAAAGAAAAAAAAGTTCTCGAGAACACCAACAAAAAATCAAGAGAAAAGAAATGAAGAAGCAAAAATTGATCAATTATTAATAATGGTGAGCCACCTCACCGATGACATTAAGGAAATAAAAAGAAATCAAAAAGAAAGCAAGGAAGCAATAGAAAAGCTCGTTATAGAAAACAGAGCGCTGAGAAAAGAAAATGAGGATCTAAAACAAGAGAATATAGAAATCAAGGAGGAACTCAGAGAAATAACAAACCACATGGAAGTTATAGAAAAACACCGACGAATAAATAACGTAGTCATGAACGGTCTAAGGATAGACACTAGTGATGTAACGAATGTCATTTTTTTAACATTCGCGAATACGAATGTGAATGCGAATATCTGCTACTGACATTCGCGAATGCGGATGCGAATGCGAATGTCCAGTTTTTTTAATTTGTTTCTATTTTTGTAATGTTTCCTAAATTTTTAATGAAAAGTTAATTGATATTTAGTGTAAATCAATCTGAATCTTAAGCTTTATTACATAATACCAAATAATAAAAAAAAAACGTGAAGGCTGATAATGTGATTATACAAGGTTAAGTTCTATCTATCTATTGCCCTTCATTTGTCCAAAGTTGAACGTAGGCCTCCCCCTTACTTTTCCACTCTTCTCGGTTCAGTGCTAATGCTGTCGATCTGGTCGCTGCGTATCTCTTTAGGTCATTCGACCATCTCGTCTGTGGTCTGCCTCTTCCTCTTTTGTAGTCCCAAGGTCTCCAGTGAGTTATCGCTTCATTCCATCCGTCTCTTTGTCTGCTGTTGTGTCCTGCATATTTCCATTTGAGAGTAGCTGCATGTTTGAGGTTAAGTTACCTTTTCTTAATAAGAAAAAGATGAGAAGTGAACCTAATATTATCTTAAAATTATTTTTTTTCTGGTTTTCATATTCGCAAAACATTCGCACAAATTTCGCGAATGCGGATGCGAATGCGAATATGCAAAAACATGCGAATATTCACGAATGCGAATGCTAATACGAATATTCGTTACATCACTAATAGACACATATGAGCAATCAGGGTTAAAAGAAACAACTAACAATTTCATCAAACAACACTTAGGAGTAGAGGTTAAAATAAGAAATGCTCACAAGCTAGGAGAAAAAACATGCCTCATTGAATTAGAAAACCAAGAAGAAAAAAGAAAAATAATGGAAAAAAAGTATAAGTTAAAAGAAATAAGAGGGCTGAAGGTATATATTAACGAAGATGCAACCATAAGAGAACGAGAAATACAGAAAACAATTAGAAACATTGCTCAGGAAGAAAGAAACAAAGGAAATGAAGTCAAGATTGGAGTAAAAAAAATATGGGTAAACAACAACGAATGGAAGTGGAACGACAAAGAAGGAAAAATGATCAAAACAACATCAAAAAACTAGCAAACAATTGTACCATGGGAATAACGATGACGACACAACTACAGAAAAAGGATAACGATAATACAAAAACAGGACAAAAGAGAAAAAAAATGAAAACCGGACAAAAACACAAGAGGACATGTCGAAAAGAACACTTACTTTTAGGAACATGGAATGTAAGAGGCACATATGGAGAAGGTAAACTTAAACATCTAGCGAGAGAAATAGAAAAGTTCCAATTTGACATAGTAGCCTTGCAGGAGACGAAACAGCTGGGAAATGATATATTAGAAATAGAAGATACAGTGTTTTTTAATAGCGGCGGAAAAAATAGAACATTAGGCACAGGTTTTATGCTACGAAAAGAACTAAAGGAAGCAATAGTAGAATTCAAACCAATATCAGATCGAATATGTAGTATCAGGATCAAGGGAAAATACCAAAAAATCACTCTCATAAATATTCACGCACCATCTGAAGAAAAAGATAATGATTTCAAAGAATCTTTTTACAGTGAACTAAATAGAACAATCGAAAGTATACCCAGATACGACATGAAAATTATTTTAGGCGACGCAAATGCCAAAATAGGGAAGGAAGAAGTATTTAGACCGACAATAGGAAAACATAGTAAACACAATGAAACTAATGAGAACGGACAGTTCCTCATAGATTTTGCAAGAGAAAAAAATATGATCATAATGAGCACATATTTCGAAAGAAAAGAAATACACAAGGAAACATGGATATCACCAGATAGAAAGACCAAAAACCAAATAGATCACGTGCTGATCGAAAAAGAAGAGCAGCAATGTATAAAGAAGATTAGAACATACAGAGGACCAGATGCCGACTCCGACCATTACATGGTGGGTATCAAAATGAAGCAACTGATACCTGAAAACAAAAACAAAATAAAAGAAAAGAAATGTATAAATAAACCAATTCGGTTTGCAACAAAAAAAGAGCAAGAAACATACAGAGAAACAATGGAAAGAGAACTAAAAAAGATACAAATAAATAACAAACGGAGAACAACTGGGAAATCATAAAGCAAGTAATGAACAAAGCAGCAAAAGAATGTAATAAACAAGAGATTAAAAAGAGGAAGGAGTGGTTCGACATAGAGTGCCAAAAAGAAATAGAACTAAGACAATCACTAAGGATGGAAATGATCAAGAAAGAAACAACAGAGACGCATAATAGATATATAGAACAAAGACAAAAAGTAAAGAGGTTGTTGAGAGAAAAGAAGAGAAACCACTTAGATAATAAGCTAAAAGAAATAGAAGAGAACTACAGAAATAAAGAAATAAAAAACCTTTATCAAGGTGCCAGAAACGAGAAAAGAGGATACCAGCAAAAACCCATATTCGTTAAAAACAAAGCTGGAGATAATATAAGCGGTGAAGCAGAAATAGTAGAGAGATGGAAAGAGTATTTTGACGAATTACTAAATGGCAAGAATAAGCCAAACCAAAATGAATCCATAGAAGCAGAGACAGAAAATGAACGGTTAGAAGACATAGAAGATAATCCACCGAGCAAAGAACAAATCGAGGAAATAATTAAAAATCTTAAAAACAACAAATGTCCTGGAAGCGATAACATAACAGCAGAGATGATGAAATATGGTGGAAAATTGCTGAATGATTGGATACATAAAATCATAAAAGATATATGGTTAAAAGAACGAATACCAGAGGACTGGAAGGAAGCAATTATCTGCCCATTACATAAAAAAGGCGACAAAACAGAATGCAGTAATTATAGAGGAATAGCATTACTAAATACCGTATACAAAATCCTAGGAAAATCCATAAAAGACAAACTTGAAAAAGAAGCTGAAAATATAATAGGCGAATATCAGTGCGGATTTAGAAGAGAGAGAAGCACAACGGACCAAGTATTCGTAATCAGAGAATTACAAGCAGAAGGCTATGAACACAACCTACCAACGATAGCATTATTCATCGACTTCCAACACGCATACGATAGAATAAAGAGGAAGCAATTAAAAGAGGCGCTTGAGGAATTGGGAGTTAGCAGAAAGTTACGTAACATGATACATCTTACTCTGGAGAATACAGAAAACAGAGTCAAAATAAACAATCAATCATCAGAAAAAATTATAGTAAACGAAGGATTAAGACAGGGCGATCCTCTGTCATCTTTACTCTTCAACTTATGCCTAGAAAAAATAATGCGAGAAGCGAAAATCAATAGAGAAGGACTCATATATCAAAGAAGACACCAAGTTCTGGCGTTTGCGGATGATGTGGTGTTACTGGCAAGAGGAAAAAAAGAGCTACAGGAGATGGTACAGAGAATAGTAAAAGCAGCGAAGAAAATGGGACTGTATATAAATTCAACTAAAACAAAATGTATGGAGTGGACAGATGGTCAGTTTAGGAATGGACAAAAGTTTAAAGTAGAAGTAGAAGAAGGAACATCATACGAATTCGAAATGGTAGAAAGATTTACATACCTAGGGGCAATAATATCACGTAAACCTATCATTATAGAAGAAATACAAGCTAGAATAATGGCAGGCAATAGAAGTGTACATGCGCTTAATGCAATGTTGAAAAGCAAGTTTCTATCAAGAAGGGCAAAAGTACAGCTATACAAAACAACTATACAGCCAATAGTAACATACTGCAGTGAGACATCGACAATGACAAAAAATGAACAAAATTTACTGGAGATCTGGGAAAGGAAAATACTAAGGAAGATATATGGAGGAAAAATAAGGGACGGTTTATGGATGAGAAGATCAAATGATGAGTTAAAGCAATTATACAACCAACCTAATATAATAGGAGTGATAAAGGCTCAGAGACTTAGATGGCGAGGTCACATTGAAAGGATGCCAAACACGAGGACTCCAAAAAAGGTACTAAACTACACTATAACTTCAAGAAAGAGAAGAGGAAGGCCGAAAAATAGATGGAAGCCAGACGTCGAAAAAGATTTGGAAAGAATGGGGCTAGAGGGCCAAAAAAGAAAAATGAGTAACAGGAAGGAATGGAGGAAAATCACATATCAAGCCAGAGAAGAGCTCAGCACATAAAGAAACGTGAAAATGAAGAAAAAAAAACAAACTTTTCAAGCCATGGGCCTCTAAGGCCTTTAGTGCTATTGTATATATACACACACCGGCAAAATTAGCCGAACACGTTAAAAATGGGACATGTTTGATGTCTCGTATTTCATAAACCAGTGGTCCGATTTGAGTGATTCTTTTAGTATGTTATAGCCTTATTATTTAAGAATATCGGTGTAATAATACTGTTGCTAGACAGGTAAATGTCATTTTATACCGGGTGTAACAAGCATACTGTGTTTTTTTCTTAAAATTCGGAACACCCTGTGGAATATTCCAGCATATATAAAATATTAAAATTAAAACTTGATTGTAGAATTATTCTTTCTTAACATTTTCTTTTTTGATTTATTTGCTTATGTTGGAAAATAAAAAAGTTATGTGCTTTAACAACTAACCATGTTTTTTATCAGTAAATCCTCATAGTAGGGGAGAAAAGTATGCTAAATTTGCAATTACTCGAGCGCTCTTGGGACCTGGAGTGGATTGTGAAGAGTGGCTGCTACAACCAAAAAAAGTTAAGTTTTCCATAAAGTGTGGGACTCTCCATTTTTCAATTTAATTTTCCATTTCCACCAATCGTTTTTTCCGATTATAGCGCCATTTATCTATAATAGGAAAAAATGTTGCGAATAAAAGTTGCTTATTTTTACGTCAAGGATCCAAATCTGCAGTAAAAATTGGGAGCTCCTATTTAATATTTTAATGTAACCCCTTACCCCACCTTCGTAGGGGGTCGTGTTTGGTGCCATTCGGTAGATTTTTGAAAAATATTGAATGGGTGTATTTTGCAGTTTTACGATCTGATGTTCATTTCGCAAAATATCGCAGGGTTCGTATTTATAATTTTTAATTTACCCCCCACCTTGTAACCTGTTAGAAGAAGATTTTCTGTTGAGTGAATGCACAGAGAGTGATAAACTCCAACAGAAGTAGGAAAAAGAAGATCTACTTAATGTAGCCAAAGGAACAAAAATGTGTGGCTTCTACGTTGGAAGAAGCTGAAGTAACTAAAATACTACTTCGCAGTAGTACTTGTATGGGAAGATGTAAAGACAAAGAGTATAGACTTGATATAGGACTGGAGATGGAAAATTATGAATAGATAGATGTAACTTGAATAGCTAGCTCAATATGCAAGAGAATGGCCACTTGACACTCAAGGAAGGATTCGGCCAATTTGCACGGCTATTTCTGGCTGGACAATAAATTAAAGGAAATGACAATGATGGCTAGAAAAGAAGATATTAAGACACTGTTCACAAAGTAGATAAGGTAAATATAATAATATAATGAAAATAGAATAAATTTTTGGGCGCCAGAAGAAGGATAACTGGGTTAACCCTCTTCCAGGTATTCTACGCTGCTATAGAGTATATTAAATTTGTAGTACAAGTAGGTTAAATGTTATTAAAGATTATTAAGTTATAAAATATATTATCAAGATAAAGGAGTAATAAGAAAAAAAAATCACAATAAATGTATATTTATTGAATGTAACTACCAGATTTTCACAATCTCCGAGTTAAGACAAGTAACTAGTATGTAACTCTAACATGACAAAAAAAAAATACTAGTGAAAGTCATTTACAGAATTACCTTACAAATATAATCTAAGAATAATCTTAATAAGGTTAGAAAATCTGAATAAGGGTACCTCTAATACAGAAAGTACAACTTACACTTGGTTAGCAGTAACTACCCTCACCCAATAACAATGGTACGAATATCATACGTACACTTAATTCAATACTACCTGATAATATGAACAAGATATTTAATATATGTATGTACAACTCAATGAGTTGACGGGTACCAAGTCCCTAAGTGAACCAACGGAGTTCTGGATACCAAAGATCCTTTTACCGACTCGTGGTTCTTAATAATAATGGCAAGTAAAACTAGTACCTTCCTGAGGGGATGGGTACTAGGGATTTATTCGAATTTAATATAAAAATTAATAGTTAAAGTTAAATAATTTGAATAATAGAAATTTTTAATGATATTTGAAGTTAATTTGAAAAATTTAATTTAAAATATACTAAAATAATTAAAGGAGTTTAAATAGTTATATAAAAGGGAAACAAGCCAAAGAATAATAAAAAAATATAAGAGTACCAACACTATTGTATGGGAAAGTATCTGAGCTCAGAGATTCTCACCATGGAGGTTACGCAGCTTTGGGGAACGCTATCAATTATTATACTGTTCTGTAATACTATAAAAATCTTGAAAAGGGAAAGGTTATGTGCAATAAATTTATAAAGTACCTATATGAATAAACTAAGTATCCTGAAAATCACAAAAAACCAGTCTAAATTTTTACTTAGAGCAAACCGAATGTTCATCAACACAAACCCCTTTTCACAATCTTCCAATGTTCCTTGCGGTGCGTTCCTTGCTGTGTATTCCCCAAATTGACCGGGATGCAATGAGCACAAGGGGGTGCTAACTCCCTCTTGCAACTGTCCTGCTGGAGGTACAAGAAAACAGGTGAAAAAAAAACCAGTTGAAGGTACAGGCGAAAAAGATAGATATGGAGATCTTCCAGGCTGGTCTTCTAGTGACCGTCTCTCTAGAAGTGGTCTACCTTGGTGGTCTTAGGTTTTCTTTTTTTTTTTATGATTTCATAGTGGTGGCTAAAAAAAACACATATGGTATTACTACCAATCCACCAATGTGTCAAAAAGAAGCAAGAGAAACGAGGAGGTGTTTTTATTCCTATGGGAATAAGAAGAAATAGGTCATTAAGTCCAAAAACTTGAATGACTAGACAGCTCGACTCTTTATTAAGTTGTTATCAGATGACCTTGTTCAAATAACACATGTGATTTTCAATTTGGCTACAAGATATAATTACTGTGAAAAAATATTTCATTATAATATATACACAGGTATATAGATATATTATACAAGGATGAAATATAGTATGATTAGGCAATGGATACTTGTTTGATCATGGTTCAAAAGATAGGAGATCTGTAGACTTAAAAGGAATATAAAAAAAATTGAGTTTAAATTAGCTCTATTTTCCAACAGAAAGCACAAATTAGCAAAGAATATTCAATTATCTCTCGATGATTTTGATCCATGAAAATAAACCATAGAAACCATGAACATAGACGACATGAAACTTAATTAGCAAGTTAGTCAAGAAAATTTCAATATGGCGGAAAATAAATTAATAAAATTTTTTATTTACCAGGCCGGAACTCATTTTAAATCTGCATTCAAATTCTTCAACTTCGTATTCACTAATAACTTTATATTCCCTAATGCTGGATGGATTCAATCTTTAATTATAATTTGGATCTTGAAATTGTGGGTAAAATATCAAGCTACCGACCTGCCACTCCGACACACTTCTAGAAAGCCAATGCCCTCTCGTTAGCTGGCTGACGATCTCCGTGGGCAATTCAATTCCCCTCTCCCATCGATACGCTGTCAAACGCAAGCAAACCAATGTTGCCACACTTAAAATGTGACGTCACAAGCATTTAAAATTCTGTGATGGTGTTATGTTATATTTTAATAACCATTGAAAGAAAATAATTCTAAAAATAATGAAATAATATCTTCCCATCAATAATGGATTCTATAAGGGGCGGAACGTCACATTCCCTTTTGACCACGAGAAAAAAAAATTTTAATTAAAATTTTTTTTTTTTTCACATATTAAACTAAAGTAGTAGTACTTAGTGTATCATTCCCCGTTGATTCGCAAGATTACAAATAATCACAACTAATAATCAAGGGAAAGCAGGATGGTCACTGCAGCAACTAACAGGAATTGCAAAAGATGACCCGAAGTCCTAGTAAACGTGACTGTTTTTTTTTTTTTTTTTTTTTTTAAAGCCAAACAACCTACAGATGAGATTTAATTTATAATGACAAATAAGTGTCGAATTGGCAGCAAATCCAAAGTTGTACTATCCCTGGACATCAGATTTATAAAGGGTATATCCAAGGACGAACAACCAGGCAAAGGTGTGAGCCAATTCATACCCTAACGCAAGTAAATATACTAAAGTCACCAAATAAATCAATAACTAAAATTAGTGAAGAATAATCGAACACTCAATCCAAAATTGGAATAACAATGGACACCAGATTTGTAATGGCATATCCAGAGAAGAACAATCAGGAAGATTTATGGAACAATTCTCACCAATACCGAATAATACAAATAGTAAACATACCAAACGAATCCAAACACATTAACCAAACTAAATGTGGAATTGGACACTCAATCCAAAATCGGACTATCAATGGACACCAGATTTATAAGAGCATATCCAAAGAAGAACGATCAGGAAAATTTATGGACCAATTCCCACTAATACTAAATAAATAACTAAATTAGCTCTACATCTTCCCTCATTCGGTAATATGAGCCTATCTAAACTAAATAATAAAAATGAAGGGTAACTTATAAGTACTATGACTCTATGGTAAATACAAAATATGACGGGAACGAGCTCCCAATTTTTTTTTATAAGACTGTATATTCATTTGAACATACATAGGATTATCCAGGAGATATTCCTGAATCTAAGCAACAACTAATGCCTGAGGATAGAAGAGGGAATCTACTAAAAAGAAAATCAATAATTTGTCCCGACGGGTTGATCACTAACATTACGACTCTACGTATATGGATAATCAAAGCATCAATATACTATGAACTAAGAGACATAAAATAAGCAAACTAAACTTCCCTATTATCGTGTGAAAACGTGCCTGGAATATCTGGACTAATTACACAAGAATGGTTAGGAAATGTTGCGCACCGTTTCCCGACCGGAAATATTATCATGCATAAACATCCGCATACTCAACCATGAAAGACATGGATTACGAAATCGGATAGCAGTGATCAGTTGCTGAATTTCGAACCCACGTATTCACCAACTTTGAGCATTAACAGACTAGTTCATAAGAAGAAATATGAAAGACTCAAGAATTCATCTATAAACCAAAATTCCAAACTCATTCCAGAATTATACTGTGGAGAAAATAAGGATCTGAATTATTGTAAAGTATCTAACATGTCCGTGACAAATGTCAATAGCGTAACCCAATAACAAATTAAAAACCCCATCTTTCCAATATGGCAAATCCAATACTTACATGATATAAAAATAATATAAAAAAAATAATAATAAGTAGGTAATCAAATATCCAAAATATAACACATAATCTAAGATATGGTAGTGTAACATAGTTCCATTTCTATTCAGCAAGAATACTTGTATGAGCCGACATATCCAAATATCTAATAATCAACAGCCCTTTTATTATAAGAGGTTGAGTACACAAACTAAAAGTACAAGTGGGGATTATCAACTTGGTAATACTATTGGCTGGATTAGTACTTGAGAATATTTGTCCATGAATTAAAATGCAATTCATAATACAGAAAAAATGATAAACTCATACAAGCGGTATTACACAAGAATTCGGTACCTAATAAGTAACTAATAAGTGAGAAGTCATCAAACCATGCCGAAGGTTAAAAATTATGCTATGGTCCTGCACTCTCTGGTGATTAAAAATTTAGACTAAAATACTATACCATAATAAAACGAGCTAAAGGCAAACACAGGAAGATATTAGCTTAAACAACCCTAAGTTAATCTTCTTCCGATGAAGTTGAAGAATCAACATCGTCCATGGTATTGTCAGGCAGTAAATCCTTTACATGAAATTGACCAATTCGCTTATTAGTCAAATTGTCCTTTAATTCATAAATCAAAGGAGATATTACCCTTAAGACAGTACATGGGACATACTTCTGGCAAAACTTTGCAGAAATGGCATCACCCTTACTGGATTTGACAAAATTGCGCTTTAATACTCGATCACCAACAAAGAATCGCAGATCTCGTTTCCTCAAATTATAGTGCTGCTGGTTCCTTAGGTAAGAAGTTTTTAACTTCTTCCTAATGTCTGCGAAAATATGAGGTAACGTCTGGAGATCATCTAAGCGATGAAGTTTCTCAGATATTTGAGGAAGATTTTCGGAATTGTCTGAAATTACACCAAAATAATCACCTGATAAAGCAACATTCCTACCAAAATTCAGATATGCTGGAGAGCACTGGGTAACTTCATGGACAGAAGTCCTTATGGCTTGAGCTATGGAATGAATATATTGATCCCAAGCTCTGTGATCTGGGTATGTATAGGACCTTAGAGCTGTGACAATACTGCGATTTACTCTCTCAGTATGGTTTGCTTGTGGATGGTAGGCAGCATTATAAAAGGTCTTCTGAACCTTATATTTAGCTAAAAGATCTTTAAAGGCCTTTGATACAAACTGAGGACCATTGTCACATGACACAATTTGGGGAACACCGTACACCAAAAAGACTTGTTCCTCCAAATATTTCAAAATTGCTGGAGTTGTGGCCTGACGAAGAGGACAAACTAAAGGAAATTTAGTGAAATAATCCACAACTACCAGGCAATAGGTATTACCCTTGTAGCTCCGAGGATACGGTCCAATGAGATCCATTGAGATCATCTGCCAAGGAAAATTGATGTTTCTGAAGGAACCCATAAGTCCAGCTTGTGGTAGGTTACTTGGTTTGCAAGTAGCACAAACCATGCATTTAGAAATGTACCTTTTAATAGACTTCCGCATGCCAGGCCAATAATATAATTCAGCAATGCGGTGATATGTCTTATAAAACCCAAAATGACCAGCTGTAACTTCATCATGAAACATATGCAGAATATTTTCCCTATTTGGCGTAGGCACAACTATTTTCCACTCCGACATGTTGGATAAGGACTCTATCGGACTAAAGGTGTGTTTGTACAGAACATTATTCTCTACCTTAAAATCAGGATATTTTTGTGGGTCTTGAGTAACCCTATCAATCATATTCTGATACCACACATCAGGGGTTAAAGAAGACAGATCTAGGACATTAATATCGTGGACACGTGAAAGAGCATCTGCAACCACGACCCCGTTTGCCTTTCTATGGACAATCTTATATGAATAGGCAGCCAGTTTACATATCCATCGAGAAAGTCTCTGAGAAGGGTTTTTCATACTATGAAGCCATACCAAGGAACTATGGTCCGTAATTATAGTGAAATTACGACCTTCCAAATAATAACGAAACGCTTCTAACCCATGGATGATAGCTAAGAGTTCTTTCTCTGTGGTTGAATAGTTTTTCTGGGCCTTATTCAACTTCTTACTAGTGTAAGCTATTGGGTGTTCAGAGCCATCCTTCAACTGAAATAATACGCCACCAGAAGCAGTATTAGAGCAATCTGTCATTAGATAAAAATGCTCATCAAAATTAGGTGACATCATGACCGGAGCGCTCGTTAAAGCATCTTTAACGCGCCGAAAAGCTTCATCGGCCTCAGGAGTCCAAGTAATGGTCTGTCCCTTTTTCCTGTTCTTCAAAAGATCAGTAAGAGGAGACAACAAGGTAGAGTATGACGGTACAAACCGACGATAATAGCCACACATTCCCAATATCCTACGGACTTGGGTGGTGGTCTTAGGTATGGGAAAATTTTTAATAGCTACTATTTTCTCAGGATCAGTCCTTAGCCCCTGGTTATCAACAACATAACCCAAGAACTTAAGACTAGGACGACAAAACTGACATTTATCCAAATTGATCGTCAGATTAGCTTCCTTAAGACGTAAAAATAACTTATCTAAAATTTCCATATGAAGGGAAAAATCGGGAGTGACAACCAAAATATCGTCCAAATAATAGAAAACATAGGGCTCTAACTGTGGACCAATGACTAAATCCATCAGACGACACATTGTCTGAGGAGCAGAAACAAGACCGAAAGGCATGGTGACAAACTGGAATAATCCTTTACCACTGACAGCAAAAGCAGTATACTTCTTGCTCTCTTCACTCAGTGGGATCTGTAAGAAGGCCTTAGACAAATCAATAGAAGAGATGTATTTGGCATTCTGAAGTTTGCTCAAAATCACATCTATTCTGGGGATAGGATAAGCATCCCTGTTCGTTGTGATACTGTTTAGTTTTCGACCGTCAAAGCAGATCCTGAAGGATCCATCCTTCTTCTTCGTTAACCAGAGTGGGGAACAATAGGACGACGTTGAATGTTCTATGATATTTAAAGCAAGCATCGAATCTACTTCTTTTTCTAAATCTGCCTGCCAGGCTTGAGGTATGGGATACTGATACAACCTAAAAGGAGTGGGATTTCCCACTTCGATAGTGTGAGATATTAACGACGTACGACCTAGTTTGTCTTTTGAAGAAAGAGTAGTGAATTTAGAGATCATACTCTCTAATTGCCTTTGTTCGGAGCTTGATAAACTAGCAAAATCATGAATAGCACTAAGGGTAGATAAATTAAATTCAGATATGGAAAAAGAAAAATCAGAACAACTTAAGGTGCTATTGAAAGCATTGAAAAAGTCCATACCTAGAATTATAGAATTCTGCACGGAAGGAATAACATAGAATGTAATTTCTCTACATAAATCGGCCACTGTGATTTCAATTTGGAGTTTGCCTGTAATGGACTGAACTGTACCATCTGCAGTAGATACTTGCAAAGATGAAATGGGCATAATGGGAATACTAGAATTTTTCAATAAATTTAATGAATGTGCCCCTATCAAGGAAATATTAGAGCCACTATCTAACAAAGCTAAACACGATTGTCCTAGAATTTGAATAGGGAGATATGGCCTATTATCATTTTGTTTCCTAACTAATAAAGAATTAATATCTAGATATAAAGTATTTGGTTGTCTAGAACCGTTATAGGGAACTAACCTAGACGTATCATCATCATTAACAAAACTAGAATCTAATATAGATAATGGAACTACATCACTATCACAATTATTATTGTTACGTTGAACACTACCAATCAAAGAAGAATTTGTAAATGAACATCTGTGATCATTTGAATCAAGCGAATCTAACGTATCATCTATAGAAATTAATTTCTGGTTTAATTTTGTTTTGTGGTGTGTGCTGTTTTCTTGAACGACACCCCTTTCCCTTTTCGTGAAGATGGGTTTGGGTTGCTGGATGTGCTTGGTCCAGCAGTTTCGTTTGACGATGGGGTTGGATTCCCTGATTGGGTGTTGGACGGAGAAACGTTCAGGGGACGGACCTCCGACGTCTCGTTTCCCGAACACTTAGAACAATTCCTTTTAAGGGTGTTCTCTCGGCCACAACCATGGCAGAAAATACGACTTTGAGGAATTGCACAATTGTAAAACGGATGACCTGGCTGATCACAATTCCAACAGACAAGAGAACTAACAACCGAAACATTATGATCATGGCCCTTATTTGGCCAAGAACGTTGCCTAAAGGAAGTTGGCTGAGAAGAAGAGTTAGAATAGGATCGAGATGTGGATGGAGGTTGCGAAGACCAGGATAAAGTTTCCTCCAAACGTTTGCACTTTATAGTAAGGTCATCAATGTTCTGAATGTCCATAAGAGCTAATTGTTGATGATAAAAGGGTAATAGACATTTAAGGATGATTTTAATTTTAGCTAAATCTGACAAAGGAGTGTCTAAACGACTACACATACCTAATATAGTATTAATAAACATAGTAACAGATTCCCCAGGTTTCTGCTTATGATTCTTAATTTGATCTAGTAGGTCGTCCTGGAACGAGTACGGAAGAAAATCTGACTTCAACTTTTTAATCAGATCAGACCAACAAGAAAAATTACCCCTATTATTCCTAAACCAGGTAAAAGCTGTCCCGGTGAACAGTTCAGCAGATGCAGCAAACAAATCCTCTTCAGAAACACCTCTAGATACTCGAAGACATTCAACCCTTTCCAAAAATGACATCACATCAGTGTGCTGTTTTTCACCTGAAAATGAAATACCCCATTTGTGTACTTGCACAGGTTTGGAGTAAGTGAAACTAGATACATTGACTGGAGCATTAGGAGTAGAGGTAGCTATGGGGTTAACTCTAGAATCAAGTTCACCCTCTAGTGTTAATATTCTAAGAGAAACAGATTTCTTGAAAGGTTCCTGTTCTTCGGTAGGACAGTGTAACAAGTGTACACGGGCAGAAATATGGCCTAGACGAGATGTTAATCGCGCATACTCTGTATCCTTTACAGTTCCCCTAAATTTTTCGATTTTTTTAGACAAGCTGTCCAATGTTTCAGAGATTCCTTTCTGTTGTTCCTCAAAAGGGATGGATACAGCTGATATTTGGAGAAAACTCCTATTGCCAGCTTCTTGTTTCAAAGCACCTCTCAGAAGATTGCGTTTTTTATCGACAGTTGTCGACTCCTCTGGCATTATGTCCCTAATCTTTAATTCATAATCCAGTTCATCCACCAGAAGATGTTCAGCTTTAAAAGCACACATGATGAGAGCAAAATTATTGACAAGTAGTCCAAAGAACAGAAGTATGAAAGATACCTAAGTTTGCACGCAAAATATATATACCGAGAAAATATTCGCAACACACCAACAAAATCAAAATGGCCAGCAAAAAATATATATATATATATAATGAAGTATATAATCAAATAAATAAGATCAAATAAATATATAAGATCAAATAAATGGATAAATAATCCAATAAATAATGTATACTCAAGTAAACCTACTACCTAAATACTGGAAGTAAATTTTTATTTATATGTAACTTACCACCACTTTGGAAAAAATATATATAATAATAATCAATGCTTAGTTGTACCTCCAACTATACCACTATTGGCTGAAGGAATAAAAATTACCTTATATGAATTATATTATTAATAGCAATATTAAATATAAGTTCCCAATAAAAAATTCAAATTTAACCCAGAATGTAAGTTGCACAAACCTATACTATAATGAGGTCCCAAAATATAAACAAAAATCAAAACAGCGTATAAGAATACCTGATATGTATCAGAAATTAAAAATAAAATAAATAAGTAACAAGATGTGTATAGAGATACCAAACGGAAATAACAAAGAAACTTGAGATAAAAAGAGAAGAATTGACCTAAATAAGTACTGTCTCAGACCAAAAATAAGGCCCCACGTTGGGCGCCAATGTAACCTGTTAGAAGAAGATTTTCTGTTGAGTGAATGCACAGAGAGTGATAAACTCCAACAGAAGTAGGAAAAAGAAGATCTACTTAATGTAGCCAAAGGAACAAAAATGTGTGGCTTCTACGTTGGAAGAAGCTGAAGTAACTAAAATACTACTTCGCAGTAGTACTTGTATGGGAAGATGTAAAGACAAAGAGTATAGACTTGATATAGGACTGGAGATGGAAAATTATGAATAGATAGATGTAACTTGAATAGCTAGCTCAATATGCAAGAGAATGGCCACTTGACACTCAAGGAAGGATTCGGCCAATTTGCACGGCTATTTCTGGCTGGACAATAAATTAAAGGAAATGACAATGATGGCTAGAAAAGAAGATATTAAGACACTGTTCACAAAGTAGATAAGGTAAATATAATAATATAATGAAAATAGAATAAATTTTTGGGCGCCAGAAGAAGGATAACTGGGTTAACCCTCTTCCAGGTATTCTACGCTGCTATAGAGTATATTAAATTTGTAGTACAAGTAGGTTAAATGTTATTAAAGATTATTAAGTTATAAAATATATTATCAAGATAAAGGAGTAATAAGAAAAAAAAATCACAATAAATGTATATTTATTGAATGTAACTACCAGATTTTCACAATCTCCGAGTTAAGACAAGTAACTAGTATGTAACTCTAACATGACAAAAAAAAAATACTAGTGAAAGTCATTTACAGAATTACCTTACAAATATAATCTAAGAATAATCTTAATAAGGTTAGAAAATCTGAATAAGGGTACCTCTAATACAGAAAGTACAACTTACACTTGGTTAGCAGTAACTACCCTCACCCAATAACAATGGTACGAATATCATACGTACACTTAATTCAATACTACCTGATAATATGAACAAGATATTTAATATATGTATGTACAACTCAATGAGTTGACGGGTACCAAGTCCCTAAGTGAACCAACGGAGTTCTGGATACCAAAGATCCTTTTACCGACTCGTGGTTCTTAATAATAATGGCAAGTAAAACTAGTACCTTCCTGAGGGGATGGGTACTAGGGATTTATTCGAATTTAATATAAAAATTAATAGTTAAAGTTAAATAATTTGAATAATAGAAATTTTTAATGATATTTGAAGTTAATTTGAAAAATTTAATTTAAAATATACTAAAATAATTAAAGGAGTTTAAATAGTTATATAAAAGGGAAACAAGCCAAAGAATAATAAAAAAATATAAGAGTACCAACACTATTGTATGGGAAAGTATCTGAGCTCAGAGATTCTCACCATGGAGGTTACGCAGCTTTGGGGAACGCTATCAATTATTATACTGTTCTGTAATACTATAAAAATCTTGAAAAGGGAAAGGTTATGTGCAATAAATTTATAAAGTACCTATATGAATAAACTAAGTATCCTGAAAATCACAAAAAACCAGTCTAAATTTTTACTTAGAGCAAACCGAATGTTCATCAACACAAACCCCTTTTCACAATCTTCCAATGTTCCTTGCGGTGCGTTCCTTGCTGTGTATTCCCCAAATTGACCGGGATGCAATGAGCACAAGGGGGTGCTAACTCCCTCTTGCAACTGTCCTGCTGGAGGTACAAGAAAACAGGTGAAAAAAAAACCAGTTGAAGGTACAGGCGAAAAAGATAGATATGGAGATCTTCCAGGCTGGTCTCCTAGTGACCGTCTCTCTAGAAGTGGTCTACCTTGGTGGTCTTAGGTTTTCTTTTTTTTTTTTATGATTTCATAGTGGTGGCTAAAAAAACACATATGGTATTACTACCAATCCACCAATGTGTCAAAAAGAAGCAAGAGAAACGAGGAGGTGTTTTTATTCCTATGGGAATAAGAAGAAATAGGTCATTAAGTCCAAAAACTTGAATGACTAGACAGCTCGACTCTTTATTAAGTTGTTATCAGATGACCTTGTTCAAATAACACATGTGATTTTCAATTTGGCTACAAGATATAATTACTGTGAAAAAATATTTCATTATAATATATACACAGGTATATAGATATATTATACAAGGATGAAATATAGTATGATTAGGCAATGGATACTTGTTTGATCATGGTTCAAAAGATAGGAGATCTGTAGACTTGAAAGGAATATAAAAAAAATTGAGTTTAAATTAGCTCTATTTTCCAACAGAAAGCACAAATTAGCAAAGAATATTCAATTATCTCTCGATGATTTTGATCCATGAAAATAAACCATAGAAACCATGAACATAGACGACATGAAACTTAATTAGCAAGTTAGTCAAGAAAATTTCAATATGGCGGAAAATAAATTAATAAAATTTTTTATTTACCAGGCCGGAACTCATTTTAAATCTGCATTCAAATTCTTCAACTTCGTATTCACTAATAACTTTATATTCCCTAATGCTGGATGGATTCAATCTTTAATTATAATTTGGATCTTGAAATTGTGGGTAAAATATCAAGCTACCGACCTGCCACTCCGACACACTTCTAGAAAGCCAATGCCCTCTCGTTAGCTGGCTGACGATCTCCGTGGGCAATTCAATTCCCCTCTCCCATCGATACGCTGTCAAACGCAAGCAAACCAATGTTGCCACACTTAAAATGTGACGTCACAAGCATTTAAAATTCTGTGATGGTGTTATGTTATATTTTAATAACCATTGAAAGAAAATAATTCTAAAAATAATGAAATAATATCTTCCCATCAATAATGGATTCTATAAGGGGCGGAACGTCACAACCTCTCTCCGTGGGGTGTCACAAGCCCCCACGGAGGTGGGGTGGGGGATTTAATTTAAAATCTTAAATAGGAGCCCCCAATTTTTATTGCAGATTCGGATTCTTTACGTAAAAATAAGCAACTTTTATTCGACATATTTTTTCGAATTATGGATAGATAGCGCTATAATCGGAGAAAAATGATTGTTTCAAATGGAAAATTAAATTAAAAAATGAAAATACTCCCACTTTATGGAAAACGTAACTTAACCTTTTTCTGATTTTAGCACATACTCTTCACAATCCAATAGGTCCCCATAACGCTCGAGTAACTGCAAATTTAGTATACTTTCCTCCCCTACTATGAGGATTTATTGATGAAAAACATGGATAGTTGTTAACGCACATAACTTTTTTATTATCTCACATAAGTAAATGAATCGAAAAGAAAAATGTTAAGCAAGCCTAAGTCTACAATCGAGCATTAATTCTAATATTTTACATATGCTATAATATTCCACAGGGTGTTCCAAACTTTAAGAAAAAAACACCAGTATGATTGGTACACCCGGTATAAAATGGTATTTACCTGTCTCGCAACAATATTATTACAACGATATTCTTAAATAATAAGGCTATAACATACTAAAAGAATCACTTAAATCGGACAACTGGTTTATGAAATACGAGACATCAAACATGTCCCATTTTTAACGTGTTCGGCTAATTTTGCCGGTGTGTGTATATAAAGAGTTTGATGGATTCTAGCAGTTTCGCTATTTCGAAACACATATTTTTTGAAAAAATCACGATTTTAAGAAACAAAATTTTTCGAGTTTAAAACAAACCACCTTCTTTTCATAATATCTCAAAAATAATGAAAGGTACGTTAAAAAGTGTAATAGTAAAAAAATAGGCTTTTTTGACAAAAATTTTGATTTGTTTATTTTTCCTATCACACAAAAATTGACCAAAGATATGATTGATTAAAGAATACGATTAATTTTAATTTTGATGAAAATGGCACTTATAAAATCCATTGATTTAAAAAAACCATTAGATGTTTCTCTTTTTTTTTAATTACAGCTCACTCATTTTACGTACAAAAGACTTTTAACAGTGCTTATTTTACAGCTTATTTTAAGCACTATAAACTCCTTTCTCATTAGCATGCATAAAATTTATTCGCTCTCCGCTAGATGGCATTGAATGCATCGATTAAATTTCACACAAAATAAAAAACGTCTTTGATCTTCAATATCTCGCTTAATATTGCACTTAGAACACTCTTTAAAACACCAATTTGTTTATTTTTTCACCTGCTACAATTTTGTTCAGTATAATATTATCGTTAAAATGCATATTTTTGGAGATATTTGCAAAAAACTGTTGAACATCGTGAGAAAATTCCGAATTTTCAATTGCCAATAACTTGAAAAGTATTGGGTTTTTGAAAAAACTTTATACATTTTTTGAAAAAAAAATTCCACCACCGAAAAGGGGTGGCAACCACCCCCAGGGTGAAAACGGAGTTCGGATCAATATCACTTTTGAAGTTATGGGTAAGATAAGCCTAATTCCAAAATCTCATGTAAATCGGTTCATAGTAAAAAATTTCGGAGTTAAAAACCTATTTTACGCTTCAATGACTGCACTACTAAGGGACTTTCAGGCCTCGGTAATAATGTAATCTTTTATTCTGCGTTTAAATTTTTCAAAAATACTTATTAGTTTTCTCAGAATTCGAAAAAAATGAATGCATTTAAAAACAATTCGATCGAAATTTTGCGCTTACGCTCTTAAAAGGATTAAAGTATTATACATTTTTGTAATCAGTATTTCAAACGCTTTTACATGAGCTATCACATGATGTACTTTCCCATTTAAAAAAATCAAAGTTTTGCCTGTCACCTGAAGAGGGATCGCGTAAAGTTCGAAACATTATATAATATACTTTGAATATTTTAAAAATCGACCTGTCCGAGCGTTTTGCTTATGTGCTAGAAATAAATAAGTTATTAAGGGGGGCTAACACTTATTTCATCGCACTGTATGATCGTTTCATTTTACTCTTCCGTTTCTTACCCAGTTCTTGATGTTCTGCACCTTGCATCTCCGTCGTATATCTGTAATATCAGCTCTGTCCCATAGTGCCTTACCATGGATTTTTTTGTTTTTTTTTTTTTTCGTTTGACACATAAACGTCAAATTTTATTTATTAATGTTAATATAGGTAATGTTAAATGGTAGCTTACTATTTTGTATTTGACATGTCTACCCAATAATATGTATTATATTAAGTTGGACACATGGCGTGTCTACTTAAGTTGGACACATAATTATTATGGGAAAATTTTTTATTTTTAATTTTATAAAAACAATATTCTTCATAAAAAGTTTTGCGTGGTCTAAAACCTAAGTTTCAATAATCAAATATCAAATTTTATCTATATTATACGAGGTATGTCAAAAAACATGAATTTTGCTCAAGAGTAAAGTGCCTTTATTTATCACAATAATAAAAAATTGTTTTTATGAAAAGTTGTTTGGAATTAAAATTATGTTCTAGTATATGCAGTATCCTAATGAAAAAAATAATATTTGAATTTTTTTCTCAACTTATTGATACCTTAAATAATTTTCATTAATAACTCTTTCAGTATTGATTTTACGAAAAAAGTTATTCATAAAAAGCTCTTCATGGTCCAAAAATGTAACCATCATATTAAATTTTAAATTTTGTACGAGGTAGATCAAAAATATGAATTCGCTCAAGAGTAAAATACCTTTATAGTTCACAATA
The DNA here is from genome assembly GCF_917563875.1 of Diabrotica virgifera virgifera. NCBI lineage: Eukaryota > Metazoa > Arthropoda > Insecta > Coleoptera > Chrysomelidae > Diabrotica > Diabrotica virgifera. The sequence goes on along the minus strand of NC_065447.1, from coordinate 112,090,474 downwards.
TTTCAATTAGAGGGATATAATTGCATATTAAAACATAGTTTTTAATTCTAGACAACTTTTCGTAATAGCAATTTTTCATATAATGAATCTAAATAAGTAAATAGACAACGTTTTCGTTATGATAATGCTCGCATTTTCAGCTTGTTGTATATAAAATACGTGTAATAACTTATTTCAGGTAGAAATTTGGGCGAAAGCAGTAGATTCTTCATACAATACTCAACCGGAAAACGTTGAAAATATTTGGAATTTAAGAGGAGTGTTAAGCAACGCCTATCACAAAGTTAGGGCAAATCTAAAAAAATGAACAATCTAGTTTTAAGTCACTTCTTTTTTATGTATTGAGAGTATTAAGAAATTGCTTAATAATTTTTGAGATTATATATGTATAAGGCGAACAAAGAGTCAAATAATTTGTTGGTTGTTGAGAATTGGTATATATGAAAGAAAATATATATTTAAATTAATTAATTGTTGTTTTATTTTTATAACCAATAAAAAGCTTAAGAGGCTATATCGGCGCGTCATCAATATTTTTTTTCTAAAGTTCTGCTAACTTTCAACAGTGCGTCGGCAATACGACAGTGATAGTGACGCTATACTATCAAAAAAGAAAGCACACTATTGTGATAACAGTAATTATTATACTCATAGGCGCGCTAAATGTTGCAAAGTCAGCCAAGTTCGATTTCTTGTTATAGATAATCCATTTTTAGTAATTCCAATGTGACACAATATAAAAAGTGGGATTAAAAAGTTTATTTGAAGAAAGTGTATTTACTTTGTTCTTTTAATGGCGGTACAGACTCGCTTTTTTAATATTTTATTTAATTAATTGATGTATTCGACTGTTACTTGATGGAAGTTTATTTTATCTAACAATAAAACACTGAAAACGTTTGTTTTCTATACTTCCACAAAATTTATTACAACTAAGTGACTACAGCTGTTTCGGCAGAGTGCCTTTCTCAAGTGATTTAGTTTACTATGTGTTTGCCTTTTTAAAGTCTTTATCGACTTTACAATTATATCTGTATTTTTCAATTTATTAATTTCCATAGATTCTAATAAAGATAGCTTAAGACCTTTATTTTGAATATGCAAAATTGGAAACTGTTCATTAAAAGAATGATTATGATCTAGAAGGTGAAGTGCGTATGTAGAAGTGTCTGTTTTTCTATTGTTGAAAGCCCTTTTGTGTTCTGCTATCCGTTTGTCAAAGGTTCTGCCAGTTTGACCACAAGAATCTACAGGTCGAGCAAGTCTCGTAAATTTCACGATTGCGAGCCACGCTTCACGCAACCGTGTTTGCGTACTTGTGTTTCGAGTTGCGTGGTCGTGCGGAGTTATATTTACCAATTCGCGCAATCGTACTTGAGACGCTGTGTCAGGTGAGGTGTTTGAAAATTTGTGTAACTTGATACTTGATTGCTTGATTCTGTGGTGTGAAGGTTAAACTTTTGTTTTATTTTTTTTTTGTTTTGTGTTTTTTGAAGATAACACAGAAAATACAAGAGGGCAGCATACTTTGCAAAACAACTGTTACAATTTGAAATCAACAATTTGTTAAGTTGTTGTCTTGCAGGTAAAAAAAGTGACTTTTTAAAAAAATTATATCTTGGAAACTAAAAATTATTTTTATTTATAATTGAAACATGTAAAAGTATAGTACTCTCAAAAAAATTTTAGCCAAAAATATTCATTTTTGTAGAGTTGACTGCAATTTTTCGACAACAGCCCTTTTTTGCATAACAAGTCCAGTCTCATCTGAAATCAAAGTTTCTTGTAGTTTATACCGCTGGCTAGTGAATGAACAAAGGATTTTTTATTAGATGAGGTCATTTTTGTTTTATAAAAAAAACTACTTTAAAAATGAGAAAAATTGGGGTCAAAAATGTGTTTAAACTTATGTAAAATCTTCAAATTTCATTTTTTTTAATTCCTTCGTTCATATTCTAGCCAGAGGTATAAACTACAAGAAACTTTTTTATTTCAGATGAGACTGGACTTAGTTATGCTGCCAACGCAAAAAAAAACTTAAACTCTACAAAAATGAATATTTTTGGCTGAAACTTTTTTTGAGACTACCTAAGTACTATACTTTTACATGTTCCAATTATAAATAAAAATAAATTTTAGTTTTCGAGATATAATTTTTTTAAAAAGTCACTTTTTTTACCCACAAGACCTATGTAACCCCTTAAAAAAATGTTTGGAAGAATATGTTTGATGGCCAAGATGCATACATATATTTAGAAGGAAAGTTCCTGATTTCTGTAGTATAATACATAATACCGAAGAGGAAGTAGCCCTAAGCGTCGGACTCCACTTGCGATTTGTAGTTGTGAAGATTGAACACATTCTTTCAAATAGAAGTCAATCCATGATTATTTAGTCACAAATGGATTGACTTGTATTTGAAACAATGTGTTCAATCTTCCTGATTACAAATCGCAAGTGGAGTGCGGCGGTAATAACACCAAAATATTCCATAGAAGGTACACAGACATTGAAAAATTCCTGGAATATCCCCGAAAACATGTTCCCTGAACATCCCAGGAAAATCCTGTGTCAGCATTTTAAACATTACCTGAATGTCTTATTGGAACATTCCATGAATGTCCACGAATGTTCTCTGGACATTCAAGATATATTTTGTAGACATGCCCTGGATATACCAGAAATACAGTGATGAGCGCTCTAATAACCGGCAAAATAGCACAAAAGATGTATTAAGTAGTGCGATAAAAAGACATGAAACTAGTCGAGCTGGGAAATTTAGCGATATTAACTTATACATTTAGATTGTATTGATTTTGTACCACCTTCAGATGTATCAGACGAGTTTGGAAACTACCACTGTCACAGTGACAGTTTTAGTTGACATACTCCTCCGATATGTGTAAAGGTGGGATCAATATAACGTAAATTTAAAGGTTAATTTCGCTAAATTTCCCAGCTCGACTAGTTTCATTTCTTTTTATCTCACAACTAAATATGTTGCCCATATTTTGCCGGTTATTAGGGCACTCATCACTGTACATCCTTGCTGATGTGACAATACCTCCTATCTGTTTTTTCATGAGTTTTGTATGAGAGATGGAAAAACATGTTTTAAGGTCACCTCCTGTGTTCATATGTAAGTTTTGACTTGTTTTGTAGTTCATAGATAGTTTAATTTACTACAAAACAAGTCAAAAAATATCATATGAAAACAGGAGGTGACCCCAAGACAAGTTTTTAGTCTCTCTTACAAAACTCATGAAAAAACAGATAGGATGTATTATTACATCACTGACGATATGTGGCCATACCAAATAATACATCCTTGATAAATATAAACATTTTTATTGAACAAAATCTTTTCATACATTTTTTTAATGCAATTTACTGATATTCCTAAATATTTCAAAAAAATGTGTCACATTTGCTTTGTAAACCTTTCTTTTGCCTTTCGTAGCCACATATTCCGTTTCCTTCCTGGTTTTTTTGTAGACCACTTCTCTCAGCTGATTCTAAAAAAATAAAATAAATGGTAATTTTTCTATCCTTTACAATTAACAATCAGAAGAAATATTATTTACAGATAATGATATGCATAATAATAATAGGTTTGTTCTAGCATCAGTTTGAAACCATCAGCGAATAGTGGACCAGCGCGAGTAGAGGGGATCGCATTGGTGACTGTATTATGTTCTTTTACTGACCAACTGTTTGCTGATGGTTTTTGACTAGTTTGACTGTTTGCTAGAACAAACCTAATAATAATGAATATTTTGTATTTTGACAATGACATCTGATGTGGAAGTCAAAACATTAATAAAATTATTTTTTCAAGTTAACTTTCACATGCGTGTCTTAAAATTGTACTTTTAATACTTATATCATAAATAACTATTAAAACTATCTTAAGAGGAAACAGTATCGATCAACAGGTAGCGAACATGTGTTCCAAGATTGCGGCTGTAACTTTGAATATTTTTTCGAGATATTTGGCACACATATTCGTAATATAATAAAGAATGGCGGTACAGAGCCCAATTTGAAAAATATATTAATATGTGGAAATTACTCTGTAATTAAATACAATATAAAAAACGAGCTTGTACCGCCATTAAGAAGAACAAAAAAATACACTTTCTTCAAATACATTTTTTATCCGATTTTGTGTTATTTTGGAACTACTAAAATTTTTTATTTCATTAGTAGTTCCAAAATTACACAAAATCTAGGCATCGGATAAAAAAGTTTATTTGAAGAAAGTGTATTTTTTTGTTCTTCTTAATGGCGGTACAGGCTCGTTTTCTAAATATTGTATAATTACAGAGTAATTTCCACATATTAATATATTTTTCAAATTGGGCTCTGTACCGCCATTCTCTATTATTTTACGAATACGTGTGCCAAATGCATCGAAAAAATATTCAAAATTACAGTGACAATCTTGGAACACGTTTTGGCTACCTGTTTATCGCTACTGTATTACCTTAAAACATTGTAATTTGCTAAACCAGTATATTTTACTCTACTACTACTCTACTAGCTACCTCATTTTCCACTGTTTCTAAAGACTTGTTTACATGGGTAGAGTTTTGAGGAGAGTAGAGTAGCAGTAGTACTCTACCAAAAATGGCTTGATACCATTCACATGAGGAGAGTACAAGTATAGTACTGATGCTAGTATAGTGAAACCGATTTTTGTATTTTTAAACACTCTTGATTATAAGTGCACCTTAAATTCTTAATTTTTTGCTTAAGCTCGTTTACTCCAAAGCCCCCTTTGCCATTCTTTCGACGATTTCATCCTCCGCAGCTTGCTTCAAACTTTTATTTCTGTAGTATACACTACCTAAATTCCATAAACACTGGTATTCGCCGTATTATAGCTCTACAAGTTTTAAAGTTTCATCTTCGGTGAACTTCATTTTCACTATTTACACAAAACACAATTCCAGCCAGAATGACAGCGCCCCCATGTACCCTCCTACCTACTCTATTCTGCCATAATTGAGCTTGTTCCATGGGTAGAGTGTGCAGCCGAGTAGACATTTTGGCAGTAGTGGTGGTCATAGAGTAGTTACTTTGCCATAGGTTGCTAGTCACTCTACTTTAACTCCAACTATACACTCTACCAGCTATTCTACTGTGCTGAGCATTTTTACAGGTAGAGTTACTCTACTCTATCAAGTACTTGCAACATTACTCTACCCCTGTAAACAAGTCTTAAATCTACTGAATGAAAATCTACTTAATCTTAATCTACTCTTAATGAAAAATGTCTAAAATCATTTACCCACCTAGTATTATTGTAGAATTTAAGACAGTCCAGTGCCTTATAAATAATTTCAATATGAATATTTTTTCCTTTAATTCTCCTTTGATACCACTCCATTTTAGATTTTCTGGAACTTATTTCATTGTGTTAATAGCCCATATTTATTGAAGGAACCCAATCTGGAGATTGTTATTATCGATTAAGTCGGCTGGTTTTCCTATAAGATTAAAATGTTAACATCTTCAAAAATCCTTACTGTTGTAATTGTAACTTACCAGATATAAAATGATTACAGCAGACAGGACAGGAAAATTTTCATTTCGCTAGTAAAACCTGTACATTGTATTGCATTTAACCATTGTTGTCTCTCAGATACCTTATTTAGTTCAGTTTAAAAGTGAACTTTATCACAATTACTTTGCATTTCACACTTCAAAACACAACACCAATGAAGCATATTATCTTTCTAAATTAATACTTCCAGAGAAAATGTTAAATTAATCTTTGTACAACACAAAATTACAAAGAAATACAACTAAAATTATCTAAAACTCATTAAGAACAGATAGAATAACATTTATCTTTTACACCCAGTAGCCATATTGACATATTGATTTAATTTTGACATGATATATTATATGATCAGTAGAAACGATTATATTTTTTGGTAAATATAACTCCGCACGACCACGCAACTCGAAACACAAGTACGCAAACACGGTTGCGTGAAGCGTGGCTCGCAATCGTGAAATTTACGAGACTTGCTCGATCTGTAGATTCTTGTGTTTGACCGGTGACACAACAAACATGAGTTCTTCGTATATCATTGTTCTATCGCCTCTAATAAAACTTTACCGTGAGTATCATTAGTTTCGCAACCCCATGCCATGTTGTGAGCGTTGAAGTCCCCTCCAATGATGAATGGAGAAGGAATGTGTTGACAAAAATTGACCCATTCTTCAACCGTTACTCTAATACCGGGTTCTTTGTATGTGGATATTATATGTATAGGTTTCTTGATACACGAAAGTTTAACGGCCATGCAAGTATAAGTAAAATTATAATTATCAGTAGTAATTGCACAAGAGCTCTAAAATTATTGAATTTTTCCCGAGTGACACTTTGACAGTTTTAATTTCACGAACCGAAGGCGAGTGAAATTATGTCTTAAAGTGTCACGGGGGCAAAAATTCTATATTAATTTTAGAGATCGAGTGCAATTTGTTGCGATTATTTCATGAATAAAACTGTTCAAAACCCAAATTTTATTGTAATTTATTTATGTAAGTACAAATTAGTACAATTAAACACACAGTTGTTATAAATATTTTACGGTTGAAAGTCATCACTTTTATAATTAAAAAAAAATTAATTGTAATTAATGTCACTGAATGTATTTTTTCGTAGCAACGAAGGGCATCTGACGTAATATACTTGACGACGGGAAATTATCAAAAATTATCCATTTAATTTAGATTTCTGTAGCTTTCTATTGGTCAGAATCTCCTATGAATGAAATATTCCAATAAATTTATCTCTTCTGTAATTATTTTATTTTTAATTAAAATTGCTGAACCTCCGTACCCATCGGGGCGATCAGATCTAAAGCAATTATAACCTGAGAAGTTATAAAATTTTCCTGGTTTAAACCATGTTTCTGATAACATGGCCACATATATTTTTTTGAATAAGTAAGGCTTCTAAATTTGGTTTATTAGAAACTGCTGAGCGACAGTTCCATTGTAAAAAATTTATAGGGTTAGTTGTGTCTGACATAATGTTTGAAATAGTAAGTCTTCTTGTGAGATCGATGCCGTACTTAAGTATTTATTAATTTGTTGTATAATCACTGTTTTTGATTTGTCTAAATTTTCAGCGAGTTTTAATGAACTAATTATATTAAGAACCAATTCTAAAATTACATTATTTAATTGTGATGGTACTCCTTGTGTTTGCAAGTTTGTTGTATTTGTATGCTCTGTATATTTGGACGTATTATAAATACCACCTTTTTGTCTAGGAATATTTTCTTGAGAAATTATTTCTTTTCTAGCTGATTCCAAATGATTGGAAGAACTTGGCCGGTGTCGCTTAAAATTTGTTTTTGTTATTACTGCTGAAGAACATATGTGATGAGAATTTCTTTGCGGATGAAGCTGATTTATTTGGAATTACTTGATAGGATTGCTCATTCTGATTAGAATTGGTTGGCAAGAAAGAACTACTATTTCTGGCAGCAATATTGGCATATGAAACTTTCGGAATTTGTTTACATGCATCAAAGAAATTTAGATTTATTGATGGCATCGTATTCTTAATTTGTTTCTGTCTAGAGAATTCAGGACATGCACTTGTTGAAACATGTTGGAGTATATTCATTTACTATACAATCTTTTGTATTATGGAAATCATGACATTTGTTGCACCTGGGACGTGCTTTACATTGAGATCCAAGATGTCCAAAACGGAAGGCAAGAGAAACATAATAAAATTTTTTGAACATAGGGTTCGACGTCGTTAATCACTTTATTAACAATACATGATTTTGTTGGAACTTTGTCTATTATTGTTTTATCTTCCATATGTTTTTCTACCTTTCTATTTATTCTTCTAACCGAAACTACTTCGAACTTACAGTGCATATCGTATTGTTTAATTTTATTTTTGATATATTCTTCTGAAAATTCTATATCTATGTCCCTAATTATCCCCTGTCTATGCAGTATAAACTTCGGAACGTAAACATCTAAATTGTTGTTTGTAAATAATAGGGCTTTTCATCGATTGTCATTTGTTTCGAGCTTCTGTCATATGTTGTCTAATCCATATATATTAATATTATACACGGATTATACGACATTTGACAGAAGCTCGAAACAAATGACTGTGAATGAAAAGCCCTATGAGCAAGCTTTTTGATTGATTAACAAATTGGCTGATTGATAATCTTTAAATTTAATTCTAATTCTATTCTTGCCTATGGAATCAATACTAGTAATTTTGTTATCTAAATTCGAAAAATTAGAGAGTATAATGTCGCCAATTTTGATAGCATTAAGCTGACCTTTAAAGTTCGGAGTATTATTTTCTATATATATACATGGAAAGGACCTACATCACTGCTCTGATATAGGAAATGTTCTCTTATATTGTCTGTAGAAATATCATAAGATTTATTAGGTACTTACAGTTTCTCCTTTATTTTTTGATTTACCGTCCCATGTGTTATTTATATTGATGTCACTTTTCTCTATTTTATCATCTTCATCCATCCTGTTATTATCTGGAGGTTTATCTGGAGGTCTCCCCGCATAGTCCATATTAAATTTTAAAGTTTTTAATTATTGAACACTTTGTCACTTCCAATTGACGTCTCCAAACGGAAACCCCAAATGGGGTAAAATAGATTCAAATACAATTAACTTCTAGGTTTTTCTTGGTCACTGGGAATGAAAAACTATAAAGGATGTAATAAATCGGGTTTTACAAGCCCAAATTTTATTATTTCACTTTTTAAATAGCACTTCACTTCAAAAGCTAATAAACAAGATAGTTGAGTATGGAGAAGAATATGGATTATCAATAAACATCAAGAAAACTAAATTTATGAGGATATCAAAAACCCAAAATAATGATGAAAGCCTGACAATTAAAGGTAAAACTTTAGAACAAGTAGAAAACTACAACTATCTTGGCACAATAATTAATCACACAAACGATTACTCCAAAGAAATCAAAGTTCGAATAGAGAAAGCAAGAACAAACTTCAATAAAATGAGAAAGGTACTTTGTGCAAGAGAACTGAAATTAGACTTGAGAGTTAGGCTAACAAGGTGTTATATTTTCTCGACTCTGCTTTACGGGATAGAAGCATGGACACTTAACGCATCGACTACTAAAAAGTTGGAAGCATTTGAACTGTGGGTGTATAGAAGAATCCTGAAGATATCATGGACCGAGCATATAACAAACAACGAAGTCATGAGAAGAGTCAACAAAAGACTGGAAATATTGGAAACCATCAAGACACGAAAGCTGCAGAACCTGGGGCATGTTATGCGTAATGAGAGATACAACATACTTCAGTTGATTATACAGGAGAAAATCCAGGGCAAGAGAAGTGTAGGAAGGAGACGAATCTCGTGGTTGCGTAACTTGAGGGAATGGTACGGATGCACATCAACCGAACTATTCAGAGCAGCAGCATCTAAGATCAGAATAGCCATGATGATTGCCAACCTCCGTCTCGGAGATGGCACATGAAGAAGAAGACAAAAGTCAAAGTCATGCCAGGGGTTAATCTGGAAATATTTTTAACATCCTTTAAAATCGGATTATACAGTACGTAAATCGTTCAGCTGGATAAAGGGAACATGCATTGTATATATTTAGATACATAAATACATACATTGTATTATATTGAGAAAATGGTGGCAACTGAGCACTCTCGATGACAATAGGGTTGTTAGCATTAAGGGACATTAACCTCAAAAATGACAAATCATTTCGACTGACACAAATAAACGTCAAAATATAACAATGTAGTAGCTAAACATTTTTGGCCTAAGGGAATGGGTAATTTGTTTAATTTTTAAATTAGTTTTTAAATAAATAAATATTTAAAAAATTAAAGTAAAATTATTAATTTATTAATCATAAACTTTGTTTTTGATTTATTTATGGACAGCCTTGCTTCAAAACTCACTCATTCTATTTGTTCGTTCTAACAGCTCTATTGCACCAAAAACTCGTACTCGAACAGAAGCTTCAACTAACACAGGTTAGCGCAATTGCCACAATTCTCTCAATGTATATTCCCTATGTCCAGCTGAACGATTTACGTACTGTATAATGTAACCTCAACTGTTTAAAATCAACTCAAGGGTTTTTACCCGTATATTTTGGTGGCTTAAAGCATGTAAACCTGTAAGTATAACTATATATTCACTTTTTACCTTGTCAAAATTTAACCTCACGTTTGTTTTACTTATAGAGTTATACTTATTTTAGGTGATAACACTGATGATGGGATATTGATTCCGAAAACGTTTTGTTGTGATATTTTTCTGAAGGTTTTTATTTTTTTTTTAATATTGTTACCTTCTTACCGGCGGGCGTGAGAAATACAAAATAAGATTTACTATTTTATTTGGGCATAGGTTTTAAATTAATTAAAATTATTAATTAAATATATACATAATTCGAGTTTTAAATCAAGTTTACTTGACGTTTCGACTTTCACTTCGGAAATCGTTATCAATATAAAAAAACGTTATAATCGTTATCAATATAAATTAAAAATTTAACTTTGTTTTTGGCGAAGCAACGCAGTTGGAACAAGCAGATGTAATATTATAATAATTGTCACCGGAAAGCGAAAAAGGTAACGCACAACTTGAAAGAACCTATAAATTTCTAACTTCGTTTCTGGTGAAGCAACGAAGTTGGAACAAGCAGATATATTATAATTGTGTCATCGGAAAGCGAAAAACGTAACGCACAACTTGGAAGAAGCTATAGATTTCTAATTTCGTTTCTGCTGAAGCAACGGAGTTGGAACAAGCAGATACATTATAATTGTGTCATCGGAAAGCGAAAAAGATAACGCACAACTTGGGAGAACCTATAGATTTCTAACTTCGTTTCTGGTGAAGCAACGCAGTTGGAACAAGCTATATATTATAATTGTGTCACCGGAAAGCGAAAAAGGTAACGCACAACTTGGAAGAACCTATAGTTTTCTAACTTCGTTTCTGGTGAAGCAACGGAGTTGAAACAAGAAGATATATTATAATTGTGTCACCGGAAAGCGAAAAAGGTAACGGACAGAATTGTGTATTGTTAAGTGTAAGTGAAAGACAGATTTCCCGGCGGGTGCATGGTAAATGTTACTTGTACTGGCTTTCTTTCATTGATTTTAATTCTTCAAATTCTCCATTGATTGTACCATTCTGCGGGTTGGTTTTATGTGGGGTTGGAGATGAGAAGAGGCATCTACTGGATTCTCACTAGTTGATAATACAGCTGCGTCATATGCAAAGAATGCAATTATTGTACTTTTGTGTGTTTCTGTTACCTAAATCCGCTGTGAAAATCAGGAGAAGTATTTTTTGAATTTCCGTTGCAAATCGACTGTTATTTTGTGTGATTGCATGACATGGGTTAATATTAATAAATCAGCTTCTATCTGACTTCTCACGGTATTACACCAAATTCAGAAACGCTTTAAATTAGTTTGGTTAGTCTTAAATCATATGTACTATTTCCGAGCTAAGATATAAACAGAATTTTGCATTTTTCGTTCTTTTCTTTGATTTGTCATTCTATAATTATCTACATTATTGGTATTTTTTATTACTCTACCCCTAATTGATATCTATTGCTTGATTTTTCACATTAAATTTGTGTTTTGTTTCTTTCTCTTTGGATTTTATGTGTTATATGTTTGTATTTGTTGTTTTTGTATTTCTTTATTCTTTAGCACGTATGTCTTAAACTGGTTTACAATTCTCTTAATTTTTCTTATTTTTTCTTCTTGCTTGTATTTTACTTTTATCTAAAGTGACCAGAGTTATAGCGTGCACTGCGCACCACTTTTGTTTCTAATTCTAGGTACTTATATTGTTTAAAGATCATGCTTTGTTTATGATGGGATCAATAAAATTTGTTGTTTTCCACTGGTTGAAATCAACGTCCTCTTGCATTCTTCTTTTCATCGTAGCTATGTGTCTTTACAAACATTCCATTATTTATTGCAAAACTTTTATTATACTTTCCCCATTGGCATTCGTTGTTTAAATTTTTTTGTATGACTTCCTATTGTATATTCATGTATCGTTTCCTCTCATTGTATTAGGTAGTTACTCTTTTATCAATGTTTTACTATTTTATATAAAATTTTGAAAATATTTTTATTTTTTTGACCTCTCCCATTTTTTATAAACTCCTCTTTCCGCTCTCCAAACGGAGAGAGGAGTTACACAGGGAAACACTATCTCTCCAAAATTATTTACTATTGCATTAGAAGATGTGTTCAAGAAGTTAAATTGGGAACAACGTGGAAATAAAATAGATGGCAGATTTTTAAGTCATCGAACAGTTGCCGATGACACAGTACTCATAAGCAACAATACAGGAGAGCTAATCTACATGGTAAAGTAACTTAAACATTTAAACAAGAATCTGAAAATGTCGGTTTGAAAATGAATTTAGATAAAACAAAATTGATGATAAATCAAGATATCACAATCGACTTAGGTGTAAGTGAGATCGAAAGTGTCGAAGAGTATATTATATACCCAGGCCACACAAAGCAGGACGAAGGTGGAAGATGTAATTGGCAGAATTGCGCAAATGAAATGGAACTGGGTAGGACACGTGGCACGACAAAATCTCGAAGGGTGGACGAGAAATAATATACCTTGTAGACAACGCGAGCACAGTCATAGTAGAGGAATACCACAAAAACGATGGCTAGACGACATTAAAGCAAAAATGAGGAGAAACTAGCACAAAACAGAGAAGAATGGAGAACTCGTGGGGAGGTCTTTGTCCAGGAGTTGATGCATATAGGCTGAAGAAGAAGATTTTTTTATTAAACACATCGATATCTTCCGACTTTATTCTTTTGGTGTGCTTGATTTCTTACGTTTTACCTATAAACACAAAATATATTGTAAGGAAAGAATTTCGAATAGACGGTCCCCAAGACTAGAAATTTCCATTCGTTTGAGAGAACGGTAGGCTTGCCGACAGAGCATCGATCAAGTGGTAGAGATGAGCGCGGATATTTCTGGAATGTTCCATAATAACTTTATCGCATATATAAACCGAGGACGATGATACCTTAAGTTAATTTTAGCTAGAGTTTGTAAAATAAACTCGTATAAATAAATTAATAAAGTCATATATAAATAGGAACCGCTAGTTTCATTGTAATTATAAGTTATTACACTTTTTATTTACAAATATAAGTTATTTACAAAAACACTTTTGAACTTTATTCGTCGGGAATAATTAAAGGGCGTTAATTGTTCGGTATTCGGACTTTTAAAAGAACATTTGAAAAGTACGTGTGAGCCTACCAAAGATGTTGCTAGAAGACCTTTCCGTAAAACAGTTGCGGGAACGGGATGCAGACAGCAGTGGGGCCAAGAAAACCCTACAAACATGACTCAAGGGTGTCCTCAGGAAGAACGGAGATGACCCAAAGACGTTCCACTTCCAGTCAGCAGAACAAGCAATCTTATCGAAATTCGAAAGTGTTTCTCAAAAGATCTATGAAACGTCTAAGATAAATAATGGGAAATTCGACCAGAAATTCGAAGGTATTTCTCAAAAGATCGATGAAACTTCTAGAAAAAGCGACGAGAAATTCGAAAACGTTGCTAAAAAATTTTACGAGATTTCTCAAGTAATTAAAGAAGTTTATAGAGATAGAATAACGAGAAATTTGAAGAAGTTTCTAGAACATTCGATAAAATACAGAAAAGTGTAGACAACAATAAAGAAATGCTAGAGGAAAAGATCAAACAATTAGAGAGCATGATGACCGATACAAAAGTGCAACCATCAGTGAATGCAGTAGCTTTAGATCCTGTAGTGGAAGATGAAACACCGAGAGACCAAACATCGCATCATATGAGATTTAAATTACCACTATTTTGATGGAAAGTCTTCTTGGTCCATATACCTGAGACAATTTGAAGCTATAGTCGGTTCGCTAAACGCAACTGGCTGGTGATTTTAGTAAGTAATTTTGTCAAATTGGTAAAATTGGCAAAACAAATAATTACTAAATAGTTAATAATTACTAAATAGTTAGTAATTTTGCCAATTGTGGCAAAATTGAACAAAAACAAAAAAATTACCTACTAAAATCACTAGCCAGTTAATTGTGTCTGAGTTTAGCGAACCGACTATATTGCGACCGCCAATCATTAGACCGAACAATAAAGGCTGTTTCTTTGACTGCTGCTCTACGAGTTGATGCTGCAGATATATTAAGGTTAATTCCTAAGGGCAAAGAAAAATGTTACCAGACCTTGTTCACTCGTCTAAAAAAAACGCTATGGAGATGCCTATCTACAACAAGTATACAAAGCACAACTGCGAAGTAGAAGTCAACGAGCAAGTGGGAATCTGCAAGAATTTGAAGCAGATGTGGCTCGTGTGGTGCGGTTGGATTATCCGGAGGTGCCAGACAGCGTTTTAGAAGAAATTGCGGTAGATATCTTCGTCAATGGGTTGAAATATAGTGAACTACAGAAAGCTTTACGACTAGCAAGACCGAAAGTTTTAGATGAAGCACTTGCTATTGAATTGGAACACGAAACGGCTAGTCAAGCTTCACGAAGCCATAGAGTAAGAACCATTGAAGAAAGTGACGAACACAACGATGAACGTCTAGTGGAAATGATACGGAGAGTAGTTCGTAACGAGATGCCAAAGAGACGCGAGCCTAGATGTTGGAATTGCGGCGACGTAGGCCATATTCGTCGAAATTGTAAGAAGATCGTACAGCAGTTGGAAAACTAGAGCGGGTCGACACCAAGGGGCAACTGCCGACCTCGAAAACTAGAGCCTCCATAGTAACTGTTAACATTACGTCCTGCGGTGGAATTCATAACCCAGGCAACCAAACGACGTTTTTATAACGTAGATAACACGTCATAAAAATGACCAATTGACGTGTTTCTATGACGTAGTACTGACGTTGAAAATCACGTGTATTTGTCTCATCGATTTGACGTCATAATTGTGACGATTTTAAAACGTAATCGTATCTACGTTTTTTTCACGTCGGTAAAATCACGTCTTTAATACTTTCAAAAAGTGACCTCTTTCAGATGTTTCAAAATAGTATAAAAAATAGGTACATAACATGAAACCTATAGGCCTACGTCCCATGTGTCGAAGATATAAGTACTACCACTTGTTTAAGATCGCTTGTGCGCTAGGCTAGAAACATTATTAATTCTGCATGATTGTACCAGCCCTCACATTTTAGAATTTTCACAAGTTATATATACCTACTTACTGTGTCAAAACTGAAACAACATATATATGAAACTAATAAATAATTTATTAACAAGTTATCCAGCATACTAATATCTTAATTTAACGCTGCCTTCATATCTTCATTTAACGCTTAATTAAAAACAAATAAACATAACCTCAAATAGTTTTCAAGAAGAATTACTGCATTAAACTAACTCACTGAGCAAAAACACATAAAAATCGCTTAATTTACACGTTTCTTCAACTAAATATCTAAATGAAAAGTCTTATTTTATCACACAAGGCACAAACCACGTAAACAATAAATGAGAAATTTCTTATGAACATTTAGCGATATCTATACCCAAACGAAATTGTTTGGAGTCAATACAAACAAGCAAGCTCCTCCCAATTTTGTGACGTCAGACTTAGGCTGTCTGAAATTAAAACGTTTTTTAAACGTAATTTTAACGTCATTAATCTTACGTATTTAAAATCACCTACAAAAGACGTCTATATGACGTAATGTTCAAACACGTGTTATATTCAACCAAAAACTGACGTTTCCTCAACGTTATATGACGTCACTTGGTTGCCTGGGAACTTACACATTGAAGGTCGTATCAATAATAGATGAAGATCGTTTTTGGCGGATACAGGTGCAACAAGAACTACCGCACGTCCAGAAGTAGTACGAGGCCATCTTAAATTGTCACCTGCAACACTAAGGTTTAGAACAGCGACTGATGAGCTAATTAATGCATATGGCGACGCTAATATGTCAGTTTCCATTGGCCAGACCACAGCTGAACACCAAGTATTAATAATTGCCGAGATCTCCGACGAGTTCATATTGGGAATGGACATACTAAGAAAAGTTGGGGCTGTATTGGATATTCAAAATGGAGTCCTCAAGATCAATGGTGAAGAGTTTCCCTTTCACGACAACAAAGAAGATGTCATCCGCTTACTAACTACAGGCGATGCTAACCATACCCGGTAATAGTGAGAAAATTCTGATGGCCAGACTTGATGGACACTGCCGAGAGGGAAGTTTAAGGATGGTCGAAGGGTTTTGAATTTAAGGGAAACTGCTATCAAGTTGTATAGAGGAGCTTTTATCGGACAGTGTGTTCCAGTGGCTTTAATTTGGGAATACCAATGAGAAATCATCGAAGTCGAAGTATCCAAAGGAGCTTGTTGAGATGATCATTGAAAGATGCCAAGATCTTGATCATGAACGAACGGAAAAAGTAAGGTCTTTGCTGATAGGGTATCAAGATGTTTTTGCTATTAATAAGAAGGATAAGGGCAAAAGAAGCATAGTAACGCATAAAATAAATACCGGAGACTCATCCAATCAGACAACGGCCTAGACGACTTCCATTTTCCAAAAGAGATGAAACCGAAGAGATTATCAAGGATATGGACAAACAAGGGGTAATTGAACAATCAAACAGCCCATGGGCATCATCAGTAGTTCTAGTAAAGAAGAAAGATGGTTCAGCGCGTTTTTGTATTGACTACCGCCAGCTCAATGCGGTAACAAAAAAGATAGTTATCCTTTGCCCAGAATAGACGATACATTTTATATTCTCTCCGGTTTTCGTTGGTTCTCCACAATCGATTTAAAAAGTGGATATTGTCAAGTAGACATAGAGCCAGCCGATCGGGAGAAAACCGCGCATTTTCGATAGGATCAGGGCTTTGGCAGTTTACGGCTATGCCTTTTGGTTTATGTAATGCTTCTGCCACATTTGAAAGATTAATGGAGGCAGTTTTAAGAGGCCTAACATGAAAAACATGTCTGGTTTACTTGGGTGGTGTAATTGTGGTTGGAAGGTCCTTTGATGAACATGCTAAGAATCTAATAGAAGTCTTTCAACGATTGAGGGCAGCGAATTTGAAGTTAAGCCCGAAGAAATGTCACATGTTTCGACGAGAAGTTAAGTACTTGGGACATATTGCATCGAGTAATGGTGTAACAGCTGATCCTGAAAAGATTGAGGAATTAAAGATTGGCCAGTACCAAAAGATAAACATGAAATTAGAAGGGGGAAGGGGGAAAGGCAGTTTTGTTTCAATTTGATTCAGAGTTAGATTACCATCTACAGATAGCTATATCTGCATCTTATGCTTCATCATTGTAGCTATGCAGTCCCAACTCTGAAAAAAAATTAAACAAGCCTGCCTTTTAAGGGAAATCACCGCGATGCAGTAATTCCACCTTTGAGATGCAAAACAGCGACATCTCTAGGAAAACGACGAAAAGACCCAGATGCAAAGTTTACTGAAATAAAACAATTAAAATATTATAATTGAAATAAAACAATAAACAATATTTTAAATCCAAGACTTTTCGTCGAAAGAAACTGCTTTCTGGTTACATCCTGAATCTCCAGCTTTATAAGCACGGAGACGACGAATATAGAAGAAAGTAGAAAGGACAATGGTCACGTATCTACTCCCTTTTCGTCTAGGAAAAAGTGCCGAAAGACAGTTTCGAGTACTCAAAAATCTGAGTAAAGAAGAATCTTTTCGTTGTCTTCCTAGTTTTATGAAATTAGAAGTTTACTTGGCGTATGTACATATTACCGTGTGGACCTGTGAGGAAAAACGCAATCTTCAGAAGTCGATACAACAATGAACTTTATCAACTTTATATGGTAGCACCTCTGTCAGAGTTCATTAGAATACAAAGATTGTAATGGGCCGGACATGTGATAATAATGGGAGAGGATAGGCTACCAAAAAGAGCACTTAATGCTAGAATGCAGGGAAAGAGACCGGTTGGAAAGCCAAGAAAGCGCTGGGAAGACACAGTGAACAGCGACGCACAAGCCCTTTTAGGAGTCCGTGTATGGAGAAGAGCAGCCACAGACAAGCAAAGGTGGAGGCCAAAAACAAAGGAGGGGAAGGCTCAATTTGTGCTGTAGTGCAGTAGAAGAAGATGTACATATTACCGACAATTTGTCAAAGGATTTGCCAATATCTCCAAGCCCCTAATAAAGTTGATGGAGGAGGGCAAAAAATATGCATGGAGTCAAGAGTGCCAAAAAGCTTTCGAAAAACTACAAATGGCTCTGATCACTGCACCGATATTAAGCTACCCGAGACAGGCATGAAAATTTGTTTTGGACACCGATGCTGGCAACAGTGCCATAGGAGCTGTTCTCTCACAAATCCAGGATGGAGAGGAAAAAGTCATCGCTTATTTCAGCAAAGTCCTATCGAAACCAGAAAAAAAAACTATAGCGTTACCAAAAGAGAACTGCTGGGCGTAGTGAAGGCTTGCGAGTATTTCCCTAAATACTTGTATGGCAGAAATTCCCTTCTTCGAACAGATCACGCTGCTTTAAAATGGCTCATACAATTCCGTAATCCAGAAGGCCAGATGGCAAGATGGTTAGAACGATTACAAGAATATGATTGCGAGATAGAACACAGGGCCAAAACAGTTCATTCCAATGCTGATGCCTTTTCCAGACGACCATGCAATGCAAATTGTAATCATTGTGCCAAATTAGAGGAACGATTTTGCCCCGTGAGACGAACCACCGTCGTTAATGATAAATGGCAGCCTTAACAGTTACAAGACGCCCAAGAAGATGATCCATGTATAAAGAGAGTATTGGATTGGATGCGTCGAGGCGAGAGACCTAGTTGGCAGAACATTAGTGTATGTAGGCCAGAAGTCAAGGCCTATTGGAGCCAATGGAATTGCCTGGTACTAAAAAATGATCTTGTGTACAGAACCTTTGAGAGTGATGATTGTACAGAATATAAGCTTCAGTTGATTGTACCTAAAAGTAAAGTGTCAGAAGTATTGCGTCAGTTGCATGACGGTGCATCAGGTGGACACTTTGGTATTACGAAGACTCTACAGAAGGTTCGGGAACGGTTCTGTTGGTTGAACTGTAAAGATGAGTACGAAGATGGTGCCGGAAATGTGAACTGTGTGCATCCAGTAATGGTTCAGTTGGTAAAAAGAAAGCACAAATGAGACAGTACAACGTTGGCAGTTCTATGAAAAGAGTAGCAATCGACATTTCAGGTCCATTTCCAGAAACCGATGCTGGAAATAAATACATCCTGGTAGCCATGGATTATTTTACGAAATTGACCGAGGCCTATGCATTACCAAATCAAGAAGCTGCTACCGTTGCAGAGGTACTTATTAAATAATTCTTCAGCCGATTTGGTGTTCCCTTGGAGATACACTCCGAAGAAGGGCGAAACTTTGAGTCAGCCCTTTTCCAAAACGTTTGTAAATTGATTGGTGCCAATTATACCAGAACGACACCCCTGCATCCTCAATTAGATGGAATGGTCGAGAGGATGAACCGAACGATGGGTAAAGACTTGTCCAAAGTTGTATCTGAACATAAGCGAGATTAGGATCAGCACATTTATTTATTCCTGATAGCCTACCGCTCGGCCGTGAATGAAACTAGAGGTCAGACACCAACCTGCCTGATGTTGGGTCGTGAAGTTCGTTTGCCCTGCGACCTAGAGTTTGGCTGCAGACCTTCCGAGGAATATGTTGCAGAGGAAGAATATGTCGAGCGCCTGAAGTTGCGAATGAACAGCATTCATGAACTTCCCCGACAACACATCCAGATAGCCAGTGACAGAATGAAAGATCACTATGATTCTCGATGCCAGAATGAAAAATTCAAAGTAGGTGATCTTGTCTGGCTTTATAATCCACAACGTCGTCGAGGCTTGTGTCCTAAACTGCAAAGACAATGGGAAGGTCCGTATGAAGTTAAGAAGAAAAAAATGACGTAATATACAGAATTAATAAGTTCCCAAACGGTAAACCAAAAGTTATTCACATAAATCGTCTTGCACCATATGCCGGCTCAAATGAAACAGAACAAGCACGAATCCTCCAACATAAGATGAATGATGCTGTATAGCCAAGTTTTAAGGAATTTATGTCAAATTACGCAGAGAGAACGAGTACTAGATTCGGTGTGACCACAAAAGTTCTGTTTAGTGTTTCATAAAACGTCTCTCCAGCCCACTGTGTTGCCCAAGACCGCGAGATGACTAAAGGAATCTCGTCCGTATTCAATAGGAAGTTTGGCCACCTGGACGAGTTAAGAAATCAGTAGCCTAAAGTTGAAAGAATGCTACGATTAGAAGATGGTTCTCGATCTTTGCTTTATATGGCGACCAGAAAATGATATACAGACACGCCAAGCTACGAGAACATATGGCGTGCTCTAACTAATTTGAAGAAAATCGTGTGTAATTATGACATCACGAATTTGGCTTTACCAAAAATAGGCCATGCAGTAGAAAATCTGGATTGGAAGAATGTGAGAAGCATGCTTGAAGTGATTTTCAGAGAAACCGGCGTACGAATCACCGTGTGTTGCATGAACCCGAAGATATACCCTTCAAAGACAGCAGACTGTTATTTCTTTTCTAGGCGTGTATGCAGAGCTTAGGAGTCCTGTAGATTCCGCCATCCTGGATCTTCATCTAGAGTTGCTGATCGGTACGTTCAGATCTTAAGAGGTAAGCGGTGTAACGAAAGAATTTCGAATAGACGGTCCCCACGACTAGAAATTTCCATTCATTCGAGACAACGGTAGTCGTGCCGACAGAACATCGATCGAGTGGTATAGATGAGCGCGGATATTTCTGGAATGGTCCATAATAACTTTATCGCATATATAAACCGAGGACGATGTTAACTTAGGTTAGTTTAAGGTAGAGTTTGTAAAGGAAACTCAGTGGCGGCTCGTGGCTTTAGGGACAGGGTCGGCAAGGTTTTTGTCTCATCAGATAGGTATACCATCTAATTAAAAGACTTCAATCATCATAGAAGATTTTTGGTTTTTGTTTTTTTTTTTATTTTTTTTTGTTTTTTCACATAGATTTAGAATCTAAACATGTATATAAATTAACTTTAGTCTATGTTGTTTGCACGTACATAGCAAAATGGGTTATAACATCATCGTAAAATTTATTAATGTGTTGGAGAGATTTGAATAGTTTTTTCTATTGACATTTGAGAAAAGCTTGACATTCTCTTTTGTTTCATGGTGTTTCGACAATACGTTTCGACACTTTTGAGACAAGAGAAATCCCATTCATTTAAGGCAAAAGTTGGTAGCAATGAGAGAATTCATGATAATAATTTATTAATTTCGGGAACAGTTTGTTGCAATGAATTGCAGTACCTATATAAAATTATACATATTTTGTAACTTATCCCATATCTTCCGAAAATATTTGGATCAGCATATAAAATTTTTAATTAATTACCTTAGTTTATTTGATTAAAGAATGATGGATAGTTTTAATACACTTGTGTAATAGATATTTTGAAAATTCTTTGGCGTAACTTTTAAATTTTTGCAAATCTTCAAAATTTGAAAAAATTAGTACCTATCTATTTACATATTTGCACAAGTAATAATAGTATAAAAAATTTCAAAATATACTTGTTTTTCGAGATCTGTGTCATACTTTTGTATTTCGTTGGGGTGTTCGGAAATATCAAGCGAATCCAAAACGTCATTGCGTATATATTGAAAATTACTATCTCTGAGATTTTTTACCAGCTTTGTTATTCTGTTTTTGGAATAAATAATGTCAGTTGACTGATTTTGAACAACATTGAATATCACATCAGTTTGGGTAAACACTTTCTTAAAATTATGTAAAAAAATATTAAAAGAATAATTATTTAGTAAAGTTTTCAAACCGATTGCTTCACGGATCGCGATATTATCACTTGCAACATTGTCGCCTTTATTAATAAAATTAAAAACTTCCAAAAGCTGTTTACGCAAATCGGCTACAGTGAAAACTAACCGAGATTTGAAATTCCAAAAGCTACTTTATTTCATAAATAATTTCATCCCAAGCTCACTATTAGCAGAGTATGTGGCTTGGTACATGCCTTGCTGGTGTCTGCCCATCACCGATCGGCAGATTGCTATCTGCCGGGCTCTGCCATTCAAATACGGGTGAAATTGTGGTGAAATGTATAATTGGTTGCCTATCGGCTAATATTCCACAGCGCTTCTTACAAGTGAATCGTAAATCTAGGGACGGCTTGCCGTCCCTGTCGAAGCAGATCTTATAAAAAAGAATTCACACAATTGCAATCGGATGCATCGCTGGGATTATTAATTTGAAAAGATTCTTACGCGTAGGGATCACTTAACGTATCGGATTGATCAAATTCTTTTAAAAACAATGAATAAAATTTAGTCTGTATTATCTCACAGATTTTTTTTTTATTTTACAGAAACAAATATCATCAACTCTGATTAAATTAAATATTTAGAAAATCTACAATGTGTCCATAAATGTGTGGGTCGGCACTGCCGACCCTGACTGGCCGCCACTGAGTAAACTTGTATAAATGAACTAATAAAGTCTTATATAAATACGAACCGCTAGTTTCATTGTAATTATAAGTTATTACAGTAAAAAAACCTCTACAATATTTAATAAATTACAAACAAGAAAAAGAAAAGCTTAACATCTAAAAACACTAATTGAAATTAACTCCATATATCTTCTTCTTTAAGTGCCGTCTCCCAATCGGAGGTTGGATATCATCATCACTGTCTTTACTCTATCTACCGCTGCTCTAAATAGTTCTATAGAACTGCATTTAAACCAGTCCCTTAAATTCTTCAATTATAACACTCTCCTTCTTTCTATACTCCTGCCTCATCTTATCTTTCCTTGTATTATCAGTATTAGCAGTTCAATGCGCTGTCCCCTCGCATTAAGTGTCCCAGATATTGTAACTTTCTTATTTTTATTGTGATGATTATTTCGTATTCTTTGCCCATTTTTCGCAATATTTTCGTGTTAGTTTTCTGCTGTGTCCATGCTATCCTAAGCATCGCCCTGTAACACCACATTTCGAAGGACTGAAGCTTATTTATGTGTTCTTGCTTCAATGTCCAACTGCATAATATATACTTAAAATAATAATTTTTAGTCCAGTAATCTTAAAATAAGACACACGAAGATTCACAATACATAGAGTGAGGACGTTTGAGTTGGAATAAATTCATTATCTCAAGAATGGGCAAATCTAGAGAGAAATCCTGAGACAAGTCGATTTTTATTTTTAAATTATGACTTTTTGGCATAAATCTCGTAATAGTGACGTCATCCATCTGGGCGTGATGACGTAATAGATGATTTTTTAAATAAGAGTAGGGGTTGTGTGATAGCTCATTTGAAAGGTTATTTAATTATCTATTCAGTAATATAAACGTTAACATAATTCTTTATACAGCGTGTCAAGAAAAATTTATTTTGAATTAAATTAATTTAGACAAAAAGAAGAAGGTATGTAATTCATTTAATTAAAAATACATTTTAGTGCTGCCAGAAAACAGAAAGAAATGTTGATTTCACAAATAAACATTGCTTCTCGCTTAAATTCAATGTTAAAGCTCCCACCCACCTGTCTCTTAGCAGTTTAAACATTGAATTTAAGCGAAAAGCAATGCTTATTTGTGAAATAAATATTTTTACCTGTTTTCTGAGATCAGTAAAATGTATATTGAATTAAATAAATTGCTTTCATTCTTCTTTTTGTGTCAAATAATTTAATAAAGAAAATAGGTTATTGTTTATATTAGTGAATAGGGAATTGAACAGCCTTTCAAATGACCTATCACACAACCCCTACTCTTATTTTAAAAAACATCGATTACGTCATCACACCCAGATGGATGACGTCACTTGTATGATATATATGCCAAACAGTTCTAATTTAAAAATAAAAATCGACCTGTCTCAGGATTTTTTTCCAAATTCAGCCATTCTCGAGATAATGAATTTATTCCAACTCAAACATCCTCACTATATTGAAAGGATGGATGTAGATGTTATGTATCATATAAAGCCACGGTTCTTAGACATTACTAAAGCTATTACAAATTATATATGATACAATTAATCCAAAAGATGGCATAACCCAGACATCCAAAGTGAAAGTTATCCTCCAACACCAAATTGTTCTATATGGTCCACATAATGTTCAGAAAAAGGTCACACCATTTTGAGCGTCGGGTTTGGGGGGAGAGGAGAAAGTAATCGATAAATTCGTAGTTTTTTTAGGTTTTTCGTCAATATTTCTAAAACTATGCGGTTTAGCATGAACAAGCTTCTATACAAAAATGTTCTACATTAAATTTGAAATAAAAAATGCCCTATGCATAATCCTTCTAAAATGAACGGTTCCAAAGTTACGGAGGTAGTATAATATAATTGGTCCAAAAAAAGGCCTAACCTAGACATCCAAAGTAAAAGTTTTCCTTTTACACCAAATTGTTCTATATGGTCCACATATTGTTCAGTAAAAAGTTACACCATTTTGAGCGTCCGGTTTGGGGGGAGGGGGAGATGGGGAGAAGTCGGTAAATTATAGTAGCTTTTTTACGTTTTTCGTCAATATTTCTAAAACTATGCTATAGGTAGCGTAAATACTATTGTTATAATACTAACGTATGTTCTATACAAAAATGTTCTACATGAAATTTAAAACAAAAAAGATCCTATACATAATAATTGTTATAAAATCAACGATTCCACAGTTACGGAGGGTGAAAAGTAAAGGTTTTCGATACTTTTTATATTTTTTGGGCAACTGATGATGATTTTGTGTGGTGAGGTTGACGTTTCTTCAAGGACTTATAACTAACATACAAACGGCCACTGAAATAGCAATTCCTGTTAAAGAAAATTTCTTTCATTAGTAATAATATTATAAATTGCTCATAACATATAAAAAGTATCGAAAACCTATACTTTTCACCCTCCGTAACTCTGGAACCGTTGATTTTATAACAATTATGTATGGACCTTTTTTGTTCTAAATTTTGTGTAGAACATTTTTGGTTAAAACATTGTTTACGCTAATGCATAGTTTTAGAAATATTGACGAAAAACGTAAAAAAACTACTAATTTACCGATTTATCCCCCATCTACCCCCCAAACCGGATGCTGAAAATGGTGTAACTTTTTACTGAACAATATGTGGACGAAATAGAACAATTTGGTGTTAAAGGAAAACTTTTACTTTGGATGTTTGGGTTAGACCTTTTTCCGGACCAATTGTAATATACTACCTCCGTAACTTTGGACCTTCATTTTAGAAGGATTATGCATAGGGCCTTTTTTATTTCAAATTTAATGTTGAACATTTTTGTATAGAAGGTTGTTTATGATAAACCGCCCATAGTTTTAGAAATATTGACTTCTCTTCTTCTTCTTCTTCTTGTAATAGGACTATGTCCTGTTTCTTCTGTTACAGTCTTTGCTGCGATCCGGAGCTCCAACTCTCGTACCATCGTTTTTTGGGTCTTCCTATGGGTCGCTTGGTGTTGGGCTTCTGTGTTTTCGCCGAATGCGCCATACGTTCAGGGTCCATCCGATCTACGTGGTCCCTCCACATGCGTCGTCGCGCTCTTGTCCATCTCACTACGTCCTGAACGCCTAGCTCTCTCAATGTGTCTTCGTTTCGTACTCTATCATCTCTGAGTGTGATACCTCTTATGGATCTTAGGGTTTTCATCTCTGTTGTTCTCATTATCTGTTTGGTCTTTGTTGTCTCGGCCCTTGTCTCAGCTGCGTATGTCAGTACGGGTCTAACACATGTCTTATAAATGCGGACTTTGCTTTCGGTGCTCATATATTTATTCCGCCAGATTATATCCCTCAGGAAACCAGATATTCTCGCTGCTTTCATTGCCTGCTGTTTTGATTCTTGCCACAGATGCCTGTCGCTAGATATTTCCACACCTAAGTATCTGCAATCCATTACCTGTTCGATTATATGGTCGTCCACTACTAACTTACATCTAATTGGGTTCCTGGATATTACCATCGATTGGGTTTTCTCTTTGGATAGTGTCAGGTTATAGTTTTCGGCGGTTATTTTGAATTTTTGTAGTAGGCGTTGTAAGTCATCTTCGTTTTCGGCTATTAAGATTGCATCATCTGCGTAGCAAAGTATTCTCATGGTTCGGTTACCCATTTTGTATCCCTGATTCATTATGTTAACACTACCTATAACTTCATCCATTATTAAATTAAATAGGCATGGACTGAGGCTGTCCCCTTTTCTAATGCCTGCATTGATTTTGATTTCTTCCGTGAGCCCGTGTGTGGTTTTAATTCGTGTTTTGTTGGATCTATTGAGCTCTTTGATTATGTGTCTATACCTCTGACCTATGTTTTTCTTTTCAAGGATAGTGAGCACGTCCTTTAATCGTACTCTGTCGAATGCTTGTTTCAGATCTACAAAGCATGTGAACATGGGCTTGTCGAATTCTATTGATTTCTCAACTAATTGTCGCATTATGAAAATAGCGTCTATTGTAGATCTGTTTGGGCGAAAACCCTGTTGTTCTTCCGATACACCGGCTTTCTTATATATTTTTTGGGATAGAATTTTTGTCAATAGTTTTGATGTAGAATTGAGTAGTGTAATTCCTCGGTAGTTCGTAGGATCTGTCTTTACGCCTTTCTTGTAAATGGGTATTGTTATACTCTCTCTCCATTCCTCTGGTACTGCCAGGTTGTTTACAATTTTTTTGAATAATGTTGTTATCTCTTCTATTATTTTTGTACCTCCGTATTTAATTAATTCATTTGGTATATTATCCGGACCTGGTGATTTTCTATTTTTTGATCTTTTGATTGCTTCGTTTACTTCTTCTTGGGTGATGTTGTCATTCTCTGTTTCTTCTTGGTGAATGCTTTGTAGGTCATTTCTTTGTACTTCATTATTATCGTCGTTATCGTCTTTGTATAGATTCTCGAAATGAGTTACCCATTCTTCTGGTTTTATTGCGTTAATTTGTAATTCTTCGGTAACCGGCTTCTTCTTGTTCCTCAACATGTTCCATACCTTCCTTTGACCTCCTCGTAAATCATGTTCCATGTCATTTGAGAATTTTTCCCAATATATTTGTTTTAGATCTTTGATTCTGTTAGTTGTTCTATTTCTTTCTGATTTATATCTTTGATATTCTTCTGGGGTCCTATTGTTAATATATCTTACGTATGCATCTTTCTTCTCTTTTGCTAAATCTTTGACTTCCTGTGTGAACCATGGTTTTTGGTTTCTGCCGCTGTTTAACTCAATTGTTCTTTCTCCAATGGCTTCTTTTGCACTACTAGTTATATGATTTTTTATTTTTTCCCATGCTTCGTTTATATTGTCTGTGATTTCAATAGGGCTGAGATTGATCTTTTCCTCAAGTCTTTTTTGGTAGAGATCCTTAGTACTTTCGTCTTGTAGGGATTCTATGTTGAACTTGGTGATGTAGTTAGGTGGTTATATTGACGAAAAACGTAAAAAACTACGACTTTATCCGATTTCTCCCCCCCCCCCCCAAACCAGACGCTCAAAATGGTGTGACTTTTTTCTTAACATTATGTGGACCATATAGAACAATTTGGTGTTGGAGGATTACTTTCACTTTGGATGTCTGGGTTTTGCTTCTAGTTATACCATACTATAATAACCGTGATATAAAGCCATGTTTTGTAATACATACGCCTTCTTTATATACTTAGTTCCTACAAATTGTAAATCTACATAAATCTGTCATGTTTTAACATATGTCAAGTTATTTTTTCATTTGTGTTTTAAGAAATGGAACTTGTTAAAGGCGCTCTGAGAAGGTTGGTATTAATAATTTACTCCTAATTAAAAATAACCCCATTTTATTTTAGGCTGTCGACGGGACTTCCAACATACCAAAAACTAAGACCAACTGCACAGAAATTTTGTAATTTTAATACCACTAAAAATTCCAGTAATTTTTTTCCCAAATCAAAACCTAGTTTAATATGTGGACAGACATTTCCTCACTACGATTTTAATAAAACCATTAATAATGATTTTAGTCAAAACTATTATAAACAGTTTCACACAAAGAAATTTGCAAAAGATCGAGCTTCCCTTTTAAAAGCATTTGTTATAGGAGGCGCTTTTGTAGGATCGGTGACCTATTTTCTTGGTGAGTACATATCTATATACTTAGCTATCTTTTAATAGCATTTTTAAAGATATTTATTATTTTCCTACGTCATTTGATATCGGTATTCTTTTTTTGATTTGTGTTGGTTCTTTTGGTTGGCTAAAGGAAATGGATGTAGGATAAATGCAAGGAATTATAAAAGTTGAATGAAAAACATGATACATTTAATATGTTTAAAAAAGTTAGAGAAGTAGCTGGTCTTTATAATAAGAAAACTCCACATACTATAACCGATTCGTCGGAAAAAATAATAATAGACGAACACGAAATTAGAACAACGTGGTATAATTATATAAATGAACTGTATAATGATGATAAACCCGAAGAACTGGAGACTTTAGATGAAGGCGAAGGACCAGAAATACTACATGCTATAAAATTGGCAAAAAACAAGGAAGCCGTTGGTCCTGACAACATACCGACAAATATGTTAAAGCTTATAAATGAGGAAAACATTGGAATAATGGTCACACTTTTCAATGATGTTTATTCGACTGGTGATGTCGCTGAAGCTTGGTTAAAATCCGAATTCATAACCCTACCAAAAAAACAACGTCCGAAAAACTGTAGTGATTACAGAATGATAAGCCTTATGAGCCACACTTTGAAAATATTTCTGCGTATCATCCACAGTCGAATCAGAGATAAAATGTGAAGAAGACCAGGATGAAACACAATTTGGCTTTAGAAATGGACTGGGAACTCGGGACGCACTCTCTGCACTAAATGTATTATTGCAGAAATGCCGAGATCAAACGAAAGACATCTTTGATGTATTCATTGACTATGAAGAGCCCTTTGATCGTGTGCAGCATCACAAATTAATTAAAAAATATTATAGAAAAATTATACTGGCGTCAAACAACGGCAACTTGCATAAATAAAAAATCAACAGAAATATGTACAATTTAAAAAGGTGCCAGACAAGGTTGTATACTGTCCCTACTGTTATTCAATTTTTATTCAGATAGAATATTTAAAGAAGTGCTGCATAATTTGGAACGGGGCGTGAAAGTTAATGATAAATATTCTGATAAATACAATTAGATATGCAGACGATACAGTTATTTTAAGTGATGACATGAATGGATTGCAATGCCATTGACACAGTAGGAAGAGAGTTTGGCCCAACCATAAACTGTTCAAAACCAAAATACATGGTGTTTATAATATTTGGCACATCAAGTCCCACGGTTATATATGTTGATGGTCATATAATTCAAAGAGTACCCTGTTTTGAATATCTTGGTTGCCATATTACTGAACAACTAGATCCATATAAAGAAATAAAATGTAGAATCGAGATAGCCTGCACAACATTTTTAAAAGTGAGGTCATTCTTCTGTAATGATAACTTGCAACTTCAACTTCGAAAGCACATGATTAAATGTTACATTTGGTCAGTCCTCTTATACGGTGTCGAAGCATGGACATTAAAAATATCCAGCATTAATGTTTGGAGGCGTTTTAAATGTGGCTGCACAGACGTACACTAAAAATACCATGGACGGCTATGCTGACAAATTTGGCAGTCCTTAAGAGAGCAAATGCTGCTCGTGAACTGCTTGGTAATGTCAAATGTAGAAAGATGGCCTATTTTGGACACGTAGTAGGGGAGACCGATATAATGTTCTTCAACTTGTTATGATGGGTAAAATCGAAGGACGCAGAGGAATTGGTAGAAAACAGGCCCCTTGGTTGAAGAATATCAAGGAGTGGACAGGCATAAAGAAAGCAGAACAACTATTTAGAGTACCTCGAGTTAGAGACAGTTTCGCCATGTTAATCGCCAACGTCAAGGGGACTTGATAGGGCACGTTAAGAAGAAGTTGGTTCTTTTTGTTTAAGCTCCGTCTTGTTATTGTTGGGTGGCAATTGTTAGTGCGAATATGACCAAACTTTGGACTTTTTTTGTTAGCATTTGTAAGTCTAATCCTGTTAAGCTACGTAGACAAGTTATTTGCCATGATTAGGTAGATACTTTAACATTCCATTATCATCTACAGGAAGCTATACTTATCAGATAAGATGTTACTGGAATTATCGTATTTGAAATATTCAGATATCCAAAGACCTCTAAACATTACGAGTTGATTTTTAAAACGATACTAAACGGTACTGTATACATAATATTTTAACATGCGGTATTGTAGAAGATCGGTACGGCGAGTAATGAGACACTATCACATTTTTGAGAAATTATTTCTGTCCAATTTTATTCTACATCCGATTTCTTGTTTAAAGTTTAATATATCCAAAATCATTGGTATTAAAAGTTTTCACGTGTTTCATTTCGTTTATTGTACCCCCTCTGTGGCTCAGTGGTAAGAGAGCCTACCTGCGGATTTAGGGGTCGTGAGTTGAAATATTATCAGGAATAGTAAATTTTTCATTTATTGGAAATTCATAAGTGAAAATAGTTTCTATCCTTGTGGGATCGGTACTCATTGGAGAGACCGCAGACGTTCGGATACACTTAGCGTCTCTTTATAAAGACAATGAAGTTGACTTTTCAAAGTAACAAGACATTTATTCAACACACACACTACACACTACACTTGGTATCTGATTGCAAAATCTACTGTACCATGACCATTAGTTGTCGAGGCATTAAGCTAAATAAAAAAAATAGTTATTATTTTATTGTTTACTAGTATTTCATAATTGGTCTATTACTTTGAGAAATTAGTATGGTTTTTGTTTTATTGAAATTCATATTAAGGCTTTACTTTTACCGTTTTGTTCTTCTTTTTGTTGTGCTACTTTTTTCGGAGTTGGGAAATCAGCAAGAATATCGCTAACTTTATACTGCTGATGGAAAGAGTGCATATTGCAGGTGCTATTTTATATTGCTGTATCGAATGAAATTTATAATCTTCTGGTTGACTACTATTCCTTCCCTCTGGCAGATACTTTCACAGTAAATATTAAACAACATTGGTGAAAAGATGCACCCCCTGTTGCACTGTTGCAAATATTTCTATTTCTTGGGCATCCCATCTTCCATTAATTAGATTTCTAATTCCAATATAGATTAAGAGAAATTTGCAGAAACTTGCATTACTTCACCTGACCTTCACCTTCTTGCACTATTAAGTATATTATTTTACGCGAATTTGCAGTTCTGGTTAATTTCCAGCAATTACAACTACTGTTGTTAACAATTTTTACGTTAAATAATAATAGTAAAAGTAATAGTTTTATTTAGCTGTTCTTTGAATATGTATCTATACTTTTAGTGTTTTCCATTTATATTCTAACCAATAAAAATTCTGTTTCAAAACCTTTGTAAGACTTATCATAAGTTATTAAATATCATTAATGTATGCTTTGACAATTTTTTTAACGGCATAGGTATTAATCATTCAACCAGTCGCAATCAGTGTAATGTGTAGTGTGTGTTGAGTAAATGTCTTGTTACTTAGTACAGTCGACTTCATTGTCTTTACAAAGAGACTCTTATTTTACTGACCAAACGTCAAGTTATTGTATCCGAACATCTACGGTCCCTCAGGTGAGTAAGTACCGATCCCACAAGGATAGAAATTATTTTTATTTATTAAATTTTTAATAGGGAAAAATTTTCTACCCAGCTGGGATTTGAACTCACAACCCTTGGATCCAAAAAAGGACTCTTTTACCACTGAGCCACAGAGGGGGTATGCTTTGACAATAACTTTAATTTATTTGGATAATTTATATCCAAGTTAAAAAAATCTGGAAAGTTCATCTGTTAGAGTCGAATACCACCAGTATTGTATTTAAATATTTTTAGGTAAAGCCACTAACAAAGTAGTACTTGGTGAATATGATGAAGATTTACCTTGCTACACAGCTGAGGACGTAGCAAAACATAAAACGAGGTAAGTAGTTAGCAACCTCATTTTTATGACTAGCAGCAATTATTAGCAAATTAGTCACATCTATTTACTTGGCGCTATATATACAGTCTTCTTTTTCCGTTTTTTTCTTAGATTTACTTTGACCATTGCCAGTCCCCCGTTGTAATAATTTCCGATATTATGTCTTCGGTACTTTACTTATTTAAATGTCTGGGATAAGTAACATGTGTCATTGGCCTACAATCCCACTAAGTCAGCGGCGGATCCAGCATCATTAAGAGGAGGGGCCGATTGGCTAAAATAAAAATCGGATCGAAGAACTGAAAAATACCTGTTCAGTAATTTTTAAAAATCTATCGAATGACACCCAATACGACAACTTACTCCAACCCCTGGAGGTGGGGTGGGGCTCAATTTAAAATCGTAAATGGAAACCCCCAGTTTTTATTGCAGATTTGGATTCCTTACGTAAAAGTAAGCAACTTTTATTCGAGACATTTTTTCTATTCTATACAAATAGAATAATATAGAAATAGTCTGTCTCGAGAAATACACTTCCAAATGAAAAACTAAAAAAACACCTTATATATTTTTCAAAACCCTATCGAATGACACCGTGTCGTGTTTGGTGGCATTCGTCGATAGGATTTTGAAAAATATTCAACTCGTATTTTTTGATTTTTCATTTGAGAGTGTGTTTCTATAGATATTAAACAATTTCTATAAATTACCTATGGTATCACGATAAATCGTTTTTCCGATTATAGCGCCATCTATCCAGAATTCGAAAAAATGTCTCGAATAAACGTTGCTTACTTTTACGTAAGGAATCCAAATCTGCAATTAAAACTGGGGGTCTCCATTAAATATTTTAAAGTTACCCCCATCCCACTTCCAGGGAGTCGAGTAGGGGGTCGTGTTTGGTATCATTTGATATATTTTTAAAAATTATTGAACACATATTTTTTATTTTTTCGATCCGATGTTCATTTTGCTAAATATTCAACGGTTCCGCTACTTTTCGGTTGGGACACCCTATATATAAAGTTGATGAAATAAAAATAAATATATGTAGTGAATTATCACTAGTAATACCACTAGAGGTCAAATTATTTCCGGAAATTTTTTTGAGATCATGAATATTTTGAAAATTTCCCGAGTCGCAGACGAGGGAAATTTTCTAAAAATATTCATGATCAAAAAAAATTTCCGGATATTAATTTGACTTCGCGTGGTATTCGGTAAGAAAATTCCACACCAAATTTGCATTTGAAAATCCAAAGCTGCATGAACAGATTAATAGCGCGCCATAGCTTTGTCAGCAATTATTTAGGCTTTCAAATTCGTAATTTCTACTCATTGTAGTTGCATGGGAATACCATTTCAAGATAGAAAATAGTATATTCTTCAATTTTACATAAGTTTTGAGTAACTACAAGTGATAGAAAATGAATCAAAACTAAATTATGTAGGTAAACAAATAAAAACCAGTCTGTCAAAAATGTTCTGTTATTGTAAACGTCAAAAAATTTCCACTATAATTCGCTGTTGGGTACCCCACGAGCAAAAAATTTCCGATAAAATACCTCCGTTGCCATGGTGATCTGTCAAAATAACGTATTTTGATTGGTTCAAAATTACAGGTGTGGAATTTTCACTAGTAATACCACTAGAGGTCAAATTATTTCCGGAAATTTTTTTGAGATCATGAATATTTTGAAAATTTCCCGAGTCGCAGACGAGGGAAATTTTCTAAAAATATTCATGATCAAAAAAAAATTTCCGGATATTAATTTGACTTCGCGTGGTATTCGGTAAGAAAATTCCACACCAAATTTGCATTTGAAAATCCAAAGCTGCATGAACAGATTAATAGCGCGCCATAGCTTTGTCAGCAATTATTTAGGCTTTCAAATTCGTAATTTCTACTCATTGTAGTTGCATGGGAATACCATTTCAAGATAGAAAATAGTATATTCTTCAATTTTACATAAGTTTTGAGTAACTACAAGTGATAGAAAATGAATCAAAACTAAATTATGTAAACAAATAAAAACCAGTCTGTCAAAAATGTTCTGTTATTGTAAACGTAAAAAAATTTCCACTATAATTCGCTGTTGGGTACCCCACGAGCAAAAAATTTCCGATAAAATACCTCCGTTGCCATAGTGATCTGTCAAAATAACGTATTTTGATTGGTTCAAAATTACAGGTGTGGAATTTTCATTAAAATTTAAAAAACCTACAAAATGAGACTTTGCAAGTTAATAACTTACAGTAGTTTAGGAAATGTAATAATGAATTAACCGAATGTAATTTTCAAAAAATCAAAATACTTTACTTTTTTCAAGGCAAAAAAATTCATGTTGAAATAGTTTTAATTTTATTTCGTAATGGGAAAGTACATCATGTGACACCTAATTTAAAATCGTTTGAAATACTGATTACAAAAATGTATAATTAATACGTACATGCGCAAAATGTTGGTCAAATTCTTTTTAAACGCATTCATTTTTTTCTCAAATCCTGAGAAAACTAATACTATAATCTTTGAAACATTTAAACGCAGAATAAAATATTACATATTACCGAGGGCCGAAAGTACATTAGAATAAACAAAAAGTTTCTTTTGAATGATATATTTGAAATTGACACGCTGACTGACAGAACGTCTATAGCCGTCTAATTTCCATTGATGTAATGTGACACAACGTCTATAGACGTTGCGTTTCCCCTATTCTACTTTGCAAAATACATATAGTGTCACAACACTTGCTTATACATTAGACGCGCTGTCCGTCAACGTGTTAAAAATCATACTCAATTTTCTCTTTTTTTCACCCCTGTAACTTATTAAAATAAATAATATAAAAGTTTTCAGGGACTTTCGACCCTCGGTAATAACGTAATCTTGCATTTTGCTTTTAAATGAGGTGTCACATGATGTACTTTCTCATATAAAGTTTAAAATTTAATTTATTACCATAATTTTATATGTGGATGATTGCATCCCGCGACATAAATGACTATCTATCGTACTCGTGGAAAAATACTCACTTCTGTCAAACGTGATATAAAATAAAATTATATAATATATAAGACATACATTTCATGCATATAAGACATACCTTTTTCCATAAAACTAAGTAGAATTGGTTTACTGCGTCATCGTTGATTTGTATCTGACACACTGAAAAATCGCATGACTTGTTTTGAATGCTCTCAGAACTTAAATTTGATCCAAGATCAGTAGGTCTCATAGTATGATCTATCTGATAAGATGTACCTTGTACATATTTTATATCATCATTACTATTAATATTATCACCTAAATTACGCTAATTTAAAAAAATATCAGTTATATTGCGACATTTGAATTTTTTACTTTTAAGTTCTCGGTAGAAGCTTCTGGTTCCTATCGTTTATTTGACATTTTATAACTCGTCGTAAATCACACATATATTAATATATAAAAAAAGAAGAATAAACTCAAAATACTATTAATCACGCTAACAATTTACAAACTAAGATCTGTACGAATCAGTATTAGATATGTTACTTGCATCGATACCAAAATATAGTGGAGTCAATGAAGGTGGATATGAGTTATTACCTCAGATTTCGTTGAACCTCCATCGATTTTCATAAAAATTGATGAGTGGTTAAAGGATACCTCAAGGAACAAAGGTGACATAGTGCCAACTTGCGCTTTTTGCATTTTAGGGGTGAAATACACCCCTTTTTTAAAAATTATTTTTTAGATTTCTGAAAGTGCAGTCACTGTAAGTTTTCACTTCCTATTTTGTTGAACCTTCATCGATTTTCATGAAAATCGGTAAGTAGTTAGAGGATACCTCAAGCAATAAAAGATATATAGCATCAACTTGCGCTTTTTCATTTTAGGGGTGTAATACACCCCTACTTTTTAAATTGTAAAAAATGCAGATTTCCGCATTATGGCGCAAGTAATCTCGTTTAATTAAGAAAAATAAATATTTTTTTTATATTTATGTGCATGAATTACATTTTTTTTTAATTTTTCAACCCTTATAGCAACCAAAAATACGAAAATTCACAAGTCGAAAATCACGAAAACCTTATTCTTCTATATTTCTGAAAGTGTAGTCACTGAATGTTTTCACCCACGATTTCTTTGAACCTTCATCGATTTTCATGAAAATTGTTGATTAGTTAGAGGATACTTCAAAAAAAAAGTGATATGGCACCAAGTTGCGCTTTCTGCATTTTAGGGGTGAAATCCACCTTTTTTTTTTTAATGATAAAAATGCAGATTTCAGCATTCTGGATCAAGCAATCTCGTTTAATTAAGTAAAATAAATATTTTTTTACATTTATGTGCATGATTTATAATTTTTATTAATTTTTTAAACCTTATAGCAACCAAAAATCAGATAATTAGCAAATCGACAATCACGAAAAAAATTAATCTTTTATATTTCCAAAAAGGCAGTCACTGAAGGTTTTCACCCCTGATTTCGTTGAACCTCCATCAATTTTCATGAAAATTGGTAAGTAGTTAGAGGATACCTCAAGAAACAAAAATGATGTGGTACCAACTTGCGCTTTTGTCCTGGGGGTGGATGTTACCCCTTCTCATGGGTGAACACTATTTTATTAAAAATAACCCCATAATTAGATAGAGGAGTAAATTCTAAGCAAACTTTCTTTTATCAAGTTTATAAATTTTTTATTTAAATAATATTTCATAATTTAATAAAATTTTATTGGTACAGTAAAACCTGACAATAACGGCCACTAAAAATAGAAAACAATTGGCCGTTATAGAAATGTGGCGGCTAATGCTAGGTTTCCTTTTAAACAAATACATAAAATATAATTGAAAATTTATTTATTTTAGTAATTAAAGCAAATCTAATTAAATATAATTCTACAAACAAACGGAACATACTAAAACTAAATTCAATTTACTACAATATAAAACAATATCTATACGAAAAAACAAACGGAACATACTAAAACTAAATTCAATTTACTACAATATAAAACAATATCTATACGAAAAAACAACTACAAGAAAAACAGAATTTTTGTTTGTTTTACATTTTTTTAGATAAACGAAACATACTAAAACTAATTTAATATACGTAATACATAATATAAAACAACATACTATAGCTACTAAGACAAATACGCTTATCACTAAAGTATCGTCGTGCTTCCATGCTATATTCAACAAAACCAACTTGGTAGGGCCTTTAATTAGATATCGCAAATCACTTTGGCTGATTTTGTCTGCATATATATTTTGTTTGAGGAATCCCTTTTTTTTGTGGGACTGGATATAGGACATTTCTCAAGTATGAATTCACATTCATGGTATATCGTTGCTATACAGGGATAATAATCTGTGCAATGTTATGGTACAGGCTACGTTAAATATGAAGTAAATGTGGAAGATATACACTGGTTATTCATTTCAATTTAATTTGATTGTTTTTTAATCGTTTACAATATTTAAAATAATTAAAGACATAAAGTTAGTGATTTCAAAAATAAATTCAGTTCTCACTGGCAGGGTGGGAAATAATAAAGTGCCATACAATAGCATTTCATTACAATGCTCATTAGATGCATTACAGGCAGCTCCGTTTGAGAAAACTCATACTCTCAAACTTTGAGAAAACACTCATTCAGTTTCGACCAACCCTGTATTAGCTAAAATTAAACGTTTTGCTAGATTAATAATTTTTAACAATAATAGATTATATTAAAAATCACTTGAACATAAATTGATTTTCTGATGTCAAATCACTACAATTATACAGGTCGTGAATATTGCTATGAAATTTGAAAATAAAAACGTAATTATCTTTTAAACTACTTCGTATAACATCACAAAACCTGATATTTTAAGAAATAAAACATAGAGGAGAATCCAAAAATGTAAAAATATACAGGGTGTTCCATTAAACAGAAGATAATTTTGTTTCACCCTGTCAATATGGGTGGCCCTGTATATTTGGAAATGTATTTAAATTCTGATATTATCTATGCCCCAATCTCACCTAAATAAACTTTTTTCGTATCTCCTACAACAAACGACTAATTGGACTTCCCACAACCTGTATACATACAAAATCTCCGCTATAAATTTTTTTCAAAGAAAATGTTATTGGTTTTTTAAAAATAACTCCGTTAAATTTTGAAATATGAGATTTATCCAAAAACCATTACAAAGGTTCTATAACACTGTATTAAACATAATTTTCTAAATCCTTTATTTTTATTTAAATACAAGGTGAAAGGGCCCCGGTTACATGGTTCTCGCAGTAAAATTTAGGTTTTAAATGTTTCTACCTCGGTTATTTTTTGTCGTAAAAAAATATTAAAAAAAGAAATAGCTTAAATAAAGTTAAAACTAAAATTTTGTTCACTACCTTTTTTAAGTATATCGAGTATTTTTGGAGTTATTATCAAAAGAAAATGAAATTCACGAAAATTTTAAAAATTCTAATTTTTTTAATCGTATTTTTTTTTCAAAAATATGCATTCTAAACCGGTCAAAATTGTTGAAGTTATTAGTCATATTAAAATAAATAAAGTTTTAAATGGGTTACTATAAATTTTAATTTTTGTGGAAATGACGTATGTTTCATTTTTCATTCTTCCCTAAAAAATCTGAAAGGGTCCTC
This sequence comes from Diabrotica virgifera virgifera, assembly GCF_917563875.1. Taxonomy (NCBI): domain Eukaryota; kingdom Metazoa; phylum Arthropoda; class Insecta; order Coleoptera; family Chrysomelidae; genus Diabrotica; species Diabrotica virgifera. The sequence goes on along the minus strand of NC_065447.1, from coordinate 112,051,637 downwards.
TTATTTCCATCATAACTTGCTTAATTTTGATGCTATCTACTTCTTATATAGCTTTTTGATAGTTACCTTTAAGTACTTTATTAAAATGTTTAATATCTATATTTAACAAAGTGCATCGTTTTCCTGTTATTTAAGCTTGAATACTAAGATTTGAGTACTCGCGGAAAAAAAATATACATTCAATTGCATATAACTCACTTTGTATATGTAATAAAGGATTTTTCGAATAAGGAGCTTATTTATTTTTATATTATCTTCGATTTTGGTAATAACAACTTTTTTGAAGAAACTTATGGTTTTTGAGTTATTTATGAAAAACTGCTTTAAAACATGGATTTTTTTCAGGAAAAATCAAAACTTTTGATCTTTAATAACTCAAAAACTATTGATTTATTGAAATAACTTTATATAACAAATTTTACTTATAATTTGTCCCTCTATCGATTAGTGGTATTATTTTTAATAAAATAATTGCCACCCCCGAGAAGGGGTGGCATCCCCCCCCCAGGGTAAAAGCGCAAGTTGGCACCATGTCACCTTTGTTTCTTGAGGTATCCTCTACATACTTACCAATTTTCATGAAAATCGATGGAGGTTCAACGAAATCGGAGGTGAAAACCTTCATTGACTCCACTAATACACTAATTACTAATAATTAATGAGGGTGTTCTTTTTTCGTTGTCAGCTATCGGCGTGTGAACATATTTATATATTCGGCGAATTAATATAGTTTTTGCTAGGCGCGCAATTTTCGAGAGATTTCCGGCGAATCTGTTATCTGCAAGTCTGCAAGCGATTTTATAATTATTATACGTGGAGATGCTTAAGTATGTGTTCACAGTATATAGGATTACATATTTTTTAAAAAAATGCTTATTGTGATCATTTTTAATTCTTAATTTATAAGGATTATAAATTACTCATTTCCAAATACACTGGCGTCACTGGCCCGTTTTAGCCAAGTCTCATACTAATAAAATACATTTATTATATGTAATTCATAATTCATATAATATTGTAATTTTAAAACATGCATAATTATCTATTTGAAAAAATAAATGAATGTTTTTGTAATCTTTATGTTATAATTAAAAAAAAAATAAATCACTTGGGTTGAGAGGGGGACCGATCGCCCCCATCGCCCCCCCTGGGATCCGCCACTGCACTAAGTATTACCTCATGGTCCTTCTTATTTTCTTCTTTATGTTTCTCATTCTTTAAGGACATTGGCGATTATCATGGCCCATTTTACTTTGTCTGCGCAGGGGTTCCGAAGAGTTTTTTACTGTTCTTCCACTTCTTTCCACTTTCTCTTGTATAACTAATCGCACCAACTCTTATTTTTCATTTCTTAGTATGTGACCAAAGTACCTCATTTTTCTTCCCTTCATAGTGTTGAGTATTTCTTATTCTTTTTCATCTTTCATAATATTTCTGTGTTTATTATGTATGGTGTCCATGATATTTGCCACATTCTTCGATAATACCACATCTCAAAGCTGGCAAGTCTTTTTTCAGTTGCGTCCGTAATTGCCAAGGCTTAAACTCAATATAAAAGAGCAAAGAATACATAGCATTTCAATACTATAAGTAGTTCTTATCTCTATTCCCAGTCATTTATTGCATATTACTGTTTTTATCTTATTGATAGCGCTTCTGGCTATCTTAATTGGTCGTTTTACTTCGAGCTACGGTCCCATTGTTCATTTAGTTCACATCCCAAATTGTTGTATCTGCGTAACTAAACTTTTTCCTTTAACATAGTTGTCTTCAATCTTGTTCTTACTGACAATCATGATTTTTGTATTTTTGTGTTCAGAGCCATTCCATATGTCTCGCAGTACTGCGAGGTGCGAGCAACCAAAATTTGCAGCCCTTTTCTGTTGATCGCAAGTAGTATTATATCGTCTACATGTCTGAGATTATTCACTAATCTTTTTTTTAATTGATATGCCTTCATTGATGTCTTCTAGTGCCTGTTTAAACATTTCTTCTGAGCACGTATTAAAATGTAGAGGTGATCGTACTCATCCTTGTCGTACTTACAGTCACGTATATCGTTTTTCTTGGCATAAAGTAATCTCTTTGAGACTGATATACGACATGAAGGTTTTCTGGATATACTTCTTAAATAAAATGTTTTCTCTTTTTCTTCTGCTCAAATCAGACAAGACTCGTTAGTATCTGGCACTTGGTTTTAAGGCCTTGTACCATACCTTGTTTTTTCCTTAAACTCTAATAAGTCCTGTGGCCTCAACGAGGACCAACAGCTTTCTTATTGGTAGTTCTTGGGAGCTCTTATAAGCCCTAAGGTGAACTCTAGGCTAGTGTGGGAATGTCGACAAGAACTTGACAGACTGGCGCAACATGAAAGTGTTATTCTGGTATGGGTTCCAGGTCATCGGGACATATACGACAACGAAAGAGCTGATGAACTTGCCAGAAGGTCATCAGCTACAAAATACCTGGATCCAGAGCCGGCCGTGGTAATGCCAAAAAGCACCGTCCGCTAACGTATAAAAGCCTGGATCCGAAGCCAACACAACTCACACTGGGAGGGCATACCCGGTCAAATACATGGCAAGACGTGTATCGAACGGACATGTGCTAGAAGCGCTGAATTATTGCTGAAAACAAGTAGAAGTCAGCTCAGAGTCATAACAGGTTTCCTCACTACGCATGCGCCAGTTAAGGGTCACCTGCATACAATAGGGATGTTTCATGGAGACTTGAGCTACAGACTCTGTAACAGAGGACCTGAAACAGTCAACCATATCTTGCATCAATACAGACCACAAAGCAAAAACGTAAATTGACCCTAGGTTGTAAGATTTATTATAATTGCATGTTTGTCCAAAAACTCCTAATCCAGTACCATGGGCAGTTTTAGAGCCATCAGTGAAACATATCATATAGTACGTAAATCGTTCAGCTGGACATAGGGAATACACATTGAGATAATTATGGCAACTACGTTAACCTGTGTTAGTTGAAGCGAGTTCTTGGTGCAATAGCAATAGAGATGTTAGAACGAACAGAATGAGTGAGTTTGGAAGCAAGGCTGTCCATAAATAAATCAAAAACAAAAATAATGATTAATAATTTTACTTTAATTTTTAAAATATTTTTTATAATTACAATACATTGCCATGTTTTGACGTTTATTTGTGTCAGCCGAAATGAATTGTCAATTTTGAGGTTAATGCCCCTAATGCTATCAACCATATTGTCATCGACAGAACGCAGTTGCCACAATTATCTCAATGTATATTCCCTATTTCCAGCTGAACGATTTACGTACTGTATAAATCCCCATTAATATTTGGCTGCCAAACTCACAAAAATATGGAAGAACACTGACATTACAAAAAACACAAAATTATGCCTTGTTTGAGCATTAATTTGATTTTTTGTGGCTCTCTCCGGTATTTTGGTTTAGTTTCGCTAGTCCGTATTCTCCACTAGGTATATCTTAAAATTTGTTTTGTTCATTATTCTTTCTACATAAGTCTTCCAAGTTGTTGGCTATTATGACTGTATCGTCGCCATACCTAATGTTATTAATTAAACTTCCATTCACTTTTATGCTCGTTTATCAAAGCTTCTTGTATGATCTCTTCAGAATAAGCATTAAACAATAACGGCAACAAATATAGTGAGATATTTGGGACATATAACTAGAAGAAGAGAAGGTATGGAACGAATGATATTTGACGGCAACGTAGAGAGCAAAAGATCTAGAGAGAGATCTCCAGTAAGATGGTCGGACCAAATAAAGGACATGACTGGTTACTCATTCTCCTAAGCAAATCAACACGCACAGTAGATAGTGAACAGAAATAGTCAAACAAAATACATGACGACGCTACATTCTTATGAAGGAGAAAATATAGAGGAAGAGGAGTATTTGGGAGCTCTCAATGAAGTTCAAAGTTGCCAGGATTAATCTTCTCATTGAAAATTAGTTCTGATGGTGCCCTAAAATATTTTATTTTTGTAGGAAAGCTGGAGTGTGGGTATCATACAACCGAGGAGTATACGATATCACTGATTATCTTAATAAAAATCCTGAACATACCCTGCAAATCTCAGCAGGTGGACCAGTGCATAGATTCTCAACAGCCAAAGAAAACTATGATGCAGATTCCCTTGAATTTTTAGAAAAATATCGTATAGGTAACAATCTAATATTACCAATTCAACCCAAATAAAAGTAAACAGTACGTCGACAATCAAATAAAACGCATTCTGAAAATACGTTTTAATTAATGTTAAGTACTAAACAATATTTTCAAGCATAGGTATTCAAATAAACTGCTCGTCAGAAGTTAGGGATACCTATAGAAAATTCTGCTGAATTTTTATAGTAGATTTTTTCGTAAACAGATTAACGGATTCCGCTAATTTTTTTTATTATTATTTTAGACTTTTCTTTAGTATTTACACAGTTATGCAAAGGTTTACTCAAACTTTTTTTTTGTACTTATACCGGATGGAAGAAAAGAAATGTTTTTCTTATGTTAAGTTTGAGACGCCCTGTAGGGAGGACGAGGTACAAATGGGAGTATATATTGAAATCGTATTGTAGTCTCATGTTTTGTGAACATTTTGTTTTTTGAATGTCGCTGATTGATATCTTTAGAAATAAAAAAATAGACGGTTTTGTAATTTAACATGTGTTTTAACCGAAACAAAAGTTTGAGACATCTTGTAGGGAGAAAAAGGCACAAAGGTGAGTATACCTTGATATTTTGTTGTAGTCTCATATTTTGTGAATATTTTATTTTTGTAATTTCTCTGATATCTTTAATAACAAAGAAACTAGACGATATTACTCTTTAATATGTGTTTTAACTGACGACATGCGTCACATCACACATGTGAAACTTAGAAAAACATATTAAAGAGTAATAGTTTCTTTGTTATTAAAGATATCAGAGAAATTAAAAAAAATAAAATATTAAAAAAATATGAGACTACAACATAATATCGGGGACACCTTTGTGCCTTTTTCTCCCTACAATGTGTCTCAAACTTTTGTTTCGGTTAAAACACATGTTAAATTACAAAACCGTCTATTTTTTTGTTTCTAAAGATATGAGGCACATTCCAAAAACAGCAAGTTCACAAAACATAAGACTACAATATTATTCTGATGTATACTCACATTTGTACCTCGTACTCCCTACAGGGTGTCTCAAACTTAACAGAAGAAAATCATATTATTTTCTTCCACCCGTTATAAGTACAAAAAATAAATTTGAGTAAACCTTTGCACAACTGTGTAAATACTAAAGAAAAAGCTAAAATAAAAATAAATAGCGGAATTCGTCTGTTCGCGAAAAAATCAACTACGAAATTCAGCATAATTTTCTGTATCTCTAACTTTTGACGAGCAGTTTATTATTTGTATGAAAGGTTTACAAGTTTAATCAAAAGTAGAGTGGCTTGAATTATAATAATTATGAAATTTGTGGTATTTTCGTTGTTGTTGAAAAGATTTTCCACTTTTCCAAAAACACTAGAAATTGTTTTCAAATTCACCATCCTGTATATTCTATAATTTTTAGATTCCAGAGTAATTTAGATCTGCCAAAGTAATATGAATAACTTCATGTAACAGTGCTTAAACATAGATGCAAGTACTTCACATAAATGTCATCAGTTCCAATTTTTATTATACATGCATATTAAATTTTTTTTTTTTTGATTTTGTTAAAAATGTGAGAAGGATAACAAAAAGAAGATTGGAGGAGGGCAAAGAACTCTTCCTAGGGTTTATAGATCTAAGTTGACACGGTAAACTCGCTATGAGCCAATGAGTAGAGGGGATTTGACAGTTTTCATCAGCGCTGTTAGTGGCAGTTTTGTGCATTGAATTTGAACAATTTTATCAGAAAAGTACAAGTTTCAAACCGCGAGAGAGCGCTACCGACGAAATTCACAGCCAATAAAAACAGAGGTAACCTCTAAATTTCACAAAACTTCTTCTTTTTCTCAGTGGCCTCTTGCATAAGCAGTCATCCAGTCGGACGAATTTATATATTAAATATTAAAATTATAATGAATAAAATAAAAAAACATAATTACTTTTACTATTAATTCTGTGTATTAGGAAGTAAATATGGAGTTGCTTCGAGAAGAAGTTACTGGAGAAAGCGTAAGGGCGCGTCCATAGTGCACGCTGGTTTCCGAAGTCAGCACCGAGTCCGTGTGCAAATAATCCTTCGTATTTAAACGGGCCTGTCCAAAGTCCACCTGCGCGCTGTTATTAGGATTATTCGCAAACGGACTCGGCTTTATGACTCGGAAACAAGCATGCACTATAGACGCTCCCTAAGGTCCGACAATGACGCAAATATTATATGAAAATTAGGTCATACTATACTGCCCATATAACACAAATTTCATAATATTATTTCATAATATATTACCTCCGATATCTATCCTAAGGCATCGATTTTAATGAAATTTTGTAAATATGCTCTAATTACCTCCTAATTCAAAGTCCACCCTATGCCGACATATGCTTATTATTTTTAGGGTTGAAAACTACCCCTTATTGACAAAATGCAATAAAACTAGTTCTAAACGCCAATCCAAGTACTTTTTAGGTTTTGATATAGTTCGATGAAGTTAAATAAATATCGTTTTATAATTTAAAATATTATTGTTGGTTGGTAGAATAATTTAACCTTTATAAACCACCCCTTTTAATAATAAAATGTACAAAAAAGTGATTTACTAATATTTTTAATTAATTTAATATCCAATTTAAATCAGTTTTGTCAGTAGATTGGATAAATATTATTTTTCATTTTTTCATCTTTCAACCCTTAAAAATAACACATATATTTTTAAAGTAAAAAAAAATAAAAAAATACATTTGAACTTATCTATGTTGTTTATTTCTCTTTGTTTACATGACGTTGATACTTTTTTGTCATTTACAATAAAAATATCTTTTTATAATTTTGCATCCCTTAAAATTACCCCTCAAGGTGGAAAATATATAAGTAGAGAAAAAAAGATCTTTGCAGAAACAAAATATCTAATAAAATTTATCCAAAAAATGTATAGAAAAATATGTAATTTTTTTTTAGACATTTAAAGAAAAACAGTCATGTCATTAAGATATTCTAATCTTCATAACTGCTGCCACTGTCATTCGTTTTTCCTCATCTTTGTCAAAGATTGGAGTACTGTTTTTTCAGTTAACACCTGCACATTTCCACAAGCGCACGACGCACTTTATCCTTTTTGGCAGTTTCAAAAAATTATTTCTGATAATTCCTGCGACGCAGGAGATTTATGCATTTTTGTGGACTGCAAATATCCATTAGCATATTCCATCCCTAATCAATTGGGTTGAGAGCTTTATCGCCTAGCCAAATATGAATTTTAGTCCAGAGAAATAAGGTTTTTGTCGGAACACTTGAGCAGCCAGGTTGCAAATGGATTTTGGATACTATATACCTAATACATTATAAATACAAAAATGCCCATCACAGTTCGGACAAGAAACTTAGCTATTACCAAATAATAATCAAAAATGGCAGTTTTTTAGTTTAAATCGCTACAGGTAAAATAGGGTAATTAAGTATCTTATTTATAATATTCTCCTTTTAGTGGATGACCCAAGGTTTAAAGTGGCACTTTTTGAATTTTGATCTGATCATTTTTTGCTTCGAAACTTGCAAAATAAGACTAAAATTTCAAAAATAAAAAATGTGCTATAACTTTTGCGAAAATGGCCTTAAGACTTTCATATTGCACGAAAAGTTGAGTCAAACATTCCGTATAATGCACAAAAAATTTTAAGACGATCCGTTAAATAATTTAAATTTTATTCAATTTGTTTATTGCAAAGAGCTTTTTTTTTCGCAATATTATTGTTAAAAAATAATAATGATATATCAATTCTGTGGAAACCACATGCAAGAAGAATAGTTATATTTTTAAAGTATTGAAAAAAATCATTCAAAAGTCGTTTTTATTACTCCGAAAACAGTTTAGTAAAATAGAGTCATTTTTCGCTTATAAACAATTTGAATAGCTTCGTTAATATTGACTATAGAGTAAATCTGCTTTAGGATTTCAAAAGTTGGTATTTTTACACAAATTTTTGAAAAAAACTTTTTGTCTAGGTTAATTAGGGTCAAAGTTAGCCACTTTTATTATTTAATTCACAGTGACTTCTATATACATCAAATTCTCCTGTAACAGTGTTAGTTACCATACTACTCCGAAACGGCTTGGTCGATTTTTATGAAATTTTAGAAGTATATCCTATAGGATGGAGAATAGGTTTTAGTCTATTTTTTATGCCCATAAGTTATAAGGGGGATTGCCCCCCTAATATTTTTTAATTTTTTAGACAAAATGATCTACCTTAATTTTATATCATGTTGAATTAAAAAATACATACAACCCTTAATTTTTCACTCTTCTATCACAACCCCTATTTGTTAATAGCCATCTATATATTTACATCTATAAAATTCTCCTGTCACAGTGTTAGTTTCCATACTCCTCCGAGACCGCTTGACCGATTTTTATGGAATTAAATATGTATATTCGGTAGGTCTTAGAATCGGTCGTAATCTATTTTTCATATCCCTGAGTAATAAGCGGAGTTCCCCCTAACATTTTGTAATGTTAGGTGGGGATGTGTGTACATACCGTACTCTATAATAAGACTACGAGTACATACAAATTAAAAAAAATTATGATCAAAATTCATCAACAAGATCCGGCGATATTAGCAGCATATCTTTAAAGAATCAGTTTCATTTTTTGAGTGCACGGATTTTAATAATTCCCCTCCACCGACCACGAATCCATTCCGTTAGGACGTCATTTTTAAAACTTTATTAACCACTCTGTTGGGGTTCAAAGTTTACTCAAACTTTTACACATAAAATATATACCTTCAGCTTCAAAATGGTTCGAGTTAGGTTGTTCTATTGTTATAAACAAAGTAGCCGTCAATTAAATAAAAAAAAAGTGGCTAACTTTGACCGTAATTAACCTATATATAATTTTATATAATATATAATTATATATAATTATATATACGGTTTTCTTTGAAAATTCGTTTAAAAATACCAGTTGTTCAAATCCCATTGTAGTTTTAGCCTACAGTCAATATTAACAATTCTAACTCTATTTAACTCTATTTTAGTTAAATGTTTGCGGAGTGATAAAAATGAGTGATGAAAATATGACTATTCTCCTTTCATGTTGTTTCCACATAATTATATCATTATTATTTTCTGAACAATAACATTGCGAAAAAAAAGCTCTTTGGGATAAACAAATTGAATAACATTTAAATTAATTGACGAATCGTCTTAAACATTTTTGTGCATTGTGTGGACTGTTTGACTCAACTTTTTATGCAATATAAAAGTCTTAAATTCATTTCGCAAAAGTTATAGCAAATTTTTTATGTTCGAAATTTTAGTTTTATTTTGCAATATCCGAAGCAACAAATGATCAGGCCAAAATTCAAAAAGCGCTATTTTAAATCTAGGCTCATCTACTACAAGAAAAATATCATAAATAAGATATTTAATTACCCTATTTTTACCTGTAACGATTTAAAAGAAAAAACTGCCATTTTTGACCCTTATTTGTTAATAACTAAATTTCTCGTCCAAACTGTGACGGGCAATTTTGTATTTAAAATGTATTAGGTATATAGTACCCAAAAAACTCATTTGCAACCTGGCTGCTCAAGCCAAAAAAGACCTGGCTGCTCAAGTGTCCCGAACATGGTATGTATTTTTGTCTTATTTTCCTGGCGTATTTGGTCATAAACTCTCTTAATATGCTCGTCCAAAGCATCAACTATTCGCGGTGTGCAAGTACTTGGAAGGGGAAACGAGAAACGACCCTGCGCGAGTCGCGGAGAAATATTGCAACTATCTTAAATAATTCATATTGTCAAATTGACGTATATTTCATACCTTCTGTCAATGAAGCAGAAAAATTATATATTGCTCCACAATATTGATATGATATGCAATTATTATATAAAGGTAAATTTAATTAATTTTATTTAGCTTGCATACTGCATTTTAATAACTAATTTTATTTACTACATACAATTGTTGACGTTTTCATAACATAACCTGAATCTTATTTTTTCTTCTTATTATTTTTTGGACTATGGCCTTGACAATTATCCAGTAACTAGGACTAATAAGTTTGTTCGTAGAACGATCAGCAACCGTTGCCAACCATCAGACGCATGCGCGTTCGTAGTCTACGAACGCTAACTGTTAACTGCGCAACGCTAACTGTTCACTGCGCATGCTTCTGATGGTTGGCAACGGTTGCTGATCGATTGGATCGTACTACGAACAAACCTATTATAATTGGCCAATATAATTAAAAGTGCGAATTTTAGTATAGAGCGTAGAAATAGGGGTCGCTTTGCCGAACTTGCACGGTCCCAATAGGTACGAGTGAGGCCATTTTTAAAGCAGTGCTTTTCACCAGCAGCGGTAAAAAGTGAGTCGTCGATATGAAATACATACCGACTACTCACAGTACAGTATAGTAGGTATCTTCAAAATGACCTCCGTTTATTTCAAAAATACTGTATCAATTCAAAAACCATTTTAAAAGAAAATTGAAGGTATATAAAACCATATTGATCACATCAATTCAAATTCTTTAGTTTTTAAAAGATAGAGAGTCAAGGAGCACAAGAAAGTAATACTCGCGCTATCAACTTAAAGTAGTGGTATCTTAGACACTTTTTATGCTACAGTAACGAAAAAATTAAAATTTTTGTCAAAAAATCCATACATTTTTGTACTGAATAATTATTTTTTTCGTACATATAATATCATAAAAACATCTATGTTTGGCATTCGCTGATGATGTAGTAATTCTATCCAGAAGCAAGAACGAATTAAAAGAGGTAGTAGACCGACTAGAAAAGGCAGCTCGAGAAAAAAGACTCTATGAAATAAACATTAAGCACTTGAAATGGACCGACAAAGAATTTGAACAGAGGCAATATTTAATGATAACAACGGATAAAGAAAAAATGTATAAATTTGAAAAGGTAGAGAGATTTGAATATTTAGGGACTTTATTTTCGAGTAGACCAAGCATCTTGGAAGAAATACACAAAATACTAATGTCAGGGAACAGGGAATCGTTGCATGTATGCACTCAACAGAAGCAAAAATATATCCAAAGCAGCTAAATTAAGAACGTTACTGTGATAAGACCAATAGTTACGTATGCCTGGACTATGACAAAAACCGAGCAATGAATGTTACAGGTATGGAAAAGAAAAATACTTAGAAGAATATGTGGGGGAAAATTATCAACAATCAGTGGACACGAAGAACAATCAAAGAGTTAGAAGAATTGTATAAGGAGCCCAATATAATTGCAGTTGTAAGAGCACAAAGACTTAGATGGTTAGAACATGTCCAAAGAATAGCTCAAGTTAGAATGCCCAAACTCATGTTAAGCGCTACAATAGGTGGTAAAAATCGAAAAGGAAGACCTAGAACATTAAAGTAAAAGGTACTGTAAAAGGAAAATGTATTTAAATGTTGGTGGATGGGCGGTTAAATATACTGCTCTGTTTTTTTTTATTGAGTGATCAAATTTTTGTGCATCATATATCGCTGAGTTTGAAGGCAATCGACATTTAATAGTGCTTATTTTAAAGCGCTTTTTAAGCACTACAACAACCAGTCCAATGATTTGAGCTTGAGCATGGAATGTTGTTCTGAAGCTATTTTCTTGTGGCATTTTTATAATCAAGTATATTCAAATGGGAAATAAGCCACAATTTTACCTAAAAATGATTTTATTAACGTTTCGACGCCCAAGTCGGGTGTCGTTGTCAAAATATTAATATTATTAATATTATTATATCAGTATTATTTTGTATTTTGACAACGACACCCGACTTGGGCGTCGAAACGTTAATAAAATCATTTTTAGGTAAAATTGTGGCTTATTTCCCATTTGAATATACTTGATTGAGCATCGAAATAACATTAAAATAAAAGATGTTGTAAAAGGAAAATGATGTATTTAAATTCTGGTGGATGCGCGATAAACATATCTACTGGTCTTTGTTTTTTTAATTGGGTGATCAAATTTTTGTGCACTGTATCTCGCTTAGTCTGAACGCAATCGTCATTTAATAGTGCTCATTTTAACGAGCACTACAAAAATCAGTCCAACGAATTGAGCATAGAAATAACAATAAAGTAAAAGGTATTGTAGAAGGAAAATGATGTATTTAAATTCTGGTGGATGCGCGGTTAAATATACCTACTGCTATTTTTTTAATTGGGTGATCAAATTCTTTGCACCGTATCTCGCTTAGTTAGAATGCAATCTACATTTAATAGTGCTCATTTTAAAGGTATTTGCAAGCATTACAAAAAATATTGTCAGCATTATACCAGTAAAATCGATCATTTTTCTGTTATTTCAAGAATGCATCGATTCGAACATACACAAAACAAAAAGTCTTCTTTCACCTACCCTTTCTTGGTTTGTTTTGCAACTAAGACATTTCTGAAGAAACGAATCTCTTTCTATTTTTATATGCTGTCAAATAGGCTTTGTAGTAGACTTTTTTCGTCAGATGCATAGTTTTTAAGTTATTTGCAAAACACCGTCCGAAAATTGTCATTTGTAAATGAAAATGGTTTTTCAATCAAGAATAAGTCAAAAAGTATTAAGTTAAAAAATATACAGTGCTAGTCAAAAGTCCGTACCCCCTTCCCCAGTATCCTTTGAACGGTTATACCTATAATAGTGAAATTTGGAGGGAGGAAATAAACGGACGTAAGCTTGTTAACTAGTCATGACAGGTGATGTAATAGTGACAGATGACTTTACAGCGCCACTGTGACAGATAATTTTAAATGGGACCTTATGGCAAGTGATACCTCGTTTGAATGATATTGACAACACCTATTCAGCTATACTAATTTTGTTTGAGTTTAAGCTAATTTTGATGAATAAAATGAAATAAATATAAAATTGTAGTTTCGCATTTAATTAATAAATATTCAAAATTCCGCCAATTATAACTTGTCAAAAAGGTTGAAGTTGACGTAAAAACTACTAGAGAATTGAAAAACGTCAACTTTTTTGACAAAAAACCATAGGCTGACCTTTGATTTTTATTAATTAAATGCAAAACTACAATATTATATTTATTTTATATATTCACCAAAAATCAAAATCAACTTAAACCCAAAAAATTAGCATGCCTGAATAGGTATTTTGAATACCTTTCAAACGGGGTATCACTTGCTAGGTCCTATTTAAAATTATTGATCACAGTGGCTCTGTAACGTCATCTGTCACTATTACGTCACCTGTCATGACTAGTTAAGAAGATTACGTCTGTTTATTTCCTCCCTCCAAATTTCACTATTATAGGTATAACCGATCAAAAGATAAGAGGGGGGTACGGACTTTTGACTAGCACTGTATAGAACATTTTTGCTTACAATAGGGAACTTGCACAAACTTTTAAATTCGAAAAAAATGCTATAAATCACGACAGAACATAATTTAAAACATATATCAAAGAAAAAAAGTTTTTTTTGTCTTTCGTTTGGCCCCTAAAGACGATTAAAAATTCAAATTATAGCAGCCAGCCCAAAACGTGCTCTCATTGATCGTGACGTCATATCATTGTAGTATTGGATTGTCCTCTGTGATCGTCATTAATTCATTAGGTTTGGCATTCGTTTTGACACTCAGTTTTATAAATCTGTTAGTTGCTATTTCTGGTTAATATTTGAGTGTTTTTGTTAAGACAACTTTTAATTAATAGTTGAGTGTTTTATTACTTAAGACAATTTTTTAAAATGACCGAAGAGGGTTTTTCTAAAGGCCATGGCCAGTCTGATAACTTACTTATAGTAAATGCATATGTGTATGGTGGCCACATATTTTCAAAAGGGTAAAGGGTTAAAATTTTTTCGTTGGAGAAGTTCGCGGAGTTAAAGCAGATAAGTACATAATTACTTTACTTAATCCTAAGCCTTTCTACCTCTAGATATAAGGCTGCTAGGGGAGTTCGAGATTGGCAGGCGAAGCAAGAAGTTGTGCGGCCGGTGTATTGGCGATAAGGTAATTTCGGAATCGAAACCTATCAAAATAAAAACACCGGTTTTTAAAAGACCTATCGTTATCGATAATGGTTAAAGTTAAAAAGTGTTCAAAAATGAATAACCATTTTCAATTTAGTTGCAACACGAAACTACAGCCGCATCATTATTCCAGTTCAATCAGAGAGTGCAGCAAGCGCCTCTACTGGTTTCGAAACTTATAAGTCTCTCATCAGGAGCCACATATGCTGCTCTCTCTGACCCAACTAGGACAAACCTCGGCGTGCAGTCACGGATTGCAACGAACGAAATGGCAGGGATGCCCTAGCGGCAACTGTTAGCAAAAAACTAAGTTTCCAATCTAATAGCACATAAAACAACATCCAAAAATGTTATTCTACATCCTACCAGACTGAAAACAATGGGAACCTTCTCTGGTAACACCTCCGAGGCTTCTACAATTTGCAAGCCATAACGGATGCTGAGACTAAGGAAGATGAAGGAATTTTACAATTTATAATTCACGTCCCATCTTTTTTTTAAGTGTTCTTGTGCGAAATAAAAATAAACTTTAAAGTGTATATAATAATATTTATATTAGTGCTGAGGATAACATTTAACATTTAATTTAAAAAGTACATAATATGTATATTATATACCTTTTTTTATCGGCTGGTTTTAATAGTTGTAGTTTTACAAAATGGCACTAAGCAAAACTTATAGTGTTTTCTTTTATTTTCCATAGTAAACCTTCTCTCATTTCCTTCAAAAACTGTATCAAATTACAATCTCTACAAATTGGTATATGTGTATTATTACAATGACAGACGATAAATGTCATTTAATTATAAATATAAACATAAACCAAAATATAATGATGTGACGTCACGGGTCGTTTGAAATGGTTTATACACACAGATTTTAAAGTTATTATGAGTTTTTAAAGCGTGAACTTTTGGAAATCTCATTTTTAAACAAAAATTTAACATGAACATGTAATAAAAAATGTGCAAGTTCCCTATTACGTCCTCTAACGACTTCCGTGGTTATTTTAACCAAATAAATTTTTACCTCCGAGAAGGGGTGAGAACCACCCACAAGATAATATCATATTTTGTCATGTGGTAGACTTTGTTTCCTGAGCTATTCCCTACTTACAGTAAGGTAAAGAAAATTAATAGGTAATTAGTATTAGGTATTTATATATATACACCGTTACTAAGCGTCAACGCCCTTCGGTAGGAATCTATGCAGGAGTATCACCAAGCCGCAAGCCCTTATCCCTTGCCTTGCCGCTCCTCCATAGGCCGATCAGACGCTAGTTATTCCAGACCAAGTCGTAGATTCTATTGAATTTTATACTACCGACGTTGGTCTTTTATTAATTTCATGTCCTGGCTAAGGCTCGAACCGTCGATCGCAAATCCACTAAACTTGTCGATCGACTGTGCCTCTTCCAACTGGACCGTCGTGACTGACTATTAGGTATTTATAAAAGGATGTAATTTTAAAATCCACGAGGAAAAAATTTTGTAATTTTACTCCGTGTTGTTAGCCCGCCATAGAATACATAAAATAAGATGTTTTAGTTTTTATTTAAAGGAATAATTCAGTTTAACGTTATTTCCCAGAAATATGCTTTGCTAGCGGTGACAATAAGAAAACTTAGAATTTTGAATGATAGAAGGTCTAATAGTCTAAGAGCTGGGAGCGGATTTTGTGCGTGATAAGTAATATGGAAAAACTATACGGGGATATGTTGAATTAGTTGTGTACATGACTTTCATTAACGGCCGGAAACCAGAGTTGGGGCCGAGGGTAGTTATAAGGGGTCAAAGTCGCGGATTTTATTATTTTTTTTATGACGCTCATGATCGAGAGGGTGCACCAAAATTTGGGAATAAGTAGGTCATGACGTACCTAAGTAAAATCTCTAGGGGCTCAACGCTGCGTGGCCGACAAAGGGGTGGGGGTAGAAGTGAATATAAAAAATATAAGGGGTTTTTTGCGACGTTCGTGATTGAGATAGTGCACCAAAATTTGGGTATAAGTAGACCATGACATAAATAATTAAAATCCCCAGAGCCGGAAACCAGAGTCGGGAAGGAAGGTAGTTATAAAGGGCCAAAGTTCCGTTTTCTATTATTTTTTTTTGTGACGCTCATGATCGAGATTTTTTCTGCCGTTCGTGATCGAGATAGTGCACCAAAATTTGGAAATAAGTAGATCATGACATTACTAAGTAAAATCTCCAGGGGCGGAACACTGCGTGGGGGACAAATGTTGTGCCGGGTCACAAAAAAAATAATACACACTGCGACTTTGACCCCTTAAAACTACCCTCATCCCCAACTCTGGTTTCCGGCTCTGGGGCTTTTACTTAGCTAAGTCATGGTCTACTTATTCCCAAATTTTGGTGCACTATCTCAATCTAGCACGTCGCAAAAAACCCCTTATATTTTTTATATTCACACCTACCCCCACCCCTTTATCGGCCACGCAGCGTTCCATCCCTGGAGATTGTACTTAGTTACCTCATGACCTACTTATTCCCAAATTTTGGTGCATTGTCTCGATCATGAGCGTCACAAAAAAAATAATAAAAACGGCGAATTTGACCCCTTATAATTACCCTCATGCCCAACTCTGGTTTCCGGCTCTGAGCATTTTACTTAGCTATGTCATGGTCTACTTATTCCCAAATTTTGGTGTACTCCCTCAATCACGAACGTCGCAAAAAAACCCCTTATATTTTTTCTATTCACCCCTGCCCCACCCCTTTGTCGGCCACGCAGCGTGCCACCCCTGGAGATTTTACTTAGTTACGTCATGACCTACTTATTCCCAAATTTTGGTGCACTCGATCATGAGCGTCACAAAAAAAAATAATAAAAACGGCGATTTTGACCCCTTATAACTACCCTCATCCCCAACTCTGGTTTCCGGCTCTGGAGATTTTACTTAGTAATGTCATTATCTGCTTATTCCCAAATTTTGGTCCACTATCTCAATCAGGAACGTCGCAAAAAACCCTTTATATTTTTTATATTCACCCCTACCCCCACCCCTTTGTCGGCCACGCAGCGTTCCGCCCCTAGAGGTTTTACTTAGTTACGTCATGACCTACTTATTCCCAAATTTGGGTGCACTATCTCGATCATGAGCGTCATAAAAAAAAATAATAAAATCCGCGACTTTGACCCCTTATAACTACCCTCGGCCCCAACTCTGGTTTCCGGCCGTTGGTGAAAGTCATGTACACAACTAATTCAACATATATCCAACATATCACGCACAAAATCCGCTTCTATCTCTCCGACTATAATAGAAGTATTTAGTGGTACGTATGTATATTCTAAATAGAAAAACGTACAATTTGAATATTTTAAATTACATTTATAATATGTTTTATCTACGACTGATACATAATATATGTATTATACTTGTGGTGTTTGCAATATAATGCCATATAATAATCCCTTAGGGATTAATAATGCGGGATTAATAGCTATTAATCCCTCGGAATGTTACTCCCTCGCCGCTAACGCGGTTCGGTTCGTAAATATTCCTCGGGAATAATAGCCATCATTATTGACTCGTGGTATAATCTACTATAATATTATTTCTATTCGTTTATTAAAGCATTTCCTTTGATATCATGTGGGTTCTTTTTTAAGCTCATTATTAAAAATCATATAAGCAATAATATAAAATAGCACTCTTTTTACTTTTACTTTTTACCCATTTTAACCCATGATTTAAATTATTCTACTACTCTAACTCTATCTTCTAATGATCTACTTAAACAGGCTAAAGTGCTTTTTCTTTGTATTTCAGCAGGTTGATTGTCACTAGCAATTGGTACTTTTCATGACTTAAGTATTTATATATGAACTAATATTTCGTTGCAGTCGGGTCTCGGCGTTTTTTATAATTTTTTAAATTAAGGACAGAAATAATATCTAATTATTGTGTTCCATAAGTGAGTTCCATCCTGTATAGGCAGTAGAGTATTTTAACATTTTTATTGAAAATTATACAGTTTAAAATGGGTAAGCAAATTTTGTTATGAATTTCATCATTATAAAATTTATCTGTACAGGGTGTTTGGTAAAGAATGGGCCATAGCTTAACCTCAGGCTCCTGAGGGTAAAATAGGCCGATTTAAGCTAACTTACCTTAGTACAAAGTTTATAATAACCGAGATACAGTTAAACTTATTTTTTATTTATTATTTAATATTTCCTGACAGGTATGAGATAACAACACGAAATTTGGTATGTGGGGGTTTTTTAGGTCGAGAAAACTAAATTCCCCACCAAAAATTATGTATTGCCCAGAGGGCGCCACATACGCCTTTCAGCACTCATTTATTACGTTCAATTTTTTTATCACTCACTTTGTATAATTTTGACATTAAAATTTTTATTCTCCTATTAGTTTTACTTAAAAAAGGTATACTTCTTCCATCTCCCTAAACTCAACCGTTTTCGAGATAAACGCATTTTAAATCTGCGATACACCATCATTTTTAGCATAATATCATTGTAGTTTTGTAGTTACACCAGAAAAATAACTTAAAACCATAATAATTGTGCCAATTCTCAAATTTATGTCATTGCATCGCAAATTCCATTTGAAGAAATTTGCGATACATTTTTGGATAATTTTATGGTTTTAAGTTATTTTTCTGGTGTAACTACAAATATTATGCTAAAAATTATGTTGCACCGCAGATTTAAAATGCGTTTATCTCGAAAACAGTTGAGTTTAGGGAGATGAAAGAAGTATACCTTTTTTAAGTAAAGCTAATAGGGGAATAAAAATTTTAATGTCAAAATTATACGGAGTGACGGATAAAAAAAATTGAACGTATTAAATGAGTGCTGAAAGACGTATGTTTTGTGCTGAAAGGCTCCCACATAAAAAAAGTTTAACTTTGACACCCTGTATCTCGGTTATTATAAACTTTGTACTAAAGTAAGTTAGCTTAAATCGGCCTATTTTAACCTCAGGAATCTGAGGTTAAGCTATGGCCCATTCTTTACCAAGCACCCTATACCTATGTATTTTTACTATTTAATAAACAACCAAATATAATGTGTTTTAAGTCCCCCAGTTCACCACATAAACACGAGGAATCATCAATTAAACCAATTTTACATTATTTATAGCTTGGTGACATATTGCATGATTTGTTCTTATTCTGTTTATAGTAACAATAAAGTTCCTGTTATTTTGATTGTGGAACCATCTTAGCCTTGGGATTTAGATGACATGATTTATGGTAGAGGAGCCCAAAGGGGGATTTTTGCAGTTATTCGAGCGCGTCAGATTATCACATTGGGAGAAACCTTGTACCCTGTAAATGTGCCTCTATCATATATTGGCTCTTAATACAGGTGAGTTCGTTAAGGGGGTCCGAAAAAAATCTATCCTTAGAAAAACTCGAAATCGACAGATTAAGATAAGGTAAGTTAAGTAAGGGGGGCGTAAGGAAATGGGTGAGTCACAAAGTTTCACAAAAAAGCGAATATTTCACGAAATAAACGTCAGATCAAAAAACTAAAAAATTCGTGTGCAATATTTTTCAAAAATCTATCGAAAATAATACTATACACGACTCCCTTGGAGATGGAGGGGGGGGGGGAATTTAAAATTTTAAATACGAACCCCGCGGTATTTCGCGAACAAAACATCAGATCGAAAAACTGAAAAATACTAATAGACCAGGGCGGATTTGTTTTGAGGTGGATGTGAGAGAAGGCATTCGGATTTTTGCAGATAAAGTTAGGTGACAACGTCAATAATTATAATTGACTTATGCTCCTTCTCAAATTTGCCCGGAACATTAAACGAAAAAATTTAAATATTTAAAAATTTCGAAAAATATCGATTTTTGTCTAATTTCATTGCTTATAACTTTAAAACGATTCATTTTGGAACAAAGTCGTACGGAAAGAAAATAAAGATAATTAAATTTCGTATAGTATACGACTGGTTTAAAATGTCTTAAATTATTTTATTCAATATTTTTCAACTACTTTGGTTGCACTTAGAACCTTCATAATTCGCTTAAAAAATTCTAACAACATACTTAAACCGTCCACCAAATTTCATTAAAATCGATCTGATAGATTTTGCGTAATATATTTGCAATCTAAATTTTTTTCAAAAAGTTAAAATGTTTTAAAAACTTTCTGAACAAAAAGTAGACCATTTAGAAGTTTGATAATTCTTTTACATATAAAGAGGTTCTCTACCTATCTAATACACTTTACAGAATTAAAATCAGAGTATTTAAGCGTCTTCAGCAGTGTTTTAAAGTTATAAACAATGTTTTGGCTTATAAACAAATAGTCAGGACATTTGAGTTGGAATAAATTCATTTTCTTGAAAATGGGCGACTCTGGAGGTAAATCCCGAAACAGATAGATTTTTATTTTTAAATTATAATTTTTTGGCATAATATCATACTAGTGACGTCATCCATCTGGGTGTGATGACGTAATCTAAATATTGTAATTAATTTAATTCAAAAAAAATTTATTCAAACTTTGTACAAATAAGTATGTTAATGTTTATATTAGTGAAAAAAAAATTGAATAGCCTTTCGATTGATTCACCTATTCTCATTTAAAAAAATCATCGATTACGTCATCACGCCCAGATGGATGACGTTACTAGTATGATATATATACCAAAAAATTAGAATTAGAATTAGAATAAAAATCGACCTGTTTCGGTATTTCCCTCCAGAGACGCCTATTCTCGAGAAAATGAATTTATGCCAACTCAAACGTCCTCACTGTATTTGTTTATAAGCCAAAACATTGTTTATAATCTTAAAACAGTGCTGAGGCCGCTTAATTAATCCGATTTTAATTCTGTAAAGTATATTAGATAGGTAGAGAACCTCTTTATATGTAAAAAAATTAGGAAACTTCTAAATGGTCTACTTTTTCTTCAGAAAGTTTTTAAAAAATTTGAATTTAAAAAAAAATTAGATTGCAAAATTATTCTGCAAAATCTATCATGTCGATTTTAATGAAATTTGGTGAACGATTTAAGTATGAAAGAATTTTCTAAGCGAATTACGAAAGTTCTAAGCGTAACCAATGTGGTTGAAAAACATTGAATAAAAACAGGCTTATTTTGCCCCCTTATTTTGAATTTATTGCCATTTTGCAAAAAGGGTAATAATTTAA
This sequence comes from Diabrotica virgifera virgifera, assembly GCF_917563875.1. Taxonomy (NCBI): domain Eukaryota; kingdom Metazoa; phylum Arthropoda; class Insecta; order Coleoptera; family Chrysomelidae; genus Diabrotica; species Diabrotica virgifera. Next base: position 112,030,312 of record NC_065447.1, on the reverse strand, counting down.
GACATTTTTAACCAGTCGTTTGTCATACAAAATTCAATTATCCTTATTTTATTTTCCTATGACTTTGGTCCAAAATGAATCGTTTTAAAGTTATAAGCAAAGAAAGTAGAAAAAAAATCGATGTTTTTCGAAATTTTTAAATATTTTAATTTTTTTATTAATGTTCCGGGCTTATTTGAGAAGGCATAAGTCAATTATTATTATTGAAGTAGTCACCTAACTTTATCTGCAAAAATCCGAATGCCACCTCGCACATCCAAAAATAGACGTTTTTTCACAGATTCACCCTGGTCCATAAAGAATGACACCAAACACGACCCTCCACGGAGGTGGGACGGGGTGTTACTTTAAAATCATAAATAGGAGCCCCCATTTTTTTTATTGCAGATTTGGATTCCTTACGTAAAGATAAGTAACTTTTATTCGACACATTATTTCGAATTTTCGATAGATGGCGCTATAATAAGAAAAAACGATTATTGGAATTGCAAAATTAAATAAAAAAATTGAAAGCCTTTCACTTTATGGAAAACTTAATTTAACTTTTTTTGGTTTTAGGACTTTCTCTACACAACCCAATAGGTTTCCATAACGCTCGAGTAACTGCAAATTTAGCATACTTTCCTCCCCTACTAATTGAATCCCGTTTATTTGTACATTGTACTCATACAATTCTTAGTTCTTGACATTATTATCTTGAATAGACTGAGAGTCTCCGTCTAAGTTTGAGCCGGATTTTGCAAACTTATCACGTTGGTTGGTAAACCCAATTATATGTACCATGTAAATTTTAATATTTTGGCTTTGAACATGATTTTTCTCTTTGACATGAAGTTTTATAATGTCAAAGTCTTTGATATTTAATATATTCTGATGCATTTTTTCAAATTATTTGTTAAAAGGTAAGTTTATAACAGATTATTTATACATTATATTTCATTATTATTCTATACTTATTTCAGATTTGTAAGGCATGTTAAACTTTTCCCCAGAAATAATAGTAGTCAGTTACTTAACAAGAAACAGTTAAAGATATATAAGAAAAATGCATTGCTCAAATTCCTGCCAATTTATAAATATAACAAAAAATATTATTCATATAAGTTCGACTATAGCAAGAATTCGAAAAACTTATATAAAGTGATTTTAGGAGCAGCACTTTCTGGTTCCCTAGTGGTATATTTACTGAAAGGTAAGTTTTTAAATTAATTATTATAACAGCGAAATATACCTGTTGCTACTGAGATTTTTTGGGTCCTTTCCTGGTTTTAACAAGACTATTACTAAAGATTTTCTCTATGATTTTGTAATTTCGCAGGCTTTGTAGCACATGTTATAAAGTTGCAAGATCCAGTTTCTTGGTCCTTGGCCTATATGCTTTATTTGTTCATTGCATATATTATCCACATTTGCAGCTTTCCCGTTTTTTATGTTCATACCGTCGCCGTCGTTGAGTTCTTTTAGTGCAAAAGAAGTTCCTAGATCGTTTGTCTTCTGATTCAATCTTCTTCTAGTATTTGGGTCCTTATATCTCGGTTCTTAGTTCGTCCAATCTTAAGGAGTTGAGTAGCCACTTGGTTTGCTTTAACCTTGCAAGGTGGTTTATGTTCTTTTGAATCACCGTTAAGTTTTTTTGACAAGGTTATATGCTATTTTGCCACTATGTCCATTTTTTTCGAGGGTTTCATCCACTTTTCCTTTCTGGCCCCTGTCTCAGCTGTTGGAGTAGGACTGCTCCGAAGTCAACCATTTCTTGGCTAAAAGGATCAGCGGAATATAGGGTTTTGTACGTTCCTATTAGTTCTTTGGACTCGTTGGACATCCCGGAAACATATTGCTGTCTACATCCCCTGGGGATAACTTTCCTAGACACATATTACCTCTACAAATTTTTCGTATATCTCTACATTTGGTTTAAAACGGAGCAGCTCAAAATCTAGCATGTCTTCCCATTTTTTTGTCAGTTTGCCTTTTTGAAGTTAAATCTCGTTCTTGTGGTCTGACAATTGGAAAGATATTTATACCAATTGAAGACCTAAGTGTATACCTAGAATACCTTCCTAGTGAATGAAGGTGGTATATAACTTCACTATCATATGACACTTATTAAATACTGCACCTCCAAAAAGCTTAATAAGAGATATTCTAGTTGATGAAGGTGGTATGTAACATGTAAAATACGATTTTTGAATGGAAGAGTGAGGTATGAACCATTTTTCGTTTTTTTCAGGTTTAAATTGTTTATAACTTTGTTAAAAACGATTAACTTTAAAAAAAATTACAAAAGTCCTTTTTTATTTCCAACGATCAAAAGAACCTAAAATAATGTCTACCCAGGCCGAAAAATTGTATTTTTATAATTTGTTTATTTTTTTTTTTAAATAAATGTAGCAATAACTCCGAAATTATGACATTTAGGTATAGGGAATATAACACGAAACATAATCAGCATTTCTTAAGAACTTCAAAACGCAAAAAATATATAGCGTGTTCCATTCGAAATAAGAAAGTTCATTAGATTTACAGAAAAGAGCTTTCGATACAAAAAACTCACTCTGTATAAAATACTCCATTTAATAATACAAGGCAAGGTAGACGGATGAAGAAGGGCCAGGTCGTAGAAGACCGTCATGGCTTAGAAACCTGTGAGAATTGTTTAACAGATCCTCTGCATCCCTTTTCTGAACTGCCGTCAAGAGAATTACTATATCCAATTTCATAGCCAATGCTCTATAATCGATCACGGCACATGAAGAAGAAGATTTTTTTTGTATTCAATCACATAAACTTCTGTAAAACGGATTATAGAGTGTTATTTCATGCAACATACCCCCTTCATCCATTCAGATAAAGGATAGTTATACAAACTAAAATTAATGGAAGAAGGTACGCTGGTTCCTAAAAAAACTGATACGACTCTTAAAGCGTATTTTGTAGAAAATTGAGCAGTGTATTTTGAAGGATAAATACTTATTATTTACATACTGTCACTGTCACTGCCAAATCTTAAAATTTATCAGATAACTTACTCTGTTCAACCTCAAAAAATTCTTACATTCCGGACATTCTTACAAAAAATTTAAGAAGTTTAAACATTTACGGTCCCTATAATGTTATGTATCTTTTGGCACTGAGTGATAAACGTATTTTTGATTTTATTTTGTTTTTCCTATATGACTGTAAAATTAAGTTATAGAATGACTAGATTAGGCTTGTAACCTTAAATAATGTCTTTCCTTTTGATTGCCTACATGCCTGCCTTACCGTGTGGGGTGGGTAAATAGGTAATCAATAATTATTAAGAAAAAAGAAAAATCCTTGAATGAGAAAAGTGTGACCCTTGTCCTTATCCCAAAATTTTTATTAAGATTAATTTAGCAAAAATTCACTTTGAAAATAAAATGTTTATTATATATATTCTTAACAAAAAGGTAGGTCAGACTTAGATAACCTTAACTTAGATTAGTAATTAGATAGTTTAGATAAGATATATATATTATGTTTATGTATGTACTATTTACTTTGTTTCTGGCCGCATGGTCTAATTCTAAAGCCAATAAAAAAAAACCTCAAAAAATGGCTCCCCATGCTAGCAAAGAACTAAAAGCAAGAATTGTAACAAAGTTAGAAGATGGTTGGTCACTATCTGCCGTAGCGAACCATTTTAACGTAAACAGAACAGTTTTTAATATTAATAAAATATGGAGAGAACAAGAAACTTTCGAAAGAAATGAAGGTTCTGGAAGACCTAAAATATCTGCCGCTCATGAAGATCTTACGCTTTTGGAGAGATTAGAAGAGAATCCTTTTGAAGATGCGAAAACTGCAAGCATTATGTCACAGTTTCATTAGTTAAGTCGTTTGTTTTATTCCTTAATAATAATAAAAATAATAACAACAACCCCATTTTATGTAAAAACTATCATTTATATACTCTTTATAAAATGCAAGAATTTAAAATAATATCAAAATTTAGACCTTAATAATTATTACAATTTATGAATATGTAATGAGTTGTTTGTTTAATTTATTATTTGTCTGTCATAATAAATATAATATAATGTCCGACCAATCAAATACACTGCTCAAAATGATCAAACCTTACTAAGAGTCAGTATCAGTTTTTTTAGGAACCAGCTGTACCTACAGTTTTTATTTATTTTTAGAAAAAAAAAATACTAAAAATATAAACAAATTATCAACATTATATGTAAAGAAATGATTATAGCAATATAAATAAAGCCAAATAGCACAAACAATATTTTCATGATAAAAGTAGAGGAATAAAAATTTTAACTGCCCATATATCAAAAGGTAGGCTTTGTAACATACCCTATTTCTTCCACTTTCAGGTCTTCAATTGTTCTAAGAGTTTTTGGTATGGGGCCATATATTATATTTGGTACATCAGTCTTTGAGGTTATTACTTGAAACACAAATGTCCGGGTTATATTCTGTTTTTCAAACTTTGCTCTGAAAAGGTGGGGTAGTTTAAGACCATGGATTAACGTAAGACTACTCGTTTCAGCCCATTCTTCAACTGCGTCTCCATTTTTGCGCCTGAATCTGCATAGCCCTGTAGAGTAAACTGTGACTGTTAAAGTCTCCAGTATAAGCTGATTGGGTTGTGATTGGAAGTTCGTTTTTTTCTTCTTTTTTTTTGGCATCAGAATTTTGGCATCACTTTTGATAGATTTTTTTGTGTCACATATTTGTCACATGCAAAAAATATATGATCCAAGTCACTTATTGTATTGAAAGGTTCCCACAAATCCGACTGTATTACATTGATTTTATATAGATGTGCGGGATAACAGGCCTGGCCAAATTTTAGTCGAGAGATAGTAACAATATCGTGTCTTGAAAAATCTAAATTTTTATGCCAATAAACTGTCGGGATTTTCGGATGCAAAAGAGTATACTTTGTTGGACAATTTATACAGTACTGATTCCATTGAAGTTTCCAGTTATCATGTAGTCCTGTTTTACTTATGGTTATACATTCTTGAAGTCCAATATCATTCAATGTTTCCTCGCCCCTCAAAATGCTGTCTTTTGCCAACTGATCTAGTTTTTCATTATTTTCAAGACCGATACGAGCTTTTAGCCACGTGAATACTATATTACACTGCATAGTAGTTAGATTAGATAATAGTATTTTTAATTCTTTGATGTAGGGATTTACGTTAACAGAATTTTCGTCTAGTTGACTAGAGAAACTTTTTAAAACTGATAATGAGTCGAAAAATATGTTTATTTGTTTGAGATTTTTATTTTCGGCGTATTGGCATGCTTTTATGATAGCTATGGTTTCTGCTGAAAATATTGATGTATTGGAATTAAGTTTAAACTTTTCTTTAACATCTAGTGATGGTACGGTATACAAAAGGCACAGCCCACACCATCACTTTGTTTTGAAGCATCGGTATATATTTTCAGGTGATTAGGGTATTTTGGAAGTTACATAGTTATGGGTGAAAATATAAAGAGCTGGTTTGGGGGCTTATATACCGAGGTTATTGTGTAGTTTCCGATCTCAATGGTTATTACCTCTTTACCATTTACATTCGTTGTTCCCACAGATGAGACTATGGTTTGAGTTCTCACAAATACCGCGCTTTCATGCTTATTTTGTGGCATCTCCGCAATCGTTTCATGCTTTTTTGATTTTTGTTCTCGCTGCAATTAGGTCTGTGAGTTTACTGGATGCACACTATCTCACATTTCGTGTTCTTGCAGAATTCTAATACAATATCTTCTTTGGATGTCGTGATGCCCTCAATATATATGCTCGCCGTGACCAGACACCTCGTAACGCGACAGTTCGTAACCGGACAGTTGGTAACGGACAATTCGTAACAGTGACAGTTCGTAACGGCGACACTTGGTAACGGCGACAGTTCGTAACTAGACAAATTCGTAACGGACAATTCGTAACGTCCAAATTGAATTATTCTGTATATTTTTGTTAATGTGGAAACTAACTGTTCTCACAGTTATAATTGAAATTATCTTTATCAATTTAACGAATCAGTACGGGGATAAACATGTTTAACACATTTTATATTTCGTGTTTCAGAGTATGTACCTATATTAAAAGTTTTTAAACAGAAACAAATATTTAAATACATACAAACTTTTAACAATATTCTTAAAAGTTTATTTCTCTTATTGTTCCTTAAATTTGCATATACAGTAAAACCTGTGTTACCGGCCACTTGCCAAAAACAGCCACCTGTACTAACGGAAAGTTTAAAAATTCTCCAAAACAATTACAGTAAAACCTGTGTTACGGGCCAACGGCCCAAAAAGGCCACTTGTACTAACCACCAGTTTAAAAATTCTCTAAACCAATTATATGTAGACTACAAAAACTGGCAATACCGGCCACCTTTCTATATCGGCCAATAGTTCTTTCATTTTTAGTGGCCGTTACTGACACGTTTTACTGTATATGTAGACTACAAAAACTGGCAATACCGGCCACCTTTCTATATCGGCCAATAATTCATTCATTTTTATTGGCCCTTACTGACAGGTTTTACTGTACCTAGACAAAGGAATAATGAAGTACTTAACTCCTGACATCTTTAATCTGACAATCGTCTTTAGACAGTCTCAAATTTTAAATAAACATTTTGTAAAGGAAAGATTATAATTACCTGTTATTATAATAAACCTTGTGATTGGTAATAGGTAATAGCTTTGGGACATTCAATCAACGGTTATATGTAGTTGATAAGAGGAATGGCTTTTATTACTTTAATACGTGGTTTAAATACTTTTATTATATTCTGAAACACGAAATATGAAATGCCTTAATAGTTATTTATGATATAAGTGTTAAAAGTACACGTTTAAGGCACGCATGTGAAAGTTTGCAGAAAGAGCGAAGCGAGTTCTGCAATTCACATGAGTGCCTTAAAATGTACTTTTTAACACGCATATCAGACAATATTTTTTGTACAAACGTAATTACAGGACAATATCTACAAAAACTTTTACTTGAACTTGACCGACATTCCATTTTTATATTTTTTTGACATTACATCAAAATTGCCTATACGGTCAATACGAACTGCAGTGCCATAAAAATTTTAAAGCACTAGTGCCTTAAAGTAGCATTTTTAACGCTCGCATGGAGTGCTAAAAATTGCATTTTTAGCACGGTTGTAGAAAAAAATGTTTATCCTGATACTGATTCGTTAAATTGATAAACATAGTTTCATTTATAACTGTAATGACAGTTAGTTTCCACGTTAACAACAATAAACAGAATAATTCAATTTGGACGTTACGAATTGTCCGTTACGAATTTGTATAGTTACGAACTGTCGCCGTTACGAACTGTCGTCGTTACGAACTGTCGCTGTTACGAATTGTCCGTTACCAACTGTCCGGTTACGAACTGTCGCGTTACGAGATGTCATGGAACCATGCTCGCTACTGTCAGTATTGGTTCTGAGAGGAACCGTTGTGGTTTGATGTTTGCCATCTGATTTAGTTTGGTCCAGTGTTGGAAGGATTAGCCGTCTACTATAGTCCTTCTCACCTTGACTTTACAGTATAAAGAACATAGGTAACGCAGTCCTTATAAAGTATAGTTTCCACCAGAGGAACATGAAGGAACTTTTGTGTTTCTGTTGCTTGTTGCTTAAAAATGTTTCGCAAAGTTCCTCAAAGTTCCTAAGTGTTTCTTCTTGTTTCGACAACAAATGTTGCATGTTTGCGATTGTTGGTGGTTTCCAGTTTTAGCGGTAAACTTCAAAAGAAATACGGCAACAACAGGCAACATAAACATATTGTTGTCTGAGTGGAAACAGATACAGCAACTTGTAGTGACTTGTTTTTGTCTAGTGCAGCTCGACGGCGAACGTGGAATAATTTATAGTCGGTCGGACGTGTGAAAAAATAGAAAAATGCCGTTCATGTGGACAAATGAGTTAGTACTCGAATTAATCGAAATGTGAGTGTTTATGGAATACAAAGCACGCCCAGTATAAATGTAGAAATGCGAAACACGATGCTTGGACAACATTGGCAGAAAAAACAGGCTCAAATATAGAAGAAGTGAAAAGAAAAATGAAAAATGTTATTGCACAATTCTATAGAGAAAGAAAAAAATATCGTACGTTAAAAAAGTCGGGAGCCGGCGCCGTATTTATTTCAAAGTGGTTTGCTTATGAAGTCTTGTTGTTTCTTGCGGGCAGGAACAAAGTTAGAAAATGTACTGAAAAAGGAATAACTACAAGTGAGGTACGTATTTTTTTTGTTTTATTTGTAATTTTTATACAAAGTTAAAAATTATTTTGCCATGGAACCATTCCTTCGGGTGACATAAAATATTGAGCAAATTCATCTCGAACTTGTTTAGCTTCCAACGTTGAATTACGTGCTTGTTTTTGCAGTGATGCAAACATATTGTTGTTTATTTCGTTTCTCCAAGAACCTGGGATCCTTTCGCCCGTATCTTTGTCTTCTGAATCAAAGGTGCCAGGAGGTGAGTATGACTTTCGGGAATGTAAACTGCTTCTCAGAAAATTATGGAGATATACACATGCAGCAACAACTAATTCCACTCTGTCGGGTTCAAGTAGCATGGGTTTTCTTAATACCCTGAACCTAGCAGACATGATTCCAAAAACCATCTCAGAAATACGCCTAGCGCGTGACAAGCGGTAATTAAAAATTCGTTTTGAGGAACCTTTCTCTTGAGTGCCAGGGTAAGGTTTCAATAAGTTTGGTGATAGGGGAAAAGCGTCATCTCCTAGAAAAACAAACGGAACAGCTTTTGTTCTTCCTGGCAATGGTTCTAATTCAGGCAAATTGAGCGTGTTTTGATATAACATTTTTTTGAAATGAGTACTGTCAAACACTCCACCGTCGGATATACAACCTTGGCTGCCCACATTAAGATACATCACCTCATAATTTGCGTTGGCCACAATAAATAACACCACACTGAAGAAGGACTTATAATTATAAAATTCACTGCCACTATGTTTTGGTGCTTGTATCATAATGTGTTTGCCATCCATAACCCCGGCACATTTAGGAAAATTCCAAAGATTAGCGAATTGATGTCCCGTAATAAGCCACTCCTCTCTACTCTGAGGCATCTGAAAAATAAAAAACCGGTAAATTTGTTTAATCAAAACTTCTCTCGCTTTAAATATAATTTGTATTTCATATTAAAAGAGTAAGAAGTAAAAATATATTTTTAATTTTCAGGGTGAAGATGATGGGTCAGACAGCAGTGCAACGGACAGCGGGGAAGTTGAATCGCAAGATTCCAATATAGCAGACGAGGCAGATGCAGTAACTGATTCTTCTTTTATTGTTGGAGAGGCGAACAATGACGTCGACACTCTGAACAAAACTGTTGCTGCTATTACTGAAACACCTACAAAGCCTAATGAAAACAGAACCAGATCTCCAACGCCTTCCACAAGCAGCACTACAAAAAGTAAACAGGGACCTAGGCTCTTTAAAAGTCCAAAAACAATGAAGAAAAGACAAGCTGATGTGAAAACTGACGAACGACAGGAAGAGGCATATGTATTGCTGAAGCAGCTACAAAATAAAAAGCCACGTAATCGGTTCCAAATTTTCGGCGAACTAGTTGCCTGTAAAATCGAAAATCTTCAAAATGAAAACGCTAAAAACACGGTAGAGCATTTGATCTCTAATATTTTGTATGACGCATCTATGGGTAAATACGATCGGCCATTTCCATGTTATCAAAGTTGGCATACACCTTCGGCCAATAACAACACAGCAAGATATTATTCAGATAACCAGAACTATTACTCATCCAGTACCAATGATTCTGTAACATCACCAGCCTCAACAACACACACACCTATGCCATCCCCAAATAGCTCTTGTTATGAAACTAACTATCTTCCCCAAACAGAGACAAACAATTCGACACTCTCAAAAGAAAAGCAGCCTTGTAGAAATCTTCAAGAATCATCTATATCTGATGCGATACGTCTGGCCATGTCAGATGCAGGACTTGATGTAAATTACTGATAAAATATTATTTGTTAAAAAGAATATCTCTTTAATTTTTTAATTAGATTTTTTAAATTTTTTATTTAGAATTTAAATAGAATATCTTGTTAATTTTTTTCTCACACTTCAAAAAATTGGTTTTTATTAAAATTTTTTAAAATGTCTACTACTAATTACATTATGTCATTTGATTGAAAAGCTGTATATCTACCGAGGTATCTACTTACCTTAAGTTTATCCTTCAGAACTTCAGCGATTACTTTACATACTTCTGGTATAATTCTACTAATTGATGATACCGAAATTTTGAACAAGTACATCAAGGAATGGTAAGAATCGCCTGTTGCAAGGAATCGCAGTGTGAGCAGTAGTCGTTCCATTGGTGAAATGGCTTGTCTATAATTTGTATCTTCTTTCTGTATTTTGGGGGCAATTTGACATAATAACCATTCAAAATCGGTGCTGGACATTCGTAAAAAATTTTTGACACTACCATTATTTTTATTATTTCCTATGTATACATCGTCTTTTTTTAATACATTGAGTAGATGCATGCCACCATATTCACTTCTATCACAGAGACTTGGTTTCACCCAACATTTGTGCTTTCTTTTTTTCTTTTTTGCCGACAACACTATATAGGCCGCCGCTGCTGCAGCTATTTCATCATCTTGATCCATGTTTACCAACCGCGGTGGAAACACTAAGTTGCTCTCTCTCAGTTATCAGAAACGACCGGAAACAAAAAGTTCTGTCAGTGGAAATAAAAAGTTTACATTTGTTGCTAATAAGTTCCTAAATTTACAAACAAGAAGAAACACAGGCAACAAAAATGTTGCTACATGTTGCTATTTGTTCCTCCGGTGGAAACAATGCTTAAGAGTTTTTAGCGCAGTGATGCCGATTTTATCAAAAAGAATTTTTAATCGAACATTAGAGAGATTAAATTAAAAATGTACGTTTCGTTCGGTTTCGTTCTCACACGGTAGAAAAAAAAATAATATTAATGTCCGACTGGTATATTATTTAACAAATAATAATGACATGATTTCGAAGTCAGTTAACTATGAAATAATGCCCTAGGGCAGGGGTCGGCAACTTTTTCGTATGGTCGGTAACAACATTTTATACGGGCCCAAATTCAAATATAGCTCAAATAGTCTTCTTCTTCATTTTGTTTGCATCCACTTCTAGACAAAGGCCTTCCCATGAGTTATCCACTTCTCTCTATTTTGTGCTATTTAGTTAAAGTTTCTCCCCACTTTTGCTTTGATGTCATCTAGACATCGTTTTTGAGGTCTTCCTTTATTATGACTGTGCTCGTGCGGTCTCCAATGTATAAAGTTTCTCGTCCACATTTCGTTGTTTTGTCACGTCACGTGTTCTACCCAGTTCCATTTCATTTGCGTAATTCTTCCAATTACATCTTCCAACTTCGTCATGCTTCACTCATTCTTGTTTTCGTAATATGTTCTTTCAGAGATACTTCTAACATAGCTCGTTCGATGGACCTCTAACTCGTTCGATGTATATTTTGTATTATTTTTATTCATTTTTCATCTGTTTTAAGGCATTTATAACTTCCTTGTTAGTAATTTTGGGAATATTTAGATCCTACATTTAATATTTCCATACTGTGGTTTTCTGGTTTTGCTACGCTGGACAAATATAATTCTGTATAAATAGTAATCTTCAACAATGTTTATTATTTTATGTTTGTCGTTTGTTCGGTATTGTTGTCCCTGAAGTCTTGTCTTTTTTTTTTTTGGCTTTGGCAGAGCCAATTAGCCAGACTTGTTTGTGATTGATTGCAGATTCATAGTCATAAATTTCTTATAAACATAGGTACATTCTACAATATTATTTTTATAGATACATTGGTACATTGTGTAGCTTTTTTTATTTTGTTTTTTTTTAATTATTTTACTGTTTTTTTAATATATATTTTAATTTGTGCGAAACACTTCTTTTTTTATGTTTGTTTCTATTTTTTTTTATTTATTATTTTTTTGTTATTATTTTATTATGTGTTTTTTTATATATTTTTTTATTTTTTCAAACCACATTAACAAATTATGCCTATTATATTACGTTTACAACTTGTATTTACATAATTTAACATGTTTATAAATGAGATGAAGAATTTCCATATCATTTGTAAATATTAAAGTATTAAGGTTTATTGGGAAAAAACATTTTAAATCTTTTAATTCCTTATAAAGGTCGTTTATGTTATTTATGTTTAAATGACATTCTAATATGACATGTGTTAGATCTCCGATTTTGCCACAAGTACAATTGGGAGTATCTGACAAGCCTTATTATTATTATCTTATTCTTTTTCATATTGCCTTATTAAGTTCCTTATTTTCTAGTGAATTTTGGTCCATACAACTTCTGTCCTTAATCGTCTGTTGTGTTTCTGTCTTTAATTTATTATTCATCATAAGTTTGTTGATTTTTTCTAAAATTATATTAGTACTTTGGCGGGCCGCGCAAAAAGTTGCAAAGGGCCGCATGTGGCCCGCGAGCCGCAATTTGCCGACCTCTGTCCTAGGGCAATAAATATAAATAACTAGTTAAGTACTATCAAGTTGACAAATAACAACCTAAGTAAAACTATGGTTAGTTACCACAATTACGTTATGACTATTGCTGGTAAATGTAGTTATTTGAAAACTTCCCTTTTAATTTGTTTAATCATCTCGGACAAATCTCATTGTTAGCTATATTCTACAAGGATGACCCACTAAAATTTTCAGATGGAAATATTTGCAGCGACCAAAGATACAGCGAGGTAAATATGAAAAATCATCAAAATTGATTTTTCGCATTTTTGCATAGAATTTGATTGTTAAACATGTTCCACCAATTCTAGATAAAAATAAACTTCATATTCGGATTCAGCGACCTCGAAAACATAAAAAAATGACCAAAATTTGCCATTCACCTATCCTATTCGCTTTTTCGATTTCTAAGCCTCAAATTAGGGGTGTGCCGCTCGCCTATAAGGGGAAAGGAGCAAAATGCAAAAATTTTGACGCATGTCAAATTTTTCTATGTGTTTTAAATGTATTCATGTTTTTTCGAATCCTGAGAAAACTAATAAGTATTTTTGAAAGATTTAAACGCAGAATGAAAGACTACTCTATTACCGGGGGCTGAAAGTCCCTTAGGATAAATAAAAAGTTTGTTTTGAATGAAATATTTGCAATTAAAAATCACACTAAATTTCCCCTTTTATTTTCACCCCTGCAACTTATTAAAATAAACATTATAGAAGTTTTCAGGGACTTTCGGCCCTCGGTAATAATTCAATGTTTCATTCTGCGTTTACATTTTTCAAAAATATTTATTAGTTTTCTCAGTATTAGAAAAAAATGTATACATTTAAAACAAATTGAAAATTTTGACATGCTTCAAAATTTTTGCATTTTGCTCTGTTTCTCTCAAGCAGTAAACATCTAGTGACAAAGGGACACAAAAGATTTTTGAATAATACCGCTTCCTCATGGAAGCGTTAATTCCTAATGTATTATGCGTCAAAATGCGTAATGTATTATACGACAAAAAATTTTCATGTGCAAGGGCAAAACCGAAACAGTTACATATTTTTCCGCCATATTCGTATTCACAATTTTTTATTTAAAAAAAAGCGCATGTATATGCATATATTCTAATGCTTTCGGCCACAAAGATTTAAAATTACTTCCCACAATTGTTAATAGATTTTTTAATCCAGAAACAGGAATTCAAATTAGAATATTAGATTTTGTTTCAATGCCGGGTGAAACTTCACAAATAATTTTTGATTCAATGCGGCAGTTGTGTGCACCGATCTGTCATGTTATACAGTATGTAGAAAATAACTATCTGTTATTACTCTGGGCTAATTAGCAAAATTCGTGGAAAAGTTATTTACCAGCAATTTTATTGCTGGAATCGAATTATAAGATCCTATATAATAATAATATAGGTATGCAAAGTCCGCAGATAGTGTGCTACTTTTTTTATAAACAAAATGGCGCCGACTAATCGTATTTTATTCAATTATTGCTCTATAACTCCGAAGATTTTAACTTTACAACAAAAACACCCAAATAAAAATTCACCGCAAATTAAATTCTGCATAGAGATATGTTTTTCACGATTTGCTCCGACGAAAATTTTCCTCGGAAAATGCGGGTTTTCCTAACAAAAACTCTAATTTTCAAATAAAGTTTTAGGTAAGTAATTATTAATCAATAATTAAATAACTTAGTGATATCAAAGCTTTCTTGGTATAGATTGTAATTCCAGAAGCCGGTAAAAATTAAACGGATATTTTAGCAACAATTCAATTGATACTTAAGAATTTATGATCGCAATAATAACCAAAATAATCATGATACATTGATCAAACTTATAAAGATTATAAAGATGAGATGCTTATTTAATATTTTATCGACAAAATATAAATTTTTCTTTTTTTGCATAATCTTTAAATTTTGAAAAAAAAATAGTTATAATACGCTGGTCTAATTAGTAAAGTACAAAGAAAGTTTATTTACCAGCAATTTTATTGCTGGAATCGAATTATAAGATCCTATATATTATTAATATAGGTATGCAAAGTCCTCAGATAGTGTGCTACTTTTTTTATAAACAAAATGGCGCCGACAAATCGTATTTTTTTCAATTATTGCTCTATAACTCCGAAGATTTTAACTTTACACCAAAAACACTCAAGTAAACCTTCACCCCAATTTAATTCTACATAGAGGCATGTTTTTCTCGATTTGCTCCGACGAAAATTTTCCTCGGAAAATGTGGATTTTCCCAACAAAATCTCGAATTTTCAAATAATTTTTTTGGGCCAGTAATTCTTTATCAATAATTATATAGCTTGGTGAAATAAAGGCTTTCTTGGTATAGATTATAAATTCAGAAGCCGGTGAAAATGAAACGAATACTTTAGCAACAATTCAATTGTTAATTAACAATTTACAGTCGCAATAACAACCAAACTTAGAAAGATTATAAAGGTGTGATGCCTATTTAATATTTTGTCGACAAAATATAAATTTTTCATTTTTTGCATTGTCTTTAAATGTAACATTTCTCAGAAATGGTTTATTATGTTCTAATTTTAAAAATACTTAAAATGCGTTTTTCATAGGTCTTGAAAATGAATGCTTTAAAAAAATTTTCCAACCATTTGCAAAAAAGTTATGAAACAGTAAAGTAAATATACGATATCTCCGTTGTTTATAATTTGTTTTAATTGTTTCAAAGCTTAAAAGTGAGTCTATGGTACAATCTAATTACTCACAAAGAATGTCAAAAATTAGTGCAATGGATATATTTTAATCAAAGATTAAAAATACTTTTTTTTGTAATTTTTAGCGCAAAAGTAGGCCTGATACAGAGTCGGAGCTAAAATGTTCACTCGAAGCGACTGACACGCAGCATACATTATTTATTAAAAGTGTACGTCGCGCGACCGCCGGTCGTCGCTCCGAGTGAAAATTTTTGCTACAGTACTGTATTATTCTACTTTCGCGCGTGTAAATTACAAAAAAATATATTTTAATCTTTAATTAAAATATAACCATTAAACTTATAATCGATATTTTTTTGTAAATAATTAGCTTTTACTTTAAACTCACTTCTACGCTTTGAAAGAATTAAAAAAATTATAAACACCGTAGTAATCGTATGTTAATTTTGCTATTTCATAACTTTTTTGCAAATGGTTGCAAAAAAGTTTTAAAGCATTCTTTTTATGCAAAAAAATAAAAAAATTATATTTTGTCGACTAAAATGTTAAATAGGCATCTCATCTTTATAAGATTTCAAAGTTTAATCAGTGTATCATAATTATTTTGGTTACTATTGCGACCATAAATTATTAATTAACAATTGCATTGTGGCTAAAATATTCGTTTAATTTTCACCAGCTTCTGGAACTATAATCTAAACCAAGAAGGCTTTTAAGTCACCAAATTATTTAATTGTTGGTAGATAGTTACTTATCTAAAACTTTATTTGAAAATTAAAGATTTTGTTGGGAAAACCCGCATTTTCTGAGGAAAATTTTTGTCGGAGCAGATCGGAAAAAACACGTCTCTATGCAGAATTTCATCACGGTGAATTTTTATTTGAGTGTTTTTGTTGTAAAGTTAAAATCTTCGGAGTTATAGAGCAATAATTGAAAAAAACACGATTTTCGTGCGCCATTTTCTTTATAAAAAAAGTAGCACACTATGTGAGGACTTTTCATACCTATATTATTAATATATAGGATCTTATAATTCGATTTCAGCAATAAAATTGCTGGGTAAATAACTTTTCCCAAAAATGGCCTATTATCCGATAATCAGCCCAGACTATACAGGGTGTTTCATTGGGAAACGGAAATACTTTAATGGTGAATAGAGGTCACCAAGGCGGTTCTAGGTCTACTAAATTTTTTGTCCTACCGACTTTTATATCCGAGTTACAGGGTGTTTTATAGATTTTGCTCATTTCTTTCCTAAGCCATAACTTTAGAACTACCCTGTATATTTTTTTAATATTTGGCACACATATTTCTCATTCAAAACCCAAACGACCGACATACTAATCACAAGAAAAATCCAGGTCCGTACTAACAAAAAATTATAAAATAATTGTGACCTTAAAACAACACTCTGTATATTGAAGTTTTGAAAATATGTTTGCATATTTGAAAAGAGCACAAAAAACTAAGTCTAATAGTTTGCTTCGATTTTTCGGCCAGACAATTTTTTGACTTTAATTTTGAAATTATATTGAATTTTTCTAAGAACTCCACATTAAAAAGCAGGTATTATTAACTTTTAATTGTAAATTATTAAATTTATTGAATAAATACTCATTTTAAAATGAATCAATATCTATTTAACACATTGGAAAGACCCAATTATTACTCACAAGAAAAATCCAGGTCCGGATTAACAAAAAAACATAAAGTAATTGTGACCTTGAAACAACACCCTGTATATTGACATTTTCAAAAATTGTTTGCACATTTGAAAAGACCACAAAAATCTGAGTTTATTGGTTCACTTTGATTTTTTGTGCAAAAATTTATTAACTTTAATTTTGAAATTAAATGTATTCAAATTTTTAAGAACCCTGAAATTAATAAGCAGGTTTTTAAAGCACTTTTATTAATAAATCATTTAAGTTAATGAATAAATACTAATTTTAAAAATAATCAGTCATTATTTACAGCATTAGAAGGACTTACTTACGAATCACAAGAAAAATCCAGGTCCGTATATTCCGTATATAGTTGACAGAACACCCTGTATATTGAAATTTTTAAAATACGTTTGCACTCCTGAAGAGAGCACGAAAAACTAAGTTTAATGTCCCGCTTTAATTTTTGGTGCAGACAATTTAATCACATTACTTTTGAAATTATATCGAAATTTTTATTATGAGTTCCCAGAGTTCTTAAAAATTTCGACATAATATCAAAATTAAATTCATTAAATTTGAAGAATGATAAGTTTCTGCCAAATAAATGACTTGTTAATAGGTAATTCTTTCTGGTATCAACCGAGAAACGAAAAATATACATACGTAGCAGAAGAAAGAAATGCGAGAAGCATAATTGACTACATAGTATATCCTCGAGACGCAGAACTAACGATACAAAATATAAAAACGGAGAACGAAGCCGAACTCGGTACCCAACACAGACTAGTCACAGCAGAGATAAACATGAAACTAATGGAAATAATAGAGAGTCCTCAATATACAAGAATAGCAATACATAAGATGAAAAATATGGAAATGAGGAAGTTATACCAAAGAGAGACAGATAAAATACTGGAACAGTATGAAAACAATGAGGAAATATGGAATATGGAAGAGAAATGGAAAAAATTAAGAGACACGTTACGGAACACTGCAAAACAAGTATGTGGAATAAGAAAGAATGGTAATAATAATAAAAGAACTGGATGGTGGAATAAGGAAATAAAGCAAGCTGTAAAAAGGAAGAAAGAAATGTGGAAGCGATACATAAACACAAATCAAGAGCAAGACAGAGACGAATACAGAAGACAGAGAAATATAGTGAAAGAACTAGTAAAAGATGCGAAGAAGAAGAGCTGGAAGGAATTCGGTGAAGAATTGAACGAAGGTTTTGGGAATAACAATAAACAGTTTTGGAATAAAACAAGAAGCATGAAAGGAACAAAAAGGAAACAAATAAGAGGAATTAGAAATGAGCGAAATGAATTGAAAACAAACATACAAGACATACTAACCATATGGAATAAGCACTATAAAGAAAAATTCGAGGCAAGTAACCAACAAGATGAGGAGAGAGGACAGCAGGCAAGAGAAGTGGATAGGGACAATCGAGTAGACGAAATTCATATCAAAGATATTGAAGAAGGATTGGCAAGAATAAAGATTGGAAAAGCGGGAGGTGCCGATGACATAGATCCGGAGATGATGAAGTACGTGGGAGAACGAGGCAAGTTTTGGCTGCTGGAAATAATGAGGGAAGCATGGAGAACAGAAAAGATACCGGAAGACTGGGAAGAAAATTTATTGATACCAATACACAAAAAAGGAGATGAAGCGGAATGTGATAACTATAGGGCTATATGCTTATCATCAGTGGCATATAAAGTCTACACCGGGATAATAGAAAGGAAGCTCAGGAAAGAACTGGAAGGAAAACTAGAAGAAGAACAAGCGGCTTTTAGGAAGCAAAGAGGAACAACAGATAATATATACATACTGAGAAATATAATTGAAAGGAAAAACGAAATAGGAGAAGACTTATATGTTAAATTTAAAGAGATATTAAAGCTGCTTTTGATTCTATAAATAGAGAAGTAATATGGTCAGTAATGGAAGATCTGCAAATCCCGCAAAAGATAGTAAGCGTGGTAAAAAGTACGTATAGAAACGTACTTGCTAAAGTACAAATAAATGGAAACAGATCTCCAATAATAAACCTAAGGAGAGGAATAAAACAAGGGGACAGTCTCAGCCCAGTTTTGTTTATATTAGTAATGGATAGAGTAATGAAGAGCGCTAAAAGAAGGTCAAGGCAATTACAGTCAATAATAGGGTACAGGAATTTAGTACCAGTGAGAATGGAGGGATTACTATATGCAGATGACTTAGTAATAATAGCAGACAATAAAGAGAAAATGCAAAAATTAATCAATATATGGGTGGAGGAAATAGAAAATTTGAAAATGGAGGTAAATGTAAAGAAAACGAAGACCATGATAGTAACCCAAAAGAAAAGGGAAGAAATAAACCGTGTGTGTGTTTATGTTTTATTGGCACTGGTTTAAGCAACCAACTGGCCAGTCAATGTGTTTTGAATTCTCTCTTTTACAAAATATATGCTTAGTATCTAAATTTAAAACTATTAGTACTACTGTTTTTTTTACTCTGTTTTTTTTATTATTTTTTTTATTATATTTTTTAACATTTTTTTTATTACATTTTTTATTTTATTTTTTTTTTTTTGTATATTTTTTTATCGCGCTAAGACCTAAACCCGATTCAACCTCGCGGAGGTTTAGATCTTAGTAACTTTTTATTTTATTTAATTATTATTTTTTTTTTTTTATTTTTTTTTCTTTTTTTCTCAGAGCTTTAATTTTAAACAATTAACATGGTTGTACAAAATTTTATAAACATCTAGATTGTTTGATTGTAAAAGGTATATAAGATTAAAAGGAAATTGTACATTAATTTGAACTAGATTGGCAAAAAAGTTTGATATTTCAATAAAATGTAAAGGACATTCTAATAGCATATGTTGTAGATCAGCTAGCTCTCCACATAAACATTCATCATTATCTACAAGTCCTATTTCTCTTTTGTAGACTGGAGTCAGACAGTGATTACTTCTTATTCGACAAATAGTTTTGATAAAGCCTTTGTTGGAAACTTGATTAAACCATGTCTTGATGGGAAGTGTAGGCTGGATTTTTTTGTAATAATTTCCTTTGTCTGAATTATTGTATTGTTCCTGCCATTTCGTCCGTTTGATAGATCTCATAATAGAAATTATGTCTCCCATAGGAAGTTGATAAGTATGCAGAGTGGATTCCTTCGTTGTTGCTTTTTTAGCCAGATCATCTACTATTTCGTTGTTTTTTATACCAATGTGTGCTTTTATCCAACACAATATTATATTTTTGCCCGATTTCAAAGCTTCACTGTTCATTGCTATGATGTCACTGATGATATAATTTTCTGCAAAATTATGTACATTGTATTTCAATGTCTTTACAATGCTTTGGCAGTCTGTAAATATAACATAATTGAGTTCTTTTTGATTAATACATATTTTGTATGCTTCTTTGATTGCAATGAGTTCAGCTGTGAAAATTGTCATTTTATCAGGTAATCTGTTGTTTATTTTTATACTTTTTTGTGGGTAATATATAGCATATCCAACTTTTCCTTCCATTTTTGAACCATCCGTATATAATTTCTGATAACTCCCCCAGTTTTTTTGTACACACTGAAGGTGGTCTATTTTAGTAAGGAAGTCTGTCGCACGAATATTACTTAAATGACAGTTAACTGGAGATAAATAATCTTCATAATTTAGCTTTCGAGACGAGCTTTGTTCAATTTGGTGTATGTCGCCAATGGAATTAGAAACGTTGAGGAAGCTTTCCACAACTAAAAGCAGTTTCTTTTTTTCCCAGTAATAATGAGTTAGGTATGAGGTGGTTAAATGAACAATTTTATTTAATAGCAGTTTATCGTTAACCGCTGTTTTAACTATAAATTTCTCACTTAGGTATTCCCTGCGTAATGAAAGTGGAGGTTCATTAAGCTCACATTCCATGACCAATATAGGTGTGCTACGAAGATAACCAGTGCATAACCTAAGTGCCTTATTTTTGATCCTCTCGATTTTTTGGAGTACAGAGTTTGATGCTGAGCCATAAAAAATAGATCCATAGTCTAAGATTGATCTTATCAAATTTCTGTATAGTAATATTGATATGTTTGGATCAGCTCCCCAGTTACTGACACTTACAGTCTTCATGATATTCATTGCATTTTCCATTCTTCGTAATATGTAATTTGTGTGTTCTTTCCAATTTAATTTGGAGTCTAAAAATACGCCAAGAAATTTTATTGAAGTTTTATAAGGAATACTAGTATTATCAAATTGTAGATGGCTTTGAGGAACATATCGTTTTTTAGTGAAGGTAACAATGGTTGATTTACTCTCTGATATTGTTAAGTTATTATCGGTAGCCCATTTTTTTATAATATTCAATGTCGATTTAAGGTAGTTATTACATCTATCTATTGACTTATTTTCTGCATATATCGCAACATCATCAGCGTACTGTAGGATTTTTATGTGTTGAGGAAGTTTAGTTTCTAAGTCAGCAGTATACAGTATATATAATATAGGACTTAGGATGCTACCCTGAGGTAGTCCCAAAGATGTGTATCGGGAGTTAGATTGATCTCCATTTAATCTAACGTGAACTGCTCGATTAATGTATAAGTTAATGATGTTCCATGTTACTATCTCGGGTATTCCTATTTCCAACATTTTCGCGTATAGTATGTGAAGATTAACGTTGTCGTAAGCCCCTTTTATATCTAAGAACAAAGCACTAACTGCTTTCTTATAAGTAAAGGAACTATAAATGTCTATTAAAAAGTGGCAGAGGCTATCTTGTGTGGATTTACCTTTTCTAAAACCAAACTGACTTCTTGGTAATAGGTCGTTCTTTTCTAGCCAAAATTCCAGACGGTTTTTAATAAGTCTCTCATATGTTTTTAGTATACAGGAAGCCAGACCGATTGGACGGTAAGAATCCCAATTCTTTGATGATTTTCCTGGTTTTAAAACCGGGATAATAGTGTAAACGTGCCAATCGTCAGGAATCTTTATGCGGCGCATCCAAATTTCATTATATATATTTAGTAGTGCAGCCTTACCAATTCTTGAAAGATTTGATAGCATCGAGTAATGGATATTATCGGCACCTGGTGCTGAATTTGAGTTTTTCTTCAACGCAAAGTTTAGTTCAGTGGCAGAAAATGGTTTGACTAGGAAACGGATTGGTTCTGGATAGTCGTACAGAGCATTTAGTTGTAAATCAGGAATTACTAATTCTGCAGACGGCGGTGTGATATTTTGATGGAACTCTTCTATCCACGAAGCTTCCGACAGAATAACAGGGACTTTGTTCTTTGTTTTTCTATTTTTTATTCGGTTAACTTTTGACCATACATCTTTAATAGGGACTGACCTATTTAGGGATCCGACATAATCTCTCCAGCTATTTCTTTTAGTTTGTTTAGTGATCTTCTTGACATGTGCATCATCTTTTTTATACTTAAGTAGGTTTTCATGGTTTGGATTTTCTTTGAATATACAAAAACTTTCCTGTCTTCTTCTGACTGCTTCTTCACATTCTAAATCCCACCAGTATTTTCCTCTGGAAGTCGGTTTTTTTATTTTAAATTTGGGGATGCAGTAGGATGCAGTTGTATTTATATTGTGCAAAATTTGTTCATAAGAATTTATATCTTTAAATTGAGAGAATACATCTTCCGAATACTGTTCATATAATTTCCAGTCGACATTCTTTAAATTCCACTTTTGTGAATATGGATTATATGTATGAGTTGGTTGATCCTCTAACTCTACTCTTATAGGTGTATGGTCTGAACCAAATAGGTCTTGAAGTGTTTTCCAAGTGATCAGGTGGTTTAAGTCAGGAGTACAAATGGTCAGGTCTATTGCCGATTTCGAGAAGTTCCTAAAGAAAGTAGGAGAGCCATAATTTTTGAATATTAAATTATTATCGTCTATACAGTCCATCAAGATTTTACCTTTCATATCTGTTTGGTTGTCTAGGCCCCAGGCAATGTGGTGAGCATTAAGGTCACCTCCTATTATAAATGGTCTTTCTATAGATGTTATGAAATTGTTCCATTGTTGTAACAATAACTTGGTTCCTGGGGGAACATACATAGATATAAATGTGACAGTATATGACTTAAACTTTATTTTTATTGCTACTTTATTGACGTTTATTAAATCTACTTTCATGGTGACTTCCTCGTAATATAGGTTTGAATTTATTAAAATTGCTGAGCCACCGCCAACAGTTACTGAAAAGCGGTCGTCTCTGACAATATTGTACCCGTGAAAGTTATAATACTTTTCTGGTTTAAATCTAGTTTCTGATAATAATGCGATATCAACTTTCTGGTCTTCTAATAGGTGGATAAGGTTTTCTCTATTAGAGTTAGCCGATCTACAATTCCATTGACAAATTACCAATCTATTCATTATTATATAAGAGAGAACTTAAAACTGATTGAATTGAATTTACTAGAACTGATTTTTCTGGAATTTCAAAATTTTTGTGATTTATATTAGAGATAATACTTGTAACTATATTTGATATTAATTCTGTTAATTCTTTTGATGGTTCATGTATTTTAGATCCTTGTTCTGGATTAAATGTAGATTGATACGAAGAAGAGGTGATAATACCACCAGGTCTGTTGGACATGGGGTTTAACTTTATTATTTTTTGATGTTCCATTGTTACTTGGTCTGGTGAGGAAGAGATAGGTCGTTTGTATTTTGGTGGTTTTATTATTGTGTATCTATTTGAAACTGAAGGTAGAGCGAACTGATTGGAAGATGTTTGAGACGTGGACAATTGAGTAAAGGAATATGAAGAGGATGGTGCATTCATATTTGGAGTTTGATGAGAATTTATTGAGGAATTATTGGCTGCTATAGATGCATAAGTTATCTTAGGAAAGAGTTTAATTGTTTCCTTAAAAGATAAGCTGTTTTCAGACATATAATGTTTTATTTTCTTTTGGCGATCAAATTCTGGGCATATCTCCCATTCATTAGTGAAGTGTTCACCTTCACAGGATAGACATTTTTTGTTAAACGATGATAAAGAACAAGAATCGGAAAGGTGAGATTCATGACACTTAAAACAGCGAGGATTACTTTTACACTGCTTACTCATGTGCCCATACCTATAGCAGTGGTAACAGATAATTACCTTTTGCTGGTATTTTTCAACAGTGTGTAAGACATGATTAATTACTACATACTTTGGTATATTCTGGCATTTAAAAGACACAATAACTGATTTTGTTGGATTAAATATTACTTTGTCATCTGCTACTATTTTTCTTGTTATTCGTTTCACATACTCAACCGAGAATTTGCAATGGTGATCAAATTCCTTTACTCTATTTTTAAGATATTCTTCCGATATATCTGAATCTATATCCCTTACTACACCTAGTTTAAACAATTGAAATTTTGGAATGTATGCGGTCAGATTTTTTTGAATAAGGAATTTGGAAGTAACTAAAGCATTTGCGCTACTATAATTTTTAAATGAGACCCTAACTCGGTTGCGTCCGATTGAGTCAATTTTTTTTATATAATTGTCAATTTCTGGATGTAACGTAAATAGGATCTCGCCTATTTTAACAGCGTTTAATTTTCCTGTAAAATTTAAACTGGAGTTTTCAATGAAAATGTAAAAAGGTCCTAAATCAATTTTTTCGTATAAATAAACAGGCCTGGTTTTTTCTGGTTGATCTGAGTTTACTAAAGTATTTTGTTTTTCATTAATATTGTTAAGATTAATACTACTACTTATCTTATTTTGAGGCTGGTTGGGTAGAAATCCATTTAAATCTTGTAAATCACAGCTACTATCCATCGAATTCTCAATATCAGGCGGTTCGCCTCCACTAGATGACTCCATAGAGGAGTTTTCAAGTAACGTTTAACTTATGAACACTTTCAAAATGTAAACTAAATAAGGAAAAGTTTAACAAAACTAAACAAACTAAATTAGAACGGTATAAATCAAATAATCCGCCAAAAATTAATATTTTTCGGAGAGATTTCCAAATTTAAATTAACTTTTGGAAGAAATAAACCAAACGATATTTAGGTGCAAAAACGAAATAATAGAAACAGTCTCGACGTTTGAATACCTTGGAGTAATAATATCAGAGGATGGAAAGATAGATCAAGAAATCTCATACAGAGCGAAAAAAGCAAATAAGATCTACTATGCACTAAATAAAACAATATTTGGAAAGGAAGAAATAGATAAAGAAATAAAACTGAAGGTATACAACGCAATCTCTGTGCCAACTTTAATGTATGCAAGTGAGACATGGGTAAACAATGCAAAAATAGACAGTACAATAAACGCAGCGGAGATGAAGCAGCTAAGAAAAATAGCAGGAAAAACGAAATTGGACAGAATAAGAAATGAAAATATTAGACAAAGACTGAAACAGGAATCGATAATAACCAAGATACAAAAAAGAAAATTAAAATGGTATGGACACATTAACAGAATGGACCAGGGAAGACTACCAAAGCAGGTGATGGAATCGAAAAGATATGGTAAAAGAAGGAAAGGAAGGCCAAGGAAGAGACGGATCGATCAGATTATAGAAATTGGACAGGAAAAAGGAAAAACACATCAACAAATGAAAGAGTTAGCAAAGGACCGCAAGAAATGGAAGAGATGGATAGAAGATGAATAAAACCTCCGACGCCCCTGGGGGGCATAAGGAGTTTCGAGAAAGAAGAAGAAGAAGAAATTCATTAAATTGTCTGGCCAAAAAAATTGAAGCTAACGATTAAACTTTGTTTTTTGTGCTCTTTTCATACCTATGTGCAAACGAGTTTTGAAAATTTCAATATACAGGGTGTTGTTTCAAGGTTACAATTACTTTATATTGTTTTGTTAATCCGGACCTGGATTTTTGTTGTGATTTGTAAGTGGGTCATTCGAATGTCGTCAATAAGTATTAATTATTTTTAAAATGGGTATTTGTTTAATAACTTTAATAATTTATTGTTAAAAGTGCTTTAAAAATCTGCTTTTTAATTTTAGTGTTCTTAAAAGTATCAATATATTTAATTTCAAAATTAAAGTCATTAAATTTCCTTCACGAAAAATTAAAGCAAACCGATAAACTCAGATTTTTGTGGTTTTTTCAAATGAGCAAACAAATTTTGAAAATTTCAATATACAGGGTGTTGTTTCAAGATCACAATTACTTTTTTTTTGTTAATTCGGACCTGGATTTTTCTTGTGATTCATAATTGGGTCATTCCAATGCGGTAAATAAGTATTGATTAATTTTAAAATAAGTATTTATTCAATAGCTTTAATAATTTACAATTAAAAGTTAATAATATCTTCTTTTTAATGTCAGAGTTCTTAAAAAATTCAATATAATTTTAAAATCAAAGTCATAAAATTGTCTGGCCGAAAATTGAAGCGAACGACTAGACTTACTTTTTTGTGCTCTTTTCAAATATGCAAACAGATTTTTAGAATTTTAATATACAGGTTGTTGTTTTAAGGTCACAATTACTTTATAATTTTTTGTTAATCCGGACCTGGATTTTTTTTGTGATTAGTATGTCGGTCGTTTGGGTTTTGGATGAGACACACGTGTAGCAAATATCAAAAAAATATACAAGGTGGTTCTAAAGTTATGGCTTAGGAAAGAAATTGGCAAAATCGATAAAACACCCTGTAACTCGGTTATAAAAGTCGGTAGGGCAAAAAATGTAGTATACCTAGAACCACCTCGGTGACCTCTATTCACAATTAAAGTATTTCCGTTTCCCAATGAAACACCCTGTATAATGTTTTTTATTTATAACTTTTTATAGTATAAAAAACAGCAGTAGTACTTTTTTGATGTAAAATTTTAACAAACATTTTAAAACTTTTTGACGTTTTATGAAGATAATTAACTTAGATGTAACATCGTTTGTGAATAACAACGACCTATTTGACCAAAGCTTGGATCAAGTAAAAAGTGTTTTCTTTCACCTAGTATTTGCTGAATTCCCCAATAACATCACCATCGTGTTTTAAGAGGAAACAGTAGCGATCAAAAGGTAGCGAAAACGCGTTCCAAGATTGCGGTTGTAATTTTGAATATTTTTTCGAGATATTTGGTACAAGTATTCGTAATATAATAAAGAATGGCGGTACAGAGCCCAATTTGAAAAATATATTAATATGTGGAAATTACTCTGTAATTAAATACAATATTATAAAAACGAGCCTGTACCGCCATTAAAAAGAACAAAAAAATACACTTTCTTCAAATAAACTTTTTTATCCGATGCCTAGATTTTGTGTCATTTTGGAACTACTAAAATTTTTTATTTCATTAGTAGTTCCAAAATGACACAAAATCTAGGCATCGGATAAAAAAGTTTATTTGAAGAAAGTGTATTTTTTTGTTCTTCTTAATGGCGGTATAGACTCGTTTTTTTAATATTGTATTTAATTACAGAGTAATTTCCACATAGTAATATATTTTTTAAATTGGGTTCTGTACCGCCATTCTTTATTATATTACGAATACGTGTGCCAAATATCTCGAAAAAATATTCAAAATTACAGCCGCAATCTTGGAACGCGTTTTCGCTACCTGTTGATCGCTACTGTTTGCTCTTAAGGGTGTAGACGCAAAATATCGCGCCAATAATTTTTTTTGAATCCTGAGAAAACTAATAAGTATTTTAAAAATATTTAAACATATAATGAAAAATTGCAATATTACCGAAGTCCCTGAAAACTTCTATATTTATTTTAATAAGCTACAGGGGTGAAAAAAAAAGAGAAAATCCGAGCTCACATCTTGTTTAAACCCTTCATTAACAAATTAAAGAACAATATTTAAAAAAAGAAGCCCAAAATATTTATCGGCAACTGTTTTTGACACTTAGAAATCGTTATTTCTCATTTTTTCAATTTTAAATTGTTTATATGTCGATAACGATCTACTTTAGAGAATAATTACAAGATACCTGTTTTGTTCAAAATGATCCAAAAAGATTTTGATTTTTACAATATTAGCACCACTTTTCGTATTTCACTCTCGAATCTCATCCTGGAGTATTTCACGAAGATGATTCTGCAAAAAAGATCTCAAATCTCAAAGGAATATTTTTCCATACAAACCAGAGGTTACTGTCTTGTCTAAAACCCTTAATTAATTTTGTAAATACCCGCTAATGACAACACTACCAATAATCAGTTTGTTCTTTTTTGTTGTGTAAATATTTCCAGTATAAATAAAACTAAATGTAGGTAAATGCGTTAGTAATCAACATGCCCGGTTTACTTTTGGGTAACGGTAGGTCTTTGCTTTTTCCATTATGATACATTGGATTCTAATTGTGCAATAATAACCGTCTTTTAGTGCAAAACATATTAAATTTATTAACACGTTTATTATCAGTGAATATGTTTGTACGTGATAATATTATCTTGTAGGTGTCAAAGTTGTTCCAGGTGAACCTAAAAAGGGATTGCCAGATTATACATTAGAAGACGTCGCTGAACATAAAACAAGGTAAGCAAATTTATTTATTTATTTATTGCACATTAACAAAATTCAAGCCCAAATATAATTTGAACGTCTGAATGTTGTAAAATTGGAAGCCTTTGAAATCTGGGTATACCGAAGAATCCTACGAATAAGTTGGGTGGATAGAGTTCGTAACGAAGTTGTTTTGCACCGGATGGGAAAAGTCACGGAAGTCGTCAGAACAGTTAAAAATCGAAAAATTGAATATTTTGGCCATGTTATGCGACACCCAGAGAGATATAATATACTTCATTTAATAATACAAGGCAAGGTAGACGGAAGAAGAGGGCCAGGTCGAAGAAGAACGTCACGGCTTAAAAACCTGAGAGAATGGTATAACAGATCCTCTGCATCCCTTTTCCGAGCTGCCGTTAACAAAATTGCTATAGCCAATTTGATAGCCAACGTTCGATAATCGAGCACGGCACTCGAAGAAGAAGAATGTTTAAACGATGTTTTGTATAGTATGGTGCAAATGTTATTTCATAATATTGTTCTGAAGCTATTTCCTTGTGGCATTTTTATAATCAACTATTTTTAATGGGAAATAAGCCACAATTTTACCACAAAGATGATTTTATTAACGTTTCAAAGCCCAAATCGGGTTTCGTTGTCAAAATACAAAATACTACTAAAATAAACAAAAATGTTGTTGCTAAGTAAAAAAAATTCTTCTAATAATTTATTTAATGTGACTCATTTATATTGGCAATTCAGTTTATATTGTGACGGATATTCTTGAGTTGGGATTCATTTCATGTAATCGAATGAACTATCTTTTAGTAAAGTCGTCCCAGGAACGCAACTCATAAATATTGGCGATATCATTTTAAAGTCTTCTACTTTAAAATGTATAATATACGTCTGAATTGCCAATAAAAATGAGTCAGATTAAATAAATTATTAGAAGATTTTTTTTTTACTTAGCAACAACATTTTTGTTTATTTTAGTAGTATTTTGTATTTTTACAACGAAACCCGATTTGAGTTTCGAAACATTAATAAATAAAATCATTTTTTTGGTAAAATTTTGGCTTATTTCCCATTAAAAATATTGTCAATTTTTATTTTTAAATTATGATTTTTTGACATATTATACTATATCCTACTAGTGACATCATCCATCTGGGTGTGATGGCGTAATCGAAGACTTTTTTAAATAAGAATAGGGGTCGTGTGCTAGCTCATTTGAAAGCTTATTTAATTTTCTATTTAGTGATATAAACATTGATATAATTATTTGTACAGGGTACCTAAGAAACATTATTTTGAATTAAACTAATTGACACAAAAAGAAGAATGTATGTCATTTGTTAAATTCTAAATACATTCTACTGCTGTCAGAAAACAGAAAAAAAATTAGTTCACAAATAAACATTGTTTTTCGCTTAAATTAAATATTCAAACTATCAAGAGGCAGATGGATGGCAGCTTGAACATTGAAATTAGAAGAAAAGCAATGTTGATTTATCAAAAAACATTTTTTTCTGTTTTCTGAGAGCAGTAGAATGTATTTTGAATTAAATAAATTACCTACATTATTCTTTTTGTGTCAATTAATTTAATTAAAACATTTTTTTCTTGGACACCCTGCATAAATAATTATGTTATTAGTAAGTCTAAGTTTTCACTCTAATGGCATATAAAGCAACATAATGACATCCCACCAGAATGAAAACAATGGGAACCTTCTATGGTTGAACATTGAAAATGGTTATTCATTTTTTAATTATGTTATTGTTTATATTACTGAATAGAGAATTTAATTACCTTGCAAATGAGCTAGCACACGACCACTACTCTCATTAAAAAAATCATCGTTTACGTTATCACGCCCAGATCGATGAAGTCACTAGTATGTACTTACGATATATACCTATGTCAAAAAATCATAATTTAAAAATAAAAATCGACGTGTTTCAGGATTTTTTCTTAAAGTCTCTAAATTACGGAATAACAAATTTATTCCAAACATTACATAAGTATATTAAATTTTAATTTTTAAATTGTAAATAAACAAAATTGTATTAGGTACCGAAAATTTTTTATTGCTTTTTCTTTACAAGTTTAGCTCTCAGCTCTTAACTACTAAGCTTAGTTTCCAATACAAACTGCTCGGTCAAAAGTTAAGGATTTCTTCGGGAAGTGTTATTCAGACATATATGGGAAATAAAATTGTTTATTTTGAAAACATCACTGAATTTGTTGTGTGTCAAATATCTAATACCAACTCGAACCTTTCGTAATACTAAATAAATAAAATTACCTAACAAAATTCCTTGAACTCGTAGACCAGAGCTTCTTCTTCTTTAAGTGCTGTCTCCCAATAGGATGTTGGATATCATCATCACTATCTTTAGTCTATCTACCGCTGTTCTGAATAGTTCTATAGAAATGTATTTAAACCAATACATTGTCAAAATGTATTTAATTAAATTCCTCAACCAGGACACGCTCCTTGTTCCTATACCCCTTCCTCATCTGATCTTTTCCTGTATTATCAGTTTTAGCAGATCATTTCGATGTTCCCTCACTACATGTCCCAGAACGTGCATAAACTTGTCAACATCAGTATATTAAGAGCAAGATTTTACTACTTGCAGGATTTTGAGGTCGTTGAACATGAATACCCAATCAGAACCGACCCCAGGAGAACCGGTGCCCGGGGTTACTGCTAAAGCACTTCATCTGGAGTTTCGAGGATTTTCGGCATTAAATTGATGTAAACAGATTACTCGGTAGTTTTTGAAATCGCTAAACACGAATACGTCATTAGAAGGGACCCCCGGAGTACCTGGTGTCCAAGGTCACTGCTGAGTTACGTCATATTTTAGAGTCTCGAGAGTTTTCGGCACTAAATTGATGCAAATAGATTATTCGGGTGGTTTTTTGGGGTTGCTGAACAGAAACATGACATTAGAACTAACCGTCGGAGCATCTAGTGAACATAGTGACTGATATGCATGTCATATTCTGGAATTTCAATGGTTTTCGGTCTTTGTAGGTGGGTTCTGATGGCATGTTCGTGTTCAGCAACCCCAAAACCCCCGAGTAATCTATTTGTATCAATTTGGTGTTGGAAAGCCTCGAAATTCCAGAAGATGACATGCACATCAGTCACCCTGGGCATGAGTGCTCCGCGAGTCGGTTCTGATATCATATCCGTGTTCATCAACCCAAGAAAACCCCAAAGAATCTGTTTGTATTAATTTAATGCCTTTTATATGACAGGAGGGTTAAAAAATACCTCGAAACTCCAGAAGATGACGTGCCTCAGTAGTGACGTGCTCCGGGGGTCGGTTTTGATGACTTATTCGTGTTCAGCGATCCCAACAACCCCAAGTAATTTGTTTGCATCAATTTAATGCTAAAATCCCCTCGAAACTCCAGATGACGTGCCTTCGCAGTAATCGTGGGCACAAGGTATTGCGAAGGATCGGTTTTCATGTTCAGCGTATTCATGTTCAACGACCCCAGAAAACCTCGAAGTAGGAAAATCTGGTCTTTAATTTTGATTTTTACAAGTTAATGAACTTTTGGATGTATTTTATGCACTGTAAACGGAATTATGCATTTCCATCCATTTTTTTTATTGTAGACTTTTTCCTGACGACCGACATTCCGAACCCAATTCAAAAAGTTGTAAGTTATAGTTGTTCCATTTTATCTTTGCCCATGCGTCAGAATTCATTTTCAAACAAATTAAATCAAAACATAAAGTGAAACGCACGCCAACGTACATAGTATACAGTGATGAGTATATGTAAAACATAATACATTGCGAAACAAAAAGAGATGAAACTAGTGGAGGTGGAAATTATCGTTATAAACGTATTAATTAACCTTACATTTCATATTTTCCCACCTTTAGACGTCTGTGACAAGAGTATTTTATAAAATTCTACTGTCACAATGACAGTTGTCATACTCCTCTGATACGTCTAAAGGTGGGAAACTGTGTAAACTATGTACTTAATATAATGTTATTTTAGACGTTTATAACGATAATTTCCACCTCCACTAGTTTCATCTCTTTTTGTGTCGCAATGTATTATGTTTTCCATCTTTTGAGCTCTTTTGCAAGTTATTAGCACGCTCATCACTGTAGTATAGTATACAGTATACAAAATGTATAAAGGGTGTTTCATTAATAATTGTCCATATAATAACTGGAGAAACCTTAGCACAAAATACGAAGATTTAACCTAAAACACTTAAATAAAATGTGGTTCCTTACTGAGTTACAGGGTGTTTTATCTAAAAATTTAAAAATTATTTTTGTATAGCATTTTAAAACTATTCGACGTATCCTTTTCATACTTGGTAGGTAGTATAGGTACTGTACAAACTACTAAATTGTGTTAAACAAAGGTTTCTGGTTATTACCAGAGGCGTACGACGGGGGAAAGTGAATGGTTGACCCTTTCCAAATTCTACGCCACTGACGAAATTGCTATTTTGGTTAAATTTTTCGATTCTCCAATACTTTCTATGAAAATAATATACTCTTCATTCATAACGATAAAGTCATTAGTTTTCGAATTGTTTGCAGTTAAAAATGAAACGACACGGTTATTTTAATTAATGTATTGTGCCGCTTAATTCTTAGTTTCAAATATCTCGAAAACTAATCGATTTATCGTTACGAATCAAGAGTATAATATTTACATAAAAAGTATTGCAAAATCAAAAAATTACACTAAAATAGCAACTTCGTCAGTGGCGTAGAATTTGTGAAGGGTCAACCAGCCACTATCCCCTGTCGTACGCCTCTGTTAGTAGCTAGAAACGTTAATTTATCTTAATTTAGTAGGGTGTACAGGACCTACACTTTCTGCCAAGTATGATAAGGATACGCTAAATAGTTTTAAAGTACTGGGTACAAATAATTTTTAAATTTTAATCATATTTGAATCATATCATAAATTAATCAAAATAACTGCGCCGTTTCATATTTAACTTCAAATATCTCGAAAACTAATGACTTTATCGTTACCAAGGAAGAGTATATTATTTACGTAGAAAGTATTGGATAATCTAAAAATGGCCCTAAAATAGTAATTCCTCCAGTGGTGTAGAATTTGAGAAGGGTCAACCATTCACCATCCCCTGTCGTACGCCTCTGGTGGTAGCTAGAAACGTTTGTTTATCATAATTTAGTAGGGTGTCTAGTAGTCGCACTTTCTGCCAAGTATGAAAAGAATACGTCGAATAGTTTTAAAATGCTGAGCAACAATAATTTTTAAATGTTTAGATAAAACACCCTGTAACTCAGTAAGGAACCACATTTTATTTAAGTGTTTTAGGTTAAATCTTCGTATTTTGCGCTAAGGTTTCTCCAGTTACTATATGGACAATTATTAATGAAACACCCTGTATAGACACACCCAAATTTATATGGAATCATCTGATATTTCTTATTATTTCGTGCGGATTTAAAAAACGAATACACGAAGTCAAGTAATATTTTTTATTTTAAAGCAATTTAACAACAAATGCATAGTGATTAAATAAAAGAATAAAGTATTTAAACAACAAATTGAAACTAGTTGTTTTAAAGTCAATATCATAAAAAAATTCCATGTAAAACAAATAATGTTTAAATAGATTTTATTTATTTTTTTTTTTGTTTTTGGCAGACAGTGTTATAACCTCTAGTCCATATGCAAGCTTCAGTTTGCGTTGGAATGCTCCTAATCAACTTATCGACATTTTGTTGTGGTAGGTTGCTCCATTCTTCAAGAGCAGCTTGTAGTAGCCGTGCGGTGGTTTGTGGATTTTCCCGGCGAGCTCTAATTTTTCTTTTAAGCATATCCCACAAATACTCTAAAGGGTAAAGCTCGGGTGAGCAAGCAGGCCACTCCAAACAAGGAATACCTTATGCTTCAATGATGTCTCAAGTCCCTCTAATGGTATGTGGAGGTCCATTATCATGCATGAAAATTAAATTTTCTCCTGTTGCACCTCTCCAGAGCCTTATTTATTACAGGTTATCAAAATACCTATGAGCAGTAAGTTAATTGGATGAAAATTAAAGGAGTTTTTTTACGATTCACAATTCCTCTCCAGAACATTATACTTTCCCTTTTATATTTGTGAACAGATCTGACAGTTTTCGTTCTTGCTTGTCTTCCTCGACCTCTAAGTACACGATATCGTGGGTCATCTGATTTTACACAAATCCTGACTTTTTCTGAAAATAGCACATTTTGTCAATTCCCAATGTTCTAGTTTTGGTGGAGAAGACACCAATTTAGGAGATCAATCTTATGCTGCCTGGATAACTCGGGAACCTATAACTGTATCCTGCTGTATACTTCTTGGCACGAACTCTTCTTCGTTTCGTTTCAACTGAAACAGTTACACCTATAGCTTTCAAAAGGTGTCTTCCACCTGATTGGACAATTAAACAATCCTAGCAAGCCGTTTTTACTTTTTGGCGATTTTCCCTTGCTTTATTTTTGAGCTATCCTAGCTCCTGTTACCTAGCATAGGTTTTGGCCAGAACGCCCTCTGTTACGCCTATCTCTGCAGCTATGTCCCACTGAGAACATTACTTGCTCCACAAGACCAATAATCTTTCGTTGTAAGTTCTAATACCCCACATGATCCATATTTTCTTCTTTGGACGCGAAAGTTAGTTTATTTATTTTCGTTCAATTTGCAACTCCAGCAAATAACCTATACCGTAAGGAGCTGTACTATCTAATTGTCTTATCGAATTGTTTATTTTCAATAAAAACCTTTATTCTTCACGACAATAACAACTGTTTTCAAAAGAAATAAATATTGATTTGAAATACATGGTGATTCCTTATAAGTTTGGGTGTGTGTACACATTGACGTTTGTTCACGCTATGTTTTGACTTCAATTGTTTGAAAATGAATCGTGTGACGCATGGGAAAAGTTAGAATGGAAGAACCATAATAGGTGCTGTATTTAAAAATCGATTTATTTCGGTGTTTTTGTTGTAAATGCACTGGTCTATTTTAACTAGGACCCCGCATTCTCTTTCTGTGTACGTTTTTTTGGAATAATTTGAATTTCTAATCATTTCTAATTTACTATTATCTTACTGTTATAGGGACACACGAGTATGGGTAGCATTTCATAAAGGTGTGTACGATGTCACTGATTATCTTAATGTGCATCCTGGTGGTGCGGATATGCTCATGATGGCTGCTGGTGGACCATTGGATCCCTTTTGGGAAATTTACTCAGCACATTTAAATGACAGTACATATATAATTTTAGAAAAATATCGAATAGGTAAAGTAAGCTAAAGAAGGAAGTTAATTTTTGTTTTAATATAAATGTACCTACCATTTCATATGTATATTATAATGTATATTATATAGGTAAAGGTGTATCCGTAATATAGGTTTATTGTTAGGTACTTGTTGTTGCTGATGATTGCAGGTAATAGTTTCTTCTGGGGCTCCTCACAAACTAAAATACTAGATTTAGGTAATTTTCGAAGATTTGTGCATCCCTGGATATAATTTTAACACTTTGCAAAATAACAACAGGTTAATGTTACATACCGTAAATACACTTGCGAGCAAAAAAATCGGGTCACTCGATGAATTATAGACGTTATATATCTCGAATTTCCTAAACCTGTTGTCAGATTTGAGTGATTTTTTTAGTATGTTATAGCCTTATTATTTAAGAAAATCGATATAATGATATTGTTGCTAGACAGGTAAATGCCATTTGATACCGGTTGTAACAATTATACTGTGTTTTCCTTAAAGTTCGGAACAACTTGTGGAATATTATAGCACATATAAAATATTAAAATTAAAACTATCTTGTAGCCTTAGGTTTTATTAAAATTTTCTGTTTTGATTCATTTGCTTACGTTGGATAATAAAAAAGTTAGGTACGTTAACAACTAGCCATGTTTTTCATCAATAAGTCCTCATTTTCTGTTTAGTTTAATAAACAAGCCTAAAGTAGGCTATGAGAAATTAACAATTTAATGGATGTCAAATTGTTAACACTCAGAAAGTGTCTGGTTTGTTGTGAAAATTAGTAGATTTATTGTTTAAAGTTTCAATTAAGTCGTGTGGTGGAAATGGAACGCGCTACAAGGAATTTGATCCGCGATGAGTGTGTTCAAGCAGTGATCTTACATAGCGAAGGACTTAGCTACCATGCTATCGGCTCCTTATATTGGTAACAATTTTTTGCTAATGCACGATAATGCAAGACCTCACGTTCACGAACTATAACCGAATATTTACAACCAATAAATCTTAGGACTTTGAATTGGCCATCGCATAGCGTCCAGATCTGAACCGGTAGCTCTCGAGATTTGAAATGATATTGATCAATAACAAATAGCATACCTCATTTGTAATATTAAAGTATATATCTCTTTTATTATCGAACATAAAGCGAATGAATCAAAAAAACAAAATGTTAAGAAAGCCTAAGACTTTTGAGTTTTAATTTAAATATTTTGTATATGCTAAATTATTCCACAGGGTGTTCCTAACGTTAAGGAAAAAACCATATGATTGTTACACCCGGTATAAAATGACATTTACCTTTCTAGCAACAATATTATTACATCGATTTTCTTAAGGTACTAGTACACTTTAGAAGACCAACAATAATCATTTTTTTCAAGAATTTTTTTCACAGAACCTTTATTAAAAATGAACGTACAACGTTTTACATATTAATATAGACAAGGCGAAAACGGCGGGTTCGTTGGGAAAAATATTCCCATGAGATTTTTTTTGCATAATTACGTTCGTGAGACATCCCAGAATAAGGTTCAAGAAGTCGCCCACGTGAAAATTGGGCCAAAGTTTTTTTAACAATTATTTTTTAATCAAATTGCAAAAACCAATATTTTTGGCCCGGGTAATTTTTTGTAGGTTTTTTGGACCATTCTGCATAAAAAAGGTCTCTTATAATTTTTCTCTAAAGTTGATCGTTTTCGAGTTATAAGCAATTTAAAATTGAAAAAAAAAAAAAACGAAAAATGGCGATTTTCAAGGCTTAATAACTCGGTTAAAAGTTATTACTATGAAAGTCAGAAAGTGACTAAATCAAAGTTTAATGCCCCCTACAAAATCGTGAAGAAATGTTTGTCATTATTTTATTACTAAGCTGTTATTTTTAAGTAATAATATTAAACGCCATGCACGTGGTAGCCGGCCGTAAATGCTGAGTGCGAGAGAGATGCCACTCCGGCAGTCCAATTGTGCATCTTAATTTACGGCAGCCTACCTCGTGCATGGAGCTCATTATTTTTACTTAAAAATAACAGCTTAGTAATAAAATAATGACAACAATTTCTTCAGGATCTTGAAGGGGGGGTATTAAACTTTGATTTAGTAATTTTCTGACTTTCATAATAATAACTCTTAACTGAGTTATTAAGCCTTAAAACTCGCCATTTTTCGTTTTTTTCAATTTTAAATTGCTTATAACTCGAAAACGATCAACTTTAGAGAAACATTATAAGAGACCTTTTTTTATCCAGGATGGTCCAAAAAACCTACAAAAAAATTGCCCGGGCCAAAAATATTGATTTTTGCAATTTTATTAAAAAAAATTGTTACAAAAAATTTGGCCCACTTTTCACGTGGGCGACTTCTTGATCCTTATTCTGGGATGTCTCACGAATGTAATTATGCAAAAAAATCTCATGGGAATATTTTTCCCAACGAACCCGCCGTTTTCGCCTTGTCTAATAGGTTTGTTTCAACACGACTGAGAACCGTCCATGTAACACCCGTGTTGAGCTGGCCCCCCCCACTTGCAAAAATTAAAAAACAAATAGCCCTGATTTATGAGCTATTTATGAGCTCTCATATTCCGCAAACTAAAAATTTTGAGCTCGTTCCACTGAGCAGGAATTTAATACCCTAGTGGGGGGGGCTGAGTCAGCCCCCCCCACTACTTAAAAATAGGAATATTGAATCGGTTTTTGCGGCAGA
This sequence comes from Diabrotica virgifera virgifera, assembly GCF_917563875.1. Lineage (NCBI taxonomy): Eukaryota > Metazoa > Arthropoda > Insecta > Coleoptera > Chrysomelidae > Diabrotica > Diabrotica virgifera. The sequence continues at coordinate 111,991,888 of NC_065447.1, read as the reverse complement.
ATTACGAGCTATTTATGAGCTCTTGAAATTATATAGTTTCGATTTTTGAGCTCATCCCCTTCACCCCCAAACAACCCTTTAATTGATTTAACTTAAGAGAAAGATGCTGGGAAAACTTAAAATATATCGTATTGCATATATAATTCATATAGCTTATATACTCTAAGAATAAACTATTAAATCAAGAGCATTTCGATTATTGAGCTACAACCCCTTCGCAAGAAAACCACCCTATCTTCTCGGCTTAAGAGAAAGTTGTACTTAAAATACATTAAACTAATTATTTGGCGACTACATATCATTTAATAATTTATAAGCTTCCAAATTAAGCGCATTTAGATCAGTAAATTGCAATTTATTTTGTATAGTGCAGTCACTGAAGGTAAAAATCAACGATTACCTTCAATTTCGGTGAACCTTCATCGATTTTCACGAAAATTGGTCAGTAGTTAGAGGATACGTCAAGAAACAAAGGTGACATGGTACCACCTTGCGCCTTTACCCCGAGGGTGGATACCGCCCCTTCTGGGGGGTGAAAATTATTTTATAAAAAATAAATGCACAAATCAATAAAAGAACAAATTAACAGCAAAATTTATTATATAAAGTTAATAAAATAAGTCAATACTTTTTAAGTTATTAAAGATCAAAGATTTTAATTATTTGTGAAAAAAATGCATCTTTTGAAAAGGTTTTTTGTAAATCACTGAAAAACTTTCAGTTTTTACAAAAAAGTTAATAGTAGTTTAATTCGTATAGCTTATATTCTAAGAATAAACTCTTAAATCACGCGTCTTTCGATTATAGAGCTACAACCCCTTCGCAAGAAAACGACCCCATATTCCCGGCTTAAGAGCGAGTTGTTCTTAAAATAATTTAAATTAATTATTTGGCGACTACATATCGTTTAATAATTTATGAGCTTGCAAAATATACGCATCTCAATTATTGAATTGCCATTTTCTTTCTATAGTGCAGTCACTGAAGGTAAAAATCAACTAGTACCTTCGATTTCGGTAAATCTCCATTTATTTTCACGAATTGACAATAACAACTTGGGGTTTTAGCCTGGGGTATATGTCACCCCTTCTCGGGAGTGAAAATTACTTTATTAAAAATAACCCCACAAATCGAGAGTGGGACAAATTGTAAGCAAAATTTGTTATATAATGTGATTAAAATAAATCAATACTTTTTGAGTTATTAAAGATCAAATATTTTAATTTTTGGAAAGAAAATGCATGCTTTAGAGCGATTTTTCATAAATGACTCAAAAACTGTAAGTTTTTACAAAAAAGTTTTCATTACTAAAATTGAAGCTAATAACAAATATAATAAATTGCTTATTTGAAAAACCCTTTAATGTTAATTTAAAGTAAGTTATTGGTAATTAAATGTATATTTTTTCCGCGACTGTTAAAATCTAAGGGTTCAAGCTTAAATAACGGGAAAGAGATGCATTTTATAACACTTAGGTACTAAATACTTGTCAAAGTACTTAGAAATAACTATGAAAAATAAGATGCAGAAAAAGTTGATAGTATCAAAATCCGCTCACCAATTTTCGTGAAAATGAATGGAGATTTACCGAAATCGAAGGTACTAGTTGATTTTTACCTTCAGTGACTGCACTATAGAAAGAAAATGGCAATTCAATAATTGAGATGCGTATATTTTGCAAGCTCATAAATTATTAAACGATATGTAGTCGCCAAATAATTAATTTAAATTATTTTAAGAACAACTCTCTCTTAAGCCGGGAATATGGGGTCGTTTTCTTGCGAAGGGGTTGTAGCTCTATAATCGAAAGACGCGTGATTTAAGAGTTTATTCTTAGAATATAAGCTATACGAATTAAACTACTATTAACTTTTTTGTAAAAACTGAAAATTTTTCAGTGATTTACAAAAAACCTTTTCAAAAGATGCATTTTTTTCACAAATAATTAAAATCTTTGATCTTTAATAACTTAAAAAGTATTGACTTATTTTATTAACTTTATATAATAAATTTTGCTGTTAATTTGTTCTTTTATTGATTTGTGCATTTATTTTTTATAAAATAATTTTCACCCCCGAGAAGGGGCGGTATCCACCCTCAGGGTAAAGGCGTAAGGTGGTACCATGTCACCTTTGTTTCTTGACGTATCCTCTAACTACTGACCAATTTTCGTGAAAATCGATGAAGGTTCACCGAAATTGAAGGTAATCATTGATTTTTACCTTCAGTGACTGTACTATACAAAATCAATTGCAATTTACTGATCTAAATGCGCGTAATTTGGAAGCTTATAAATTATTAAATGATATGTAGTCGCCAAATAATTAGTTTAACGCATTTTTAATACAACTTTCTCTTAAGCCGGGAAGATAGGGTGGTTTTCTGGCGAAGGGGTTGTAGCTCAATAATCGAAATGCTCTTGATTTAATAGTTTATTCTTAGAGTATATAAGCTATAGGAATTATATTCGCAATACAATATATTTTAAGTTTTTTCTCTTTAAGTTAAATCAATTAAAGGGTTGTTTGGGGGTGAAGGGGATGAGCTCAAAAATCGAAACTATATAATTTCAAGAGCTCATAAATAGCTCGTAATTCTGCCGCAAAAACCGATTCAATATTCCTATTTTTAAGTAGTGGGGGGGGCTGACTCAGCCCCCCCCACTAGGGTATTAAATTCCTGCTCAGTGGAACGAGCTCAAAATTTTTAGTTTGCGGAATATGAGAGCTCATAAATAGCTCATAAATCAGGGCTATTTGTTTTTTAATTTTTGCAAGTGGGGGGGGCCAGCTCAACACGGGTCCATGTAACGATCACCGTGCTGCGTAGTACCATAGAACGTATTGTTTCGTTCCCATGGAACTCATGAAACGTTAGTTATATAGTAACGTGATCGTTACATGACGGTTCTCAGTCTGGTTGAAACAAACCTGATATCTAATTAGCCCGGCCGCACATCAAAGAAACATGAAACGTAAATTACGTTTCATGGAAATAAACCACTGCTAAACAAATATATATCCGGCCATTTATGAGACTCTCCGAAAATAAAAATGTGTCATGAGCATGAATCACACTCGTTTCATTAGTAGGCGGACTTTGAGATGTTTTTAGCAGTGTTTTCTTTTCATGAAACATGTTTTTCGTTTCATGTTTCATGTTTTTCGTTTCATGTTTCTTTGGTGTGCGGCTTGGCTTAGCCCGGCCGCATATCAAAGAAACATGAAACGTAAATTACGTTTCATGAAAATAAACCACTGCTAAACAAATATATATCCGGCCATTTATGAGACTCTCCGAAAATAAAAATGTGTCATGAGCATGAATCACACTCGTTTCATTAGTAGGCGGACTTTGAGATTTTTTTAGCAGTGTTTTCTTTTCATGAAACATGTTTTTCGTTTCATGTTTCATGTTTTTCGTTTCATGTTTCTTTGGTGTGCGGCTTGGCTTAGGCAGGCCGCACATCAAAGAAACATGAAACGTAAATTACGTTTCATGGAAATAAACCACTGCTAAACAAATATATGTCCGGCCAATTATGAAACTCTCCGAAAATAAAAATGTGTCATGAGCATGAATCACACTCGTTTCATTGGTAGGCGGACTTTGAGATTTGTTTAGCAGTGTTTTCTTTTCATGAAACATGTTTTTCGTTTCATGTTTCATGTTTTTCGTTTTATGTTTGTTTGGTGTGCTGCTTGGCTAAGAGAATACAAAAATATGTCGTTTTCATTTATGCACGTAGACTAATATTGTAGAAGGCGCAAAAGTCGAGGTCTCGAAAAATGATGGCGGACAGTTAATCTCAGGAATGGGATAGCTGAAAAAAAAATCGTACTGCATTTGAAACAGGAGAGTATCTTACGGGACAATTTACCACAATTTGACCAAAAAATTTAAAATATATATTTTTTAACCATGAAAAACTGAAGAAAAACGGGCTATTTTTTCACAAAATTTTTTTAAATTTCCGTAAAATCTTTGTTTTGCGGAATTTTTCACTAATGGTGGTAAATTGTCACGTAAGAAACCTTCCTTTTTCAAATGCCGTACGATTTTTTTGTTTCAGAGATCCCAATCCTGAGATTAACTGTCCGCCATCGGAACTACTTTTTTTCGAGACCTCAACTTTGGCGTCCTCTACAATATTAGTGTACGTGCATAAATGAAAGAAGATATATTGTTGGTACTCTCTAAGAGTTAGATATTAATATGCAAAAAGTTTTATGTTCATTTTTAATAAAGTTTCTGAGAAAAAAATTGTGAAAAAATGCTTATTTTTGGTCTTCTAAAGTGTACTAGTACCTTAAATAATTAGGCTATAACATACTAAAAAATCACTCAAACCGGAAAACAAGTTTAGTAAATTCGAGACATCTAACATGTATAATTCATCGAGTGACCCGATTTTTTTGCTTGCAAGTGTATTATAATTATATGTACTATTATTTTTTACTAATAATACTTATTGTTTACAGTTTGAAATAAATAATATTAATTCTATGGCTGGCTAACTAAAATAAAATAAACAAATACTTTTTCAATGATACTGTAAGCTACAACAAATTAAAATTATTTTGTATCGAGTGATAAAATAGCTAAATTTTGTTTTAAAATACTGAAAGTAAATGAAAAATAAATTTTTCATGTGTATCAGCTAAATGACAATTCCTTTTATATGTTCACAGGAAATTTAAAATTGTCACCTCCTACCCCCAAAAAAGTTTGCTACGCCCCACCAGCGGGCCTCCCTTTCGATAATGAACCTACAAGAGATCCAAGACTAATTCCGGTCACTGAGAGGCCATTTAATGGAGGACCTAAGTCATCTTTACTTGTAGAAGATTTTTATACGCCAAAGTAAGATACATCAAAATAAAATCTACGTTGATACAATATGGTGCAATTACAGTGCGGCCATAAAGTAACGCATAAATTCATTATTAGCTAAATAAACAACATTATAAGAAATTCCCGGAACAGGTCGAATTTTATTTTTAAATTACGATTTTTTGGCATATATAGGGCGTCCCGAAAAGATTGGTCATAAATTATACCACAGATTCTGGGGTAAAAATAGGTTGATTGAACCTCACTTACCTATATACAATAGTGCACACAAAAAAAGTTACAGCCCTTTGAAGTTACAAAATGAAAATCGATTTTTTTTTCATATATCGAAAACTCTTAGATATTTTTTATTGAAAATAGACATGTGGCATTCTTATGGCAACAACAGAAAAAGAGTTTAAAAAAAGTTTAAACCCCCCCAAACTTTTGTGTACGTTCCAATTAAATTATTATTGTGGCACCATTAGTTAAACACAATGTTTTTTAAACTTTTTTTACCTCCTAGTACTTTTTCGATAAGCCAGTGTTTATCGACATATTTTGAATATTTATCGAATCCACCACATATTTGTATATGGTTGAGTACGATTATAGAGACCTGTTAATAATCTGAAAATTTATTTATAATTTATATTTTTAGGTATATTTTGAAAAAGAAGCCACATCTCGATAAAAGGTGACTTGTCAAAAAAAGACTAAGAGGCAAAAAAGTTTTAAAAACACTGTATTTAACTAATGGTATCACAATAATAGTTTAATCGGAACGTACACAAACATTTGGGGGGTTTAAAGGAATAAAACCCTCATAAAATTTTTATGTAAATATATTAAAAAAGAAGCCGCAGCTCGATAAAAACTGGCTTATCTAAAAAATACTAAGAAACAAAAAAGTTTTGAAAACGTTGTGTTTAACTAATGGTACTACAATTATAAATTAATTGGAACGTACACAAAAGTTTGGGGGTTCTAAGGGAACAAAACCCCCATACAATTTTTATGGGGTGGACAAACTTCACTTTAATTTTGTTTCAAGATGTTCCTGTCATAAGAATGTTACATGTTCTTTTTCAATAAAAAATCTCTAATAGTTTTCGATATATTGAAAAAAATCTATTTTCATTTAGTAACTTCAAAGGGCTGTAACTTTTTTTATGAGCACATTTGTACTAAGGTAAGTTAGGTTCAATCGAACTATTTTTGACCCCAGAATGTGTGGTATAATTTATGACCCATCTTTTCGGGACACCCTGTATATATCATATTAGTGACGCCATCCATCTCGGTCTGATGACGTAATCGATGATTTTTTTAAATTATGATAGGCATCATATGATAGCTCATTTTAAAGGGTATTCAATTCTCTATTCAGTAATGGAAACAAAAACATATTTATTTATACAGGGTGTCCAAGAAATATTTTTTTCATTAAATTAATTGACACAAAAAGAAGAAAAATTATGTAATTTATTTAATTCTAAATACATTTTACTGCTGTCAGAAAACAGAAAAAAATTAAAGTAAGTTATCACTCGAACTAGCACAGAAAACGAAAATAAATATTGTTCCCATACCACCAGATTGACAACAGGTGGAATACTTTCTTTGGTTACACCTCCTGAGATAACTTACTTTGTTTTTCGGTAGATGGCTCTAGTTCATTTGTGACATTTCTTTCTTTGCAATTCGGAAAGGCCCAAAATGTGATAACTGGAGAAATAGGAGAGAAGAGGATATGGGACTACTGATGAGGGGAAAAGACCTCCGAAACCGGTATAGACTCTTCCTGCACTCTCAGATTTAACCAGAGTATTATGCAGCTGCTGCATTTTCGTGTTGCAAAGAAATTGAAAATATTTATACATTTTTAGAAAAAAAAATATTTGAAAAATAAACATTCATTTTCGCTTAAATGGAATGTCCAAACAGGTGGGTGGCAGCTTTAACATTGAATTTAAGCGAAAAACAATATTGATTTGTCAAATAAACATGTTTTTCCTGTTTTTCTTTTTTGACAACAGTAAAATGTATTTTGAAATAAATAAATTACATACATTCTTCTCTTTGTTTCAATTAATTTAATACAAACAATTTTTTTGGAAACCCTGTATAAATAATTATGTTAATGTTTGTATTACTGAATAAAGAATTGAATACTCTTTCAAATGAGCTATCACATGACGCCTATTCTCATTAAAAAAAACACCGATCGAAAAAACAGATCGATTACGTCATTACGCCCAGATAGGTAACGTCACTGTTATGATATAGATGCAAAAAAAACTTAATTATTTAAATTGAAATTATTAAAAACTTTGTTATTTATTTAGGTATTAATGAATTTATGCGTTACTTTATGGATCGCTTGAGTTATTTCAGAAACTGCTAATAAAATAATTATGAAACTTGCTTTGATGGGTTTGCTTCACATTTTCCTTCATTTAATAGAATGAGGGCTGCTTGCTGCTCTTTTGATTCTTCTCTGTCTTAAGTCTGTTTCCTTCGTGATTATTAATGCATCTTTCCATTGTACATTGCGTTCGTTGTCCTAGGCATGTTTGCATATGTGTAATTTGTGGAAATCCCTGTTTTCGATATGTCTTTCATGCTCGTTTATCCTGACGCTTAGTGATCTTGTAGTTTCTCCCACATAGAAATTGTTGCTTTCAGAGAGTATTTTGTAGATGTACTTCTTTGACATCTCTTGTGTGTTGTTGGTTTTGGTTTTGGATAGATCTGAGTTTGTTTGAAATGTTGTTGTTATATTACCTATATTTATTTACTGTCCACTTTAATTTTTTGATAAGCCCTTTAATATAGTATTGGTGTCATTTGAGTCCTTCTTGTGTGGATGATAGTGGGGAGTGACCACTAAGCGTCAGGATAAAATGATGAAACATACATCAAAAACAGGTATTTATTTTAATTATTTATCAACGGGCAATCACCCAATTAAAATACAGTGTAAACATTAATCACAGGAGATTTATAACCTAACCTAAAGTAAATTTAAAAATTTTAATCATACAAAATAGGAACATTAAATAAATAACAAATAAATAACTAAAATTTCGACGGATAAATAACTGATTTTGACCAATCACAGATATACAAACATACCTGGGACAAAGAACACAGTAGAATGAAAAGATGCATCAATAACCATGAAGGAAACAAACAAGAAAAAGAGAAGAATCAAAGAAGCAACCCTCATTCTACTAAATGAAGAAAAATGTGTATCAGCAGAATACAACAGGCTTTGATTGCCAATATTTAAAGAATAAATGAATAACAAGAATATACCAATAATAGCGGATGAAAAAATGTGAAACGTATGTACGTCTTCCATCATACACAATACATACGCAACACACAATACACAACGCCAACATTTCCATATAAATAATTCAGAAGCACACAGAAACATTCAGAAACACATTCATGTTTCACATAGGGCATAAAATATCCACTCTCAGAACTTTTCAGCTAAAGCGTTCCTGTTGCCTACAATACCATGGCCAAGGAAAAAATAAACGTATTTTATCTGACATTGTAGTTAATTCTCATTGAAAATAGTAAATAATCCTGTTATTCGCTTTGAAATAATTTAAGTGTTCTATCTATTTGCCTCAAATTGTTTAATATTGCGATATTGTTTGACTTTGAAATATTTGCTTTTAAATATTTATTCTTTAACTCTGTGATCTCTTTGATAATTATCTTCTGCCGAGGAGGTTAGTGGATTTGGTTGAATGCTATTAAAAACATATTTTTTCTTCTTCCATGATTACCCTCATTACTGGAATTTCTAAGATGTCTTATCTTACCTGCCTGAAAGTTCTTTTAAGTTATTTATATATAGAGCTTTGCAACAGGCCATTTAGGCACAGAGCTCGGTTATTTCTTTCCATTTTTTTCTGTCGAGTGATATGGTTCTCCAATTCTAGACATTCTTTTCTTTCAAATCCGCTATAGGAGGATCATCCTTTGAGGAGCTGAGTATCAAAGACGGACTACTCCATTTTGTACTTTTTTGAGGAAAGCTGAAAAACTGTAGCGCCTTATATTCTCTACATCCAATTGTGATTTTTTTTATGAATATACTTCTAGCGTGTCCATAGGCGTAGCGTGACCTAATAATTTGGGGGGCACGGGGTCTACGGGGGGGGGGGGAGTGGTGGTCCCGTGGAAATTTTTTTGAAAACTACCACTTAAGAACTAAAGTAAAGTATATGTGTATTTTTGTTAAACATTGGTTTTAATCAATTTTTACTATATTGATGGATTGTAAAAAGACTCAATTTCAAAATATACAAGTTTATTCTATTCTAGACATAACTGCATGGACATTTATAACACAAAAACAAATTTGTGTACAAGACAAAGTTTTAAGGTGAACAGAACTACAGTAATGGTTTTCAACGAACCAATTTTCGTTAGTTCTAATGAAGCATTAGCCTCCTATCGGCTAGATTTGAAAATCTGTCAACTAACAGATCTAGTTTTTTATCTTTCATGTATTCAGACGTCAATTCTTGCTCAATAGACATCAGGGCAAGCCCACTTAAGCGGTCTTCTGTCATGGTGCTTCGAAGAAATGTCTTTAGCCTTCGTAGTGTAGAAAACGATCTTTCTGCGCTTGCTGTTGTGATAGGCCACGAAAGTGATATTTCTAGTAGCTGCCAAACATCTGGTGCACTGGCTTGAAGATCATTCTCAATAAAAAAATCAGCCAACTCTTGGAACGTTACTCTTGTGGTTGCTTTGTCTGTTTTGACAAAATTGTTCTTTGCATAACAGTGAAAAAACTTAAGATGTGCAGAGAAACTTAAAGACAAGTTATAAAACTTTTGGATTGCCATAACAGCGTTGTTGTCAATTTCGGTCCAATTAAATAGTAACTGGGCAATGCAGTTGATTTTATCATAATCGTTCTTGGAAAAACGAGATTGCAAGTTTACAATTACTGTGTCTAAAGCAGCAAAGTAAATGTCAGTCTTGAACATCTGTTCAGGTGATTGATGAAATGCAGCATCTGAAGAGCTACTACTAGCTTCAAGTTTTTTCGGAATCTTCCGTTTGCGTGGTAGTGAAGGCCTTTCAACTGACAAACCTTTCATACCATATTTGTTACACTGTTCTTCTGACTCATTCCACATCTGAATAAAGCCATCATCATTTATGTCCAGTTTTAAACAGTCAATGACTGATTCAACTTTTGCAAAAACCTTAGAAATGTCAAGAGATTCACTCTGCAGTTCTTTGGAGAGTATATCAGTCTGACTCAAAACGCTGTGCAATAGTTTTAAACTGAATACAAATTCAAATGTGCTGATTTGTTTGGCTAGACCATCAGCTTCGGCTGCAATTTTACGATTTGATACATCGTTTGCAATAACTTCCAAAGTTTCGTACACTTCAGGGAGCTGCTCTAGAATTACATGGATTGCTTTGTGTCGAACTGTCCATCTAGTTCGAGACAAGCTCACCAGTCTTTTCATTTTTGTTTCTCCGCTTTGCTTACATATTGATTCAAATATTGAAAACCTGTTAGCTGATGCATTAATTAAGTTATACAGATTATTTACTATGGATAAGCAATTCCGAAGCTGTCTTATTTCTTCACAAAATCTCTGAACAGCCAGATCAAGCAAGTGGGCATGGCAGTGTGTGTACAAAGCTTTAGGCTCTTCTTCTTGGAACCTTGAGGCAACACCTTTGAATTTGCCGCTCATGTTACTAGCTCCATCATATGCCTGGCCGTGCATTTTATTTAAGCTTATACCCAACTGCTGCAGATACTGTTTAATAGTGTGATGTAAATTTTCACCAGTAGTGTCTGACACATCAAACCTTTCATTGATTTTAATGTGTCCATCTATTTTAGTAATGTATCGAATGCAAATGCTAAGCTGTTCACGGGTTGAAATATCCGTAGTTTCATCACAAATAATTGAGTAGGCCAAAGCCTCACTCACCTCTTGGACAATTTGTTGAAGCATTTCACTTTTTATGCAATCTATTATCTCATTTTGTACCTGGGCACTTTTGTATGAATGGACTGGGGATTTCATTAATGTTTGGATTCCTTCCTCCATTTCAGTAGATCTCAGTTCTAGCAGTTCTATAAAGTTCCCCCTGTTAAATGAAGCAGTACTCTCATCATGTCCTCTTAAGGCAAGATTCTGTTTTCCAAGGAATAGGATGTTTTCAATTATGAATTTTAAATACCTCCTATTCATCTCAACCATTTTAGTATGTGCCGAGGACAACGAATCTGCTACCGTGCTTCCTGCTTTTCTATACTCATTGAGAAACTGTTTAGATTTTTGATGCATTTCACTCTTCTCATGTTTCCTGAATTTTTCCAAAGCTTTCTTCCAATTGTTCATGCCCAGTTTAGTGAATGACTCCTCCCCGCGACCAGACTTATGTTGACAAAATAGTCGGCATGGGTAACAAAATGCAGCGTCTGTAATGGGGCTATATTCGACCCAATTAAATTCACTGTACCAGGATTCTTTGAACTGCCTCGATTTGGATTGAATCTTGCTTACCTTAAAACAATCAACAGGCTGAAATGCTCCTTTTGCAATATCTGCACTTTGTACTCCCAATGAAGGATCTCTACTTTCGCCCTGGAATGTAGCATCACGATCTGGGCGTAAACAAGATGGCGATTCATCACCAACGCTACCTCCAGTGCTACTTCCCGCTAAATGTCTATCTTCATTTACACTTTCACTTGAATTTACAAGTTTTTTAAAGAATGTTAGTACAGAGGACTGTTTCTTAGACATGATAACAAACGAACATCCGCAAAAATTACACAAACAATAGCAGCTCAGCTAGTAACAATAAGCTTATTGAACGAATAAAACGTGGCGACCACCTACACAACACAACACACGCGCACTGAGCTGGTATGATATCCCTCCGCCAGGCGTCGGCTGGGCTCGGGTGCATTCGATCGGCTGCTCCAGCTCGGGCGCAACCGGCCAGAGTCGGCTCACCGGCACTTGTAAATTTAGTTGTAACACGCGCATACTTTACACACACAGAATCAAATTAGATGCATACAGAAAAATAGACTAACGGGGGATCTATATTAGTTATTCATTCGTAACTTTTAGTGTATACATATACGTAATTTAAAGATAATTTATATTATTTTTTTCTTTTTTTGCATAATGTTGGGGGGGCACGTGCCCCCCCCCGGCCCGACGCCACTGAGCGTGTCTGAATACTTCTGAATAACGAAAATGTAAATATATTTATGGTTTATTCCCTAAAACAAATAAATAAATTTTATTATGTTAAAAAGATTATGTTTACTTTGAAAGGTGTCGTATTTTTCTCTTAGCTAAGGATACGAACACGTAAAACGCTTGTTGCCGTCGCTGACAAGCGCCTACAAGCATGTGAGTATATTAGCATAATCTGATATGGAACGGTACACAAAGAACACTTGTCTGAACTTGAACTTATCGGCGTTTGCCTTGGCGTTGACAAGCAAACAAGAATGTTCAATATGTACATTTTTTTCTAGCTTCTATCTAGTACGCTGGTAGCCGTATTTGGAATTGTCTGTTTAAGTGTGTGTGTTCACAAAGAGGGGATGCCATTAGATAAACTTTTTGCCACAGATATTTTAAAGTTAAAGATGTCATATTAAATTTTTATTTTAGAATATTTAAGAAATTGTTGATAATAGGTTTGTTCTAGCAAACAGTCAAACTAGTCAGAAACCGTCAGAAAACAGTTGCTCAGTGAGAGAACATAATACAGTCACCAGTGCTATCCCCTCTACTCGCGCTGGTCCACTATTCGCTGATGGTTTCAAACCGTTTGAAACTGATGCTAGAATAAACCTAATATCATTAATAATAGTTTTGGTGTTAAAGCTTAGTAGGTGTGAAATATTCAGCGGTAAACTTACTTTCTGCTCTTAAAGTCTAGAAATTTTATTGCTTTCGTATGGTCTTTAAGTTTACAATTAAAGATTATATGATTTACCTATTATCGGCACCTTTAGCACAATGGAGCTTCATTTTAATTAGGTTAGTAACCAAATTAGCTGAATAAAGTGTATTCAGATTATTGTTTTGGCTAATAAAATCTATCACAATTACACACAGAATATTTACTTTATCCTAAAACAAACTCATAATATTTAAAAAATTAATAAAATAAAAAGTGTCGTGAGTCCCCATTATCGGCATTCTAAATTAAATTCATGCTCTAATTTTCAGCATATCAAGGATCCTTTTTTCGGCATGAACTAGATACCCAAAATTTGAATAATTATTGTATAAGATACTTACCTAAATATTTACTTAGATACTATTGAAGTAAATAAATTATTATTGTATGTAAATACATATTATTTCTAACAATTATTAAAGCTAATTAGCTCTTCCCAAAGCCATAAATTCCACAAAAAGAAGAAGAAGAAAAAAAATTCCTACCCATTACTACACCCTTCCTCGAGGCACTTACGAAATTTTTTCAAAATTTCAAAATTTGTCATCAAGTTATCGCGAAAAAGGATAAAATGTGAGATTCTATCTAACGTCGCGACTACTCGCGGGTTAAACACACTTTATTTTAGTAGTCATTGACACAAGCATTTCCTTTTCATTTTCCTCTTCTGGTGTGGAAAACGGGCCTTCGTGACATTATTTCGTGACATTATATCTTGACAATTTAATCTTTGTCTTGCGATTAGAAATTCTATTATTAAATGTTTGTGCAACTTTTTTTTCTTTTCGTTTTCAAATTTTTTTGGATGCGCTTTTCTTTCCGTTGCATTTTTAGCTGTTCTTCTTGTTTTTCTTTTCTTCTATTTTCTTGTAATATTGTTGCCACTGAGATTGTTTGTATGTTCTAAAAAAAGTCCTTATTTCAATATATCATTGAAACTGCCTATCCAACAACTGCTTTTTTGTTGCAGGAAATCCACAGGCTGCAATCCGAAATAGTTATGCTATCAGCAGGTTTTCTTCTTCTTCTGTTAGTGTGATTCCTAGTCCAGATTTCTTCTCAAAGAAGTTCTACCGTTTACTTTATCCTGTAGAGTCGATCTAGGTACCTTATACAATTTGCCAGCTGTTTTAAATGGCATTCCTGACTGAACAGTTACAACAGTTTTGTTTATATCTTCTGAAGAATACTGAATTCTATATTTTTCTTTTACATTATTAATTTCTTAATTTTAGTCTAAAACAAAGAATTTCCAATTATCGGCACGTATAGTCATGTATTATCGGCAGTGTTATACTTGGTCAAATTATGGCTATTTCTAGTATAGATATGGGATGCCGAAAATTGGTACAGAGAATCATCGTTTTTTATTGCATATAATGATAGTTCAGAGAAATAAGGAAAAAAAAATATCGTGTTGGTGACACATCCCCCTCCAGGCTGAAACCAAATTTTTCGAGTAATATGGTCATCTGTAATAATAACCTATATGTTTCCTGCAGCCGATTTTGATGATATACATAGTTATAAACAAATGAAGATCAAAAAACGGTAAATTTTCGCTTTTTTCGTCTATAACCAAAAAGTTAAGTATTTTAAACAAATTTGAGAGTAATAAACTCATAAACCGTATAAAAAACTTCAATATGGCGTTCGCTGAATATGTATATCCTTATTGGTTACTTAGAAAATTGCCAAATAAATCATAAATTTTGAGTTTTTATAAATATTCATAGACTCTGAGACTTATGGTGCTTAAATTATACCCTAAATTCCAAAGCAATTGGTCAAATAGTTTAAAAGTTATTTAATTTGTTTATCCAAAATTAATTTTTTTGCAACACTGTAAGTCAGAAAATGATGAAGTTACAGTAATATTTTGGATAGTTTATGAAAGAAGAAAATTTACAGTATTAATTTAATTTAAAAAAAATAACAAAAAATAATTATAGATATTGCAAAATAATTTTGCAAAAACATGTGAATTAAAAAAATGGGGGGGCTAACTTTGTCCCTAAATGTTCTAGAACAGTTGTTTTTCTTTCTAAATGTGTATAAAAATTCAGTCTTTCTAAATATGAAAAAATAATTTTTCTACGGGTAACGGTTAAAAAGTTATTCTAATTGTTTATAAGTAAGCAAAGAATGGACATGTTTTTGCAAAATAATTTTACACTGTTTAAAATTATTTTTTGTCAATTGTTTTTAATTAAGGTAATAGTATAAATTTTCTTCTTTCATAAACTGTCAGAAGTATTATTGTAACCTCATAATTTTCTGACTTACGGCCGGTTTCACAATCTGTGGTTAACCCTAGCGGTCAACTAACCTTTACCCACAGTCTAACTGACAGTTGCTGTTTCACAACCACAGATTCAATCATGGTTAGTTGACCCTAAGTTTTGTTTTATTTTTCTTATGTTGGTAGGAAATTATGGACAATGATCACCAGAAATAACATTTTTATGGAAGAATTATCAAATCAGCTGATCAGTCAGATGAGTTTCCATTGATTTTTATTAGGATAAATTCAATAAATTGTTATATTTCTTTATGTCTATTAATTTGTTGTATATATTTTTTAAGGATTTTATATTTAGTCGTGGAGTTTATTTTGCAGATTAAGGAAAAATAAATGTGTGTATATGTGTGGTTAGGATATTCAGTCAGACTTGTGGTTGATTTGCATAATCATATTTTTGATGTTGATTCTTGCTACCTTGCTTGCTTTAAAAATTCATATATTTTAACATACCTCCTATGGGATTAATAAAATTTCATACATGATGGTTGCATCTTAGATTTTGGACCATAAAAATTACTATGCAAAACTTTTTTGAAGTATCTTTTTTTCGTAAAATTAATATTAAAAATGCTTCCCATACGTGGCCAACTAAAGTACACATACTGTATATTACATGCACATTATACATTTTAAGTTTTGTTTAAGAATAATATTTGTTTTAAGGTCTTTCGCCAATATTGTTAAAATTAAATTGTTAATATAAAAACATGTAGCAAGCAAGAGAATATAGTATGTATTAATAATTACCCCAGAAAGCAAATCATTTAAAAATCGAACAATTATTGGCCGCTGAAATGCTAAACGCATTTAAGTACATCATATAAATTCATATCTGTAATTAATAATTTACGTGTATACACTCTGTCCTGTCAATAAAACGAAATTAGGTTAGGATAACCTCTGGTTAAGAGCTTAACCATCACTCCAAGCTCTGGTTAAAAATTCTGTCGGTTAACCACAACTTCGCCGTTGACCTGATATTGTGAAACACATATTTCGGGGTAACTTCTGGTTATCTCTTAACCACAAGTTAACTTCGACTTGTGAAACCGGCCGTTATAGTGTTGCAAAAAAAAGTTAATTTGGGAAAAATAAATTAAATAACTTTTAAACTATTTGACCAATTGCTTTGAAATTTAAAATATAATTTAAGTACAAGAAGTCTCGGCATTCCGTGTAATAAGAAGATTCTAAGTTAATTTTTACCTAAGTTACGAATATTTATAAAAACTCAATATTTATGATTTATTTTGCAATTTTCTAAGCAACCAATAAGGTTGGACATATTCAGCGAATGCCATATTGATGTTTTTTATACGATTTATGAGTTTCTTACTCTCAAATTTGTTTAAAGTGCTTAACTTTTTGGTAATAGACGAAAAAAGCGATAATTTACCGTTTTTCGATCTTCATTTGTTTATAACTATGTATATCATCAAAATCGGCTGCAGGAAACATATAGGTTAATAATATAGATGTCCATACTACTCAAAAAATTTGGTTTCGGCCTGGAGGGGGATGTGTCACGAGAAAAACCTTATTTCTCTGGACTATGACCAAACATTTGCCATAGTAAGTTAAAAGATGACGCTAAAATCAACATATATAGAGTATAATGCATATAACCAATTATCGGAACTCCAGCCGATGATTGGATCATCTGTTAATATTTACGTACCTATTATCGGCACCCTCAAAATACTGCAAAAAGCTATAGAAAAACAGTTTTTGGCCAACAAATAATCAAAATCAACTATTTCTCAACACATAAAACTTAATAAAACGGTTATTCGAAATTTTAATCAGAAATTATAGCATTCTATAGCTTACCTGTTTCTTAACACATACAATAAGAAACACTTCCGATGAGAGCTTGGCGCCAACAGGCCAATATACATATTTTTAAATGTTGTGATTACAGTTTTCGTCTGACAATTGACATATTTTTCGTACGCGTGGATAAAGGTTCTTATAAATTAGTGAAATACTTTCGTTCAACAATCACGCGCAAGAATTCTTATTTTTTTCGATTATGTAGAATTACTGCCGATAATTGGGGTAGTGCCGAAAATAGGATCGTTTACCTTAAATCTGCAGTAGAGTAGTTAAGTATCACATGAACAGAGAGAGTTGATACGCATTCCAATTTTAGCTAAATGTGCAGGAAAGTTACCACTAGTATCCAGTATGGATTCCTCGAAGTTTGTACAAACTTGAGCCAAATAGTTTCCCATTTCTTTCTTATATTTTTATGCAGTTCTGGAATGTAGTCGCTGGAGATTGTTAAATTTACTATTTTATTTAAAGTTGCTGAATTCTTTGCTATTTCATCCACTATCTCATTTTCTTTTATTCCGGCATGCCCTTTTACCCAGATAAAAACCAATTCATTGCTATTAGGTGTATTTAAATCGATCTATTGTCTTTTTAATATGGCATAACTATTCATTGTTATGTTTTTTGGTTATTGGTTGTGATATTGTCTCAAGAGCATTTACACAATATTTGAGATTATAAAAGCATGTATTAACGTTTTGATAAATTTTCCTCTGTTTTGCTCAGGACGTAATTAATTGTGTCCATCTTCATCCTCCATCTAAAGACTCTCTGACTGTCTATTTTTAGCTGCGAAAAGGGATGGTCATAGGTACTCCTCGAATTTCCGCCGTTCACCATTAATTTAATGCACTCCAACTTCTTCCTTCTTCTTTGGGTGCCGTCTTCTTAGCGAAAGTTGGCGATGACTTCTGCAAAATCTTCTCTATTTTGGGCTTTTCTTATTAGACTTTGAAAGTCTAATCCTGTCCATTCTTCGATGTTGCACAGTTAGGTCATTTTGTTTTAATGATCTTTATAGACGTGTCTGGGGCTTTTGACAATCTTTGGTGGCCGTCATTCTTTGAAAGACTTCGAAGAATGAGATGTCCAAAGAATCTGTACGGAAGTCTCAGAAACTACTGTCAAGACCGATATGCAAGCCAAAGCTGTCCAACAGGAAAAAAGACAAAACATATCACAAAAGGATGTCCACAAGGATCAGTTTGTGGACCTATGTTCTGGGATGTAATGCTAGAGGAACTGTTATAACAATTGACTATAGATCCTGAAGTGCTTGGAAGCATAGCATATGCAGATGATTTGTTGTTGATCATAGATGCAAACTCAAGAAGAGAATTAGAAAATAAATCAAATGAAGTATTAATAAGAGTAAATGATTGGATGAATAAAGTAAAATTAACAATATCAGATTCAAAAACAATATATAGTTTAATAAAAGGAAATTTAGAAAGAGATCCAATTATAAAAATTAGAGGGAAAACAATAAAAAGAAAAATGGAAACAAGATATTTAGGTATTATAATAGACGAACAAAAATTATTTACAAAACACATGAATTGTGTCTGTGAAAAGGCAACAAAGATCATGCATAGCATTGCTAGTCTAGCACAGAAGGAATATAGAATTTCGTTCCGACAGATGAGAATATACCTAAGTACAATACTTGCATCAATTGTAGGGTAAGGTTCAAGTGTATGGGCACATAGATTAATAAATAAAAAAAATGCAGAAAAATTAAATAGAGCTCAGAGAGGATTTCTTGTAAGAATGACGGGAGCATTTGGAACAACTGCAACACAGGCACTCACAGTTTTAACTGGAGTAATGCCAATGCATTTAGAAACACAAAAAAGAGCATGTAATTATTGGCTAAAAAAAGAAAAATATGAAAAAATAATACAAATAATAGGATTAGATATAAAAAATAAAAGAGAATTAAAAG
Source organism: Diabrotica virgifera virgifera (assembly GCF_917563875.1). Taxonomy (NCBI): domain Eukaryota; kingdom Metazoa; phylum Arthropoda; class Insecta; order Coleoptera; family Chrysomelidae; genus Diabrotica; species Diabrotica virgifera. Next base: position 111,972,968 of record NC_065447.1, on the reverse strand, counting down.
AAATAATAAATAGAAAAAGACAAAATGAATTGGAAAATTCAACAAAATCTAGACGTTTATACAATTTTATACCAATATTGGAAAACATTCCAAATTATTTTAATCCAAAACAAGGTTTAATACACTTTTTAACAGGACATGGACCGTACCCAACATATTTGGAAAGATTTAACTTAAAAGATGATGCATATTGTGAATGTGGAGAACTAGGTACACCAGAACATATAGTGTTACATTGTGAAAATACTATAGAAAATGAAGAACATAGAGAAATGAGAAGATTAGAAAGAATTGAAATAAGAGATATATTACAAAATGAAGAATATTTTGAAATATTAAACAATCTCACACAAATAATATCTAAAAAACAACAAGAAATCTATAATAATAGAAGAAGACAACCAATAATCCAACCCTGATGAAGTTGAGTAAGATAAAGTTAAAATAAATAAAATAAAATATAAATTCAAAAATAGATATTTACAATTATAATAATAATAATTCAATATAAAATAAATAAATAAAAATAATAATTCAATACATAATTCATGAAATTAAAAAAAAAGACTACCAACTCTCTTCTGAAAATAGAGGGACTGTCTTTATAACTTAGAAGGGAGTTGATAGTACCAAAAATATTTTAAATTGTTTATTTAAATTTGTTTGTTAAACGTAATTAATAGATTATGGCAAATTGTTAATTGTAAAAATAGATTTAATAGTTGAGTAAAAAATGTAAAAATATAAAAAAAAATATCTGTAATCCCATCAGGAAAAAACGACCTGGATTAGTCACTAGGGGCCAGGTCATATGTATAAATAATAAATAAATTAAAAAAAAAAAGTTAGGTCATTTGTCGTCTACCTGGAACCTCTTGTTCTTGATCTAAGGTTTCATGTATCCAACATCCTAGGTAGGTACTTAAACTTTTTCACTTGTTCAACGAGATTGATGTTGACTAGGATATTTATAACTGGTGTGTGCTTTTTTAAAACTACCATTGTTTTAGTTTTTTTACATTCACATTAAGGCCATATAGTTCTCCTTGTTACTATTGCACTACTTTGGTTAACAGAATTTTTACTTCTTCTTCACTGCCAGCAATCAGTACTGTATCATCGGCGTACCTGATGTTGTTCACTATTTTTCCATTGCCTTTTATTCCTTCTTGTGCTTCATCTAGAGCTCGTGCAAAAAGTTCCTCTGAGTACAAGTTGAATAATAATAGTGATAATATACAACCTTGTCTAACTCCTCTTTGGATGTTTATGGTTTCAGTATCACCCATTTCGGTTCCAACAGAAGCATTTTGATTCCAGTAGGGTTCATGTATTGTATTAATGTCGTTTGGATCCAGATTCTTTTTTGCAAGCATCCTATTAGCTGATCATGTTTGACTTTGTCAAAAGTCTTTTCATAGTCTATAAAGCACAAGTAGACATCTTTTTGTTGATCCCGACACTTTTGCATCAGAACAATGAAACTGAACAAAGCTTCTCGAGTGCCTATACCGTTTTGAAAGCCAAATTGTTCCGGACCCATATCTTCTTCGCATTTTTTGTAAATTCTGTTATGGATAATTTTTAGACATAGCTTCAGAATATGGGGCATGAGACTTATTAAGAGGATCGGTACGTATTTTAGGCTGCAATGCTATTCAAATGGGGATTCATTTTTTTTCGAATCCTGAGAAAACTAATAAGTATTTTTGAAAAATTTAAACGCAGAATGAAAGATTACGTTATTAGCGAGGGCCGAAAGTCCCTGAGAACTTCTATAATGTTTATTTTAATAAGTTACAGGGGTGAAAAACTAAGAGAAAATTTAGTGTGATTTTCAATTTCAAATATCTCATTCAAAATAAACTTTTTATTTATTCTAAGGGACTTTCGGCCCTCGGTAATAATTTAGTCTTTCATTCTGCGTTTAAATTTTTCCAAAATATTTATTGGTTTTTTCAAGATTCGAAAAAAATGAACACAATGCCGTGGTAATATTTTCCAAATCTATCTTTGTCTTACAACGCACTCAGCCGAATATAATATTGTCAGTCAGACACTGACAATCAGTGACAATTTTAAATATTTGACATTGCATCGGGAATATTTTGAGTTTTGATTAAATATTATTGATATATAATGTATTTGATAAATAATTGATTTAAGACGTGAACTTAATAAAAAGTTATTTATTGTGTATTATTTGTGGAAGATCCAAGCAAAGAATACATCAGGATAATATATTCTGTGATCCAAGTATTTTGTTGTTAAAGATGTTCAAAATTGTAAGCGTTCCATAACAATATATTATTAAAAAATCACTTTAACACTTTTCCTCTTTTCTCGATTGAGTATTAGTTTTTGTTGTACAAATGAATTATTAAAATCACTGAATACATAGTTAGTGAAAAAATTATCACATTTATTAACTGAATTAATAATTTGCAATAATTATAAAAATAACAGTTATCCAAGAACATTTAAAACCCATCTCTTTAAATTAATGATGACATTTTCAAGTAGAATGACATTTTAGTAATGTTTACATATCCATACCAGTGTGAATTTTACTACACGTAATTTGCCGTGTAAAGACAGAAAAAGTAGGGATACACGTAAAATATTTGCGAATTATGTACCCATAGCCTTAATCGAAAGTCGTTACATTTTTTGCGTAGTTTGATTTAGGTATAGGCACAAACGTAGACGTTAACCAATCTTGTGGAATTGTACCAGTCTTGTATTATACTGTTGAAGAGTCTTAAAAATAGTTCTAAATTGTCTTCTTGCAAAAATTGTATAATTTCACTATGAACGTAGTCAGGTCCAGAGGCTTTTCCGGTTTTCATATTTTTTAAGGCGTATTATTTCTAATGTTAAGATGGGCCAGTCGTTATTTTCGATGTTTGTTTGTCTTTCAATATTTATCTATTGTTCTATTGTCTGAGAATAGGTTTTGTATGTATTTTCGCCATTCAATGCTTATTTCTTCTATTGTGGTCAGGACTCTATCATCTGTGCTTGTTTATTGTGCCACTCTGCCGAGTGCTTCTGATACCACACATTTCTTTAATTTTTTTATGGAGAAGTCTATCATCATGTTTATTTTGTAGGTCTTCTATCTCTTCGCAAGTTTCTGCAAGCCACTTTTCTTTTGCTTCCACTATCATTTCTCTTATTAATCTTTGTATTTCATTATATTTATTCCAGTCTTTGTTCTTGTGTTGTCGTTTCATATTCATCATTTCTAATATTTCATTAGTTATTCATAGTTTCTTGCCTCTTTGATTTGTGGGTTTAAGGTGGTCTTCAGCTTTTAAAAATACAGTCTTAATAATTTCTCTCCATATTTGGTTTAAGTCGTCGGATTCTTCTGATACATCATTTTTCTTTTGTCTCTTGTTAAGTTCTCGACATTCGTGGTTAAGTTCTTGTGATATCTTCTGTTTTGTTTCTAATTCCTTGAGTAAGCTCATATCTGATCTCTGTTCTCTCTTCTTTCTTTTTATGCTTTTCAACGTATTTTTAAATTTAGCGACAAGCAAGGTATGGTCGGAGGGGACATCTATACCGGGGTAAGTTTTTGCGCTTTGTATGCTATTTTGGTATATCTGGTTGATCATGATATATGTAATTTGATTTCTATTTGATATCTGACGCAATTTTTATCATTGTCTTGTGGCGATTTCCATGTGAATAGTCTGCGCGCAGGCAATTTAAACCATGTAGGTATTCATCACAGTAATATTCTGTTTTTGACAAAATTGAAACAGTCTATTCCTTTTTTTATTTCGCTGACCTTATCCATGTTCTTCACTGATATTCTCAGATCTACCTACCTTTTCCCACTTTCGCATTGAGGTCTTCCATTTTTATCGTCATTTCGTGCTCTTTTGTAAGCTGCATTAATCCTTGTAGGTCTCCGTAGAACTCTTCAATTTCAGTGTCGGGTTTATCAGTTTGTTGTTGGAGCATATACCTGTATGGTATTGAAGTCGATTGGACTTCCATGTAATTGTAGAAGTAGCATACCTACGATCCGAGGGGTACATCACATTTTTAATGCAATTTTCTATACCTTTGCTTACTATGAAGCATTTTACATGTCTGCTCAGATGGGGACACGGATAAGACCAACTATAAAAATACTGGGGGTCGAAATAGGGCTAAAGTAGAAGAAGCAGACACATAAAGCCTCTTTGCGAGACGGCAGCTCATGGATTGTGCGGTGGCGGGTCGTGGAATCGTTGGGAGGTGAGGAGGTTTAAAAGAAGACTAACTACCGTTACCAAATAATCAAAGGGTACTTACACAGACTGGAGAATTTTCCTACTATTTAACACAATGTGGACGCCGTTTGGAATAAAATATCCTCCGTTTTACTACTGGGTACTTACTAGACATATGGGCTACTTACGGGTACCAATTGGGGGACATCTACCTTAGATTCCTCGTTGGGTCAAATTGGGCAATCATTATTCTCAATCTTGGCTTCTTTGCCAACTTCCTTCTCCTTTACACTATTGGAACCGTCCAAGTTCGGAAAAGCGACACCTATTTCTACGCTCTGCACTTTTATTCGCACTTTTGATTATATTGGCTAATTATATTAGTCCTGGTTACTGGATAATTGTCAAGGCTATAGTCCAAAAAAATAATAGGAAGAAAAAATAAGATTTAGGTTATGTTGTTTAAACATAAACAATTGTATGTAGTAAATAAAATTAGTTATTAAAATGCAGTACTGCAAGCAAAATACAATTAATTAAATTTACCTTTATATAATAATTGCATATCATATCAATACTGTGGAGCAATATATAATTTTTCTTCTTAAATGACAATAAGTATGAAATATACGTCAATTTGACAAATTTCCATTGACATTATGAATTATTTAAGAAAGTTGCAATATTTCTCCGCTATTCGCGCACGATCGTTTCGCGTATCCCTTCCAAGTACTTGCACACCGCGAATAACTCATTACAGTTGCATTAGGATCTAGTTAATAATTTTCCACAGGGGTAAAAAAATAAAAAAGGTACATTTTACCATGTTTATTTTAACCTTTCAAACTGTAATTTTATTACAAAAAACAATACTCTCAAGCATGAAGTTACAGTTATTACAAACATGACTTTACCATGGACAATAAACAATTTACAATCTTTTCTTACTTTCAAAAATAGGTATACAAAATTTATTATTTCATATGATTTTTACATACATAAAATTTTTAAACTTGTTGGACAGTGTATGTAAACATAATATTTGACCTACTTATATCAAACAAGATTTGACTCTGTCAAATGTCAAAAGTCACTGTCATTTTATTTTACTTACAAAACATTTTCATCATGGAAGCACTATATCTTTATAAAAATACTTAAATTTCTTTTACCAACTCTAATGTCCCCTTGGAATTTAATTAAAAACAAAATATCTCATACCCTTCTCTTAAAACAAAATCCCATCGTCACACGTCACACTTCAAACACTTTCATGTGTCATTCTACAGGCGGGTGGAGGGGTTGGACTTCTTATCGATGAAAACAGGCTCAAGACAATGGAGACAGGACGAAATTTGGGACATCAATAGGGGACTCTAATACGGGAACATCGAAGTTCATGGCTAACAACTAGGGCTTCAATGGAAAGAACCGAACTTTAGAACAGGAAAAAAAAACTCACACAATGCCGGCATAGAATTGCGTCATACAACTTGATACGGAGTGCCCGATTTTTACCGAAAAATCTATTACCAAGTGGTAAAAATCCTCCTAGAGCACTCACTACAGGTTACTAAATTTTCATAGCTTCACAAAACGACAATACTGTACTTATTACCGGCAAAGTAATAGTTCTTTATTTGAATCCCATATGGCAAGTTGACACCCGCCAAAGGGTGAGGTGGGACTGACTGCGCTTTGCTCTGAAGCCACAGATTGAGGAAAAGAACCGCGCAATTGGCGAGCGATTCTGATCCTTAGAGGTGCTTATTTGACAAAATTTATTTACTTAAGACGAGTTCAACACACAAATTACAGGGGAGTTGGGTACTTTCCTAGCATTGTATAATATTTCGTAACAAATTGAAACCTTCAAACAGGGACGGCTTTAAAATATTTAAGATAGTATATTGAATTAATGTTGGAGTTTTTTCAAACGTTACAACTATGATACCAAAGCCATTCCGTGCTGTCTTTATTGTTACGTAAGTAGTATCTTGTTGTCAATTTTCATCGTTTTCATGCAAATCTGACGATCTTAATGTAGTGGTTTCCCGTTGCCTTCTAAATCCTTATGCCGTTGACCATATATAGGTCTAACTTCCAACTTCCTCTATGTAAAAATTTTCGCTCTTAAATTTTCATTAATTTAAATAATTTTACCTTTTATAAGTTATCCCTTTCTGTTATTAGTATTTCCGGATCTAAGATATAGTTTTCCTGGTATACTGATTGGTACCTCTTTTACGGTTCATTAACAAAATCTAAATATATGTTTTGTACCATATTGTTAAAACTATTTGAACAAACGTAAAATGAAGGCATTCTCAATTGCTCTTTTCTTCTTTAGCTTTAATTTATTTTTGTAAAATAATTAACTCTAGTTCTGTTAATACTATTTTCAGTGATATATTTTATATAAGAAACCATCTACCAGTACCTAAAGTAAGTGCGGCAGATTTCAAACTAAAAATCGACGTTGAAGGTGGAAGTTCAAAGACTTTTAGTTTAGACGAAATAAAGCAACTACCACATCGAACCGTTACAATTACAGCTCAATGTGGAGGACTGCGAAGACATGAAATGACGGAGAAGGTAAGAAGCAAATTTCTATGGTTATGAATTATGATACTTACTTTTACTTTATCGTGTCCGGACATGTCATTTACAAAATTTCGGCCCAGTATCGGGCTACGTCGGTTCCATGATCGTTGGCGAGCCACAAATCTTCGAAGGTACACCGATAAGGACAGTTTCTGCATGTAAAAAGATGTTCCATATTCTGCGTTTCTCCACAGTCACAGTTCACATCATTTTGGTCTATTTTCCCCCATTTGACCATGTTTGATTTCACTGGAGCGACCCCCGTTCTTATTCTATTCATAGTTTTCCAAGTTTTAAAGTCTAGAGACTGGCGGGTCCATTGAACCTGAGGAAGAGGAAAATACTCAGGCGGTTCATCCTGCACTGTTCCAAATAAGCTTTTCCTGAATTTTAGTCGCTTTCGTAGTGTTCGAGCTTTGTATAAGGCATGCCGCTCGTCCGCAATCTGTTTAATCTTCGCTATGTGCTCTGCAACGCCTCTGCGTGTTGAGGGTTCTGCAAAACCCGCTGCTTTATATTTGCAGGTTTGAGAGCGGTGTTGGTTTCATGCACCCCGTTACTCTCCTGCATGTTTCATTTAGCGCAGTATTGACTTGTTTAGCGTGGGTAGATCTGCCCCAAATTGAGCACGCATATTCAGCAGTTGAGAAACCAAGTGCCTGTGCCGTTGTTCTTAAGAAGCCAGGACATGCACGCCATTTACTTCCCGTTAGCTTTCTGAGTATGCTGTTCCTAGTTGTTACTTCCCCTCTCGTTTTTATGCAATGTTGTCTGTAGGTAAGGGACCGGTCCAGAGTTACTCCAAGATATATATATGTTGGTCTGTGTGCCCTAGTATATTACCATTCCACACAATTTGGAGTTTTCGCTTGGCTTCCTTTGCGCGAAGGTGGAAGTAGTACTCTGTCATTGTTTTTAAGGTAGTTTCGAGCCTCTCCTCCACTTCTTCAAAGCTATTTCCTTGAGCACATATTGCGAGATCTTCAGCATAGAGGAAATGCTTGGTTTCAGTCGGCGTAGGTTGGTCGTTTGTGTATATATTGAAAAGCATTCGTGCTAAATCACTTCCCTGTGGGAAACCGTTCTTTTGGACTCTCCACCCACTTACTTTGCCCTCCAGCACAACGAAAAAACGTCTGTTTTGTAGTAAGGAATATACGACCTTACCCAGATGGTGGTAATTGAGAGTATAATTTACGGAGCAATGTTTTGTACCTTACTGTGTCATAGGCTGCTGTCAAATCTACAAAAGCAGCCCCTGTTATAAATTTTTCTTCAAAGCCCTTTTCAATGTGTTCTGTTAGTGCAAGGACTTGACCGGTGCAAGATTTGCCGGGTCTGAATCCTCCTTGTTGTGGGATGAGGTGCTTGTCGACATTTTTTTTTTTTATTCTGGCGAGGATGATCCTCTCATATAGTTTGAAAAAGTGACACGACAGCGAAATAGGTCTGTAGCTACTGGGAGTTTCTGGGTCCTATCCTGGTTTTAACAAGGCTATCACTTTAGATTTTCTCCATGATTTTGGAATTTTGCAGTCTTTGCAGCACGTGTTGTAAAGTTGCAAGATCCAGTTTTTTGCTCCTTGGTCTAGAGGCTTTATTTGTTCACTGCATGCATGCATCATCCACACCTGCAGCTTTCCCGTTTTTTAACCTGTTCATACCGTCGTGGAGTTCATTTAGTGTAAAAAGAGTTCCTAGGTGGTTTGTCTCCTGATTCAATCCTCTTCTAGTATATGGGTCTTTATATGTGTTCTTAGTTTTTCCATTGGTAAGGAGTTGAGTAGCAACTTGGTTAGCTGTAACCTTGCAAGGTGGTTGCAAAATTTGGTGGAAGTTTAGGATCATGGATTATCGCGAGGCCACTCGTTTCAGTCCATGCTTCTACTGCGCCTCCATTCGCATCCGAATTTGCATAGCCCCAGAGTAAACTGTGACTGTTAAAGTCTCCCAGTATAAGCTGATTCGGTTGTGATTGGAAGTTAGTTGGGGGGATGAAAATATAAAAGCCTCGTTTGGGGGCTTGTATACCGAGGTTATTGTGCATTTTCCGATCTCAATGGTTATTACCTCTATACCGTTTACATTTGTTGTTCCCAGAGATGAGACTATGGTTTGACTTCTCACAAATATCGCGCTTCCATGCTTATTGTGTGGTATCTCCGCAAACAGTTTCATACCTGAGATTTTCGGTCTCGCTGAGGTATTGTGGAAAAGCATATAATAATATATAATAATATATAATGCATATAATAATAATAATAATATATAACGCTGTGGGAGTTTTATGTCAGTTCTTCTATCAGGCGCGGCCCCCTGCGAATGGGGGATGCTTTCTGGATATTCGTAGCGCCAATACCCAGAGAGTAGCAGGCATACTTGCCGTGGAACAAAAACTGACACCCATGAGAATGGAGACTAATAGTTTATGTTTAGGGCCGCTGCCTGGGGATCGCCAGGGCACGTCTGGAGCCGACGCTGGACGTGACAGCATGCGGGACGTCGGTGGCAGGGTGTTGAGGAGGCGGGCCCCTGTCACACAAACAGCTACAGCCCAACAACAAGAACAACAACCACAAGCGAGCCAAACAACAGCAAGAGCTCCACTCGCTGAAGGTGCTGCGCCGGAACATCAGCCGGCGCTCACTCAAGCGGGACGACCGAGGCAGCGCATGAAATGGACTGTGTCCATTAACGAAAGCATTTTGCGCTTCTATTATAAGGTGACAAACCTCGGTCAAGAAACGATCGGCTACAGACAACAGCTGTATGCCGAATTTTGCAGGGAGTACCCAGATATTCAAGTATCGGAGCAAAGAGTATCAGATCAATACCGGGTAATCATAAGAAACAAACTTATCCCAGAGACTAGACGCAATACGATCAAAAGCGAAGTCGAACGGGAGATTAATAACCAAGAGCTAGTTATAGATCAAGTCCCTAATGAAATCCTTGATGAGCAGATTCCTGAGATTCCCATACCAGAAACTCAACCTGACAATACACAGCAGGAAAACAACGAGTTGCGCGATAGTCTAGAAAACGAAATGGCTCGTGCCGTACAAGAGTTTAATGGAACAAATCCACTTAGCAGACCACCGCTACCACGAATAAACTCTTGTAAGAAACTAGGTGCGCTGTTACAAATTGTGAACACTGAAGTTCTACCCAATTATGTCGTAGAAGCCCACACATTGGAGTATCTGCATATGCTAATCTATTGTGCAGCAACAGCAATTGCCAATGTAATGGGCGTTAAGATCAGAACACGGCGGGGTACTAACAACGGAAGGACTGGTAACAGAATTGCACCCTGGGAAAAAAGACTTCTCGGAAAAATTGAATTACTGCGTAGAAATATTGGTCAAGTCACAGAATATATAAGAGGTGTAACAAGTAGAAAAGTCATTAAGAGAGCTGAAGAAATAATGCGGAGCACTACAAGACACTCGAGATACGATCCAGAAAATAACACAGCCCAACAATGTCTGGATACATCAAAACAAAAACTCTCCGTCTATTCAGGACGATTAAGAAGGTATAAAGTTAGTAGCAAGCGAAAATGTGACAATGCACTTTTTGAGAACTCTGAGAAGGAGTTTTACCGAAAACTCAATTCCACTGTAGAAAGTGTCGACAAGTCTTACCCAAGCCAAGAAGAAATTCATGGGTTTTGGGGAAATCAACTTTCCACACCAGCTGCTTTTAACAACAATGCTGGCTGGATAGAAGATACGACGCACAACTGTCACCACTACGTCACTGCTAACTACGAACCATTCACGACTGAAGAAGTCTCAAATGTCATCAAAGAGCTTCATAACTGGAAATCTTCTGGACCGGACGGAGTTCAGAACTTCTGGCTTAAAAAGTTTTGGAGTATCCATGAGTGCTTATCAACATTAATTAATCATGTTATTTCTAATCCGCAGGAATTACCATCATTTCTAACTCAGGGAACTACTTATTTAATACTTAAGGATCAAAATAACACCCAAGATCCATCCAAGTACCGCCCAATTACTTGTCTTCCAACTTTGTATAAATTGATCACATCATGTGTAACTCGGCGTATCTACCAACACTGTGCTCTAAACAATATCATAGAGCCTCAACAGAAAGGATGCGCTAAGGGTTCCATGGGTTGCAAAGAACACCCGTGTTGAGCTGCCCCCCCCCCCACTTGCAAAAATTAAAAAACAAATAGCCCTGATTTATGAGCTATTTATGAGCTCTCATATTCCGCAAACTAAAAATTTTGAGCTCGTTCCACTGAGCAGGAATTTAATACCCTGAGTCAGCCCCCCCCACTACTTAAAAATAGGAATATTGAATCGGTTTTTGCGGCAGAATTACGAGCTATTTATGAGCTCTTGAAATTATATACTTTCGATTTTTGAGCTCATCCCCTTCACCCCCAAACAACCCTTTAATTGAGTTAACTTAAGAGAAAGATGCTGAGAAAACTTAAAATATATCGTATTGCGGATATAATTCATATAGCTTATATACTCTAAGAATAAACTATTAAATCAAGAGCATTTCGATTATTGAGCTACAACCCCTTCGCAAGAAAACCACCCTATCTTCCCGGCTTAAGAGAAAGTTGTACTTAAAATGCATTAAACTAATTATTTGGCGACTACATGTCATTTAATAATTTTTAACCTTCCAAATTACGCGCATTTAGATCAGTAAATTGCAATTTATTTTGTATAGTGCAGTCACTGAAGGTAAAAATCAACGATTACCTTCAATTTCGGTGAACCTTCATCGATTTTCACGAAAATTGGTCAGTAGTTAGAGGATACGTCAAGAAACAAAGGTGACATGGTACCACCTTGCGCCTTTACCCTGAGGGTGGATACCGTCTCTTCTCGGGGGTGAAAATTATTTTATAAAAAATAAATGCACAAATCAATAAAAGAACAAATTAAAAGCAAAATTTATTATATAAAGTTAATAAAATAAGTCAATACTTTTTAAGTTATTAAAGATCAAAGATTTTAATTATTTGTGAAAAAAATGCATGTTTTGAAGAGATTTTTTGTAAATCACTGAAAAACTGTAAGTTTTTACAAAAAAGTTAATAGTAGTTTAATTCGTATAGCTTATATTCTAAGAATAAACTCTTAAATCACGCGTCTTTCGATTATAGAGCTACAACCCCTTCGCAAGAAAACGACCCCATATTCCCGGCTTAAGAGAGAGTTGTTCTTAAAATAATTTAAATTAATTATTTGGCGACTACATATCGTTTAATAATTTATGAGCTTGCAAAATATACGCATCTCAATTATTGAATTGCCATTTTCTTTCTATAGTGCAGTCACTGAAAGTAAAAATCAACTATTACCTTCGATTTCGGTAAATCGCCATTTATTTTCACGAATTGACAATAACAACTTGGGGTTTTAGCCTGGGGTATATGTCACCCCTTCTCGGGAGTGAAAATTACTTTATTAAAAATAACCCCACAAATCGAGAGAGGGACAAATTGTAAGCAAAATTTGTTATATAATGTGATTAAAATAAATCAATACTTTTTGAGTTATTAAAGATCAAATATTTTAATTTTTGGAAAGAAAATGCATGCTTTAGAGCGATTTTTCATAAATAACTCAAAAACTGTAAGTTTTTACAAAAAAGTTTTCATCACTAAAATTGAAGCTAATAAAAAATATAATAAATTGCTTACTTGAAAAACCCTTTAATGTTAATTTAAAGTAAGTTATTGGTAATTAAATGTATATTTTTTTCCGCGACTGTTCAAATCTAAGGGTTCAAGCTTAAATAACGGGAAAGAGATGCATTTTATAACACTTAGGTACTAAATACTTGTCAAAGTACTTAGAAATACCTATGAAAAATAAGATCCAGAAAAAGTTGATAGTATCAAAATCCGCTCACCAATTTTCGTGAAAATGAATGTAGATTTACCGAAATCGAAGGTCAAAGTTGATTTTTACCTTCAGTGACTGCACTATAGAAAGAAAATGGCAATTCAATAATTGAGATGCGTATATTTTGCGAGCTCATAAATTATTAAACAATATATAGTCGACAAATAATTAATTTAAATTATTTTAAGTACAACCCTCTCTTAAGCCGGGAATATGGGATGGTTTTCTTGCGAAGGGGTTGTAGTTCAATAATCGAAAGGCGCGTGATTTTAGAGTTTATTCTTAGAATATAAGCTATACGAATTAAACTACTATTAACTTTTTTGTAAAAACTTACAGTTTTTTAGTGATTTACAAAAAACCTCTTCAAAACATGCATTTTTTTCACAAATAATTAAAATCTTTGATCTTTAATAACTTAAAAAGTATTTACTTATTTTATTAACTTTATATAATAAATTTTGCTTTTAATTTGTTCTTTTATTGATTTGTGCATTTATTTTTTATAAAATAATTTTCACCCCCGAGAAGGGGCGGTATCCACCCTCAGGGTAAAGGTGCAATGTGGTACCATGTCACCTTTGTTTCTTGATGTATCCTCTAACCACTGACCAATTTTCGTGAAAATCGATGAAGGTTCACCGAAATTGAAGGTAATCGTTTATTTTTACCTTCAGTGACTGCACTATACAAAATAAATTGCAATTTACTGATCTAAATGCGCGTAATTTGGAAGCTTATAAATTATTAAATGATATGTAGTCGCCAAATAATTAGTTTAACGCATTTTAAGTACAACTTTCTCTTAAGCCGGGAAGATAGGGTGGTTTTCTGGCGAAGGGGTTGTAGCTCAATAATCTAAATGCTCTTGATTTAATAGTTTATTCTTAGAGTATATAAGCTGTAGGAATTATATTCGCAATACGATATATTTTAAGTTTTCTCAGCATCTTTCTCTTAAGTTGAATCAATTAAAGGGTTGTTTGGGGGTGAAGGGGATGAGCTCAAAAATCGAAACTATATAATTTCAAGAGCTCATAAATAGCTCGTAATTCTGCCGCAAAAACCGATTCAATATTCCTATTTTTAAGTAGTGGGGGGGGGCTGAGTCAGCCCCCCCCCACTAGGGTATTAAATTCCTGCTCAGTGGAACGAGCTCAAAATTTTTAGTTTACGGAATATGAGAGCTCATAAATAGCTCATAAATCAGGGCTATTTGTTTTTTAATTTTTGCAAGTGGGGGGGGGCCAGCTCAACACAGGTGCAAAGAACAGCTTATCATCGACTCAGTCATTTCTAACCAGGCATTCACTAAAAAAAGGAACCTTTTTACTGCTTTTATTGACTATAAAAAGGCCTTTGATTCAGTACCGCATGAATGGCTAATAGATATATTGAAAATATACAAAGTCGATGATAACATAGTGTCCTTTTTAAGGCATATAATGAGAGATTGGAAGACTAAAATTCACCTCCAAATACCTGGTGAAAACAATATCGAAACCGAAAATATCGCAATCAACCGGGGCCTGTTTCAAGAAGACTCGTTGAGTCCACTGTGGTTCTGTTTAGCTTTGAACCCCCTTTCCCAGCTATTAAACTCCACTGACTCAGGTTTTAGCATTAAAAGCAATAATACTGTGGTAGCGAAGCTCAATCATCTGTTGTATATGGATGATTTTAAATTAATGGCTTCCACTCGAGAACACCTAGAAGAGATGCTAAAAACTGTAGAAACATTCTCTAATGATATTAGTATGCAGTTCGGTCTAGACAAGTGCCGTGTTTTGAATATAGTCAGAGGAAAGGTACAGCCCGGTGGATTCGATATGCAAAATGGCCAGAACATCGAGGCCATGGGCGATAACGATATGTACAAATATCAGCAGGCGCGGAAAATTGATCATAAGCAAATGAAAACTGAGATAACTACTGAGTTTATAAGAAGGGTAAAACAGCTGCTTCGTTCACAGCTTAACAGTAAAAATTTGTTTAAGGCACTAAACACATACGCTTGTTCCGCGCTTAGCTATTCATTTGGTATTGGTAAGTGGACAAAAACGGATATAGAAAATCTTCAGCGAAAAGTACGAACACACCTCACAAAGGCACAAAAACACCACCCTAAAAGTGCAGTAGAACGAACGACATTACCCCGGTATTTAGGAGGAAGAGGACTTATGGATATAGGTGAGCAATTAGATAAGCAGATTGCTAATTTAAGAACTTATTTTCTGATGCAGGCTGAGACATCTACCCTACACCGCGCAATTTGCGCAGTAGATGACACAACACCGATCAAACTGAGGGAACCAGAAATGTGCATAAACCACCTTACTAAGGACGAAAAACTGCGCACCTGGATGGGTAAACCTCTGCACGGGCGACATCCCAATGAAGTCAGCCAAGACTATGTCGACAATACAGCGTCGAACTATTGGTTGACATCAGGAAAGATGTTCCCTGAAACGGAGGGTTCATTACTGGCCATTCAGGATCAGGTTATACCAACCAGAAATTACCTGAAATATATCGTCAAAGACCCTCAGGTTCAAAACGACAGATGCCGATATGGATGTCAAGCCCAAGAAACCATCCAACATATTACAGGAGGCTGCCAGGCATTTGCTGCAACTGAATACAAGGAACGGCATGACGCAGTGGGAAAAATCCTTCATCAAGAAATAGCTAACAAGCTGGGACTTCTCCAAACGGACCATCTCCCATATTATCAATACGTTCCTGAGAGTATGCTTGAGGATGGCAACTACAAGCTATACTGGGACCGCACTGTGCTCACAGACCAAACAGTGGCACATAATAGACCAGATCTCGTACTAGTTAATAAATTAACAAGACAAACAACACTAATTGATGTGGCGATACCTAACAACAATAATCTACGTAGTAAATTTACTGAAAAGATCGCCAAGTATAAAGATCTGGAAATTCAAATACGGAGACAATGGAGAATGCAAAGTACCCAGACGATACCTATTGTTATGTCCACTACTGGAGTCATTCCGGAGACCCTCCTCGAAAGCATAAAAAAGCTGGGTCTCAATGAACATCTTTATAAGACCATGCAGAAAGCTGTACTACTTGCGACAGCCAGAAGTGTACGAAAATTTTTGGGAGATACACCTGCATTCCAAGTCGCCTAGGGCTCGATAACACGGAAAGAGTCCCACCAGAGCTCAATCCTTTTGATACCGTAGGTATCTGGGATGAGTCAATTTTCCCCTTAGAGGGAGTGTGAGCCGTATGGCTAAATCTGGATAATATACAGGGTGTAACGAAAATACAGGTCATAAATTTAATCACATATTCTGGGACCAAAAATAGTTTGATTGAACCTAACTTACCTTAGTACAAATGTGCATATAAAAAAAGTTACAACCTTTGAAGTTACAAAATGAAAATCGATTTTTTCCAATATATCGAAAACTATTAAAGATTTTTTATTGAAAATGGACATATGGCATTTTTATGACAGTATCATCTTAAGAAAAAATTATAGTGAAATTTGGACACCCTATAAAAATTTTATGGGGGTTTAGTTCCTTTAAACCCCCCCAAACTTTTGTGTACGTTCCAATTAAATTGTTATTGTAGTACCATTACTTAAACACAATATTTTTAAAACTTTTTTGGCTCTTAGCACTTTTTCGAAAATTCAGTTTTTATCGAGATATTTTGAATATTTGTCAAATCCACCACATATTTGTATATGGTTAAGTACGATTATGGAGACTTGGTAAAAATATGAAAATTTATGTATGATTTACATTTTTAGGTATATTTTGAACCGTATTAAAAAAGAAGCCATATCTCGATAAAAGTTGCCTTCTCGAAAAAATACAAAGAGGCAAAAAAGTTTTAAAAACATTTTTTTTAACTAATGGTATCGCAGTAATAGTTTAATTGGAGCGTACACAAACATTTGGGGGGTTTAAAGGAACAAAACCCCCATAAAATTTTCATGTAAACATATTAAAGAAGAAGCCGCAACTCGATAAAAACTGCCTTATCGAAAAAATACTAAGAGCCAAAAAAGTTTTAAAAATATTGAATTTAACTAATGGTACCACAATAATAATTTAATTGGAACGTACAGAAAAGTTTGGGGGGGTTTAAGGGAACAAAACCCCCATAAAATTTTTTTGGGGAGCACAAATTTCACTATAATTTTTCTTGAAGATGCTCCTGCCGTAAGAATGCCACATATCCATTTTCAATAAAAAATCTCTAATAGTTTTCGATATATTCGAAAAAATCGATTTTCATTTTGTAACTTCAAAGGGCTATAACTTTTTTTATGTGCATATTTGTACTAAGGTAAGTTAGGTTCATTCGAACTATTTTTGGTCCCAGAATATGTGATTTAATTTATGACCTGTATTTTTGTTACACCCTGTATAATGCATATAATAATATATGCATATAATGCATATAATAAGTACATTTTAAAGTGCGTAACATGTATCTAGAAGTGCATAAACATATAAAAATCGGTATATTAACACATTAACCGCCACAATAAAAGTTTTTGTTTTTGACTTCAGGCTCCACGTTCAGAATCTCAATGTTAAAGTGAATTATATTTAACTCACTGAGCGCCTGGGCCAAATAAGGCGTGAGGAAAATACCACACTCAGGGTGGTACCACGCTCAGGGTTACTGCTAAGGCAGGTCATTGGGAGTTTCGAAGCAGGTCGAGCCCCGATAGTCGGTTCTGATCACTTATTCGTATTCAGCGATCCCATAAATTCTAAGTAATCTGTTTGCATCAATTTAGTGCCGAAAAGCCTCGGAACTCCGGATAGCATGCCGTAGCAGTAACCTTGGTACCAGGTGCTTCTGGGGTCGGTTCTGGTTACGTAATCGTGTTCAGTAAACTCGAAGTCAAACAATTAGGAATACACGTCATAGATTTAATGACTTCATAACTCACCGGTACAAACTTAACGGCAAACAAATTCAACAAACTTTAACTAATTTATTAGCTTTTTCGCTACCGTCAAGTTTGACAGGACAGCGCTGTTGCCAAATAAAAAACCATATTTATTTACCAAAGCTGCTACAGCCTACACTGTTTCTCTTTGTCTTTAAGAGTGTGAAACAAAGAAAACTAAGTATCTTTACTATGAGTGTCAAACTGACATTGTCCGATATAAAATTATACTTACATAATATAAGATTTTTGATTTGTTTATTTTTTCTTCTTCTTCTTTTATGGTCTTTGTGAGCAGTGGCTATTTAGCCAGCAACATTTCTTAAAATTAACCGCTAATTAAACCTACCATACAACAAGACCAATCAAGCATAGGGCAGGGAAAGTGAAGTTGGTGAAAAAATAAACTGTTGTTAAAATATAAACTAGATAAATAAATAAAATATAATTTGAAAACAATAATTTTTTTTTCTTCCTTATTGGCTTTGGATTACTTGATCCATTCAGCCACGATAGATAATAAATTACTGTTTGCTACAATATTCCAAATATAATACATTGCATTACATAATACATTAGGTACATGTGCGCACATATAATACTTATGCACGCACATACATACATACATATGTAGAAGTGGAAACATTTAATTGACCAGTAGGTATACTCCTCATTCATAAAAACAATAATTTCACATTATATTTAACCTAAAATATTATAACAGACGTCAGTTACTATTTACCATATGACCAAATATAATAATGACGTCATATTATATAATCGTCATTACTTCTAGCCAATAACATGCTTTCTGTAATAGGAATGGCATGACAAAAAAATCTTATTATTCCTTATATATTTTTTCAAATTTAGAATATGGCAACAAGGGGAAAATTACGTGCATTCCTTATTGTTTGACTTCGAGTATAACCCCAAAAACTCCCCGAATAACAAAATATGGCCCTTAATATACTGATTTTTACATGTTTATGAACTTTTGGATGCATGCTTTGCACTTTAAAATGCAATACTTTTTTCCTGAGGTAATCCTGAACACAACATGGGGCCCCTGACAGATTGGGGGCGCCCTGCAAGCTTCATGCTGCGGGGGCCCCTGTTACGCCTCTGCCTACTTATGACTCTACACTCATACTAGATATGAATCAAGATGTATACAGTGTGTCTGCGTAACTTGGATCCATATGGGAAACTTTTTTAATATCAGTTTTACAAAAAAAGTTATTCTTCATAAAGTGTTCTGCATGGTCTAAAACCTATGATGCGATCATCAGATATCAAATTTTATCAATAATATACGAGGTATGCCCAAAAATATGAATTTCGCTCAAGAGTAAAGTGCCTTTATATTTCACAATATCGAAAATTGTAATTAAGAAAAGTTGTTTGTAACTAAAAATTATGATATATATACATTTACACTCTTCTAATTGAAAAAAAAAATTGAAAATTTTCCTTAAATTACGGATACCCAACATCATTTTTATTAAGATAGCTCCGTTATTATTAATTTTGCTAAAAAACCGCTATTCTTCATAAAAATGTCTGAATAGTCAAAAAACTAAGATGCAATCATAAGATATCAATTTTTTTAAAATTTATACGAGGTATGTCAAAAATATGAATTTCGCTCAAGAGTAAAATACATTTCACCATATTTCAACTAGAAGGATACAATTGTATATTAAAACATAGTTTTTAATTCTGAACAACTTTTTATAATAACAATTTTCAATATTGTGAAACATAAAAGTACTTTACTCTTCAACGAAATTTAAATTTTTTTGAAATACCTCGTATAAAATTGACAAAATGTAATATCTTATTAATTGTAATCTTGGTTATTAGACTATGCAGAATTTTTTATAAAGAATAACTTTTTTTCGTAAAATTAATAATAACGGAGTTATCAAAATTAAAAATGATGTTGGGTGTCCGTGATTTGAGAAAAATTTTCAAAAAAAAATTTTCAATCAGAAGAGTGTAAATGCAGATTATAACATAATTTTTAATTACTAACAACTTTTCTCAATAACAATTTTTGATATTGTGAAATATAAAGGCACTTTACTCTTGAGCGAAATTCATATTTTTTGACATACCTCATATACTGTTAATAAAATTTGATATCTGATAATTGCTCTTAGGTTTTAGACTATGCAGAGCACTTTATAAAGAATTACTTTTTTTCGTAAAATTGATATACCTAAAAAGAGTTTTCATATGGTTCCAAGTTACGCAGACACACTGTATGTGCCCTTTAAAGAGTTTGGGGAGTTAATGATAATATAATTATACCGTCTTATACTAAGCATTTGGTATCATCAATTAGTCTCAGCCGGCTAGTAACGTAAAAATCTAAAAATCTAATTCTGGGCACATTCATGACTAACAAAATCATCAATGTTTTGTGTAAAGGTACGATTCCGACAACGACTGCAGACGGCAGACGGCAAGTCAGTTGCAGTTGTCGCCGTGACAGACGTCACTACTTTTGCACTATTAATTTGTATGAGACTGTTTATACAAAGGCTATAGCGGGATAAAATGGTAAAATCTGCACTCGGCTGGATTCTTACTTGGGATAGGGCAATCGAAAGTATATATCTAAAAACGCCCCTAACCAAAATTTTAGCTACCTACGTGGCCCCAGGTGTCCCCTATCGCAAAAAATGTGTTTTTAAAAAAAAAAATTTTTTTGAGCGATCCCTTACTTTAAAAAATGCGAAAAAAATTGTGAATGTACATTGTTACGCCCGAAAACATACTGATTTTTTTCAAATTTTTTGGAGTTCAGGAAAAAATTTTGAATTTTTTAAAATTTTTTTAGGTTATGTAGATAATTTTTGGCTAGCTGCGAAATAATAAATATTTTTAGTGTATTTTTTTTTCACTCTTTCGTTTACTGCTTTAAAAAATCTGAAAAAAATTATTTTTCAGATTTTTTAAATTAAAATTGAGCCCAGGAATTTTTTTTAATTTTTCAAAAAATTTTTGTTAATTTTTCAAAAAATTTAGGTTATGTATGTAAGTAATTTTTGGCAAACTTCGAAATAATTATATATTCGTAATTTTTTTTTCGTTTTTTAGAATGATACGGTTAGATTTGCCATTTTCTCTCCGGAATTTCCCTACAATTCTAAAAATAAAAAAAAACTGTTTTGATGTCTCCCCTCCCCACATTGTTAGCACATAAACTGCATGTATATAAAAAACAATTTTTGATATTTTGTTTGGTATTTCTAATGATATGATCAGGTTTGCCATTTTCAGACCAAAACATGCTCAAAATACAACAAACGCTCTTTTTTGATATTTATCACGCATTAATTTAATTAATACGTGACAAATAACGATTTTTGCTCCCCCCTTTATTCGAAGGGTGATTATCAGTAGTAATAGCACAAGAGCTCTAAAATTCTATATTAATTTTAGAGTTCGAGTGCAATTTGTTGCTATTATTTCATGAATAAAACTGTTCAAAACCAAAATTTTATTGTAATTTATTTATGTAAGTACAAATTAATACAATTAAACACAAAGTTTTTATAAATATTTGACGATTGAAATTCATCACTTTTATAATTTTTAAAACATTAATTGTCATTAATGTCACTGAATGTATTTTTTCGTAGCAACGAAGGGCATCTGACGTAATATACTTAACGACGGGCAATTATCAAAAATTATCGATTTAATTCAGATTTCTGTAGCTTTCTATTGGTCAGAATCTCCTATGAATGAAATAATCATTTAAATATTATAATTTATGAATTAAATTAAAAGACATATTTTACTCAGTTTGAGTATTTAGAAACTGTCTTTCGGTCCTTTTCCTTGACGAAGGGAAGGTAGATGCGTGGCCTAAGCGTCCTCTATTTGCTTTCTCCTACTTTCGTCGTCTCTTGTGATTATATATTGTAAAATCCGGAGATATGGGATGCAGCCAGAAAGCAGTTTATTAACGAAAGGTCTTGGATTTAAAATATTGTTTATTATATTTTTATTTCAATTATTCTAATTGTTTAAAAGGTAGTAAACTTTGCATCTGGGGCTTTTCGTTGTTTTCCTCGTAATACGAGAGATGTCGCTGGATTGCGTCTCAGAGGTGGGTTCATTGCATTGCGATGGTTTGCCTTAAATTGGCAGAATTGTTTGTATTTCCTTCAGAGTTGAGACTTCTGAGCTTCACCGTTGAGACATAAGGATGCTGAAATAGCTATATGGAGATGGTGGTCCAACTCTGAATCAAATATAATCAAAACCTGCCTTGATCTTTTTTATAAAAGATATATATTTAATTTCATATTGAACCTTTTTTTCAATTTTTTTCTAATAATAATGAAATATAAAATTACAAAATTACAACATATATGTTCTAATTTACATTAAAATACTATAGGTCTGGATCCCGCGCATGAAAAAAAAGTTGATTAATAGCAAGCTGCAAATTTGTTAATAGCTTAAGGGTGTCTAGTCGGACAAACTTTTATATAAAAGAACACTGGAACAGGGGAAGTTTTAATTGTGGAACAGGTTAAAAATTTGGAACGGTCAGACCACGAAAACGGCACATGTATTTTGTCCGACAGAACAGACTTAAATTCTCCGAACAGAGATTAAACTCTCATGCAAAAAATCAGACAGCTATTTATCACCAAATGGGCGTTTTAATGAGTGGAACATGTAGAATATGTCAAATGACAGGAATTATGACAGGTGATCAATAGCAGTCTGATTTTTGCATGAGAGTTTAATCTCTGTTCGGAGAGTTTAAGTCTATTCTGTCGGAAAAAATAAATGTGCCGTTTTCGTGGTCTGACCGTTCCAAATTTTTAACCTGTTCCACAATTAAAACTGCCCCAGTTCCAGTGTTCCCATATATCAAAGTTTATCCGACTAGACACCCTTAAGTTATTAATAAATTTTCAGCTTGCTATTAATCAACTTTTTTTTCCATACGCGGGATCCAGACCTACTAGTTTGAGTCTTTGTCACTATCTTATTTTATTACGGGATCAATATCTGATATGATAAACCAGTCTGAAAGCACTTTTGCTGGTCTAATAATTTTTGACATACACCTAGCATTGCTAATAAGATAATAAATGATTGCTGCAATGTGAGAACAGTCTACAGTTCTTAATCCGTTCTTACAGTCACAAGCATGGAGCAAAATACCTCCGTACCTAATTGAATTAGGTTGGTGTTGGACATAGCATTTGTAGGTTTTACTATTTATGTGTCTTGACCTAATTAAAGCTTTAATGATATTAGGTTTGATCCTGATTTACTCCAAATTGATATTTATTATATATTTAATGATATTGTCATCAATCAGCTGGGCTAAGTAGCAAATGGCTTGACCTAACTAGTAGGTCCCCGAAAAAATACTTTTAGACCCCTTTCATTCACTTCTGGAAAATCTTCAATTTCTTGATCAGTTAGTTTTACCGCAGTAGTGGGCCGCCTGAACCATCTCTCTGTCTCAACCCCTAATGCGAGCCTTTTCGAGTCCAACATTCTTCGAGTTATTATCTCCTGCAATCCATCATCATATTTATCACTATAAGCATTTGCCAAAAGTGTTATTGAGGAAACATGTAATCTTAGCATATGAAGCATCTTTTGGTATAAGTTTATTGTCCAATTGCTGGTGAAGTAACTTGTATTTTTTGCTAAGGATGCCATGGATTGTCTCTAAAACCCATATCAGTTTTGAGACGAAGCGAGATTCATTTGCTTCAATTGCACTTAAATTAGATCTTTTTTCTTCTTGGCAAGCACAAGAACCTTGAATCCTTGACTTTCTAAGTAGGATATCACATCCCTAAAACCTCTGTCCACGATGCAAACATCACCTTTCTTCATGATACCAGTGATTATCCAGTTCTTATACCAACTGGATCATCCATTTCGGAGAGGATTTCTGCACAATCCTGGTTTTGGCTATCGGTTTCTCTAACAAACTATCGTGGTGTGTTTATTTAAAGGATGATTTTAAACATACGATAGAAAAAAAATTTATACAGATGAAAGTGTTTGTCTTTCAGATCTAATATGTACCTATACTAAGGCGTGTAGGTCTCGTTTGTATTAAAAGTTGTACTAAAACCTAAAACCTATAGACATCAGTTTGAAAAAGCAACAAAACAAGTTTTGTTTATACCGGTATGTTTTATATAACTAAAATTGCGAGCATAGAAATCAGCCATACTTAAAAATTTGGTCATTTTTGATGTCTCGAGTTTCCTAAAGCTGTTGTCCGATTTAAGTGATTTTTTTAATATATTTTATGTTATAGCCTTATTCTTTAATAATACCGCTGTAATATTATTGTTGTTAAACAGATAAATTTTCATTGTATACCGGGTGTACGAAACAAACTGTGTTTTTTTTCAAAGTTCGCATCACCCTGTGGAATATTCTAGCATTTTTATAAAATACTGAAATTAAAACCCAACTATACCATAATGTTTTCTGAACATTGTGTTTTTTGATTCATTCGCTTATGTTGGACCATAAAAAAGTTAGGTACTTTAACAACTAGCCATGTTTTTCATCAATACAGGGTGTTTTTAAATAAGTATGGCAAACTTTAAGGGGTAATTCTGCATCAAAGAATAATGACAGATTGTTTTATAATCGTATGTCCGCAAATGCTTCACTTCCGAGATATGAGGTGTTGTAATTTTTCTTACAAACTGACGATTTATTTATTGCTATAAAACCGGTTGAGATATACAAATGAAATTTGTTGGGTTTTAAGAGGTAGGTATTGTACATTTTTGGACATACAAATAAGAATTTAATATTCACCATTGGCGCACATACGGGTAATATGACCGATCATATTACCCGTATGCACGCCAATGGTGAATATACAACTCCTAATGGTACGTCAAAAAATGTGCAATCACTACGTCTTTAACCAACTTTCATTTTCATATCTCAACCAGTTTTATCATCATCATCATCATCACCACACAGCCAAATTTGTCCACTGTCGGACATAGGCCTCTTCAAGATGTCTCCACCCTTCTCTGTCTTGGGCAGCGGCAATCCAGTTTGTCGCTATTCTTTTAACATCGTCGGCCCATCTGGTAGGTGGTCTTCCACGACTTCGTTTGTCTGCCCTTGGCCGCCTCTCTAAAATCTCCTTTGTCCATCTGTTGTCTCTCTGTCTTGCAACGTGTCCTAACCGGTTTTATAGCAATAAATAAATGGTTAGTTTGTAAGAAAAAATTCAACATCTCACAACTCGGAAACGAAGCATTTGCGGACATACGATTATAAATCAAACTCTCATTATTTTTTCATGCAGAATTACCCCTTATAGTTTGTCGCACTTATTTAGAAACACCCTATACAGATGAAGAACATGACTAGTTGTTAAAGTACCTAACTTTTTTATTATCCAATATAAGCGAATGAATCAAAAAACAGAATGTAAAGAAAACCTGAGGCTTTAGTTGGGTATTAATTTCAGTATTCTATAATCGCAAGAATATTCCACAGGGTGATGCGAACTTTGAGGAAAAAACACAGTTTGATTCGTACACCCGGTATTCAATAAAAATTTGTTTAGCAACAATATTATTACAGCGATATTACTAAAGAATCTGGCTATAACATATTAAAAAAATCACTTAAATCGGACAACAGGTTTAGGAAATTCAAGAAATAAAAAAAAACTATATTTTTAAGTGGGATTTCTATGCACGAAGTTTATATTAGATAGAAAAATGTCATAATTTACAATATGATATTATTTATTAGATACATATATCATCTTTATCATTTTATTATGTGGTTTTAGCTGAAAAAAGATACTCAAGGTGTAAAGTGGGAAATAAACGGTGTAAGTAACGCAACGTGGACTGGTGTAGCTATGATAGATGTATTAAAAGCAGCTGGTTATAACGAGGAGACACATTGCGATCTGGAGCATCTTCAGGTATTTGGATTTTGTATGAAGATTTTTCTATTTAAAGTAAATATATATCGCACCTCCGAGCGTTTAAGTATTGTCACAACTCAAAAAAATTTAAAAACGGTTTTATTACACCAACAGTTTAATAAAACTACAAAATCTTATCTCAAAAAGTGTTACGTGTATAGTTCAATTATTTGTCGTTAGATGACATTAGAGTTATTATGTGATTAACCAAAATCAACGGTGCACCGAACATAAGCAATGTCACATATCGACTTGTGCAAGGCATTTTGTCCATCTAAGAAGTGTACAAAGCGTCGTTTGTCGAGTTAAGACAGTATATTTATGTCAAAACTTTATTCAAAACAATCTGTGTAGGTATGTGTTCAAGAAAAGTGACACATTTATCACTTTTTTTTTTCCTTATTGGCTTTGGATTGCTCACTCATTTATCTTTCTTTTTGTAATATTTTTTGTTTAATGGTGTTACTTGTTTTTAAAATTACATCATTAAGAAGTATAAACCTGTTAACCAGATAATAATGTTGTTCTGAAGCTATTTTCTTGTGGCATTTTTACAATTTTAATTATTTAGAATGGGAAATAAGCCACAATATTATTAAAAAATGATTTTTATTAACGTTTCGACGCCCAAATCGGGTGCCGTTGTCAAATTTAATTTGACTCATTTATATCGGCAATTCAGATACATATGATACATTTTAAAGTAGAAGACTTTAAAATGATATTGCCAATATTTATGAGTTGCGTTCCTGGGACGACTTTATTTACAACTATCTTTCAGTAAAGTCGTCCCAGGAACGCAACTCATAAATATTGGCAATATCATTTTAAAGTCTTCTACTTTAAAATGTATCATATGTATCTGAATTGCCGATATAAATGAGTCAAATTAAATAAATTATTAGAAGAATTTTTTCACTAAGCAACAACATTTTTGTTTATATTAATAGTATTTTGTATTTTGACAACGGCACCCGATTTGGGCGTCGAAACGTTAATAAAAATCATTTTTTAATAATATTGTGGCTTATTTCCCATTCTAAATAGTTAAAACCAGATAATAATAATGATATTATATTCTCTACTGCAAGAGCCACTTTTGATAAATAATATTTCGTAAATTGTTCGTTATTTTATCTGTATAGGTACTGTCACAATTCAAAAAAAATGTTTTTAAATGTTTTTAGCAAAATTAATACACTATTTTGTAGAGCTTCAAAAACATTTGAAGTTGACTGACCAAATAAGTTATATTCTACCTACTAATTTTAAGAGTTTTTGAATTAAACCCAAAAAAGTTCTAGCACAAATTTTAAACGTCGTTTTCTCGACACTTTGCTTTTTTGACTTACGACACTGTTTAA
Source organism: Diabrotica virgifera virgifera (assembly GCF_917563875.1). Lineage (NCBI taxonomy): Eukaryota > Metazoa > Arthropoda > Insecta > Coleoptera > Chrysomelidae > Diabrotica > Diabrotica virgifera. The sequence goes on along the minus strand of NC_065447.1, from coordinate 111,945,936 downwards.
GCGGACGTGCGATATGTACGTTCGCTAACGGTAAAATATTGCAAAACCTCTAAATTTTGAAACACCGCTTGGATTGACTTAGTCCATTAAAATGTTACATTTAGTTTGCATTTCTTAGAGGAGTCAATTTTATTTTTTTAATGTGTAGGGGGGTTCAGTAGAAGTTCAAGTTTTTGGGGTCGCCACCCTTGTGCCCCCGGCCGCCATATTGGAAAAAGGGGTGCAAAGGGCTTTCGCGCTTTATCTTCTAAACTAGCAATCCTACAGAAAATTTATTTACACATAAAATGTAGCAAATTAAATTTTCTACAATTTTATATCAATTACTTTTTATCGTCAAGTGACCAACAAAAAAGTTATAAATAAAAATATGAGAAAATTTTGTAACAAGTTTCCTTTTGGAGGTTATAACTTTTTTTCGTTCATTTCACAATAAAATAACTCATAGCGATTTTGTAGAGGATTTTTCAATGAACAATTTTCGCTATAAAGTTGTATAATTTTATTTATTATCTAGGTTTTACAACGCTCCAATCTTGACCAGATTCTCGAATTCTCATAGGAATACAATAAAAAAAAATAATTTTCTATCTATACAGGGTGTTTCATTAATAATTGTCCATATAGTAACTGGAGAAACCTTAGCACAAAATACGAAGATTTAACCTAAAACGCTTAAATAAAATATGGTTCCTTAGTTCCTTACTGAGTTAGAGGGTGTTTTGTCTAAAAATTTAAAAACTACTTTTGCTCAGCATTTTAAAATTATTCGACGTATCCTTTTCATACTTGGCAGAAAGTGCGACTACTGTACACCCTACTAAATTATGATAAACAAACGTTTATAGCTACTACTAGAGGCGTACGACAGGGGATAGTGAATAGTTGACCCTTCCCAAATTCTACTCCACTGGAGGAATTACTACTTTAGTGGCATTTTTAGATTCTCCAATACTGTCTACGTACATAATACACTCTTCATTGGTAACGATAAAGTCATTCGTTTTCGAGATATTTGAAGTTAAATATGAAACGGCACAGTTATTTTGATTAATTTGCGATATGATTCATATGATTAAAATTTAAAAATATTTGTACCCAGTACTTTAAGCGTACTTTAAGCGACACAGTACATTAATCAAAATAACCGTGTCGTTTAATTTTTAACTTCAAATATCTCGAAAATTAATGACTTTATCGTTACGAATGAAAGGTATATTATTTTTATAGAAAGTATTGGAGAATCCAAAAATTGAACTAAAATAGTAATTCCGCCAGTGGCGTAGAATTTGGAAAGGGTCAACCATTCACTTTCCCCCGTCGTACGCCTCTGGTAATAGTCAGAAACGTGTGTTTAACATAATTTAGTAGTTTTTACAGTGCCTATGCTTTCTGCCAAGTATGAAAAGGATACGTCGAATAGTTTTAAAATTCTGAGCAAAAATAGTTTTTAAATTATTAGATAAAACACCCTGTAACTCAGTAAGGAACCACGTTTTATTTAAGTGCTTTAGGTTAAATCTTCATATTTTGTGCTAAGGTTTCTCCAGTTACTATATGGACAATTATTAATGAAAAGTATATTAGTCGAGCGGCAGCAATCGTTATGCCGAACACGAAAGTCAAATTTAAGGTGAATGACCAATTTTGGTCTATTTTTATGTTTTCGAGGTCGTTGAATCCGAATATGAAGTTTATTTTTATCTATATTTGGTGGAACATGTTCAAAAATCAAATTTTATACAAAAATGCCGAAAATCAATTTTGATGATTTTTCAAATTTACCTCGCTGTATCTTTGGTCGCTGTAAATATTTCCTTTTGAAAATTTTACTGTGTAATCTTTGAAGCATGTAGATAACAATGGAATTTATCCTAAATATTTAAACACGTTAAAAAAGGAGTTGTTAGTTTTTAAACATTTTGTCATCATATTTCGTTAGTTTCATTGTTACTTAAAAACCTTGAGTGACAAACTTTTTAGTTTATAATTTTAACGAACACAACAATAAAATAAAATTCATGAAGTTTTTTGGAAAATTTTAAGTCAAAATAAACAATAGGAAAAAAGTTATGTTACTTCATAAACAAGCGGCACACCCCAAAAAACGCTTATATCACCACATCCTGACCACGGTGTGGTGAATGGCTAATTTTAATCATACTTTATGATTTTGATATCAAAAATTCGTTTTTTGCTCTTCTTAAGAATTTTGCAATATGCGGTTGCGTCATTCTTCTTCTGAACCGGCGAATTTGTCGTCAAACAACTTCTTGGGCCGTTTCTACATATGCTTAGGGTTATAAGTTTTATAGTGGGGAGAAAGGTCAAAAACAGATTAATAATAGCATAGGAATGTTAAAATCATAATAAATTGTGTGAATAAAAAATATATATAGATAGAAAAGTAAGCCTAACTTTTGTTTTTATTATATCCCTATGAGCATTCGAGAATCTTGTCAAGTTTGGAGCGCTGTAAAACCTATATAAATAAATATAATTAAACAAATTTATAGTGGAAATTGTTCGCTGAAAAACCCTCTACAAAATTGCTATAATGTAATTTTACTCTGAAATGAACTGAAAAAAGTTATAACCTTCAAAAGGAAACTTGTTACAAAATTTTTACATATTTTTGTTTATATCTTTTTTGTTGATCACTTGACGATAAAAAGTAATAGAAATAAAATTGTAGAAAATTTAATTTGCTACATTTTATGTTTAACTATATTTTCCGTAGGGTTGGTAGTTTACGAGATATAGCGCGAAACCCCTTTGCACACCATTTCCAAGATGGCGGCCGGGGGACAACGGTGGCGACCCCAAAAACGTGAACTTAAGCTTCTACTGATCCCCCCTACATATTAAAGAAATAAAATTGACTCCTCTAACAAATGCAAGGTACGGCTTAAAAAATGTAACATTTTAATGGAGTAACTTGAAATTTGGCAAACGCATATAGCTAACATGTCAAAGAAAAAAGTGATAAAGTGCCGATGTGTGCTTTTGCCCTGAGGGTGAGTTTCACCCCTTCTCGTTGGTGAAAAAATATAAGTCCAAAATAAGTCCGGAAATAGATAAACTGACTAATTTTAAACAACTTTTGTTCTACACAGCTTTTCACCAAGTCGATACTTTTCGAGTTAATTGTGAGTTTAATTTTTAGACAAAATAACCACGTTTTTTGACAGTTTTTCGCAAATAACTCAAAAAGTAAGTAGGTACCTATTTTATTAAAAAAGATATTCTTACCGTAAATATAGCCTGTAAAAAAGTGAACAAAATGGTGTATGTGTTAGATCTCTATATCTAGTATAATCAGAGTTCTAGCTAATGAAAACTAGGTTCATATTCGTCAAAATTCAAATCAAATATTTTAACCTGAAATAACCAAAAATAAAGCACTTTTTGGGAAAAACTCGATACAACTTTCTTAAAGTGTTTAAAAAAGCTTTATTTTTGTTTTATAAAAAGAAATTCTAGCATCAAAAGAAAACAAATACGCTCAAGATAAAGTTGGTCCCTTTTTTTTGGAAAAAAATCGGCAAAATCACCCCCTAATTAGCATCTCAAATAAACTGAATCGTTACCACTTCACAAGTTGCTTTACTCCTGTTTGTATTGTTTATATCGATTCAAAGTCATTATTTTTGAAAGGGCTCTAGTTGAAAGGGCTTGAACGAGTCATTAATTACGAGTGTATGAAAATTTAGAAACACCAAATCTTAACTAATTTTTGTCTTACAGAAAAACAAAAAAATACAAAATATTCAGAAAAGCAAAGCCAACTTTTTTACTGTTTGAGATTTTTGGTATCTCTAATAATTTTTAAGTCCTTTATAACTTAACTTAGATAACTAATTAGATAACTTAGATAAGATATATTATGTTTATGTATATACTACTTACTTTGTTTCTGGCCGCATGATCTAATCCTAAAGTCAATAAAAAAGTCATTTTGAAAAAAAGCATTTTTTTCAAAAACAAAAATTTTAAAAATTTTATTTTAAAACCAACATAACCAACATTTTAAACACAACATAAGTAGAGCAACTTATTTGTTGAGTTCTATAAATTAACATTTTCACTCGTAAATAACTCAAAAAGTATTGACTTTTTGAGCGAAAAAACTCTTACAACAAAAGTTGCTTAGAATTTTTCAGTTTATTCATTTCCGAAATTATTTTGAACGTATGTTTTTTCACCCTCGAAAATGGGAGGCTTTCACTCACCAAATAAAAGCAACCCTGGAATCAAGTCTAAAAATGAAGTGGGAGGGTAAGAGGAACCTAAATCCCAATTTTTAAGTAAATCCGTCGCCGTCGTGACAAGGAAAATAACACTGCAAAACGGTTATTTATGCCTGGTTCCACCAACAAATCTTAAGCTTAAGATGTGCATTAAGCTCCGCTTACGAAACATACGTGTTGGACTATTGAGTCTTAGATCAAGTTTTAGCTTTCTACAATGGATTGCCACTTGGAGTGCTTAGATAAGAATCGAAAATGTTGGAGCAGCGTAAGTGAGACTTAAAGCGACCCTATCTATAAGCTGAGCTGGTCTAAGCTGGAGCTTGAGATTTGTTAAGATTTGTTGGTTTAACCAGGCATATACTGGCCTAATATGTACTTCTAATCATGCATCATTGATGTTGTTGAAGGATTTATTTTGAAATATCTATCTTGTGTTAATATGATTATTTTACAGTTTACTAGTTATCATTCAGCAGGAGGCCCATACGTAACCGGAGTTCCTATTCAACGAGTTTTAAATCCAAAGAATAACATCATGCTATGTTGGGAAATGAACGGCCAAGAGCTGACACCAGATCATGGGTATCCGTTAAGAGTTATAGTTCCTGGAGTTATTGGCGCAAGATGGGTGAAACAAATAGGTAATAACCATAAATGAATACAATACTATCAAAATAAGAAAATCTACGGTTTCGTTTTGATTAAAATTCATTTCACAATACTATCAGATTAACGTTTTAAGTGCAACATACATAAGCGCATATCAAACGTCAAATATAGATGTTAAGTAAAAGTCTTCTAGTTTGATTTAAGTGGATGGTAGTAAGGAGTACTTGGCTCATTAAACTAATAAACCTGTGTTCTTCACATTTCCTAGCATTGGCCATTAGCTTTGTTGGGATGAATATTGATACTAACCAGTCTTTTGGCACTTGGCCAGTCCCATATGTTGTTGAATAGCTTAGTAAGAGATGTGATTTTGTGTACGTCTAATAGCTGTAAAATTTCACCAGGCACTTTATCGGATCCTGGTAATTTCCCATCTTGAAACCGCGTAATGGCCATTTTAATATATTCGTATGCTATTTCTGGACTACAGAGAGGGTCTTTTCAGTCGGGTTTCTTGCTGTATCTTCGAATATTTCTTCGTTTATGATTTCCTTTCTTCTTATTTTCTGGGGTTCTATACATTTTTAATTTTTTGTGTGTATTGAAGTCGTCCTGTTTGCGTTGTAGTGTTTACGTACATATCTTCGTCAGCCATGATTTGTTTGTTGTTTTTATTACCTGTAGTATTCCCAACTTATTTTATTCGTTGACATTCCTATCTTTCCACTTAACTCCTCTACTGCCATCCACTCTTCTTCTTTTCTTTTTTTGATTTAAAATTTTCATGCGAAAATATGGTAATAAATGTCTTCATTTCGTTCCACTGTTCTTCTATGTCGTTAGTGGGAAATTTTCGCAACATTCTTATTAAGCTCTCTTCTTAGTTTTTCCGGGATATTATTTTCTTTCAGTAATTTTATATCTATTTTGGGTCTTAATATATACAGGGTGTTTGGTAAAGAATAGGCCATAGCTTAACCTTAGATTCCTGAGGTTAAAATAGGTCGATTTAAGCTAACTTACCTTAGTACAAAAGTTGATAATAACCGAAATACAGGGTGTCAAAGTTAAACTTTTATTTTATTAATTTTCAATATTTCCTGACAGGCATGAGACAACAAGACGAAATTTGGTAAGTGGTGCTGGTACTGTACAGTCTACTAAATTATGTTAAACAAACGTTTCTGGCTACTACCAGAGGCGTCCGACGGGGTAACGTGAATGGTTGACCCTTCCCAAATTCTACGCCACTAGCGGAATTGCTATTTTAGTGCAATTTTTTGATTATTCAATACTTTCTATGTAAAAAATATACTCTTTTTTCGTAACGATAAAGCCATTAGTTTTCGAGATATTTGAAGCCAAAAACGAAGGAGCATAATACATTAATCAAAATAAGTGTGCATTTTCATTTTTACCTTTAAATATCTCTAAAACTAATGACTTTATCGTTACGAATGAAGAGTATATTATTTGCATATAAAGTATTGCAGAATCTAAAAATTATGCTAAAATAGCAGTTTCATCAGTGGCGTAGAATTTGGGAAGGGTCAACCATTCACTTTCCCCTGCCGTACGCCTCTGGTACTAGCCAGAAACGATTATTTAAGATAATTTAGGAGCATATACAGTGCATACACCTTCTACCAAGTATCACACGGATATGTCAAATTATTTTAAAGTATTCTTTTTTTTTAATAATTTATTCTTTATTTAAAACTTTAAGAACTATGTGTGCCCGGTACTATAAAACTATTTGACATATCCTTATGTTACTTGGAAGAAACTGTAGGTACTGTACACCCTAATAAATTATATTAAAATCGTTTCTGGTTAATACCAGAGACGTACGACTGGGAAATGTGAATGGTTGACCCTTCCCAAATTCTACGCCACTGGCGGAATTGCTAATTTAGTGCAATTTTTAGATTTTCCAATACTTTCTATGTAAAAAGCATACTCCTCATTCTTAACGATACAGCCATTAGTTTTCAAGATATTTGAAGCTAATTACGAAGGAGCATAATACATTAATCAAAATAAGTGTGCCTTTTCATTTTTAACTTCAAATATCTCGAAAACTAATGGCTTTATCGTTACGAATGAAGAGTATATTATTTACATAGAAAGTATTGCAGAATCAAAAAATTGCACTAAGATAGAAATTCCGCCAGTGGCGTAGAATTTGGGAAGGTCAACCATTCACGTTCCCCCGTCGTACGCCTCTGGTAGTAGCCAGAAACGTTTGTTTAACATAGTTTAGTAGATTTTACAGTACCAGCACCACTTACCAAATTTCGTGTTGTTGTCCCATGCCTGTCAGGAAATATTCAAAAATAAATAAAATACTTAAAAGTTTAACTTTGACACCCTGTATTTCGGTTATTATCAACTTTTGTACTACGGTAAGTTAGCTTAAATCGACCTATTTTAACCTCAGGAATCTACGGTTAAGCTATGACCCATTCTTCACCAAACACCCTGTATAAAGAAGCCATGTTCCAAGAAACTATATTTGATAGCGAACAGAGTTCATACAGCAAAAGCAAAAATAAAATCCTAAGCAGCAAAAACATCGACAGTCGCGACATTAATATTATATCCAGGTTGTATTGGGGACAAACAGCAAAAATCAAGGTTGATAATGAATTAACCGAAGAAATTGAGATTCGTCGAGGTGTGCGTCAGGGTTGTGTGCTTTCTTCACTACTATTCAATATATACAGCGAAACAATATGTGAGGAAGGAATCCTAGAGCAAAATATTGGTATGAACATTAACGGAGAGTTAATTAACAATATACGATACGCTGATGACACGCTAATAGTAACAGATAACCTAGCAAATTTACAGTATTTGATGGAAAACATAAACACTCATACCAATAAATATGGTCTAAAACTGAACATCAAAAAGACTAAATTCATGATTGTAACGAAGAAACTATACATCAATGTGAATTTAACAATAAATAATCAGCCAGTTGAAAGAGTTAAGTCCTACAAATATTTAGGGGTTTGCTTCACTGATACTAATGACCAGACAAGAGAAATCAAGAGGCGAAGAGAGATAGCGAGACAATCGTTTGTCAAAATGAAAAAGTTCCTATGCAGCCGGGACATAAATATAAACTTAAGAACAAGAATGTTGAGGTGCTATGTTTTCTCCGTTCTGCTGTACGGCATGGAAGCTTGGACGCTGAAAAAGATAAACATCAAAAACATTGAGGCATTCGAGATGTGGTGTTACAAGAGAATGTGGAAAATACCATGGACAGAAAGAGTAACAAATCAAGATGTTCTGCTGAAGATGGGGAAGGAATGCGAAGTCATAAAAACCATACAAACGAAAAAACTGGAATATCTAGGCCACATAATGAGAGGAGAAAAGTACTCTCTGCTAAGACTCATCATCCAAGGAAAAATATCGGGAAAGAGAAATGTGGGACGTAGGAGGATTTCCTGGTTGCGAAATTTAAGAGATTGGTATGGGTGCAGTTCAATACAGTTGTTCAGAGCTGCAGCCAACAAAGTTAAGATTGCTGTGATGGTAGCCAACCTCCGATAGGAGACGGTACTGCAAGAAGAAGAAGAGTTCATACAAGTACAAGTATTAGAAACCACGTAGAAGTGTTTATTTCTCCGGAAATAAAACTTCGAATGGTTGGTTTTACTAAATTATGTTTAGGCAGCGTAATATGCAGTGCATGTGGCCATCTGCTAAAGCCAACACGACTCTTGCGGCAAAAACAGAATTTATATTCAGTGTAAAGCCAACTGGAAATATCCATGTTGGGAATCAAACTGCAAGACAGAAAATCAAACAAGTGGATAAGAGAGAAAACAAACGTAAAACATGTAACTGAGCATATAACAGGGTTAAAGTGGATATTTACAGGCCACAATGCGAGACAGGAAGATAAAAGATGGAATGCTGAAATACAAAACTGGAGACCGTGGAGAGGAAGAAGAGGAAGAGAAAGACCTCAGATGCGATGGAAGGACGATATTGTGAAAGCTTCAGGAACTCATAATATCGTCCGCACAATATTGGCGCGGCCAAGGACAGACAGATATGGAACGATTTGGGGAGGACCTATGTCCAAAGTTGGATACAAACGGGCTAAAGAAGTAAAGCCGGCCTCTCACGGTACTGCGGTGTCGTTCTAGAAAATTGTCGACGATATCAACTCTGCGGTACTGCAGTAGACAGGCCAGTCTCTCTGTGTTCAAATTGTATGATTTTGTTGGATGCACGGTCACACACACGATCAAAATTTTTGCCAATTGATCGAATTCGACAAAATTGAACGACGCCGCAGTACCGTGAGTGGTCAGCTTAATACACTGATAAAACCACAAAACGAAAGCTCTGTTGATAATAATAAATAATCATTTCGTTGTGAACCAAAACAAGAGCCGTTTTATTTTAGTTAGCTCAGAGAGCGCTAAAAGTACTGTAACTAGTTTCAACTCTTGTTAGAGTTTTTCCAGAGACCGCCTATTTGATTCTCTCTGATCCACGAAAACTCTGGCCGCCAGCCTCGATCCACAAACGAAAGAGCATGATGACGTGGATGCCGTAACAGTATTTATTATTTTTATTATTTCTACTTTTATTCTGAGTATTGGGAACTATACCTATGCCTTTTAAAGCTCTGGACAGATTAGGAAATGCCGAAAGGTCTTAATCTCGATGAAGGAAAAATCCGAATCTGCACCTCCACGTGGTACAAGGTGGGCAACATCAATGTTGATGGCATGATGTATTATGCTGGGAACAACGATCCGGCCCATCGCTATGGAGTCGCAATCTTGTTAGACAGAGAAACTAATAAATCAGTGATCAGCTTCACTCCTTATTCAGAGAGAATGATAATGGTTCAGTTGAAGACGATCATACAACAAATTAACTTAATTCATGTATACGCACCAACAGCTGATAAGGATGAAGAGGAGATAGAACATTTTACATGGAGTTATACACAATTTTAAGATCTATTAGAAAAGACGACATTACGATAGTAATGGGGGACTTTAATGCTAAAATCGGAAAAGGGAAAGTTGACGAATATGTTGGGGAATTTGGACTAGGTGTCAGAAACGAAAGAGGGGATAGACTCGTGGATTTTTGTCAAAATGAACATTTTGCAGTAATGAACACAATGTTCCAACTACCCGACAGAAGATTGTACACTTGGAGATCTCCTACAGACAACAAAGACCGCATCGTCAGAAACCAAATAGACTATATACTGGTCAAAAATAGATACAAAAATTCAATTAAAGAAGTAAAGGCGTAACCCGGAGCAGATGTCAACTCAGATCACAACCGGCTGATAGCAGTAATGTACTTGAAACTCAAAAAGATAGTAAGACGTAAAAATATACCATCACTTGATTATACGAAATTAAGAAAAACAGAAATACATCAAAAAATTATCCAACAAGTCAACTCAAATCTAACACAAGTAGAAGAAGAAATTTTAACATCAGAAGATGTCGATGAAAAATGGAATAAAATACAGAAGGCACTGCTAAAGGCTGGGGAAGAAAATTTAAAGCCTGCAACGACAAATAAAAAGCAGAAGTGGATGACTTCGGAAATTCTAGCATGAATGGAAGAGAGGAGAAAAGCCAAAGGGAGAAATGAGCCAAAATACAAAGAACTACAAAATAAAATTAGTAGAGATAAAAAAGGCCAAGGAAAAGTGGTTAACAGAACAATGCAAAGAAATAGAAGAGTATGACAGAAAATACGACAGCTTTAATATGCATAAAAAATAAAAGAACTAACAAGTACCAAAAAGCGAGCACACTATGGGATACTTAAAGATGATAACGGTAAACTCATCGCAGACATCAAAGATAAATTAAGGTTTTGGCAGGAATACATAATGAAACTATTCGACGATGATAGAATGATACAAGAAGAACCACAGGAACAAACAGGACCGAAAATAATAATGTGCGAATTAGAACAGGCAATTAGAAATGCAAAGACCGCAAAAGCAGTAGACCCAGATCAGATACCCACTGAGCTAATTAAATGCATTGACGAAGAAACACTGCATATACTTTTAGATCTGTTCAACAAGGTATATACAACAGGAGTAATACCCCAGGATTGGTTGCTGTCGACATTTGTAACACTACCAAAGTCAATACATGCGACATAATGCTCCCAGTACAGAACAATTTCTTTAATAAACCACGCACTTAAGATATTCCTCAAAATAATACATGGAAGACTATACAAAAAAAAATAGAGGAAGATATAGATGACACCCAGTTTGGTTTCAGAGGAGGACTAGGAACGAGAGAGGCTCTGTTCGCTTTTAACGTTCTCGAGAAAAGACGACTAGATATGAACCAAGATCTCTATGTCTGCTTTATAGATTATCAAAAGGGTTTTGATAGAGTACGACATCAGAAACTCATAAAACTTTTAAAAGAGAAGAATGTGGACAGTCGGGATATACGGGTTATTGTCAATGTGTACTGGAATCAAAAAGCAACGGTTAAAATCGAAAATGTCGAGACAGAGGCCATAGAGATCAAGAGAGGTGTTAGACAGGGTTGCGTGTTGTCTCCAACGTTATTCAATCTGTACAGCGAAGCTATTTTTAAGGAAGCAATATCAGAGGAAGAACAGGGTATATCAATAAAAGGAAAAATCTTGAACAACATAAGATTCGCAGACGACACCGCTTCAAAGTGAAAATTTTATGTTAAGATTGGTATTTCGAAAGGTATTTGCAAGAAATATCTAATAATAAAACAATAATAAATAATCATTTTTTGTTGTGAAGCGAAACAAATTTCGATTTTCGCATAATTTTGGTTTTTAATGGACTTTTTCTTGGAAGGTTTCACTGTATTTTTCGTTTGATTTACTTTTTCCATTTTGTTAAACTATTGATAATATTTTTAGAATAAAATATCCTCCTAAAACTTTATATACTCGCATTAGAATTCGAAATATTTTTATGTAAAATATACTTACCTACGTACATATAACTAAAACTCACAATTAACAACAATCTATTATTTCAAAGATGCCAACAACTTATACAACAACAAATATATAATAAATTAACTATCAATAAACACTACTTTCCTATGAAACAACAATAACGAATTCTTAAATTAACACACTACTGCACTGAACAGATATCGATAAGGATGACAGAACAAATTAGAGAAAATCTGACGCAGGTTTGTCAAAATGACAGTGATAATTTCTCTATGTTGCCTAATTAGTTATAATATGTTCAATTTCTTGTTAGAAGTAAAAAATTTTGGTATACCCTATTCCACGAACATACGCCTGTTTTGGATTACTTCGACAACGAATATTTTACTGTGCAAAATAAGAAGAACGAAAGTAAATTACAAATTACATTGTTGTTTATTGGAATAATTATTAGCGCCCTTTACTTTCTTACTTCTTATGTTGCACAGTAAAATATTCGTTGTCGAAGTAATCCAAAACAAGCGTATGTTCGTGGAATATCCCATAGTTCCAAGATTACACAAAATCTAGGCATGGGATAAAAAAGTTTATTTAAAGAAAGTTTTTTTTTCTTCTTAATGGCGGTACAGGCTTCTTTTTTCAATATTTTATTTAGTTATAGAGTAATTTCCACGTACTAACATATTTCTGAAATTGGGCTCTGTACCGCCATTCTTTATTATATAACGAATATGTGTGCCAAATATCTCGACAAAATATTCAAAATTAGAGCCGCAATCTTGGAACTCGTTTGTTGCTGCCTCTTAATCTTTTGCTAGCAGTTGCCGCTAGGGCATCTATGCCATTTCGTTCGTTGCAATCCGTGACTGCACGCCGAGGTTTGTTTTGGTTGGATCATAGAGAGCAGCATATGTGCCTCCTGATGAGAGACTAATAAGTTTCGAAACCGGTAAAGGTGCTTGCTGCACTCTCTGATTGGACTAGAATATGATGCGGCTCTATTTTCGTTTTGCAACGAAATTGAAAATGGTTATTCATTTTTGGTTAAAAAATCAATTGGAAGTTCTGTCCGACAAAATTAATAGGAAGTTTTCGTAGTCCGACATTCTAAACGTGTAAGATATAGACAAAAATGCTGGTGATAAATAGCTTTCCGACAAAAATGAAATTTAATTAAGTAAATTATTCCTTACAAAGAATGACTGTTGTCGGAAAAAAATAAGGGGTAGATTTCGTAGTCGGACAATTTAAAAAAATAATTTTTGAAATTTCAATAACGGGTAATTATTCTATGTCAAAAGTACCTACAATCAATTACAATCTATATCTTTCGATTTATTTCAACATCATTTAGGTATCTCACTGTAATAGGGCTTTTCATCGATTGTCATTTGTTTCGAGCTTCTGTCATGTGTCACATAATATTAATATATCTACGTCATACGTCTTTGGTTTGTATCATTGATATATACCAATTAGGCAATCCAAACCACGTGATTTTTAATGACAGGACGTATGGCAGGCAATTCAGCGTTGCCAGAGTTGTTAAAATTGTACCAATTTGATACAATTAACAACCAAACTTTTGATACTAAAGTCTCCTAAAGTAAAAAACCTAAAATTTTGTGACATAAGAAATTTGCTTCAAATAATATTAAACGACGTTTTTTTAAGTTTTTGTACAAAATGTGTTGGTTTAGTACTTTGTGTCACTATTCCAGTCATTCCGGTGCATTTACAAAAATTTCTCTGGCAACACTGCACACAAGCGATTTTATTGGATACTTTATTTAAATTAAAATTTCAAATTTAAGATACAATGTGGTATTACTAAGTACCTAAAATAATAAAATATATATTACCCCGATGATTTTACCTAAAATCTATTTTAGGGATGCTCAATATTATTTTTTATTAAACTTATAAAACATAAAATTTGTTAACCTAGCTTTCTTCAATCTTCCAAATTACTTAGTTAAAACTTTTTAACTACTTATTAAAGTTTATTGATGTAACCAATATTTGTTACTATATCACAGAAGTATTTAGCAATACTTACATGGACATAAAATACGAAAATTACTTTAAAATACTAAAATAACACTATACTATCATATGCCTTCAATGCATTGCATGCCAATCGCCAGACATATTGGAATAGTTTGACAGATCGTTGGATTCCCTAATAACGTATGACGTAGATATATTAATATTATGTGACACATGACAGAAGCTCGAAACAAATGACTGTGAATGAGAAGCCCTATACATTCTAACTAGTAGATTATGCAAAGTATGGGCCACTCTGTGCATCGAGGTGTAACGCCAATATTATGGATTGAGTAGTCTAGCCATCTTTGTCTGTCACGTGCGCTGGATCGCTGGGTTAAAAGAGATAGATAGACCACCGATCGACTTTTTGCTCTGTATTCTCTGTCTACCCTTAATAATATGTCTATGAATACATTGGCATTTAAGATTATTATAGTCCAAGCTATAGAGACTAAAAACTGTCACTTTTGACAATAATTCATAATAAATTGCAATCGTAACTTCAAATTTAAACTAATCGATTTATTTTGGCAGCAAATTATTTATTTATTTCTAGAAATTTGAGAAAAATTACGATATACAATTTTAATAAATAATTTATTTAGGTACCCTTCTTCAATCAAGCCCTTTTTAATTCAAAAAGCATTATAGCACGGATAATGATATCCAATAGAATCTTCACAATTATCTGGCAAATGAATTTCATTGAATTGACGACCAAGTATTTTACGAACTTTGTAAAATGTTCGACAATTACTCAAAAATGTTCCGTTGAATTGTTTCACTTTTTCATTTGGTGGCTTAAAATTTAAACTGTTCACACTCAAAAACGGACACAAAAACACTTCATAGTTAATATAAATTTTAATTTCCAACACACGAGGCAAACAGAAAGTCAGAGACCATGTACTTTCAAAAAATACTACTTCATATAGTGTAGTATATTATAGTATAGTATAGAGTGCAAAGTGTCACACAGAGAAAAAATGCAGCCTTCTACATATAGGGTGTCCCAAAAGTAGCGGAACGATCGAATATTTCGGGAACTAAACATCGGATCGAGAAACTGAAAAATATATGTTCAATCATTTTCAAACATCTATCCAATGACATCAAACACTAATCCCCACCACACCCCCTGGAGGTGGGGTGGGGGGTAACTTTAAAATCTCAAATAGAAACCCCCAGTTTTTCTTGCAAATTTGAATTCGTTACGTAAAAGTAGGCAACTTTTATTCAAAACATTTTTTCGAACTGTGGATAGATGGCGCTGTAATTGGGAAAAACGATTTATCCTGATACCATAGGTAAATTATAGAAACGGTCTAATATCTCACGAAATACACTTCCAAATGAGAAACCAAAAAACAGATTTTTAATCTTTTTCCAAAACCTATGGAATAACATCAAACATGACCCTCTAACCCAGCCCTTGGAGGTGAGGTGGGGGGTAACTTTAAAATCTTAAATATCAACCCCCACTTTTTATTACAGATTTGGATCCGTAATAAAAAATTAAGCAACATTTATTCGAAACATTTTTTAAAATTCCTGATAGATGGCGCTAATAAATCGTAAGTTTTCAATTAAAGCGCCATCTATTTACAATTCTAAAAAATGTTTCGAATAAATGTTACTTAATTTTTCATGACGGATCCGAATCTGTAATAAAAAGTGGGGGTTGCTATTAAATATTTTAAGGTTACCCCCCACCCCATCTCCAGGGGGTGGGTTGGAGGATCATGTTTGGTGTTATTCGATAGCTTTTCGAAAAAGATTAAAAATCTGTTTTTTGGTTTCTCATTTGGAAGTGTATTTCGTGAGATATTAGACCGTTTCTAAAATTTACCTATGGTATCAGGACAAATCGTTTTTCCCAATTCTAGCGCCATCTATCCACAGTTCGAAAAAATGTCTTGAATAAAAGTTGCTTATTTTTACGTAACAAATTAAAATCTGCAAGAAAAACTGGGGTTTTCATTTGAGATTTCCACCCCACCACCCCACCTCCAGGGGGTGTAGTGGGGGTTGGTGTTTGGTATCATTGGATAGATTTTTGAAAATTATTGAGCACGTATTTTTCAGTTTTTCGATCCGATGTTTAGTTCGCGAAATATTCGACCGTTCCACTACTTTTGGGACACCTTGTATATACATACTTCTAAACATGTGTCATATTTCTCAACGTCGTCGGTTACACTGTTAAGATTTGATTATGGAAAAAACATATACAACGTTTTTTGTAGGAAATTTTACATACTTTCTGATGCGCCTAATTAGAAAACCCTAAGATATTGCTTTCACTAGTGTTGCCCAAAATCGGTCTTGGTCTTGCAGTCTTGGTCTTGTCCTTGCGTTTTCGAAAGACCAAGACCAAGACCAAGACCGCCTAATTTTAGCAAGACTTAAGCAAGAACAAGACTAAGCCTGCAAGACTCTTGCGTCTTGCAGTTAGAACTGAGGGTCGTTTTAGGGAGTGTATAAGTTTGGCTATATTCTATATGAGAGACAAAAATTATACTCTATGAGAGACAAAAAAAATTGTAACAAAAATTTTGAAAATTGGACTTATACGCATTACGAACAATGCCATAAACATACATAGCGAATCAAAATATCCATTAAAAGAACACATTTGACATGTACTCAGATATCATTATTATAATGTAAAAATAAAAATTTTTAGTTCATGCTTTCTCAGTAGCCGACTTCTTTGCTCTGAAATTAATTGTTCTGGTTTTGAGAATAGTCGTCTTCTAATCATATTCATATAACACAACATTCCTGCGTTGCGACGCCTACAGTAATATCGAATATCGTAACCAAACTTTTTAAAAATATGTCACCTTAGCAGTTTATAAAGTTACATAAATAATTTTTTTCATTATTAGTTTTCTAGGAATCTGAACACCAGATATCTTATTAGTATACATTATTATAGTAAGACTATTATGTATTGTTTTTGCTGACTGTGTTCTGTGTTATGTTATGAGGTCACTCGGCTAAACAAAATTTGCGGAAACAGCGCGGCTATTATTTATAAGTATCATAACCAGACAAAAGTATGGAGATAATGCCGGATATCGTGTAAACATAATACCGAAATATTATTTTAACGATATACACTTCTCAAAGAAATTATCGCACCACCTTAAAAACGGGTCATTTTTAATGTCTCAAATTCCCTAAACCTGTTGTCCAATTTAAGTGATTTTTTTAAATATTTTGTCTTATTCTTTATAAATATCGCAGTAATAATAGATATTGTTGCTAGACAGATCAATTATTGTCAGTGTATAGTGTATACCGGGTGTACCAATCAAACTGTGTTTTTATCACTGTGGAATATTCTAGCATTATGCTAACTTATTATTCTAGCATGCAAGAGCATACTGAAATTAAAGCTCAACTACAGCCTTATATTTTCTTAACATTATGTTTCTTTGTTCATTCACTTATATTGGATAATAAAAAAAGTTAGGTACTTTTTTAACTAGCCATGTTTTTCATCAATACACAATGTTTTTAAATAAGTATGGTAAACTTTAATGGGTAATTCTGTACGAAAAAGTAATGATAGTTTGCTTCATAAACGTTTACTTTATAAATGCTTGTTTACCAAATAGGGGGGGGGGGTTGAAATTTTTCTTACAAACTGACGATTTATTTATTGCTTTAAAACCGGTTGAGATATCCAAATGAAATTTTGTGGGTTTTAAGAGGTAGTTTTGACTTTGGTTAGTTAGAACATAGGTATGGATCACTTAGATCGTGTCAGTTATTTAGATATTTATTAATTTGGCTAGTCTTTACTATGGCTAGGATATTCAAGCTTAAAATGTACCTATCTGTTACGTTGTTCTAAGATATGCAATAGGCTAATGGGCAACTGCGAGACTTGCAAGACTCTTGGTGCAAGACCAAAACCAAGACCAAGACCGGGAGCGCAATATCAAGACCAAGACCATACCAGGTGTAGGTACTAGCGCAAGACCAAGACCAAGACTGTCTAAGTCTCGTCTTGGTCTTGCATTTGGGCAACACTAGCTTTCACATGTTCTATGATATTTTTTATTATCATTTTGAGAATTCTTCTTCTTCTTTTGCACTTTAATTCGTCCAATTTTAAACATAGGCTTCCCCCAGTTTCCTCCATTCGCTTCTGTTTAGTGCTTTCTGTTCCAGTGCGTTCCTCCAATCTTTTTAATGTGGTCTCCCCATCTCATCGGGGTCGTCCTCTTGCTCTCTTTCCTATCCATGGACTCCATTTGAGAATATCTAGAACAAATTCCACCCAAAAATTTTTTTTTGCAATATATACCTTTATATGCATTAATACTTACCTCATTGTTTTTGGAGTGTGCATGTCTGTATGTATATGTATATACAAATGCAAGAAAATAATTTTATTAACGTTTCGACGCCCAAATCGGGTGTCGTTGTCAAAATACAAAATACTACTAAAATAAACAAAAATGTTGTTGCTAAGTAAAATATTCTTCTAATAATTTATTTAATATTACTCATTTATATTGGCAATTCAGACATATATTATGCACTTTAAAGTAGAAGACTTTAAAACCATATAGCCAATATTTATGAGTTGCGTTCCTGGGACGATTTTACTGAAAGATAGTTCATTCGATTACATGAAATTAACCCCAACTCAAGAATATCCGTCACAAAATAATCATAGCATGTGATTTGTCTTTAACAAGACAACCAAATGCAACGAAGACAATAAAATTCTCGCGTTAGAGATTCCATAGTAAATCACGAGGGAAAACTAGGGAAAAACCTCGTGATACTATACCATCATCGTAAGTATGTGGTTTTACATTTAATTTACTCTCAAGAAACTAATACCAAATTCTGACTTTATTATATTTAAATTATAAATAATATTAATAATACATAGATATACAATAAGTAACTACTATATTACTAAACTAAAATATAAAATATGTACTAACTCGATATGCTATTGACTTACTAATCCTGGTATTTTCTTTCTATTGACTTCCTCTTTCAGTATGGGTAACCACATCCTACTGCATTCTACCGAGGAATTTGCGACACAATTGGTTTCATTTAGCAAAATTAGAGCCGCTTCTTTGATTTTTCTCTTTTTACTATTTGATACTTTCAGGACTAAAATACTTGAATCTCTCCACTGAAATTATTAATTTATTATTATTAAAATATATTTCTTAAGTTAGTAGGATAAAATTATTATATTCTATATTAATAGTTATTTATGTACCAAGTCAGTAAAGCGACTATCGAACGAGTCTGATATTACTAGCAGAGGGAGTGAAGCAAGCGAGGCGAGCAACAGACGAGATCATCAGAAGCATATGTCATTTTCAGATTTGGCGTAGATCTACGCTTCTGCTATGTCTTGGTCTCGAATGTTGTTTTTTGAGTGGAATGTGTCTAAGGATATTCAACCTCTCATCCTTACCGATGAGCCCAGAGAGGTTGAAGAGGGCGAAACACATTTCTAAGAACTAGTGTTTGGATTTTTAATTCTATTCAAAAAATTTTCCCAACCCAAAATGGTGGATGTGTGAATTATTCGTAAGGGGATTTCTCCACATTCTCTATTTCATTTGATTGATATCGTACGAGTGGTCGTTAAACCAATAACTTCTCATCTTTTGTTTTAAACATATGTTTTACTTCAAGTAATTAGGGAATTAAAACTTGAGACTGTCATTTTCAGATTTGGCGTAGATCTACGCTTCTGCTATGTCTTGGTCTCGAATGTTGTTTTTTGAGTGGAATGTGTCTAAGGATATTCAACCTCTCATCCTTACCGATGAGCCCAGAGAGGTTGAAGAGGGCGAAACACATTTCTAAGAACTAGTGTTTGGATTTTTAATTCTATTCAAAAAATTTTCCCAACCCAAAATGGTGGATGTGTGAATTATTCGTAAGGGGATTTCTCCACATTCTCTATTTCATTTGATTGATATCGTACGAGTGGTCGTTAAACCAATAACTTCTCATCTTTTGTTTTAAACATATGTTTTACTTCAAGTAATTAGGGAATTAAAACTTGAGACTGTCATTTTCAGATTTGGCGTAGATCTACGCTTCTGCTATGTCTTGGTCTCGAATGTTGTTTTTTGAGTGGAATGTGTCTAAGGATATTCAACCTCTCATCCTTACCGATGAGCCCAGAGAGGTTGAAGAGGGCGAAACACATTTCTAAGAACTAGTGTTTGGATTTTTAATTCTATTCAAAAAATTTTCCCAACCCAAAATGGTGGATGTGTGAATTATTCGTAAGGGGATTTCTCCACATTCTCTATTTCATTTGATTTATATATATATATATATATATATATATATATATATATATATATCTATCTTATCTTTATCTTACCATGTTTAAAACGTCGGATAACGAAAACTTGCCATTAATTTTGTCGGACAGAACTTCCAATTGATTTTTTAACCTTTTTTTAAACTCTCACGCAAAAATTAGACTGCTATTTATCACCAACATAATTCCTGTGATGTGACATGTTCTACGTGTCGTACTAGTTAAAATGCCCAGCATTTTTGTAGGACAAACAATTTTTCATATATTTAACGTTGGCTATTGAATAAACTTAAAAACAACTTGCTATTTTTCACAATCATAAACTTGTCAGGACGACACGTTTATCATGCTCCACAATTAAAACTTCCCCTGTTCCAGTGTTCCCGTGCATCAAGGTTTGTCCGACTAGACACCGTTAAGCTATTAACAAACTTTCAGCTTGCTATTAATCAACTTTTCTTTCTTACACGGGATCCAGGACTATTATTTATCAATAAAGTTTATTTGGTTTTATATTTATTAAAAAATAAATATAATATTTCAGTCAAATAAAGTAGTCGAGGAAATGAAGCATTTTGGCAATTTTTTCGTCCAGCATGGATATTGGATATACTTGAAATTTTCACGGAAGGTAGGAAATAGTCCAAGGATCATTTTATATATCATGCTGCTGTACGCTAAAACCTTGGGGTGGTTGTCACCCCATCTCGGGGGCGGGAATTTTTTATTACATTTTAGCAATGTAAATCGATGTAGAAAGTGATTCTAAGAAAAAAATGTTTTTTACATTTTCTTCGTAAAACTAATATTTTTCGAGTTATTCGCGCTTGAAAGTAACAGTTTTTCGATGAAAAAATCGACTTTTTTGGAGGGTTTTTTGAGAATACCATAAAAAATATGCATTTAATCAAAAAAATTGTACCTTTTAGTAACACAAACCAAATTCTTTTTCTGTAATATCTTTAAGACCAATACAAACCGAGATACGGCATGTTAAAAGTTAGCTTTTTTAGTCAAATGCATAATTTGAAATATTCAAAGTAAAATAACGGAAAAACTTTGCATTTTTCGAGGAAAACTATAAAACTAATCTTTTTTCAAGTATATAATTAGGCCTTTAAAAAAACAATAATGAGAAGTTTCTAGCCTGAAAATTAAGCGACTTATGATAAAAAAAAGGTCGGTACCTGCTTTTCTCTATGAAAAAATCAGTGAAAACAACCCCCTAACTACTCTCCTAATTGTACATTGGTCTTCATCTTTCTGTAATTCTTTTTAAATTTGTATTATCAATACACCAAGGAAGTTTGACGTATTTAAAAGACCAAATTTTAGCAAAATTGGAGTTTAAAGAAAAATAAGTTTTTTGGAATTTCCCATTTTTTACTGGAGATACGAAAAAAATGATAGACTACTAAATTGTAGCTTTTTTAATAACTAAAATTTCCTTGTGCATAGGTTTTCATTACAGTGAACAGTTAGCAAGATATAGCTGTTTAAAACCTCTATTTACGAGCAAACACCCCCTTATTCGAGCCCTTTAAACCCACCCTAATTAAAAATTAAGGGATATTACGGAATTTAGTTTACACAGTCTTATAACTCTTCAAAAATCCTACAGTCATTTTTGAAAAAACTTTTAATCTCCAAAAATGAAGGAGTGTTTATGATTATTTAAAAATTTATGAAACGAATTTTTTTTCGAAAAATTCGGATAGTCCGCTTATGCATAATTTTCAATGTATGTATAATACCACAAAACCGGTTCGTGTACTGGAAGATGACTAAAAAACTATTTGTATTTGTATTTGTACATATTTGTAAATTCGTATTTTTGTGTAAATAAATGTTTTGGTAATTCTTTAATTCTACTTTTTTTCTGTATAGATCTATTAAAATACCTACTTATAAAAACTTTAATGTTACTAAGGGTGATTTTTAAGGGTTGAAATATTATGACATTATATCCTAAAGTATAAAACAATCATTATTTAACCAATCAAAACCAAATTTTACCGATATTAAAGTTTACAATGTTTTTATATAATTTTTGACAATAAGGGGTAGTTTACACCCCTAAAAATAATCATCGCCCTTAAGCATAATATAGAATATGAAATAGAGGGTGAGATAATGCTAATCCCAAATTTTTTGTAAATCGATGCAAG
This sequence comes from Diabrotica virgifera virgifera, assembly GCF_917563875.1. Lineage (NCBI taxonomy): Eukaryota > Metazoa > Arthropoda > Insecta > Coleoptera > Chrysomelidae > Diabrotica > Diabrotica virgifera. The sequence continues at coordinate 111,923,548 of NC_065447.1, read as the reverse complement.
CCGAAATTATTCTTTTAGGATAAGTAAATTTTTTATATATAGCTCCAACAAGGGTGGTTTTAAGGGTTGAAATATTATGATAGTATATCTTAAAGCATTAAACAATCATTATGTAACTAATAAGAACCAAACTTGGACAATATTAAAGTTTTAAATGTTATTTTATAATTTTTTACAATTAGGGGTAGTTTTCACTCTTAAAAAACTAAACGCGTAGAACGGTTCAATATAGATAATGAACTAGAGGGTGTAATGAGCCTAATCCCAAATTTTTGTACAAATCAATGCTGGACGAAAGAATTGCGAGGTTTTGCCATTTTTTCAGCTTCATTTCCTCGACTAAAGGAAGTTGCCATAGGTACTGCATGACTTTTGGGTCCCCAGACAAAGACGAGTATTAGTCCAGGGTAATAAGCTAGAAAAGGACCATGTTCGGGACACTCAAAGATCTAGGTAGCTGACTACTTTTTTAGTTATTATAGACCTATAGGAAGAAAACCTACCTGTTTCCTGCCTAGAGTTCGCGTCCGTTTTTTAATTATTAACAATTTAGTGCAAAAATCGCGATTTTTTCGATTTTTTGCATCCGATTCAAAAGCTAAACAGTTGACATAAAACTACAAAATTTAATTTTTTAGATCATTGAAAAACCTTCAAAATGCTGATTTTTGAAAGTTAAAAAGTTAATTTGTTGCTACGCAAACTGCAAAATAAGCGAAAATCGTTATTTGTTAATAAGTTTTACTAAAACTACTTTAGAATTTTAATGTTTCACCCAAAGTTTTGTATTGGGGTACTTAACAAACCCTCAAAATTGGAAACGAATCCATTAATTAGTTTAAAAGTTATTCTATTTGTTTATCCTAGGGGCCTTTATTTTGCAGTAACATAAAGGTAAGGCAATTCTGCGTATGTCAAATGAAAGTGATACTATCAAAATGTACCAAAAAAAGATAAAAAATTATCTCATATAGTCAAAAATACTAATGTCAAATTTTTTAAATTTTGTAGTTTATAAACATTTACAACAACTTTTAAAAATATTGTCCGTAGAAAAATCATTTTACATATTCGAAAAGATGGTATTTTACACGAATTTTTAAAAATGTTGTTCAGTTGGTGACTAGTCGTGGTAAGTGAAGAGGGAGCTGGGAGCCGACAAATGCACGAGTTTAAAAACTAAAAAAGGCAACTTAAAACTACTATTATTTTCTATATCTCGGGATCTGCTGAATATATTTTGATCTTTCTTTTTTTAATTTGTATGTAATTTTTGTGTACATTACAAATATGTAATTCGTCCATTTGCAATTTGACATTTATTAATTAATAAAAAGTTTAATTTGTTTAAACAATTTTTGAAAAAATAATTTTTTCCCAAAAATCCATGTTCTTAATCAGACTATCATAACTAATCATACAAAAAGTTAAGGTATACTTTAATAAATAAATTATCTTCAATAAATAATTATCTAATAAAAATATTTTACTAATTAAAGTGAACTTTAACTTTTTGTATGATCATTAATGATACTATGATTAAAAAAATAGATTTTTGTAAAAATATTTTTTCAAGTATTGTTTAAACAAATTAGACTGATTATTAATTAATAAATTTATAAACAAATTGCATATTTGTAATGTACGTAGAAATTACATGCACATTAAAAAAAGAAAGATGAAAATCCATTGAGTTGATCCGGAGATACAGAAAATTGCATTAGTTTGAAATTGCTTTTTCGGTATTTTAACTCGGTGGATTCGTAGGTTCCCCCTAGTAACCGTTTGAACTACAATTTTGAAAAATCGTAGAGGGTGCTGTGAAGACACAATGTTATTGCAAATTTTTTAACAAAAAATACAAATCCCATTATTTAAAATGGCATCAATTAAATTACTTAATTATTATAAACAAATTAGCTGTGAATTATAAAAAAACACATGGCTAACTTTGTCCCTAATGAACCCAGACTAAATGTTTTTATTTGAAAATTCGTGTTAAAATACTAGCTTTTCGAATATATAAAAAGATTGTTCCTATGGACAATATTTGTAAAGTTATTTAAAATGTTTATAAACTACAAAATTTCAAAAATTTGGCTTTAGGATTTTTGATTTTATTGATTAATTTTTTTATCTTTTTTTAATACATTTTGATACTATCACTCTTCTACTTTCATTTGGCATACTCAGAATTGCCTTATCTTTATTATTTTCTGTCTTAGTGCAGTCACTGAAGGTTTTCACCTCCGATTTCGTTGAACCTCCTTCGATTTTCATGAAAATTGGTGAGCAGTTAGAGGATACCTCAAGGAACAAATGTGACGTGATGCCAACTTGCGTTCTTACCCTGGGGGTGTATGCCACCCCTTTTCTTGGGTGAAAATTATTTTTTTAAATAATACCATAAATTGATAGAGGGACAAATTCTAAGCAAAATTACAATTTAAATATTAAGTTATTAACGTAAACCAATACTTTTTGAGTTATTAAAGATCAAATATTTTATTTTTTCGTAAAAAATGCATGTTTTAAAGCTGTTTTTCACGTATAACTCAAAAAATATTAGCTTTTACAAAAAAGATATTCTTACCAAAACTGAAGACAATAAAAAATCGAATACACTATTTACTCAAAGTACTAAACTAATGTTAATTCAAAGTGAGTTATAGGTAATTGAATGTATATTTTTTTCGATGAGTACTCAAATCTAAGTATTCAAGCTTAAGTAACGGGAAAACGATGCATTTTATAAAATATACTTGTTAAACACTTATTAAAGTACTTCAGAATACATAACAAATGAGCTCCAGAAGAAGTTAATAGCATTAAAATTAAGCAAGTTATGATGAAACTAAGAAAACCCTTTCAAATTTGTTACGAAAAAGTGAAAAATAAAACATCGCCATTTCCACAAAAATTAAAATTTATAGTAATCCTTAAAAAAAATTTTTTGTATTAGTATAAGTAATGATTTTAACAATTTTCGTCGGTTTAGAATGCATATTTTTAAAAACAGATATGATTTAAAAAAATCAGAACTTTTGAAATTATCGTCATTTCCATTTTCTTTTGATAATAACTATAAAAATACGCAATATACGTAAAAAATGGTTAATAACAAAATTTTAGTTTTTTCTATATCAAATATCATACCCTTTTACAATTTCTATAGGGTGAAAAATAACCGAGATAGAAACGTTTAAAGCTTAAATTTTGCTACGAGAACCATGTAATCATGGCCATTTAATCTTTGAGTTTTAAAAAAGTAAGGGGTTTGAAAGATTATATTTAACGCGTTTTAATAGTCTTTGGAGCTACCTTTCCAACCGTTTTTAGGTGAACTTGATATCTTAAAAATTAACGGAGTTATTAAAAAAAAACGATAACATTTTTTGGAAAAAATTTTAAAAGATTAAGTTTGAAAAATTTTAGGAGCATAAATTTTAATGCTATTAACTTGTTCGGTATCTCATTTGATAGATATTTCTAAGTACTTTCACAAATATTTAATAAGTTTATTTTAAAAAATGGATCATTTTCCCGTAATTTAAGCTTGAATACTTAGATTTGGGTACTTGCCGAAAAAAATATGCATTCAATTACCTATAACTCACTTTTAGTTAATACTAAAAGGTTTTTTTAGTACGGAATTTATTTAATATTTTATTAGCTTTAATTTTGGTAATAATAACTTTTTTGTAAAAACATAGTTTTTGAGTTACCTATGAAAAATCGGTTAAAAACATGCATTTTTCTTATGAAAAATTAAAATTTTTGATCTTTAATAACTCAAAAAGTTTTGATTTATTTTAATAACTTTATATAACAAATTTTGCTTAGAATTTGTCCCCCTATCTAACTATGGGGTTATTTTTCATAAAATAATTTTCACCCCGAGAAGGGGTGGCATCCACCCCCAGGGTAAAAGCGCAAGTTGGCACCATGTCACCTTTATTTCTTGAGATATCCTCTAACCACTCACCAATTTTCATGCAAATCGATGGAGGTTGAACGAAATCGGAGGTAATAGCTCATATCCACCTTCAGTGACTCCACTATCTTATGTTATTGCCAAATAAAGGTCTCTGGGATAAACAAATAAAATAACTCTTAAACTAATTAATGGATCGGTCTCAAATTTTAAAGGTTTGTTAAGTACCCCAATACCCAACTTTGGGTGAAACACTAAAGTTCTAAGATAGTTTTAGTAAAAGTTATTAACAAATAACGATTTTCACTTATTTTTCAGTATTCGTAGCAACAAATTAACTTTTTAACTTTAAAACATCGGACTTTTAAAGGTTTTTCAATATTCTAAAAAAATTGAATTTTGCAATTTTGTCAACTATTTAGCTTTTAAATGGGGTGCAAAAAATCGAAAAAATCGCGATTTTTGCACTAAATTGTTAATAATTAAAAAACGGACGCGAACTCTAGGCAGAAAACAGGTAGGTTTTCTTCGTATAGGTCTACCATAACTCAAAAAGTAGTCAGCTACCTGGATCTTTTTGAGTGTCCCGAGAAAATCCTTATTACCCTGGACTATATTGAGTATCAGTAATATCGTAGTGTTGATAACTCAATTGGTGAATAATTTGCAATTGTATCACTGTTTTCCCAAAGGTGTGATATATTAAAAATATTAATTGTTTTTTTATGTAATTCACTCGATAGTTTTGTAGTTCTCAAACTTAGGTTGCTGTGACTTCTTTGACTTTAGCTTTGTTGTTGTGACTTCTTTAAGATATTTATTACCGTTCTATATTTATCTTCGTAAATACTATACCCCGTTTTTAAACCAGAAGAAGAAAACTCAAAAAACAGATTAACACAAATACATCTTCTTTTTTGGTTGATTATGTTGGCCTTCGACGGTAATCCATAAAGAATATTATATTATACCAATACGTCGCTAAAGTGTTCTAAAAATAACTGTTTTTATATAAAAGCAGACTAAAATCTAAAAATTAAAGGAATAACGCAGAAAACACAATAAATCTTAGACAAGGAAAGAGAGAGGACGAGTAATCCTTGACCAAAAGTGAAGCCAAACTGACACCAGAGATTTTGATCATCGACGTATCTTTGGGGTATTGTTATGCATTGAGTATTTAAAATAAAAACATGAAATGTATTTAAAATGAAGAATTTGTGTACGGTAAATGTTTTACTAAGTTGCTCATATTACGTACATATGTTTCAATACATACATATGTTTTTATTACGAATTTTAGATGATGATTTACTTTATTTTTTATGAAATTTTAACCTTCAACGAACACCCACCACTGGCAACCCATTGTTATTTTTGACGTGACCGCCATGTTTCTGGTGACAAACAAACCAAAAACTGGCTTCACTTTTGGAACGTGTGTTTTAAATGAGTGTTACCCGTCCTCTCTTTTTTCCTTGTCTAAGCAATAAATCGCCAATATAACTTAATTAACCTATAAAATGTCAAAGTGTCAAAATTTCATAAATGTCAATAGTGTCAAAATTTCATAACAGTGGAATAAACTTGCCTGAAGTTGGACCAATTACAAATAAACATTACGGCGCGGTAAATTTGAATTACTACTCCTAGTTTAAAAACAGAGTATAGTAATAATCGGTAGGTATGATGTTCAAGCCATTTAATGTTGTTCACCAATCTGCTCAATTTTGAAAAAGATTAGAGAAAATTCAATAAAATAACCTTATAAAATACCTCAACCGGGATAATAACCATTTCCTAATTATTACGTTGACTGTAGGTACCTATGTATCAATTCAGGAGACGAAAAAATGGCGGAGCGGTTCCGCAACTGTTGGGAATTCGTTCTCTGACTGTGGCGCTACTTGCGGAACGTGTTACGGAACGGTCACCATGATTTTAATTCCGCTACCTCCGTCCAACGTATACCTACTTTTGTGAATTTGTCAACAGTGTTGTTGAAAGATGGCGTGAAGTAGGTACTAATTATCAATTGGAAAATACAGCAGACAGTAAACAGTCCATGGTCTTTGACCATGATTATGAAGTAAAAAACAATTTATTGTGCAAAGGCAAGTATATAACCTCACATATATAGGCTGTCACGAATTTAGGGAGGAGAGTTCACAATACACGAAACACAACTGTTACCGCTCCATCGGGAACTGCTCTCTTACTTTTTCGTCTTGTGAAAATTAATTTGTTATTTACTTTTTATTTTACAGTTTGTGGCTTAATTATTTCATTATAGTGGTGTTACGTTTTTAATTAGATTTAATCACAATTTTAATCAATTGTATTAACCTCCTCTCCGTTTTTATGTGTTGTGTTGTGTTTCTCCACATTTAAAAAAACAATGTAGTAGATCCTGAAATAGTTTATTCCAATAGACAAGTGTGTCATCAACATTTCGGGCCTATACATTTTTGGAAGTTTGTAAAAGAATTTAAGGTAATATTTATCTAAACAATCATCCTACAAGATTCTTTCAAAAATTTTCATTCAACTCAATATAATGTACACATCAGTGCTTTCACGTGACACATGGCAGTAGTGTTTAGCATTTTGAAAACAAATTGGAATATTTGAAGTTTTCAGTAAAATATTGAATAAAACATTGAATTGTCTTTCTGTTTTAATTTCCTGCGAAATTTCATCAAAAATCCCGCAAAATTTATAATTTGAAATTCTCTCGTAACTAAAATTTGTCAATTTAGTTCCCATTCCAATCAAGAGATGGCGTTAATTCGATCCGAAAGATTAACATGGTCGTGAAACGTCTATGAGTATGTATGGTTTGTGGACCCTAATTTCTCAACTGTCATCAACACGCCTCAACTTCACGCGCAACTTTGATACGAGAATTATAAAAAAAATATGCATTAAAATCCAGATCCCGTAATTTTCTGAGCATTATAAATTGAGTACAAGGACATACATAATTTTTTTTTGTAATTCCACCTTCAATTTACCATACACTTTTCGCTGACTCTTACCGATAAAGTAGAGTCGTTGATGAATCGGGCGGCGCCCGTTTTGATTTAACTTATTTGAAAATGAATCGTGACGCAAGGGAAAAGATAAAATGGAACAACTATATAATTCTAAATTAATTTTTTTGCATTTTAGAGAAAATTGAAGTTCGGAAAGAAGAATGCCAGGCACATTGGCATCAACAGCTCTACAAATATTTTGGTCCTTATGTAACCCTGGAAAATGTGGATTATTCATCGTTATCACCTGTACAAGAACTACCAGTCATGTCAGCTATATTAAGCCCTTCAGATCAAGAAACTGTTGTTATGTCAGGAAATAAAGTACTGCCAGTAAAAGGTAAATAAATCGATTTATCAGTAATGCTTTAATGCATATACAGGGTGTCCCAAAAAGATTGGTAATAAATTATACCACAGATTCTGGGGTCAAAAATAGGTTAATTGAACCTTACTTACCTATATACAATAGTGCACACAAAAAAGGTATAGCCCTTTGAAGTTGCAAAATGAAAATCGATTTTTTTCTCATATATCGAAAACTCTTAGAGATTTTTTATTGAAAATGGACAGGTGGTATTCTTATGGCAGCATCATCTTAAAAAAAATAAAGTGAAATTTGTGCATCCCACAAACATTGTGGGTTTTGTTCCCTTAAACCCCCCCCCCCAAACTTTTGGGTACGTTGCAATTAAATTATTATTGTGGCACCATTAGTTAAACACAATGCTTTTAAAACTTTTTTGCCTCTTAGTACTTTTTCGATAAGCCCGTGTTTATCGAGATATTTTGATATATTATAGAGACCTGTTAATAATCTGAAAATTTATTTATAATTTACATTTTTAGGTATATTTTGAAAAAGAAGCCACATCTCGATAAAAGGTGACTTATCTAAAAAAGACTATAAGAGGCAAAAGAGTTTTAAAAAGACTGTGTTTAACTAATGGTACCACAATAATAGTTTAATTGGAATGTACACAAGCATTTGTGGGGTTTAAAGGAACAAAACCCCCATACAATTTTGATGTAAATATATTATGCATCTCGATAAAAGCTGGCTTATCGAAAAAATACTGAGAAGCAGAAAAGTTTTAAAACGTTGTGTTTAACTAATGGTACCACAATAATAAATTAATTGGAAGGTACACAAAAGTTTGGAGGAGTTTAAGGGAACAAAACCCCCATAAAAGTTTTATGAGGTGGACAAATTTCACTATAATTTTGTTTTAAGATGCTCCTGCCATAAGAATGATACATGTCCATTTTCAATAAAAAATCTCTAATAGTTTTCGATATATTGAAAAAAATCGATTTTCATTTTGTAACTTCAAAGGGCTGTAACTATTTTTATGAGCACATTTATACTAAGGTAAGTTAGGTTCAATCGAACTATTTTGTAAAACAAAATGTGTTGTACTTATGATTTATGACCAATCTTTTCGGAACATCCTGTATAGTGGAGTCGATGGAGTTTACACTTACGAAAAAAATCAAGCAAATTAGAACTTCTTATAATTTCATGCAGGAATGTATAAGAAACAACATATCAAAAAGTTCTAATCCAGAAGTGGGGCTTCATTTTTTATTAAACAAATGAACTGCATAATTAGTTGTTTTTTAAATACCTACGAAAACATAAATCTTAAAAAAAACTGACATGACCATTGAAAAATTCAGAAAATTTTACAAAAAGAAACATTATATAAAGATTTTTCTAAAATTAAATCTATAGAATCTATATGTTTTATTTATTTATAACGCTAAAGTCACCCTTCTCACAAATATTGGCTCACTGTATGGTAACGTTCAGGGAAGTGCATGGTTGAGTTATTTTAATATAATTTTTTAAATAAGTTAAAGAACAAAAAGTTATGCGTTAAAATAACCGTTGCCCTACCCAAAATGGACGCCTGTGACCGGTAATAGAAATTCGCAACTGATGGAATCGATCTATGTCTGGAAGATAAATACATAAGTGTACCTGTTTCCGTTTTCAACGAAAACTTTTCGTTTATAAATTCGCAAAATCCGTTTGTTCGTTCGTTCGTGCGTCGCCGTTGCTGCAATACTTAGAACCGATTCACCGATGGATTCTCAGTTTTGTCTTCTGAATCCAAATCTGAAAACGGCATTTCGATATCTCTAACCATCTTCGAGATAACCGACTTCAAAATAAAAAATGTGACGTCACAATCCTTCTTCAAATATTTCTTTTCTGCCGACACAGCTAAACGTCAACTCAAATCGTTGCTAGTAGACTAGTAATGGTAGTAGTTTTACAAACGTTTGACATTTTCCTTCCAGAACTGAACGAGTGCAGTCGCATTTTTGTGTGTTTCTTAAAAATTTAATTTATTACATCAAATATCGGATCTCGTGTAAGTAAACTGTTTATTTCTTTAATTTATTTGTAAATTCAGGTTATAAATTGTATATAAATTATTTTTGAAATTAAAAAACATTAACGTAATTTAATATTTGACGTAAGGGAGGGTCATGTACCTTGAGCCGTCTTGTACCTCGAGCCACCCCACTAAATAGAGTATAGAGTATAGAAATATGCTTTATTGTCACTGAAAATTATACAATTTTATGGACAAAGCTTAACATAGATTCACGAAAAAGATATACATAACAATAACAATAACAAATACAATTTTATAAAATTAGATAAATCGTCAAAAAAAAAATATATAAACAAGTTAAAAAAAAAAGTGAAGTAAAAAACAAAAACCAATATATTGCAAAATTACTATAAATTGCAAAATTGAACCTACAACATAATATAATAAAATACAAACAAAGGAACTAATAAGTTTAAGCTGCTGTATGTGACACCCAAATATAGATAAATACACTTTAGTTACTTGTACATTACTGTGATTTCTTAGTTAGTCATTAAGAAACTCTTCTACTGAATAATATGGTCTTTTAGATAAATGAGCTTTTGTCATTTTACGGAACTTGAGAAAGGATGTTGCAGATTTAAGTTGTAAAGGGAGATGGTTGTATAGTTTTTTTGCGGAATATAGTATAGATTTCTTTACTAACTCAGAAGACGGGATCGGTAAATAGACATCAAAAGTTGAATTTCTGGTGGAGTAGTCATGATGAGGCCTTGCTGGAAAGACATGCATGTGTTTACGAATTAAGCAAACAGTTTCTAAAATATACAAAGATGGAAGGGTTAAAATTTCGTGATCTTTAAAGTAACTTCTGCAATGGGTTGTTCTTCTGAGGCCAAACAGATATCTTATTGCTCTTTTTTGTAATTTGAAAATAACATCAAATTGAGCAGCTGTACTAGACCCCCAAAAAGGAAGACCATATCGAAGATGAGACTCGAATAAAGAAAAATATGTTATTTTAGAAGATACTAAATTGAGTTCCTTCGAAACAGATCTTATGGCATAGCAGGCCGAGGCGAGTTTCTTACTTAACAAATCGATATGAAGGGACCATTTGAGGTTGCTGTCTAAAAGAATACCAAGAAATTTTACAGAATCAACGGTAGAGATCTGGCTGCTATTCACAAGCAGGGGTTGAAGAGCACCTTTATATGATAATGCTACCGTTTTATCCACGTTAAAGGAGAGTAAATTAGAGTCAGACCAGGTTTTTATCGTAAGAAGATCAGAAGTTATAGTTGCATGAAGAGTTGCAATAGTTGAGTTGCTCCAAGTGATACTGGTATCATCAGCAAAACGAAAAATTTTTCCATCGATTTTTAAATTAGTGATGTCATTTATAAAGATCAGGAAAAGTAGAGGATCCAATACTGAACCTTGTGGTACTCCACATATAATGTTTTTGAGACTAGAGTCAGTATCATTTGCTCTAACCAATTGTTTCCTATTATCTAAGTAAGATTTAAACCAATTCAAAGAAATACCTCGAATTCCATAGTAATTAAGTTTTTTAATCAAAATGTTGTGATTTACACAATCAAAAGCTTTGGAATAGTCACAGAAAACAGTGGCAGTATAAAGATTATTGTTTAGTGCTTGGTAAACCTCGTGAAGTACAGAAAACATGGCATCAGTTGTACATTTATTAGTTAAGAAGCCGAACTGATTTTGTGATAAAATATTGTTATCAAAGAGAAAGGACATAAGTCGGGTTTTTATGAGCCTCTCAATAATTTTGGAGAGTACCGGTAGTAGGGCAATAGGTCTATAGTTGCAGGCATTAGATTTTTCGCCACCTTTATGAAGAGGAATAATAATGGCTGTCTTTAGGCACTCTGGAAATTTACCGTTTTCAAAGGAATCATTAATTAGTGACACGAGGAGTTCTAACACATTATCTGTGAGATTTGAGAAGATTTTTATAGATATATTGCTATTTCATGTTATTGGGCTGGCATCAATGTAAACCATCGTCTGAGCATTAAATACGAATCCCATTCAGTTCACTATTGTTAGATTAGTTAGATCAACTACTACACGTGTTTTTTCATGAAATTTTAATTTTGAGAGTTCGAAGTAAGTAAGTTTTATGTAGGATAAACAAAAATTAGTATAGAAGCTATTTATTGCATGTACTTGTACCTAATATATCTGATACACTTTTTGTTGATTTTATCCATTATTTTGGGGTTATGCGATTTTATTTACTCTTTTATGCATGATCATGTACCTTGAGCCAGGTTGGAGCACGTACCTTAAGCCGTGGCCGAAGGTACATGATACCTCAAACTTAATTTGCTAGTTGTATTGATTAATTGAAAGACTTTGTATTTTTGTTCATATTTGTGTGTGGCAGTTGAGAACTAACCGGATACAATCTTAAGAAAATAGGTACAACAATAATTTTTTAAATTTACCTCAAACTTAATTTGCTAGTTGTATTGTTTAATTGAAAGACTCTGTATTTTTGTTCATATCTGTGTGTGGCAGTTGAGAATATAAAAACTAACCGGATACAATCTTAAGAAAATAGGTACAACAATTATTTTTTTAATTTACAGATGCCTAGAAGTAAAAATAAAGTGAAAAAAATTGGACCCATAAAGAGCAAATTACACTAGCTGTAGCTGTAGTTAAAAATGGAATGAGTCAGTCACATACCAAAAATAATCCTGACTCTTGGAGGACAAATGAAAAAGCTGGAATGCAGTGGTTCCGTGAGTTTATGAAAATACACCAGGAACTTAGTCTTAGGAAACCCGAGGCAACTAGCCTTTCTAGAGCTACGAGCTTCAACAGACATAATGTTGGATTCTTTTTACAAATTTGAAGAAATGAAATACAAATTTACTACAGCAGACGTTTTCAACATGAACGAAACTGGAAATTACACCGTTCCAATCACTACAAAGATAATTGCACCAAAGGCCAAAAACACGTAGGCGCTGCTACATCTGGCGAAAGGGGCTCAAACGTAACAATGATAGCCTGCTTTGGGAAATAGTGTACCGCCCATTATTTTATATTTCCTAGGGTCAACTTCAAACCGTACATGATAAGTGGTGCGCCAGCAGATTCAATCGGATCAGCTCATATAACTGATGGTCAAATTTTTGTTTTGTGGTTGTAACATTTTATTGATAAGGAAAGACCAAGCGCTGAGAACAAAAAGATCATTAATATTGGATAACCACAAAAGCCGTTGTTCTATTGAAGCAGTAACATTAGGCAAAAATAATGGGATAATTTTACTAACATTGCCACCCCATACGAGTCACAAACTCCAACCTTTGGACCGCACAGTTTTTGGGTCTTACAAACAATATAATACTGCTTGTGATATAAATGGCTTTTAAACCGCCCAGGGCAAACAACTATACAGTCGGAAAAATGAAAGAATACCCATGAACGAACATATAAAACACGCTGTATTTTCCTGTCACCGTGTCACAAAGAAAATTTCCCAGCGCAAGTACATGTAATAATAATTATTACATGTACTTGCGCTGGCCAATTTTTTGTATGGCACGGTGATAGTAAAATACAGCGTGTTTTATATGTTCGTTCATGGGTATTCTTTCATTTTTCCTACTGTATATAATGTCGCTGAATTGGCAGGAAAAGCATATCCACTGACATTAACGCCAAAAAATATCCTATCTGGATTTAGGGTGTCGGGAATTTGACCCCTAAATGAACACATTTTTGGAGATGATGAATATCTTTCCTCATCAGTAACCGATCGAGGGGATACTAGTGTTGCAGTTGCAGAGTTGTCTCCTGCAAGAGACCTCGACGTATCAACGGAACAATCAATTCCTTCCGCAAGTAAAGACGCTTCAATATTTACATCCCCTGTAGTCCAAGCTGTGGGTGAAAAATAGGTCGATTTCAGGATATAATTCAGGAATTTTTGAAACCTATCAGGTGTTGTAAAGGACGATGGCAGGAATAACTTATACTAAAATGTAACCAAAATTTTCAGGAGCTTTTTTATTTATGACGTTTTCATTTGTTAAATTTGCAATTTTTAAAGATTTTTAATTTTGCAACTTAGGATATTCATTTTAGAGAAAAACTTTTGAATAGAACATTGTAGTAAATAACAAAACCTACAATTTAAGCTATAACAAGTTTAATTTTGTTAATACATTATTGCAAAACAGCCTGCGAAAGGTCCAAAATAGCCGTTTTTTTGCAATTGCGTTATTTATTGTAAAAATAACTTTTATTTATTTTTTAAGGCTTTAAAATAAAAATCTTTCATTAAAAAACATAAAAAAATTATAGAGTCCGATTGGTAAACTTGTTGCTTAGATATTATAACTTGTTTATCCCAAGGGGACAATTGTCGAAGGCTATAACTTTTTGAAAAAAAAAACGTAGAGAGTTAACGTAGAACATTTTTCAACCTCTTATTTCGGGTTTGAAAATAAGGGGGCAAATTTCGTTATAAATATTTAGAACTGAAGCCACCCCTGTACATCCTAAAAGTTTTTAACTTGCAGATTATTGTTGCTGAAGATATATAGGCTATATTTTTGCTAAGAATGTTTTTTTAAATAAAATACTTACTTTTTTAGTTATTTGCCAAAACGCGCCTAAAACGGGTTTTTTTTCTTGTTGAAAAATGAACGTATTTACTTGGAAATAACTCGAAAAATGAGAAAATGTAAAAATTGCTTATGGGCCATTCCACGAACATACGCCTGTTTTGGATTACTTCGACAACGAATATTTTACTGTGCAACATAAGAAGTACGAAAGTAAATGGCGCTAATAATTATTCCAATAAACAACAATGTAATTTGCAATTTACCTTCGTTCTTCTTATTTTGCACAGTAAAATATTCGTTGTCGAAGTAATCCAAAACAGGCGTATGTTCGTGGAATAGGGTATAGAATTAAACGTTTAATCCATTTCCTAACTTATTTTGAACGTATATTTTTTCATCCCTTCTAAGGGGTGAACGTCACTCCCAGGGCAAATGCACACAGAGGCCAAATACAATTTGTATTCTTTGATATGTTATCTATGTGTTTGCTAAATTTCAAGTCAATCCAAGCACTGCTTTAAAATTTGGAGCAAAAACCGTGATTCAATGTACTATAAGTTGCTAACCGTTACTAAGGGCAACCGATACAATAAATCACATTCGTACAGAAAAATAAATCTCCACTACACTTTAAAAATCATGTTTAATAAATAAATGTAATTTTCGTTTAAAATAATTTTTATTTTAAGATAATATAAGTCTTTCTTTAGTTGATGACTGTGAAATAATTTCTTAATTGTTATAAATAAAGTCACTACGACTACGATTTAAGAAAACAAAAGCAATTATCTCGGCTTCAATTGGTCGTAGAAAATTTTTATTTTGTTTTGAATCTTTATTTTACTTCAGAAACAATAATCTGCAAGTTAGAAACCCAGAATGTACAGGGGCTGCTTCAGTTCTAAATGTTTATAACGAAATTTGCCCCCTTATTTTCAAACCCGAAATAAGAGGTTAAAAAATGTTTTACGCCTTTATTGACATCAGAATATGAAAATTTAAGTCTTTAGAAGGAGAATGGATCTTGGACTAACTCTCTACGATTTTTTTTTCAAAAAATTATAGCCTTCGACATTTGACCCCTTGGGATAAACAAGCTATACTATCTAAGCCAGCGGTTCTCAAACTTTTTAAGTAATATACCAGCTAGAGTTCTAATAATTATTTTTGGTACCACCTACATTTTTAGATTAAGTTATCAAAACTTACTAAGTACTACTATTTTAATTTTTTTTTGTGTTTTGTGTACCACCGCAAATAATGATATGTACCACCAGTGGTACATGTACCACAGATTGAGAACCGCTGATCTAAGCAACAAGTTTACCAATCGGGCTCTATAATTTTTTTTTATGTTTGGTATTGAAAGATCTTTATTTTAAAGGCTTAAAAAATAAATAAAAGTTATTTTATTATAGCTCAAATTGTAGGTTTTTTAATTCACTACAATTTTCTATTTAAAAGTTTTTCTCTAAAATGAATACCCTAAGCTGCAAAATTAAAAACCATTAAAAATTGCAAATTTAACAAATGAAAAACGCCATAAATAAAAAAGCTCCTGAAATTTTTGGTTACATTTTAGTATTCCTGCCATCGTCCTTTACAACACCTGATAGGTTTCAAAAATTCTTGATCACGTTTTTTCACCCACAGCCTGGGGTACTGAAGAAATACGACCATAAACTCATCCAAAATCACAAAAACGTGCCTTAAAAGTCAACAATCATAAGAAAACTAAAAGCCCAATTTTGACCGACACTACGGAGGACGAAATTGATTGAGTGTTAAAAAGAAAGCTGAAGCTGAATGCATCATGCATCATGCATCACTTTACTGAAGTAGAAACGTCTGATGAAGATGACATTTATTCGTCTAATTCAGATAGTTCAGAGATATCTGAATGAGTTTTTTCAGCCAGAGGAACACATCAGCGCTTTAAAACAGGGAGATTATGTGTTAGTGAAAATAGCTGGGAAGAAAACGAGATATCAAAATTTTGATCATTAGCATATTTTTGCATTTCACATTTGAAATAAACTGGCTTCAAGGTACAAGACCCTCCCCTAATGTACTTGTTATGTGACTTTTGTAATTAATGAAGTTGAATAATTTTAACAATATTTGGGTATTTTGAATTATTATTTTATTTAAGCTGTCTACCCAATAATATGTATTATGTACATTATATTTATGTGTATATATTATATTACGCCAGTCAATGGGAGCAAGAATAGGATATTACCTCCGAATTCTATCCTACTGCATGGATTTTAATGAAATTTTGGGCCTAGCCTCTACTTATCTCCTTATTCAAAGTCTACCCTATGCCGATGTGTGCTTTTATCTTGGGAGTGGTTCCCACCCCTTCTCGGTGGTGGAAAATTTTTCGGTTACATTAACCACGAAAATCGCTATAGAAGCTAATTCTAAGCAAAATCTGTTTTATATATATTTTTTGAAAGCTCAATACTTTTTGAGATATTCGTTGTTGAAAATTGGCCATTTTCATTGAAACATAATACCTTTTCAAACGGTTTTTTGCGAATACCTTAAAAACTATGCATCTAACTAAAAAAACTATATTAAACATTTTTCTAGGTTATAAAAAAAACAAAGAGACACTTGCCTTCATGAATCTTCTAGTTATAATACAAAAAGAGATATGGTAGGTAGGTGAAAATAGTTTGTTTTTTAGGTGTATAATGCTATCAATAATTTTTGTAGTGCTTGAAAAGACCTTTAAAATGAGCTATATTAAAGGTCCATTACATTAAACTAAGCGAGATGCTAAATTATGCTGCAAACAAAATTGATAACTAATGTATTTTAAGAAAAAATGAGAATGTAATTTTAACCCCCATTTAGCAAAATGTAAATGCATCGTTTTCCTTCCACCATACCTTTTATTATAGTGTTATTTCTACGTTCAAAAAGTTGGACGGGTTTAAAATGAATGGTTTTTGAAAAAAAAAGTTCAAATTATAGAGCGCATTTTTAAATTTTCTTAAAAATCTTCCTTTTTCTTCATGTAACTTGAAAATGATAAGAGATACAGTAACAAAAAAATAAAACATTTTTATCTGAAAAAGCCCTACATTTTTGTATGGCATCTTTTTTCGTATCTCTTATCTTTTTCGAGTTACATGGAGGAAAAGGAAGATTTTTACGAAAATTTAAAAATGCGCTCTATAATTTGATCTTATTTTTTTCAAAAACTATTCATTTTAATCCAGTCCAACTTTTTGAACATAGAAATAACACTATAATAAAAAGTGTTATAGAAGGAAAACGATATATTTAAATTCATATGGATAAGGGGTATATATTTAAATAAACTTCTCATTTCTTCTTAAAATACATTAGTCATCAACTTTTTTGCAGAATATCTCGCTTAGTTTGAATGTAATTGACATTTAGTATTGCTCACTTTAAAGGTCTTTTCAAGAACTACAAAAGTTATTAGTATCATTATACACCTAAAATCGACAGTTTCTCTGGTATTTCAAGTTGAATACACCGATTTGAGCATGCAGCAAAAAAATTAACTCTTCTTACCTACCATATCCCTCTTTGTATTTTAACTAGAAGATTTATGAAGGAACGAATCTCTTTGTTTTTTTATAACCTACAGAAATGTTTTTATAGTTTTTTTGTTACATGCATAGTTTTTAAGGTATTCGCAAAAATCCGTCCGAAAAGGTGTCATATTTCAATGAAAATGATCAATTTTCAACCACGAATAACTCAAAAAGTATTTTTTGAGTTTTCAAAAAATAATTATAGAACAGTTTTTGCTTAAAATTAGGTTCTCTAGCCTCTTCCGTGGCTATTTTAACCAAAACATTTTTCACCCCCGAGAAGGGGTGGGAACCACCCCCAAGATAAAAGCGCACATCGGCATAGGGTAGACTTTGTTTCTTGAGATATTCCCTACTCACTGTGAAAATATCAAGTAAATCGATTTAGTAGGATGGAATTCGGAGCCAAATATCCTCATTGACTGCCCTATATGCAGGGTGTCTTCACACCTTCAAAGTTCACAACACTTAAATTACAATGATATAATTGCACATTAAAACATAAATTTTAATTCTAAACAACTTTTCATAATAACAATTTTCATATTATGGATTTAAATACGTAAATAAACAAAGTTTCCGTTATGATAATGCTCGCATTTTTAGATTTTTAGCTTTTTTTTAAATAGAAGCGTTCTGGAGGTATTAAAAAAAAAACTAATTCCAAGACGCCACCTTTAAAGAGATCTAGCTTCCTTAGGAAGCATTTTCGGACTAGGTGAATTGGGTAAAATTGTCTCCGGTCTTCGTTTGTCGGGGAAAGTTTCTGGACACCCTGTATATAAACTATCAAAAAAAGTTTAAAAAAAACATAAGCCTGTTTGATTTTTTCCAAAACATTTCAACAGATTTCGATCTACAATGACTCCCCTATTAATATTTTTGCTTTAGGTTTTGCATACTCGGGAGGAGGGTGTAAAATTGTTAGAGTGGAAGTTAGTAATAACAGAGGAAAAACGTGGATGCCAGCCAAACTAGTCCATACGGGATCAGATCCTGTTCCGTATCATTTTACTTGGGCTCTTTGGTCATGTGATGTCCCTACAGATGGAAAGAGATGTGTACGTAATTTTATACTAATTTTTTTTGGTAAAAGGTATGTATAACACTAGTCCTGGATAAAATTGAGCCGTTGAAAACCAGAGTGGTTTTAGTGAAGAATTTCATTTTACGTTTTCGTCATGAATTTTATTCTGTTTAACAATGTTCTATTTTGCTAAAAAATTTGAAAAATATTAGTGCATCCACCCACTCACAGACGAAGTTACTACTGTATTTCAATATTATACACTCACCGGCACAAAATTCCGCCACCCAAAATGCTTGATTAAGTTTGACAATCTATAACGCTATAACTTTCTTATTTGTACTCCGATTATCATGATTCTTGCATCAGTTTGTAGGTATAGTCGGTTCGCTAAACTCAGACACAAATGGCTAGTAATTTTAATAGGTATTTTTTTTGTTTTTGGTCAATTTTGTCAAAATTGACAAAATTACTAACTATTTAGTAATTATTAATTATTTAGTAATTATTTTTTGCCAATTTTACCAAATTGGCAAAATTACTTACTAAAATCACTAGCCAGTTTTGTCTGAGTTTAGCGAACCGACATACATGTTTTGATGTCGTTTGTTATTACTCCAGTAACAAAAAATTTTGCTTAAATGGCATTATACGGGGGTGAATGAAAGCGTTGCATTTTCTCCTAACTTTAAAAAATTCTGTGGAAAAATTGGAGGGCTCATTTTGTTTCAAATACCCCATTCCACGAATATAAAACCCTTTTGGATTATCGCGACAACGAATATTTTACTGTGCAAAATATGAAGAACAAAAGTAAATTGCAAATTATATTATTGTTTATTGTAGTAATTATTAGAGGAAAATACTTTCGTACTTCTTATTTTGCACACTAAAATATTCGTTGTCGCGTTAATCCAAAACAGTCGTATATTCGTGGAATACACCATACTCCTTTTATATTATGCTGGAGGTATCGCTAAGGTTTTGTTTTTTGAATTATCCGAATATCTCTTTTCTTGTAAGAGCTATAAATAAAAACACTGCTTTGAAGGTTTTTTTAATTAAAAATATCAAACGCGCTAAAATTAACAACAAAACAAAACAATTCAATAGAGAGTATGTGAACCTCTTGCAGCAACGACTGCTCGCGATCTGGTTGGCATTGAATCAAGATGTTTTATCCTTGCCTGGGGAATAGCCCGATATTCCTCTACCAGGGCCATAACTGTACCAAATTTTCTGGAGGCCTAGAATGACGGCGAATAGCTTTTTTTAATCCATCCCATAAATGATCAATAGGATTGAGATCTGGGCTGCATGCGAGCCATTCTAATCTTATCAATCCAACCTCTATTTTATGAGTTCATCAGTGTTTTTATTTACAAAAAATGGTACAGCTCTTATAAAAAAAAAGAGATATTCGGATCATTCAAAAAATAAAATTTTAGTGATGCCTCCGGGATAATATTACAGGACTATGAAACAAAATCAGCTCTTCCATTTTTCCACAGAATTTTTTAAAGTTAGGAGAAAATACAACGCTTCCATTCACCCCTGTATAATGCCATGCAAGCAAAATATTTGTGTTATCGGAATAATACCAAACGATATCAATACATGTATATACGAACTGGTGCAAGAATCTTGAAAATCAGAGCACAAATAATAAAGTTATAAATAGGTAATTGTCAAATTTAATCAAAAATTTTGGGTGGCGGAATTTTGAATTTTGAAGTGGCGGAATATTACAGAAAAATAATAATATATGAAGATATCGCGTAAAATAAAATGCTTGACTTAGCCACTCTGGTTTTCAACGGCTAAATTATTAAGAGGCAATATTAGCGCGGAAAACATGTTCCAAGATTGCGGCTTTAATTTTGAATATTTTGTCAAGATATTTTTCACACATGTTGTTCTGAAGCTATTTCCTTGTGGCATTTTTATGATTAATTACTTATATGGGAAATAAGCCACAATTAAAATGAAAAAAATAATTTTATTAACGTTTCGACGCCCAAATCGGGTGCCGTTGTCAAAATACAAAATATTAATACACCCGATTTGGGCGTCGAAACGTTAATAAAATTATTTTTTTCATTTTAATTGTGGCTTATTTCCCATATAAATAATTAATCATTTTTCACACATATTCGTAATCTAGTAAAGAATGGCAATTGGAAGATGCGCCGACTCCCTCTACAGATGGGGTAAACTTCCCTCGCCTTCTTGTGACTGCGGCGCTGCAAGACAGACGATCAGACACATAATTCAGGACTTCCCACGCAGAGCATACACAGGCGACCCTATAGACTTTGTAATGGCGACCGAAGGGTCAATTGAATATATAAAAAAACTAGACATCTGTTTGTGATATACTGACTTATGATCATAATATATCCAGAAGAGATGAATGACTACAAAAGAGCTTGTGGGATGCTACATATCTCTGTCTCTTTCTTCAATCTCTTCCACGTCTATGTCAGTATTATGTCTTCTACGTATTATCTTCCGGGGGCTCAACGTTGTCACAGAGTCCTTTGCATGATATGCAAATTGGGATACAAGCATAGCCCGACTTCCTGCATCCACAATTGCGTCGGCAGCCCTTTTTACATTTACATGAAATATACCGGAGTACTGAGTTTGTTGCAGGATCCAAAGTGGTTGCCACTGGTGCGAGATCACTAGTAGTATTTTTCATTCCCACTCACTTGCATCTTTTTGTTCCTCGTCAGATGTGAACACTGCTGCACCTGATAGGAAACTGTCAGTGAATGTTCTCGTGCAGCAGCTTCGGTAGGGGTAATGAGACAATGTTGGTCTTATTTTTGTATGATGAAGATACGTATTGTCTGTATCTCAAATCGTTTAGACTGGTCTCTTTTTTATGCAAACAGAGCTATGAGAAACATGTTTCCTACTATGACAATATCATCTTGATGTGCATTAGGATCTTTGAAAGCCTTAATGGTTGGTTGCAAGTCTGTGTTCATCTGCAGGACTTAAGAAATTTCAGTTTTCCCTGATTAAACAATGCAGACCTAGTATCACAACCACTCATCGCATGTAGGAATAATAAATTTATATGGTCCATTAGGATTTTCTCAGCGCCAGATGAGGGTTGTAGAGGCTTTGTGACTTGTCTTGGGACAAGTTCCGTGTCTGTGTGTGCGGTATCCTCCATTAACAAGTTTTAGTACGTTATAGAAATTTCGCACTCGTACGCGTAAAAACGACTCGTGCGTCGTTTTTATGCGACGTTCGTAACGCTTTCAATAAAAAGGCTTTTGTCTTTTTCCTAAATTTAATGTCGACTCATTTTCTTGACAACAATTCCTTCTTTTTTTTAATAGACGAATAAGCTTTTAACATTTCTCCCGACTAAAAAGTCGGTTTTGTAGAGACCGCTGAAAATGACCCATTTTCAACTCGCACTTCAGACCAAACGGGTCATCTGAAAAAAAACTAAATAGTGATGTTTGTAGAAAATTTTGAGTAGGTACTTTAATTTCTGTTGCCAGACCATTTACTAAAAGTTAATAGTTTTTGAGATTTAAGCAAAATAACGTGAAAAAACAGAAATTTTTCGCTTTTTTCGCGATTTTTTCAATGTTGCATCACGAAATTTTGTCCGCAAACCTCATACCTATTTGGATTCAGCTCCCCAAAATACATATAGAATGAAAGAAATCAGAACTACCCCAAAACTTTCCTAGTCAAAAACACAATTTAACTGAATTATAAATAAAAAATAGTTTATTATATTTTTGTTTTAGATTGAAGTATGGGTGAAAGCTACTGATTCATCAGGTAATGTCCAACCAGAATGCTGGGAACCCATTTACAACATTCGAGGTGTGGCATGTACAGCCTGGCATAACATCAGAGTAAACCTGAAATGAAGTATTTTTTTTAATAAATTTATATTGACCAATTACCACTAAGTACTTTATTTATATATAAAATTTAATATCTAAAACAAACTAAACCGGCCATCAAAATCTTATATTCTAATTGAAATGGTGGTAAAGTACCCCGCACAAACCTTATGGAAATTAGGTCCCAGTGGATTTAGTTCATACTTTGGAAAAATAATCTTTGAAGCATCCTGATAAAAAGTTCTCATGGGCACATCTCGATCGTATGAACAATTTTTAAGATATAGAGGCACAAACTCGGAAAATTATAATAAGATTTTCCGGGTATTCCCATTCCCTGAGTTACTGGTTATCTGCCAACATGTAGAAGTTTGGATCAAAGAAAAGTACTAGTAGTCTAGGATTTCTTCCTGGCTGTCCAATGGCGACCTTTACTTTGACCTTGACCTTCAACGGACGTCATCGTCTAGAGTTTCAAAGGGTTTATAAAGATTACTCATGGGTTTTTGGGATCGCTAAACACGAATATGCCATCAGAATTGACCTCCGGAGCACGTGGTGGCCAGGGACACTGCAAGGGACGTCATCTTATAGAGTTTCGATGGTTTTCAGCATTTAATTAATGCAAATGAATTACTGGAGGGTTTTTCGAGGTCGCTAAACACGCATATGCCACCAGAACCGACTTCCGGAGCACCTGGTTTCCAAGATCAATGAAAGGGGCTCCTGGAGTTTCGAGGGTCTTCGGTACTACATTAATGCAAACGAATTACTCATAGGTTTTTGGAGTTGCTGAACACGAATACGATACCCATCAGAATAGACATCGGAGTACCTGGTGCCTAAGGCACGTCAACCTTTGGAGATTCGAGAGCTCTCGGTACTAAATTAATGCAAACTGATTACTCACAAGTTTTTGGGGCTGCTGAACGTGAATACGCCATCAGATCCCACCCACGGAGCACCTGGTGCCTAAGGCAGGTCTTTTTCTGGAGTTTCGACAGGTTTCGGGTTCGAGTTTCGAGTTTCGGGTTTCGAGTTTCGACAGGTTCGCATAAGTACGTAAGGTCAGGTGGGGTAAGTGTGTAGCAAAATATTAAAAGTTAGTATAGTTACCTCCCGGATTTTGAGACCAAGTAAGATTTGAAGCTAATATTTTAATATAATATTTTAATATGTATTACCCACAACTGCTTCATTTTATAACTTTCCACGGCAATGACGTCACCATATTTTAATTTTTTTTAAACTATGTCCGTAGTACACACTTTCCCCTTCAAATGGGGGAAGTGTGTCTACGATTTATTTTTTAGACATGCATCAATAGAAATGGAATCTGGGTAAGTGTGTAAAAGTAGAATGTTCATTCTATCGTTAGCTATTTAAATATTTTAAATAATCGTGAAACTGTCAAAGTTACAAACATTTAATTTAGTAAAGTTCAATACAAATGGCCTATGCTAGGTAAAAAAAACAACTTATTGAATATTATAATTAGTAAAAGTGACGCTGAATCGGTGTAATCCTCTTTTGGTCACTAGTGGCTCTGGAAGAACCAGTACAATCTCATCAATTCCTACAAAACTTTTTTCCTCTGGGTCTGCCCAAATAAAGGAATTGGAAGCAGACATATCTAAGGACCTCACCTTTCTTGTAAACTTTATTTCCACTTCATCATCTGCTTTATTTACTGAGACAATTTGGCCGATATAATGTTTAAGTGTTTTTTTAGATGGAAAGACCACCAATACCCAATTATTACAATCCACATTTTTTGGTGTTTTGTTTATTTGATGCAAATAGTTGTTCAAGTCTTCTTCCTCTCTAAGCTCTTCTTCAATGTCATTATCAGAATCCTCACATATTACTTCCTTCTCCCCTTCTTCCGATGATGATTCTTCTGACTCAATTACAGAAACTTTTTTTTCTTTGAGGGCTTCTTAGTTTCTTTTTCTTGTAGACGCTTAAGTACCTCTGGAGTTGTTATTATTTCAGCACCAGTTGCAATTTTTCTCTTTGGTTTTATTCGATCTAAAGGTTGGTGTTGTTTTACCATGTCTAATAAGAGTTCTTGAAATGATACAGTATGCTCATTCGAAGTGCCAGAAACTGATGGTTGCTCTATGTGTCCATTGTTTTCTTCTTCTAAGCGAGGGATATTAGGGCTCTTTTTGTATGTTTCCCATCGCTTTAACGCCAGAGCGGGTCATATTGGTCTGTTGAGATAACATTCGAATTAAAAGGATATATTCCGCCTTTTCTAAACCCATTGATTATAATTTCAGTATCTGCTGCAGACCATATCTTTCCAATCAACGTACTAAAATGTTTTTTGGGAATTCGTTGACCCTGGTTATATGCCTTTGCCACTCGACAAGTTGTGAATCCCATCGTAATTTAAGCGAACGAAAAACACTCAAATCGAGTGGTTGAAGCAAATGACTAGAATGTGGAGGGAGCTTTAGTATTGTTACATTGTTTTTCAATGCGCATTCTATTAGACATTCATCTACATGGGATACATGACCGTCATATATTACAAGGATAGGTCTAACATCACTGATTTCATTCAAGAAGCTTTTCTTAAAATAGTTCAAAAATATTTCAGATTCCATCCATCCGTTAGCTGTGGCGGCATATGTAGTTCCTCGAAAATCTTTTCCTTCAGGCGCAACCCATCCATCCCAAATATTTTTACCTTTAAAAACTATTAATGGGGGCGCCTTATGTCCTGCTGCATTTGCGGCCATTAGAACGGTTATATTATCTCTTCCACCTCCTGCTGTCGTTCTGGAAGAAGCAGTTCCCTTCTTTCCCACAATTTTTACCTTAGAAGGGTCAAGACAAAATCCTGATTCATCCAAATTCCAAATAAATTGTGGTTTATCTTTTAAATCTAAGTCATTTAGAGACTTCTCTAATAACTGAAAATATTCGCCAATAATAAATGGGTCCATACACTTTTTGCGGGAAAATTCAACCGACTGGGCTTTTTTAATAGATAAACCATGCCGCTTTGTAAATCCTAGGAACCAGTCTTCGCCGGGCACACCATTTTTAAAGGGAGTTTTAAGTTTATTGCGTGCGACATAATTACCTACGATGCTTAAGACTTCCATCCGACTTAAACCCCAACCCCACTTTTCCATGGTTGTGAGGCAGTCTACTAATTGAATTTCCATCTCCAACGGAATAGCCGTACTCCTTCCACTATTGACTTCTTCCATTGCCAGTCTTAAATCCTCTTTTGAATATGATGAGGCTCTATTGGTTTTTCTAATATATGTCCTTCCCATTATACGATAAGCATCAATTTCTGGAACAAAGATGTTTATATATACTAAAATACATACGTAATAATGGTAATTGGGGAAAGTGTGTATTAATACACATTTGCCCGGTAACAATAGTACACACTTCGCCAGATTAAGATTTAAGATAGGCAAGTGTGTACTATCAACAAATATTTAGAAAACTTTAATCTAGCATTAAAATACATTCATAATGTTAAATTAAACTATTTCTTAGAGGTCCGGTCCTGAACATGGTAACACAAACTGTGTTTACATTTCAGTCCCAAAAAATCATCTTTTTTCAAGTAGTTTATATCCAAATAAACTTGAAAATAAGCAAAAAGTAATAGTATATAGTGCAGTTGCCTTACGGAATAAACCAGTGAGTTTTTATTATTTATTTATTCAAAACATTACAAAGCATACCGTTTGTAAGGTTAAGTGACGGCCGAAAGGTCAGTTCTCGGAACTAGTTCTGGTTCTGAAACTGGTTCATAATTACTAATGAGTATACCAAATGATACCAGATCCGACCTAACTAATTTGTCAACAATCATGACTGAAGATCATCAACAACCTCAAAACAAAACCTCATATTCAACTGTGCTTAACAATGCTTCTTCAATTCAATTTCCTTCAAAGCTGCAAGCAATTTTATTTAATTCGCTACCTGATACTAAAATAGAAGAGTACTTAATAGCACTTGGTGAAGTTGTTCATCCACGGAATATTTTATTTTCATCAAGGCTATCAAATAACAGAATATGTATTTATCTCTCCAGCGAATCCCTGGTGGAAACATTTATGTCCGGTCCAGCAGAAATAACAATTAAAGGCGAAAATCTAAAAGCACGAAAATTGATAACTCCAAACGAAAGACTGTTACTATCGGGTGTTTGTCCTTCTATTCCACATATTCTAATAGAGAATGAGTTAACCAAATTCGGTCTTACATTAATGTCACCTTTAACCTTCCTTAGAATCGGTAGTCAACTTCCAGAATTTCAACACGTCCTCAGTTTTAGAAGACAAACTTATATTCAACCACTTGCAGATATAGACCTTCCCTCTTCTTTCTTAATGACATATGATCAAACTTCGTATCGCATATATTTAAGTTTAGATAAACCTTCATGTTTTATCTGTAAGAACACAGGTCACATTGCAGCAAATTGTTCAAATCATAATCAACAAAACGATTCCTCTCATATCCAACACCAACCGCAACAACCAATACAACAACAACCAATACAACAACAACCAATGCAACAACAAACAATACAACAACAACCAATACAACAACAACAACCAATACAACAACAACCAATACAACAACAACCAATACAACAACAACCACAAGAATCCCCCAAGTCTATTCCATCACCCCTAGAAATGGAACCAAATCATCCAGTCAGTAATTCTAATGCCGAACCTTCACTTAACCAACAAACAGATACTAATTTAATGCCCCCCGTATTAATTATGGAAACTAATTGTATATCTAAGGATCAGTCAACGACCAATAAGAGAACAATTTCGGAAATTAATACTACTCCATCTCCCACTGAAGAATTAAATAAAGAATTTAAATTACCAACACAAACCAAAAAGAAACAAAAAAAGCAAACTGAATCTACCAGATCAATTCAGGAAATAATGATGCCAACAAAAACAGTATTTCACGATACGTCAAATAATTTTAACTTAACATATGAACAAACACTTGACTTTTTTGAAAATTATACTAGCTCGACTGATCCCATTAGTTTATTACAAACATACACAACGGATATACCCAACTTTATTTACATGTTAACAACAATTAAGCCATATTTTACAGAAAAAAGCATGAAAACCAAATGCACTAAATTAATAAACAAAATCGAAAAAATGCTAGACGATCCCGCTTATCAAGATAGTGATTGTTCGACAAATTCAGCTCCAGAAATAAACTAAAATCTTCGAACCGATACTACAATGGAATGTTAACGGGTTTTATCCCCGTTTAGAAATGCTTAAACATTTATGTTCAATAATCTCACCATCAATAATATGTTTACAAGAAACAAACTTTAAAGGATATCATAGTTATGACATGAAGAATTATTCTTGTTTCCATAAAAACCGAGACAACGCAAACATCGCTAGTGGAGGAGTTGTTACGTATGTTAACAAAAAATATGAATCAGAAGCATTAGTAATCAATAGTAATTTAGAAGTAATAGGAGTATCAGTGTCCTTTCCACAAAAAATGAATATCTGTAATATTTATATTCCACCTGACTTACCTATCACAGAAGCAGATATTTCAGATGTATTAGATCAGATTCCCACTCCCAGAATAATCGTTGGTGATTTTAACAGCCATAATCCAATATGGGGATCTCTTGGAATAAATTCCAAGGGCAAAATTTTAGAAAACATAATTACCTCAAAAAACCTAAACGTACTGAATGATGGACAATCAACAAGATATAATATTCATACAGGTACTTCATCAGCTATCGACCTGTCATTATGTGATCCTGTACTGTCAGCAAAATTTTCATGGGATGTAATTCCGTTTTTATTTGGAAGTGATCATTATCCTATTAAAGTCTCTTTTAACAGTAATTATGAAGATACTAATACAACCCCAATTCCAAAATGGAATCTAAAGAATGCCGATTGGTATTTATTCAAAAAGTATATTCAACAGAACTGCCATAGCTTAAAAGAAGTCACCGAAAATCATCATATAGATGAACTTTTGAATTCGTTTATATCATTAATCCATCTTGCCGGTGAAAATCATATAGGTAAAACACAAACTCTACATAAAAGAAATTCATTACCATGGTGGAACGCAGAGTGTACTGATATAATAAAGAAATATAAAAAATCCTTTAACAAATTGAAACGTCACAAAACACTTGAAAATACTATAGAATATAAGAAGTTACGGGCTCAAGCTAGATATATAACTAAAAAGAATATCTAAAAAGAATAGAAAAAAATCTTGGCAAGAATTTATGTCCTCTATTAATTCCACTATGCCTATAAGCACCGTATGGGAAAAAGTTAGAAAAATATCTGGAAGTAATACCTATAAAAAGATTCCATTTCTATGCAATAACAAACAGATAGTAACATCTAATAACGAAATAGCAGATTTATTAGCAAAACAATTTAAAATGAACTCCAGCAATAACAACTTTTCTAAAGAATTTATCAATACCAAGATGATTTCGGAAAATAAATTAATAGATTTTAATTGCATTGAAGATAATCCTCTTAATATAGCATTTACCATGGAAGAGCTTAATCACTCTTTAAGTACCAGCAAAAAATCGGCGCCAGGACCAGACGATATTCCTGTTAGTTTCTTACAAAATCTACCAGATAATGGAAAGCAATATCTTCTTAACCTATACAACAGAATTTGGACTAATAATGAGTTTCCCACAAAATGGACGCAGGCGATAATAGTTCCATTACTAAAACCAAATAAACCACGAACTGATCCCGAATCCTATAGGCCAATTTCGCTTACCAACACAATGTGTAAAATCTTGGAAAAAATGGTGAATAATAGACTAAGGTGGTTTTTGGAAAATAATAAATTAATAATCAATGAACAAAGCGGCTTTCGCAGGAACAGATCCACTATAGATAATTTAATTGACCTAGAATCCGAGATAAATGAATCGTTTGCAATTGGACAGGAATGTCTTGCGGTTTTTTTCGATATAACAAAAGCGTTTGACATGGCTTGGAGATACGACATTCTTAACACACTAAGTCAGTGGGGCGTCAAAGGTAACATGCTATATTTCATTCAAAATTTTCTTAGTAAGAGACAATTTAAGGTTAAGATAAATGGTACACTATCCAGCACTAAAGACCAAACAAATGGAACACCTCAAGGATCTGTTATTAGTTCAACACTATTCTTAGTAGCAATAAACAAAATCTTAGAAAACTTTCCACAACTTGTTAAAGCGAGATTATACGCTGACGATTTAGTCATATATTCGAGAGGAAAAAATATTCTTTCTATACAGAAAAATTTACAATGTGCATTAAATCACCTTGAAAACTGGTCGAAAGCTGTAGGATTGCAATTCTCTACAACCAAAACTAAATGTATTTTATTTTCAAAAAAACGGCAGTCTACAACTCCAGATCTTCAGTTATATGGAAACAACTTAACTTATGTGGAACACTTAAAATTTCTAGGAATGATCTTTGATAAAAAACTATCTTGGAAGTACCACATTATGCACATTAAACAATCCTGTCAATCTGGTCTCAATTTAATGCGTACACTGTGCAATCGTAATTGGGGTTCAGATTGTAAAAGTTTGATTCTTATTTACAAATCTCTAGTACGATCCAAACTCGATTATGGATCAATTGTATACTCATCTGCAAAGAAGACACTTCTTGCTCAACTAGAAGTCATACAAAATACAGCATTAAGAATAGCCACAGGAGCATTCTGTACTAGCCCCATTAATAGTTTACAATGTTTAACCGGAGAACCACCTTTAAATTTCCGAAGAATGTACTTGTCATTAGTCTACGCATCATCCATATGTGCAATAGAATCGCATCCCACTTTCCACCACACTATTGCAGAACGTTTCAAAGAAACTTATGTAAATAAAAAAAGAACTAACCCCCCCTTTTACGAGAGAATCAGAAAATATCTCTCTCTCTCAATAATATTCAATTCCCAAAATTTTTTAATCAGACAAATACAGTTACTTCTCCGCCCTGGACCTTTCCTCCTGCAATATGTGATCTAACTCTTTCTAAATACAATAAGCTTGATACCCCCCATGCAACAATTAATCAATCTTTTCTCAACATACTTGCTTCTTTCCCAGATCATTGTTATATTTATACAGATTCATCTAAGACTGCTGATGGTGTGGGATCGGCAGTTGTAGATTCAAACACTATATTACAATTTAAATTATCTTCCACTTGCAGTATTTACTCTGGAGAACTATATTCAATTCTGCAAGCCCTCATTCACATTCGTACTCAAAAAATTCCAAAATCTGTCATAATTACCGACTCTCTCAGTGCATTACATACGATAGAACAGTTATATACAAGTAATCCTATAAGTATTTTAATAAAAGAACAATTACATTTACTGAAGAACACGATGCAGCAAGTAAGCTTTATATGGGTTCCATCACACATTGGACTTCAAGGAAACGAAAAAGCAGATTTCCATGCCAGAGAAGCAATACACAGTGCGTCTTCAGTGTTAGTGAACTTAGTGCCTGTTTCCGATTACAAACCATTCCTTAAAGAAAAAGTGTTAAACAAATGGGAAAACGAATGGAATCTTTCACAATCATCTCTACACACAATAAAGCCCTCAATTGAACCTTGGTGTGAGATAGACCTAAATCGCCAGCTGTTTGTGAAGCTAAATCGTTTACGCATAGGGCATAGCAGACTTACTCACAGCTACCTAATCTCCAAGTCAAATCGCCCTATTTGTGACCTGTGTAATTGCGACATCAATGTAACACATATATTAATAGAGTGTCCTAAATATCTTAATGAAAGACAAAAACACTCCATACCTCTCAATATAAAAGCAGCCTTGGGATCACACTGTAAGCTTACGCATTTGTTTAATTATTTGAAAGACATTAATGTTTTAAACAAACTATAACCACTGTTAACATTTTATAAACCCCATTCTTAATTTGTAAATTATGATATTGTTACCTAAATGTTAACTTATGTAATACCTAATCAAAATGCTATTAGATTTAAGTAACCATGTATCAATGACAGTACAGCTAATAACCCAAAGTGCTTGATGCTGATAACAATAAAAAAAAAACTATTTCTTACCTTCTTAGTACAAAAAAAGTTTCAAAATGTAACGCAGAATGCCGATGGTAATTGATTTTAAATGGCACGTCTCGCATGAAATTCGTACTTAACCTTCGGTTCCGACAGAACGACACTTTTCTAGTCAAATAAAAGCAAACCGAATCTTGGTTTCAGTTGACCTTGTAAGCATTTGTATTCTTCTTTAACGAGTCATAGATGGCGATACTAGTATCCCTAATAGCACACGACGTCCTCTGGACGTCCAAAATAGGTCCATTTTTCGTCCTATCGTCCATGGACTAAAAACGGACGTCCTTCGGTGGACTAAATATGTACGTTCTTAGGACGTCCGACGTTGGACGTCCTTCGGTGGACTAAATATGAACGTCCTTTGGACGTCCGTACTGGACGAAATACGAACGTTTTCTGATCGTCCATATTGGACATATTATACGAATTACGGGATCAAATAGCAAAATAATTCAATGAAGTATTAACTTAATTATGTTAATAAAATAGTTTAAATCGAAGAGATAATCATATTTAATTCAAAATTGTGCAGTTTAACATCCAAAACCTGTTTTTGTTTTTTGTAAAGTGTGAAAATCTTATTTGTAAATTATTTGTTACAATGTTTTATTATTCTAGTTACCAAGATAACATAAGTTTGCTAATTATGTAATTCTAATAAGCAAAAATATAATTTTTATCAATGTATCCGTACTATACAGATGAATCTTGAGAGCATCTTTTTGAAGTTAAAGATACGTGCCCAAAATAGGTCCAGTTTTAGTCCTAATGTCTATGAACTATAAATGGATGTCCTTTGGACGTCCGACGTAGGACGTACTTCGGGTGGAGTAAATATGAACGTCCTTTGGACGTCCTTCGGTGGACTAAATATGTACGTCCTTCGGACGTCCGATGTTGGACGTCCTTCTACTGGACGAAATACGGACGTTTCCTGGACGTCTGAAAATTGCCCCCACTACCTGGTTTCTCTGTTCAAAAAACTATAACGATAGGCGATAGATTTTCGTTTCACCGATATCAGTTCGAAGTTCGAGAGCTGATCTCTCATGTCGTCGTTAGGGCTCCCGCCTAGAGTTTTATTCATCAACCACTTATTTTCATAATTTAAGAAATTATATTATACCTATTTATACGAATTATATAATATTATAAATATACTACATATATTATTATGTAACATAACACAGCGTCCGGGTGCCTCATCGGGTCATTTAGAGCATCAATGTATAGGTCCATCCAATGGATTATAATGTGCCCCTATGAGGCGCCCACCATTTTAATCAACTACGCTGAGGATTCCTGTTCCTGGAGTTTTTCTGAACTACCTAAGCAGTCCTAAGATGTCCAATTTACATCCCCTAGGACGTCCGATTAAGGTCCAATTTACGTCCGATTAAGTTCCAATTTACGTCCTATTAAGGTCCAATTTACGTCCCCCCGGACGTTAGGTGGACGTCCATTGGACGTTTGGCAATGTGGCTTTGGATCAAACTAGGACGTCCTGTTAAGGTCCAATTTACGTCCCCTAGGACGTCCGATTAAGGTGCAATTTACGTCCGATTAAGGTTCAATTTAAGTGCCCTCGGACCTTAGATGGACGTCCAATGGACGTTCGGTAGCGCGACATTTGGACCAAAATAGGACGTATAAAGGACGTTCCTTGGACGGAAACGGAGGTCCAAGGGACGTCCTTAAAGTCCGTGAAGGACGTCCATTGGACGTCCTTGTGCTATTAGGGAAATAACCATATTAAAATATATTTTGACTTGACACACTTACCCCGAATACACAGTTACCCCACCTGACTTATAATATGTATAAGTGCGACCAAGACGCACCATAAAGTGCGACGCGCGGCGCACAGTGGGGCAAGAGACAACATAAGTTGGCATTAAATCATTGTCGATATATTATGACCAATTTTTTTTTTCAAATATTATAAGTTGTGTGTACATAAAAAAAACGATGTTTTTTCAAAGTTTTCTTCTTCTTCTCAATGTGCCTATCCGTGACGAATGTTGGCGATCATCATGGCAATCTTTATTTTATCTGCAGCAGCGCGGAAAGCTGCACAGATGTTGTGTTAAAGCAGGTTCTGAAGTTCTTTAACCAGGATGTTCTTCTTCTTCCTGAGCCTCGCTTTACAAATATTTTCCCTTGAAGGATGGATTGTTCAAAAAATGTTTTGCTCAAAATTTTCAAAGCTGAATGTCCGTAGTTACTACCGATATTGATTTAAATGATATTTGAAGTTTAGTCATTTTTATTTTATATCTTATTTATTTATTATTATCTAATATTATTTATATCTCAAAACAATTGTGTTAACATTATTTTTGAAAAATTGCTTAACCAAATTGTTCTTTAAAACCATTTACTGCATATCTATAAGAATACCATAAAGTTTTGTAGGTAAAATATTGAAAAACTTAAACTACAGATCATCATCAGAATCATCAGATGTGCACTGTGATGTGATTATGCACTAATATGCAGTGCTTCCACTGGCAGGTGTTCTAATTTCTTTCTTTTTATGTTTCTTTTGCTTGTGATCAGTGGATCACTACTAATCAACAAAAAGTGGAATACATCTTAATTTGTTTTGCATCTACTACACTTTCTTGAATTATTATGCTTGAATTATGCAAATAACGAAAAATTAGAATAGAGTGTTATTCAATTTAATTAGGTCAACATAACCTCACAAAAAATAAAATTATGAAAAAAAGAGCAAATATGAGCAAAAAGTTAAAATGACTTTCTAAAGAATAATACTCAAGCTTTCAAAATAAAACAAAACTAAAGTTGGATCAGTCTGGGAACACTAACAAATCACTTGCTCTTTTTGAAAAATGCATATTTTGATATTTTGTACAGGTAATTTTAAACAATATATTATAAGAGACTATATTTACTTAATTATTATATCACATCTGTAATAATATTGTCACTTTCCTGAAGATCACATATCCGTAGCCAATTTTACTAGTAAATTAACTTTTCACTTGAAATAAGTGGATCAAACGTAAGTCGAATCACGTTATCGCGGCCTATGCATTGTTAACACGGGACCATGGGCCCTTTGCGACGCGTCGCAACTGGTGGAGGGGGATTTAATGGGAAAAAAATGATGCCAAATCATACGCAGGATTGTGTACTATTTAATTAAAATGAATACGACAGAAAATACTACATTTAGTATTTTTATTTTATGCCAACTTTTTAGCTCTCCTGCCCCACTGTGCGGCGGCTTAAAAGTCGAGTGGAGGCGCATAATTAACAATTAGAAAACAATGGTCTATATTTAAACAAACCCCGATTACTCGTTAAAATCTGGAAATTGAATGTATAAACTTCAATTTAGGTACTTGGCAACCTGAAAACTAATAATATACATATAAGTTTTCAAGCCACGAAAATGCGTATTTTCGCATTTTTCAGATTTTAAATCGTTTGAAACTCTAAATCTTTAAATTTTTAAGAAAAATGACACAAGACCTTTTTTGAATGAAGATGATGAATAATTTATTCATTGTGTATTGTTCTGGTATTATTATCAGTATATTTTGAAGTATTGCAATTGTTACCGAGAAAATTTTAAAAGTTAGGAATTTATATTTTGAATGTTAATGACATATTTTTCAAGTTTTTAGACATCTTCAATTTTGTACATAGTTGTTAACTTCCTTGAAATCTAGTTATGGAAACTGCACAATTTAAAATAAATAATCATAGTACAAAACGGTATTGAACATGTCTTTTCTAGGTTAGTTTCAATGCAACCTGTTTGTTGCAAACTTATAAAATCGGAAAACTACTTTAGGGGGAAATGAATATAAAAAACGTAGATGACCATTTTACATTACAGTTTAAGTATAACAATAAGGGGAAAACTATTTACAAAATTAAATTATTAGTAAGAAAAATAACATTTTTATTATGTACAACCTGTCTGAAGTTTGGAGTGAGTTCATCTGTTAGCTGAGATCTGTAACAGTTCATTCTTGAAAACGCGGCTTCGTACACCTAAGTTAAGTGAAACAGTCACAATTTTATGGCTAAACATTTTCAAAATTGTATATTCAACACTATATTCTGAATTTAATGACGGTACGCACAAAACTAGCCTACGGTCCGCATGCGGACCGCGGTCCGCCAATTAGTGACCCCTGTAAAGTATCAAATAAATGCTATAATCGGATTTAAATTTGATCTGTACTATATACTGGCCAGTATAATTTTTAAATTGAACCTCATCAAGGTAAGTTATCGCTATGCCCATGCTAGCGATATGAAGACTTGCATTAGCACCAATATGGCTTTCAAATGGCAAAACATGATCTTCTAAAATGGTTTCAATGTACATATCAGTTGGCTTGGCATTCGCCTAATCACCGTAACGTGTTGGGTAGGTCCTTTCAAAGCAATACCTACCGCTCTTTAGCACTATGCCGCCACCACCAAAACTAACGCTCTGTATCAGGTTAGAACTGACATACTGTTCGCTAACTTTTCTGTAGACGAAGTTTTGTAAATCTTGCTTCCATAAGGTGAACGGTATGCCAGATGTAACCTCATACAGGAGTGTTAATTTTGATGGTGGCGGTGGCGGCTTAGTGCTATGGAGTGGTATTTCTTGGAAAGAAGATACCGAACTTGTGGAGGTGATTGGGTAAATGACAGCTAATATGAACATTAAAAACATTTTAGAAGATCAGGATTTGCCAGCCATATTGGATAAGAAATTCGTGTTAATGCACCATGACGCAAGTCTTCATATCGGTAGAATAGTGAATACTTATCTTGATGAAATTCAAATTAAAAATTATATTGGCCACCATATAGCCCATATTAAATTTAAATCCGATTGTACTATTTATACGCTATGAGCTCGTACGTAGAGGGGATAATTAAAAATTCGCTAGCGCCAGTAGCCCAGAGATAGTAACAAGTCTGTAAGCTTTTACTGGAAATTTGAAATAAATGTCAAAGTGATTAATTTAAAACATTGAAATTAAAAACATTAATAGGAAATAATATTAGTTGGCCAAAACTGTGGTGTATATTTTTATCTTAAATATACTTACGTTTTAAATACTGAATTTAAGTTTTTTTAATATTTCGTAATATGTAATTATAAATTAATCTAAGCGCCATCTACACGATAATTGTGAAAGTATCCGAAGTAAGAAATTAATATTTCATTAATAGAACACGTTAAAATGATTAGCAAAATCTTTAAAAAATCGATTACAATTTAATTACTTTTTTGCGTTGTAAATATTAAGCGATAACAATTAAATGATAAATTTAAAAATTACCGGTGAAAGTTGCATTAGTAATCCGCTAGGAGTGACACCAGCGAAGCTCAGAGCGTATATGATACATTAAAACATCGCAATCAGAACAGAAATTATATTTCTATGACATTGGGGACAGCACAAAAATTTTTATTTCATTCGTTAATTTCAAAATATGCAATATTTTTTCCGGGAGTGTATTTTTTGTAAATTTCATTCATACTTATAGACGGAGAGATAGAAGCGGATTTTGTGCGTGATAAGTAATATGGAAAAACTATACGGGGATATGTTGAATTTGTTGTATACATGACTTTCCCCAACGGGCGGAAACCAGAGTGGGGGACGAGTGTAGTTATAAGGGATCAAAGTCGCGTTTTTTATTATTTTTTTTTGTGACGCTCATGATCGAGATAGTGCACCAAAATTTGGGAATAAGTAGGTCATGACGTAACTAAGTAAAATCTCCAGGGGCTGAACGCTGCGTGGCCGACAAAGGGGTGGGGTCAGAGGTGAATATAAAAATTATAAGGGGTTTTTGTGACATTCATGATTGAGATAGTGTACCAAAATTTGGGAGTAAGTAGAGCATGACATAACTAAGTAAAATCCCCAGAGGCGGAAACCAGAGTGGGAGACGAGGGTAGTTATAAGGTGTCAAAGTCGCGGTTTTAATATTTTTTTGTGATGCTCATGATCGAGATGGTGCACCAAAATTTGGGAATAGGTAGACCATGACGTAACTAAGTAAAATACCAGGGGCGGAACGCTGCTTGGGGTACAAAGGGGTGGTGGGCAGGGGAATGTAAAAATATAAGAGGTTTTTGAGACCGCGAATTTTACCCTTTATAACTACTCTTGTCCCCCATTCTGGTTTCCGCCTCTGGGGATTTTACTTAGTTATGTCATGGTCTACTTATTCCCAAATTTTGGTGCACTAGCTCAATCACGAACGTCACAAAAAGTCCCTTATAATTTTTATATTCACCCCTGCCCCCACCCCTTTGTCGGCTACGCAGCGTTCCGCCCCTGGAGATTCTAGGTACTTAGTTACGTTATGACCTACTTATTCCCAAATTTTGGTGCACTATCTCGATCAGGAACGTCACAAAAAACCCCCTATATTTTTAACTTAACTGGTTTAAAAAAAATGAATAAAAATGCATTTATTAGTAATAAATAATTATGCAAAAGTATCGTAAATCTTTCCTTATAAACTTTTTATTTTGTTATATAAGAAATTATACATATTATTACAATTTTTTATCAATTATGATATAGATAACATTACTTGGTAGTTGTGCACTTAAAACAGGGTAAAAAACTTATTTTCTGGAAAAAGTTATCCAAAAAATTTATAAAGAAAATTGACGATACTTGCATAATTATTTATTACTAATTAATGCATTTTTTATTCACTTTTTTAAACCATGTTGAAAATGTAGCTCATGCTCTTTCATTTGACACCTGTGGAATGGTTCTAAGGTCATTTTTTTCTGACTTATATGGTATTGCAAAAAATGCTCTCTGGGATAAACAATTTGAATAAAATTAAACAATTGAATGAATCGCTTTGAAATTTTTACCACATATTAAGCACCAAAGAACCCTCATTTGACAAAAATTTCAAAGCTGTACACTAATTTTTACAATAGTTATTGAGAAAATACTTTTTTTTTGCAATTCCGACCTTTTTCGCAATTATACACACACCGGCAAAATTAGCCGAACACGTTAAAAATGAGACATGTTTGATGTCGTGAATTTCCTAAACCAGTGGTCCGATTTGAGTGATTCTTTTAGTATGTTATAGCCTTATTATTTAAGAATATCGTTGTAATAATATTGTTGCTAGACAGGTAAATATCATTTTATACCGGGTATGCCAATCATACTGTGTTTTTTTCTTAAAGTTTGGAACACCCTGTGGAATATTCTAGCATATGTAAAATATTAAGATTAAAACCTAATTGTAGCCTTAGGCTTTCTTAACATTTTCCTTTTTGACTCATTTACTTATGTGGAATAATAAAAAAGTTGTGTGCGTTAGCAACTATCCATGTATTTCATCACTAAATCCTCATAGTAGGGGAGGAAAGTATGATAAATTTGCAGTTACTCAAGCGTTATGGGGACCTATTGGATTGTGCAGAGTATATGCTAAAACCAGAAAAAGGTTAAGTTAAGTTTTCCATAAAGTGGGGGACTTTTCATTTTTTAATTTAATTTTCCATTTGAAACAATCGTTTTTTTTCCGATTATAGCGCTATCTATCCATAATTCGAAAAAATGTTGCTTATTTTTACGTAAAGAATCCAAATCTGCAATAAAAATTGGAGGCTCCTATTTAAGATTTTAAATTAAATCCCCCACTCCACCTCTGTGGGGGCTCGTGTTTGGTGCCATTCGATATTTTTCAAAAATATTGAATACGTGTATTTTGCAGTTTTTCGATCTGATGTTCATTTTGCGAAATATCGCAGGGTTCGTATCTAAAATTTTTAATTTACCCCTCACCACTTTCCGTGGGAGTTCGTTTTTGATATCATTCATAGATTTTTGAAAAATATTGAACACGTATTTTTTAGTTTTTCGATCTGGCGTTCATTTCGTGAAATATTCGCTTTTTTGTGAAACTTTGT
Organism: Diabrotica virgifera virgifera; assembly: GCF_917563875.1. NCBI lineage: Eukaryota > Metazoa > Arthropoda > Insecta > Coleoptera > Chrysomelidae > Diabrotica > Diabrotica virgifera. Next base: position 111,884,011 of record NC_065447.1, on the reverse strand, counting down.
GACTCGCCCATTTTCTTATGCCCCGCTCAACTCGTCAGATTTTTAAAATATACATACACTATTTTGCATGTACTTAACTTACATTATCTTAATCTGACGATTTCGAATTTTTCTAAAGATAGACTTTTTTTCGGACCCTCCTTAACAAACTCCCCTGTATTAAGAACCAATATTATGGTATAGGTACATTTACAGTGTACAAGGTTTCTCACTATTTGCTTATGTTGGATAATAAAAAAGTTATGTGCATTAACAACTAGCCATGTTTTCCATCAATAACTCTGACGCGCTCGAGTAACTGCAAAAATCCCCGCTTGGGCTCCCCTACCATCATTTTCTGCTCAGTTTAATAAAGAATCCTAAACTGGGCTATGAGAAATTAACAATTTAATACCCACACCGGCTTTTTAAGGAAGAACCATAAAATTTAAGTATTTTCTCTCTAGTCTATATATTGATAATATTGTTTAGATAACATCATAATACGAATATTGGTGAAGTATTTTGAATTTCTATTACAATGGTAGTACAATATGAAATCTGTTTAAGAAGAAATAAAACACAAAGATGTGAGAATCAAACAAAATACGGATTTTAACACATTAACTTTATTCTACAATTTGAACTTAAATGATATTTTTATGCATTTTTTTGCTTTAATAGCGTGTGTTTCCCCCACGAGCCCTTACAACTGCAGCCATTCTTCTTGTCATACTTCTGATAACGTTATCAATCAGTTGTTGTGGCAGTCTCGCCCATTCCTTAATCAAGGCTATTCTGACTTCCTCTCTGTTTAAAACAGCAGGAACCCATGCCCTCATTTTTCTGCCTAGCATGTCCCATACATGCTCTATTGGGTTTAGGTCTGGGGAACACGCTGGCCAATCCATTGTTGTTATACCCACTTCTAATAAAAAGTTTCTTACACAGCGTGCGACGTGTGGGCGCGCATTATCCTGCATTAACATAAAATTGTCTCCAATGTATGGTGCAAAAGGTACCACATGGTCTTGGAGAATGTCTCTGATATACCTATCTGCTGTTAATGCTCCACCATCAATCACCACTAACTCTGTTCGTGCTCCCAAACATATACCACCCCACACCATAATTGAACCTCCACCAAAAGGTACGGTCCTAGTAAAATTGAAAGGGGCATTTCGTTCTCCTTGGCGTCGATACAATCTTTCTCTACCGTCGATGAAATTTACACAGAAACGGCTTTCGTCCGTAAAGAGAATTTGACTCCACTGGTTATCATTCCAATTTTGATGTACTCGACCAAATTGTAGTCGCGCTACACGATGGTGTATCTGGAGTCTGGGAGCTTTTATTGGCACACATGACTTGAGACCGGCTTCTTTAAGTCTTCTTCTTACTGTGCGTTCACTTATGGTAGCTCCACGAACATTTTGTAACAGGTTTTTGGTTTGAGCTGCCGTCTGACGTCTATTGCGTAATGTTTGCAATGTTATAAATCGATCATCTACAACCGTGCTTAAACGTTTTCTACCTTGCCCCCGTCTTCTTACATACTCCCCGGTTTGTCTCCAACGACTTACACAATGATGGATGGTTGATGATGATTTACCAAATATTGCAGCGACTTCCCTGTATGTTCTACCGTTTTCGACCATTGTTGCGGCCCTAGCAATATCAGTCGGTATTAAATCACCCATTTGTACTTGTTTTTTGCAATTAGAACACCACTGATTAAAACAAATAAAAAAAAGTCACTTCCAACAAACTCAAACAAAATAACTTATAAAAGATAAAAGATAAAACGACTACAATTAACAGATAAAAAAACTACAAAATGTAAAATACAACTCAAATAAAAAAATTAATTTGACATTTTGACATTTAAAACTCTTGTGGTGTGGAGCATTCAATTGTTCATTTAAATTTAAAGGTGTGTTTAGATGTCAAATTGTTACCAATCGAAAAGTGTCTGGTATATTGTGAAAATTAGTAGATTTATTATTTATTATTTAAAGTCTCAATTTTCGATATTAAGTCACAATGACGACCTCTGGTCGATTTCGGCTGAACTACATAGCTTCGAGACGCTGAGCGCACATGCATTTGAATAAAGTAGGTAATATTCATTATTTATTTTTACATGTTTTAAATTAGTTATTGGGTAATATAAAATGGTTAACATGGAATCTTCACGTTTCACTAAATGTTGGCGTCGATGTTGTATATAAAATTTGTAAAAAAACATGCAAAAATAAACACTGAATATTACATACTTGATTCAAATGCATGTGCGCTCAGCGTTTGACATTAAAACCCCCCTCGAAGCTAGTTCAGCTGAAATCCACGGGAGGTCGTCATTGTGACATTGCTTACATCGCTTAGTAATTTATTTATTTAATACATTTATTGAATTACTTTAGGTTTGTTTATTAAACTAAGCAGTTAGGGGAGCACAAGCGGGGATTTTTGCAGTTACTCGAGCGCGTCAGATTATCACAGGTGGAGAAATATTGTACCCTGTAAATGTACCTATACCATATATTGGTTCTTAACACCGGGGAATTCATTAAGGGGGGACCGAAGAAAATCTATTCTTCGAAAAACTCGAAATCGTCAGATGAAGATAAGGTAAGTTAAGTACATATAAAATAGTGTATTGGTAGGAGAGCCCAAGCGGGGATTTTTGCAGTTACTCGAGCGCGTCAGATTATCATATGGGGAGAAACCTGGTAGCCTGCAGATGTACCTCTACCATATATTAAGATAAGGTAAGTTAAGTACATGCAAAATAATGTATATTTCAAAAATCTGACGATTTGAGCCAGGCGTAAGGAAATGGGCGAGTCACAAAGTTTCACAAAAAAAGCGAATATTTCGCGAAATGAATGTCAGATCGAAAAACTAAAAAATGCGTGTTCAATATTTTTCAAAACTCTATCGAATAACACCAAACACGATACCCCACAGAGTGGGGTAAGGGATAAATTAAAAATTTTAAATACGAACCCAGCGATATTTCGCGAAATGAACATCAGATTGTAAAACTGTAAAATACAAGTATTCAATATTTTTCAAAAATCTATCGAATGGCACCAAACACGGACTTCCATGGAGGTGGGGTGGGGGGTTATTTTAAAATCTTAAACAGGAGCCCCCAATTTTTATTGCAGATTTGAATTCTTGACGTAAAAATAAGTAACTTTTATTCGCAACATTTTTTCCAATTATGGATAAATGGCGCTATAATCAGAAAAAACGATTGGTGGAAATGGAAAATTAAATTAAAAAATGGAGAGTCCCACACTGTATGGAAAACTTAACTTTTTTTGGTTCACTCTTTACAATCCAATAGGTCCCCATAACGCTCCAATAACTGCAAATTTAGCATACTTTCCTCCCCTACTATGAGGATTTATTGATAAAAAACATGGTTAGTTGTTAAAGCACATAACTTTTTTATTTGTCAACATACGCAAATGAATCAAAAAAGAAAATGTTAAGAAAGCCTATAATTGAGTTTTAATTTCAATATTTTATATATGCTAGAATATTCCACAGGGTGTTCCGAACTTTAAGAAAAAAACACAGTATCATTGTTCCACCCGGTATAAAATGATGTTTACCTGTCTAGCACCAATATTATTACAACGATATTCTTAAATAATAAGGCTATAACATACTAAAAGAATCACTCAAATCGGACCACTGGTTTAGGAAACTCGCGACATCAAACATGTCCCATTTTTAACGTGTTCGGCTAATTTTGCCGGTGTGTGTATTAACAATAAATATCAAACTTTGTAATACGTCATTTTAAAGCTTTTTCCATAATCTCGAAAATATTTGTACTAAAAAAATCATAAATTTTACTGTTTTCCGTTGATTTGAAAAAAAAGGGAAATGCCATTTTTTGACAGTTAATTGTTTATAAATAAAAATGGCCGCCAGATCCTACGCAGGAAACAGTTATAATTTGTTCCTATAGGTATTACCTGTCGAAAAAACGCTTCAGTACCCTGGCTGCTGAAGTGTCACGAACAGGGTATATTTTTGTCTTATTACCCTGGCCTATTGAGTTGTAGAAGTTCTGCAGTGCGAATCAGTCGATACTTTAGATATAGGCGGGCTAGTTTGCGGATCTTTTCCAATAGAATTTTCTTCAAAAGTATTCAAATAGGTCTCTAGCTGTTGCTCAGTTTCAATATTTACATATATTTAAAACTAATTACAACCGCTTATTTCCGACATTAGTCGAAACTCTTTTGCGGTTGTCGACATGCACAGGTGATAAGGCGAAACTATAACAAAATTTATAAATATTCGGTCTTTTACCAAGGCGTTTGGTGTGTGTCGACATTCACCGGTGAATGTCGACATACGCCAATTTCGGGATTTCACAGTAAAGTCGCGTTTACACGATGGCAATTGGCGAGACAATTGTCAGAAGACAACTTACTGGCATGAAATTATTGTCTTCGTGTAAACACTTCAGGCCAATTGCCTTGCCAACTGCCCTCACAATTGGCCCAAAATTCAGTTGTCTCCGGGAGTAGACTGAGGACAATGAGCTGCGCCCAGTGAGCCCCCACCACTCGAAATCTCAATTGTCGCGACAATTGGCGCCGTGTGAACGGTGTAAGCCAGTAGTGCTGTCTTGTTTTTTGCCAGTTCCTTCTAGATGACGAGCAGTCGGCCATGTTTTAGCCGTCTACTGCCATGGCAATAGTTGGCCCCGTGTAAACATCTTCTCTTTCAACTGGACTGGCCTCCGACAATCCGCAACCACGTGATGACAATTGTCCAATGACAATTGTCTCGCCAATTGCCATCGTGTAAACGCGACTTAACAGCTGTAACTGATAAAAACTTTGAAAAATTAGTCAGTCTATCTTAGAAGCCAATAAAATTAATCAGTGAGTGTGAGTGGTGTTATCATTGTTTATATAGGGATAGTTGGTCAACCCAATAGGAAAATTTGTTTGATTCAAATTGAGACAGTCACCAGATGTCCTCACAATTTCTGTCAGGGTCGCAACGTCAAAATGCATAGACACCAGGTTGGATACGATCCTATTCATAACACCCCAACTCGCATACATATTAAGAAAAATAAATATATATGGAAGAATATATTTAGAAATTGAATTAATGATGTCATGCTATTATATATATAATCTATAGTAGTATGACACCATTAATTCAATTTGTAAATATATTCTTCCATATATATTTATTTTTCTCAATATTTATGCGAGTTGGGGTGTTATGAATAGGATCGTATCCAACTTGGTGTCTATGAATTTTGACGTTGCGAATCTGACAGAAATTGTGGGGACATCTGGCGACTGTCTCAATTTGAATCAAACAAATTTTACTATTGGGCTGACCAACTATCTCCTTATATAAACAATGGTGTTATACTGATTATTAATCGATGAATAATTTTTATTTTTTATTTCAGTTGGAATTGCACGTTATTTTATGTTTTTATGACTCATAAATATATTTAGAGATGCAGAGATAATTATTATCTTCTTACCTTTTTTCGGGTTCTATATTCGAATGTATCAAAATAAGAACCCGAGAAATTGTTGGAGTAATTGTACTTTTATATTAAGTATTTAGTGAAACATTTAGATTCTCGGACTTTGAGCTAGCTCACTTGGAAAAGTTTGAAAATGAATAGAAAACAAAAAAATTTAGCGACAGAAAGAACTATTTATTGATATGTTGTAGAGGTTTTAGTGATACTCTTACCACCATATAATGACTAAAAATCGTAACAAAAGGAATTCAGAAAAAATGTTTTAAATGAATACCAATCACTAACATCTACTGCCTTACAATTTTCCATTATATTTTAAAAATGTCTACGTTTTGAGCATCCAATCTATTCATTGTTTACAAAGACATTAATTTGTTATATTTTATACAATTACAGATTATAGTAATTTTACATAATTTCACATTATGATATAATAAATGTTTCGGTTTGTAAGTTACTTCTACGATTGGTTGGGATGTAGAGAAGCATAGATCGGCGCAGCTTTGGACTTTGCCAGTTCAGATGCATTTTTGGCAGCATCCTTCAGTTTCGCCGTTGCCTTAGCAGTGGAATAACTTGAAGTCAGCGCATTTTGTTGTGGATATAGGTTGGAGAGGACATGATTAAAACCGCCCACCTTAAACAAACATGTATATTATTATTTCAGTCGATTTCAAATTAAAAAAAAGCGTTAAGAACATACAGTAGCGATCAACAGGTAGCAACAAATGCGGTCCAAGATTGCGGCTATAATTTTGAATATTTTGTCGAGATATTTGGCACACATATTCGTAATATAATAAAGAATGGCGGTACAGAGCCCAATTTCAGAAATATGTTAGTATGTGGAAATTACTCGATAACTAAATAAAATATTGGAAAAAGGAGCCTGTACTGCCATTAAGAAAGACAAAAAATACACTTTCTTCAAATAAACTTATTTATCCCATGCCTAGATTTTGTGTCACATTGGATCTACTAAAAATCGATTTTCTGTAACAAGAAATCGAACGTGACTGACTCGGCAACATTTCACGCCTATGAGTATAAAAATTATTGTTTTTGATAGTATAAATGTCACTGTCAGTCTCGAATTACCGACGTACTGTTGCCTCAGTTCGCAGAACTTTCGAAAAACAAAAATATTGATGAGCTACTGTTTACTCGTAAGTGTGTAGCCTTCGTCTGTCCATTTTTCGTCTATCTTTAATCCAACGAAAACCATAGAAGAAATGATGAAATTGTTGCTGGTATGAGCACATTATGAAAATGTTAGGGTACAAAGAGTCTAATGCTCACAATCTTATTTAAGGTGTTTATTTATAGCGTTTTGCGGGCGGCCGGTTTCGGCATTCACAATGTATATGCCATCGTCAGGCCCTTCAGAAACTGAATAAGATATCAGTACAAGAACTGTACAGTATACAATGTGGTGTTAACACCACAGTTAACAGTATACAATGTGGTGTTAACACCACATTGTATACTGTACAGTTCTTGTACTGATATCTTGTTCAGTTTCTGAAGGGCCTGACGATGGCATATACAGTCCTCTCTCTCTCTCTCTATAACGAGGGACCGGGAATTTTCATCCTTATAAGGAGAGATCGTTATACAGAGAGAGAGAGAGAGAGAAAGAGAGAGAGAGAGAGAGAGAAAGAGAGAGAGAAAGAGAGAGAGAGAGAGAGAGAGAGAGAGAGAGAGAGAAATAGTAATCAACTGTACTAAATAACTTGTGTTAATTTTCTCTATTGCCCGAGTTATTGATAACTTTTCTTCAACCGAGAGTACTCTACGCTTTTTCGAAAACATCTTGACTGTTCACAGACTGAGAAACTTAAACTTAAAAGTCGTCAATAGAGGACAACATCTGTGTGAAAACAGTTAAGGCACACCGCCCGAACGATAAAAGCGTGTTACTCAACTTTCTGCATATCGGACTGAAATTTGAACCACCAAATTTTTGCTAAATTGGAGCCACAAAATGAATCAATCACTAATCACTTTTTATCAAGTTACACCTACGCAAGAGCTTTGTCAGTTATTCTCTGTGTTTCAATTACCTAAGTGTTATCTTTAATTGGTAAAACTCTCACGGTTTAGTTATCTTAGTTATTGCCAAACGCAAATGATTATCAGTTGTTTATTGAAAAGTGAAGTCATGGACTATTGAAAAGTTATCGTTATAAAGAGAGAACGATATCGGTATAGAGAAAGAGTTAATACATTGCCATGTGGCATTTTTATGGCAGGAACATCTTAAAACCAAATTATAGTAAAATTTGTTTTATTGACATTGTTTGTTATTGGCTTTTAATATCATAATTTTAAATGATGTTCATTCGTTATCATTCTTCGTTATCTTTTCTAATTTCATTGTTTCATTTTTATAACCTTGACTTGTCTAAACTTTCTGGCAGTTTATCTAGTACATCTTTATTTTACTATCAATGAAATTTTGTTTATCTCATATTACCGTACCTCCATTTTTATTGATAGGCTGAATAATATGTTGTGCTTCCTGCCTAACTTTTGCTTTAACCTAGGGGTGCTTTACTTTACTCCAAAGGCGCATCCCTTATTATTTATTTTATTTATAATTGTAAGTTTAAATTTTAGCTTTTAGTATTAATTAGGTATACCTACAGAATTTGTTAAATATTAATTCAGCTTATTTTTAGTTATAAATACAATGCTTTATTCTTTTTCTTCGGATGAAGGTATCTGCAGCAAAAATTCAGAGAACAAGGCCTAACTAGCTAGTTAGCGTCATTTCTTATTAGACAGTTGAATTTTATAGTACAGCTATTAGCAACAATTTTTTATTGCTGGTCCAAATATTTATATTTAACTTTAATAACTTGATTTGTGCTAAATATTCTCTCTCTCTCTCTCTCTCTCTCTCTCTCTCTCTCTCTCTCTCTCTCTTCTCTATCTCTCTTTCTATATCTCTCTTTCAAATCAACTATTTCTTCTTCTTGTTTTCTTTTTAATATCATCTTAAATATAATTACCCTACTTATTCATTCTTCTTCTGCTTCTTCTTCTTTTCACGTCTCGAGTTTTTTATCAACATTTTCTTTCTGACATTCTTACTTGTCATCCTTCTTCTTATTCACATTTTTTTTACAACTATTTATTTTTTTTTGAAAACTTTTTTCAAGTCCCTGTGAAAAAATTTTCCGGTACCTTGGGGAGTGTGTAACGTTTCAATCAGCCGATTGAACGCTACACCAAGCTCCGCTTGGTATTTGTCCCTCGGACTATATATTTCTACAAGCGACCCTACTATCGTCAAGTCAATTAGTACATACATATCTTCTCCGATACAAATTTGTACTGCCACATAAATCAGGCACAATATTGGCATACATTATCGTGTTTGTGTGTAGGCGGTTAAACAATGGGTAAGTTTGATTATCTAGTTTTAGCCTCAGTTTTTTTTACTAATTTCTTTTGCGCAGCAGATACCTACTTTCTTCCTTGAAATAAGCTTTAAAAACTTTTCTAATTTTATTTCTTTTTCTCTGGTATATTATGGTATATTACTTTATTTCCTGTACATAGTTATAATATTTTATTGATAGAATTCTTTCCGTTTCTTTTTATTTTTAATAATACCACGCCGTGGTCAGAGATTTTGCTGAGATCGTGTTTCTTTCAATACTCAGCTTTATTTCTGATCGGGCTTTTCCTTTGGGAGAAAACTGATACTTGTTTGAATTTTTCTAGCCGCTACCTCGGGAAGAAGACTTTAGTCAAGCACTACCTGGAAAAGAAAACACACTACCTTGGAGAGCGGAACTGGCTTACAACCGTATCTTGATGCATCAGTAGAATGAATTAGACAAGACAGCCCTACAGAGACAAGACAGCCCAACAAGGTAGCCCTAGACTTCCCATAACTGCCGGCGACGACAAATTCTGCAGGGATTGGGGACCTCCTTTAGGAACTGTGACGGGAAGACTTAAAGCTGAGTACATTTTTTATCTTTATAACTTTTATACCGGTTACCAGCAGGGTCTCGGTCACAGGCTCAGAAAATTAACTTGGTTGTCTGTATACAATAAAATGATTTTTGTTAAGTTTTTTTTTATATCTGAATAAATAGTGTATTTAAAATGATTAGGTAGACTTTTTATTTCCTGTACCTTTCTGGGATGGGTGTGAAGGAAGAATGAACAGGGAACGAACCCAGGGCTGAGCAGTCGGGCAGAACACCATTCTGATGGATGGAACGGTGGACGTTTTTCTTTTGAATATCCTAAGGGATGTTCGAGGAATTCCTCCCCTCGTTTCTCCCAGCAGTGTGGTGTTGCTTAATGCCCTGGTCTTGCTATGATCAAGATGTTACAGATTATTGTTTGTTACCTTTTAGTTTTATTGCAGTTTTAAAGATTCTCCTAATATGACTAATAAAACCCATTATTAAAACTACTTAATCTCAAGACTATTATGTCAGTAAAACATATGCCTTAAAACTATTTTTTTAGTTGTCTTTAAAGTTGCTTTCTTAAAAGCAACATATATAGTCTGTTCGCTAAACTCAGACGCAACTTTCTAGATATTTTAGTCAGTAATTTTGCCAATTTTAGCAAAATTGGCAAAAAATAATTTTTAAATAGTTAATAATCACTAAATATTTAGTAATTCTGCCAATTTTTGCAAAATTGGCAAAAAACAAAAAAATTATCGACTAAAATATCTAGCCAGTTGCGTCTGAGTTTAGCGAACCGACTATAATAAAACCAAACGCTCTTAACTGAATCAATTTGGTTATCGTAAAGACTAAACTATGCTTCTTGTTAGAAACAATAAAACTAAACTCATCCCCTCTTCTTTCATGTCCAAAATGGTTGGCCATTTGTTTTAGAGCGAGACAGTGGTGTAGTGTATTGTAAAAAGTGGAAGTACAGTTCGTATGGAAAAAATAAGTCCCAAGTACTTAAAATATAAAAAACTGGTCATTTTAAAAGAAAAATACAACACACACAGCACTACGACGACTCAGAGACGATCTCAAGACTATTATGTCAGTAAAACATATGCCTTAAAACTATTTTTTAGTTGTCTTTAAAGTTGCTTTCTTAAAAGCAACATATAATAAAACCAAACGCTCTTAACTGAATCAATTTGGTTATCGTAAAGACTAAACTATGCTTCTTGTTAGAAACAATAAAACAACTCATCCCCTCTTCTTTCATGTCCAAAATGGTTGGCCATTTGTTTTAGAGCGAGACAGTGGTGTAGTGTGTTGTAAAAAGTGGAAGTACAGTTCGTATGGAAAAAATAAGTCGCAAGTACTTAAAATATAAAAAACTGGTAATTTTAAAAGAAAAATACAACACACACACAGCACTACGGCGACTCGATTTTAGGTTAAATTCACATTAAAACCGAGTGGCATTATTGACAGCAGCATTAAAACTAAACGGTTTTAATTTCAAGGCAACCTTGCTTTTATGTAGGATATATGCTCTTGAAAAGGTATAAAATAAAACCATTTGATCTTAAGAATTCTCTGTCGATAGATCAAATAGTTTTATTTGGATTTCGGCCATATTGCTTTCTACACATGCTGAAAGCCATGATAGATTACAATATAAGGCTTACATAAAAATTATAAATAAGCGACTTAAAGACATAAATTGGTTTGTGAGACCTGTTAGTAAACACACGTTTTGTGGTTTGCGGTCGATTTGAGCAAATTACCGCTGAATAGGGGCCTTTTAGTAGTTGAGTTTTACTGGTGCAGTGACGTAGAGTACCAAGAGCAGCAACTAATTTTTAACAACAAAAGGCAGGGTCGGCCTGGGAAAAATGTTTTGGACAATAATTATATTTAACAAAATAACTTAGCAAATTTGAATATTTTAAATAAAATGTCACAACCAACATTTACAAATCAATCTTCATCCACCAACACTCACCCAGATAATAATTTAAATAATATGAATACCTCCAACACATCTTATGCAAGCACTGTCTCAAAAAATATCTACAAGTATCCTAACAAAGACCAGGCACTTATCTTCGGCTCCATTCAGGGAGCAAAACTTCAAGATTATCTTCTCCAATTGGGACCTCTGGTAAAACCAATAAACATAATTTTCTGTAGCAGAATTTCACACAACAGAATATGTGTTTATCTAACCAATAAATCACTGGTTGATGAGTTTTTAACTAATCATGGTCAAATTGTTGTCAATAATGAAGTCATCAAAGCAAGACGTCTAATTTCACCAGCAGACAGACTAGTATTATCGAATGTAAGCCCAACGATCCCACACGAAACTCTTGTAACCTTACTGGAAAATATTGGATTAAAATTAGTTTCTCCAATAAACTTTCTTAGAATAGGTGCATCAAATCCAGAATACCAACACATACTCAGCTTCAGAAGACAGGTGTATATCGCTCCTTCCCCAGATATTACCATACCCGAATTCTTAGAAATAACACATGATAATCTATCATATCATATCTTTTTAGCCCTAGACAGTCAACGCTGCTTCACCTGCAAATTATCGGGTCATGTTGCATCCCAATGCCCTTCGGGCAATATTAACCCACATTCCCAACAATCATCACAACCCACACATAATGTTCCAATCTCGTCAATATCTCAACCGGATGAAACATCTCCTAATGACTTAAATTCCCACTCAATAAATAATATTCTACCCGAAAGTTCCTCAGTAGTAGAAAATTGTGCAAACATCGCCAATACTGCTTTGATCACATCCAATCTGGTAACAAATCCAGATCACACTACTCAATCTGAAAATATCCCAACCTCGGACAAAACTACTAAGTCAACAACTTCATCCGCAACAAAACGAACAGCTGAAGATATGACCCCAGCCACTCCAGAAAAACAAATGCCACCCAATACTTCTACCTTCTCTCTTCCTCAAACAGTCGTTCAGAAAAACAAAAAACCCAAATCTAATACATCAGATCCAGAAATAGAACTTACTGAATCTATTATAAACTATATCGATTCTCATTCTCCTCACTTCATAATCAACAGCCATCAGCTTAAACAGCTCCTAGAAAATACATACGGATCGAGGGATGTTCTTAGCATTGCGGAAGACTTCACAGAAGATATTCCAAAACTAATAGATATGTTAGAAGAACTACATCCTCACGCAAACACTAAGAAACTAAAAACTCGTGTCACAAGGCTAAAAAAGAAATTACTAAAGCAATCCCAAGATTTAAGTGATACCCAATCTGATATCTCAAATACATCTCAAGATACCCAATAAATACATTCGAGTCATTACTCCAGTGGAACTTAAATGGGTACTATACCCGTTTAAATATGCTACAGCATATCATAGCCCTCCATTCTCTGGACATATTGTGTCTACAAGAAACTCACTTCCGAGACGAAAATGTCCACAAAATGAGGGGATACAATGAATTCGTTAAAAACCGAAATGTACAAGTTGCGAGTGGCGGCGTAGCCATTTACGTCTCAAAGAATTTACAAGCAACACAAATTAGAATAAATACAAACCTAGAAGCGATAGCCGTAAAAATTAAAGCACAACTAAATTACACCATCTGCAACATATACATTCCTCCTGACCATTATTTAATTGAGGATGAACTGGAGTCTCTAGTTAATCAACTTCCAACTCCTTTCATTCTTCTAGGAGATTTTAATGCCCACAATTACTCCTGGGGTTCTCAAAAAACAGACAGAAGGGGACGAATTCTATCAAACATATTCAACACCATGAACATAAGTTTACTGAATGATGGCAGCAATACTAGATTCAATATAGCTACTGGCAATTCTTCTTGCATCGATCTTTCATTATGTAGCCCAACTATTAGTCCTTACCTTGAATGGAGAGTTATGGATGACTTACTAGGCAGTGACCACTTTCCTATAAAATTAACGAATTCAATTATAAAAGACAAAATATCAAACGGAGATAGTATCCATCAGAAATGGAAAATAAAGAAAGCCGACTGGAGCTCTTTCTCAAAAACCATTGAGAATAACATATACAAAATTAATGAGTGGAAGGACGCAAATACAGCAGTAACTCAACTTAACGAAATAATCATAAAAGCCGCTGAATTTTCAATAGGAAAAACAAAACATATCAAGAAATTTAAACCTGTGCCTTGGTGGAATGACGAATGTGCCGAAGCAATACAAAACAGCAAATCTGCTCTAAATAGATGTAGGAGGGAGAAAACCGCAACAAGTATAATTGAATACAAAAAACATAGGGCAAAAGCAAGATATATTACCAGCAAAAGTAAAAAAGAGTCATGGAAGAAGTTCGTAGGAAGCATAAACAGAAACACTACAATATCATCGGCATGGAGGAAGATACAAGGTATTTATGGAAACAAAACTTACCATGTCATTAAAGCATTAGATTATGACGGCAAACGAATAAACCAAACAAAAGAAATAGGTGAAGCATTCGCAGACTATTATCATAAGCTTTCCATAAACAGAAATATAACTAATGATAACATTGCCCTCCCTACGGAATTCAAAGAGCTGGCAAACCTTAATTCTCTAAACAAGCCACTGACAAAAGAAGAAATGGAGGAATCTCTCTCATCACTAAAAGACAGTTCTTCTGGTCCCGATGACATCCCTCCAGTTTTTCTAAAAAATCTCCCAGAAACGGCGAAACAAATCCTGCTTAATATCTTTAATCACATGTGGAATAATAGTGACTTCCCCTTAATCTGGAAGAAAGCAACAATCATCCCCATACTTAAATCTAACAAATCTTCACTCTTGCCTGAATCTTACAGGCCAATCTCCCTAACCTGCTCCATGAGTAAATTGCTAGAAAAAATAATCAACACGAGACTAATATGGTTTTTGGAAACTCACAAATTATTAATTCCCGAACAATCCGGATTTCGACCATCTAGAAGCACACTTGATAACATTATTGACCTAGAAAGTCATATTCACGAAGCATTTGCTACTAAAGATAAATGTCTAGCAATTTATTTTGACATTAATAAAGCCTTTGATTCTACATGCCATAAAATCATCCTAAATAAACTACATCACTGGGGATTGAAAGGCAATATAATAAATTTCATACGCAATTTTTTATCTCAAAGAGAATTCCAAGTCCGAATTTCTGGAACAATATCATCAACCAAGAAACAATTAAACGGCACACCACAAGGATCAATTCTCAGCCCAACTTTATTTTTAATTGCTATGAATGATGTCTTAAAAGATTTAAAGAAACCAGTTGTAGCCAGACTTTACGCAGATGACATGATCGTGTTTATCAAGGGAAGATGTCTTAGCACCATGGCTCAAAGCCTTCAGCAATGCATAACATCCTTCGAACGTTGGTCTATAATGTCTGGGTACAATTTCTCCCCAAACAAAACAAATTGCATATTATTCTCAAAAAGAAACATACCAGAGCAGCATCGACCATCAATATTCCTATACAACCAGAAACTAAGCTATACTCCACACATAAATTTTCTGGGCATGATATTCGACGAACGTCTGTCGTGGAAAAATCATATTAAAACACTAACTCTTTCTTGTCAAAAGGGCTTAAATTTATTAAGATGCTTAGCAAACAAGTCTTGGGGATCTGATGGTCTAATGCTGCTAAAAATATACAGAAGCCTTATTCGATCGAAAATTGATTATGGATGTATTGCATACACATCTGCTCGTCCTTCAATATTAAAATGCTTAGATACTATACACAACACCGCAATAAGAATAATTCTAGGGGCTTACAGGACAACGCCTGTAGAAAGCCTATACTGCGAACTGGGCGAACCAGCTCTATCTTTCAGACGACAAATTCTTAGTTTATCCTATGCCTCCAGAATAGCATCAATACCATCAATTCCTGCTCACAAAAACACATTCTGTAATCGTTTCAAATCAACTTTTCAACATAGCACCTCTCCACCACCCTTTTATATTAGAATTCACCGGTATATATCAACGTTAAATCTCCAAAATTTCCCCAGAACGTGGTTAATGAATGAACACAGCATTCCTCCATGGATTATCAGAACCCCACATGTAAACACCCAATTGACGAAATATAATAAATACGATAACAATCCACGTCTTATATATCAAAATTATAAACAAATAGTCGCAAAATATAAAAATTATACCCACTTATTCACTGATTCGTCTAAGTCTTCCCAAGGTGTAGGAGCAGCAGTATACATAAACAATGAAACCAAATATTTATTTAAGCTTCCCAGCTCCTACAGCATCTTAAATGGTGAACTTTATGCCATATTACAAGCGTTGAAACACATTTCCAATGCACAAACCAAACACTCCTTAATAATATCTGACTCACTCAATTCACTGAGACTCATACAACAAACCTATACGAAAAATCCAATAGTCATATTAATCAAAGAAATATTACACAGTCTGCATCAAACAGACTCAAAAATAGTTTTTCTATGGGTTCCCTCTCATTCTGGAATCGAGGGAAATGAAAACGCTGATCGTTGGGCTTACACAGCTGCGCAATTACCAACATTGGCAGAACAATCAATTCCAGCCGCAGATACAAAACAATTACTAAAATCAATGACTCTCAATTTATGGAGTGAAAAATGGAAAACATCCACGAGCAAGTTAAGAGACGTTAAAGAAGATACTGGTCCATGGAATCCACATACAACCAACAGATCGAACCAAGTCATCTTATCTCGTCTTCGGTTAGGACACTGTAAACTTACTCATGAGCATCTCATTACCCATACCGAAGCACCAAAATGCAGAAGATGTAATATACCAGTATCAGTAAAACATGTGCTAACAGAATGTGATGAATTCGCCGCTTACAAACAATCTATATATGGTTATTCAAACAATATGAAAGACATTCTTAACCTGCAAACCGACTGTAAACCTCTTTTCCAATTCCTTAATAAATGTAACCTAGTAAGTAAGATTTAATTGTACACAATTTCATACTTTTGTAAACTCATTAATTGTATTCTCGTTACCCCGCTGATGACCTTCGTGGTTAATGCGGTTATTTCTAAATAAAAAAAAAAAGACATAAATTCGATTTATTTTAACATTAAAACATTAAAATTGTAGATAAAATTATTTTTCTTTCAAATTAATATTTTTCGGATTTAAATTTTTTTATTTTTTAATCGCCAAAAGTCAGAAATTTTAGGGCGCGTGAGTTATTTAGACCTATTTTTGTTAACATTATCAATAAAGTTGGGTGCGTAAGTATTTTTCTAACTTGGCAGTCCGAAATAACCAAGTACTTTTTATTATTAATACGTATCTACCTATCATAACACATGTTAAAATTTGTTGGCATATATGGAGTATATGGGTTTAAAGAATAATTTAATATGGTAAATTGTCTTTAAAAGTCTCCATTTAAGAAACCTTTTTAAGTTTGCTATAAAACCGTCTGCACTTAAAGTGTCTTTTAACATGGTTTTAAAAGCACCTTCACAGCAGCTTTAAAACCAGTTGCTTAAGAAAACAAAGTTTTAAGAAGGTTTTTATTTTTGGTTTTATTGACCTCTTTCAGAGTGGGCTCTGTTATGCTGAAAGCGGTTTTATTGCAATCTTAAGGTTTACTTAAAAACCAAATGGTTTTAATTTTAGTTTTATTCTACAGTTTTAAAGCATCCTTAAAATACTTAATAAACCCGTTCGGTGCTACTTGGGGATCCAGTTTTAATTTTTGCAGTCGTTCCATTATACAGACTTTGGATTGCTTTGATAAGACCATGTTTAATGTTAGTTTGATGTAGGGTTAACCATAGTTTGCTGAGGGGCACACTGTCATATGCTTTTTGTAAGTCTACGTATACCAGGTGAACTTCTTTATTGATGGCTGTTTTTTTCTCAATAACTTGCGTAAAAGAGTACAGGTGGTCTACTGTGGACCGCCCAGCTCGAAAGCCAGCTTGCTCCTCTGCTTCGTAATCTCTATAGTCTCTATATATTTTGTTCTTAATAAGTTTCCCATACATCCTAATTATTGTGCTGTTTACCGCAATTCCTCTGTAATTTCCACATTGATCCTTCCTGTCCCTTTTGTGGATTGTTGACATGGTAGATAATTTCCATTCATTTGGTAATTCGGCACCATTTAAGCAATCTTGGAAGAGTTTTCTTAGCTGTTTTTGGAGTTTGTCTGTGCCGGCTTTCACTAATTCTGCAGGGATGTCACCAGGACCAGGGGATTTTCCATTTTTCAGGGATTTGGTTATTTCTTCCATCTCTGATTTACTTATTTGTAATGGTGATGAATTTATATGTATACCTATCGTGTTGTCTTCTATGTTAACAAATTCTGGTCTTTGTTCTGTTAGTAATTTTTTGAAATATTCTTCCCATTTTTCAGTTGTTCTTGGTGATATAACGTCTTTTTTCTTATTAGTTCTCATATTTTTAATTAATCTCCAACTCTCTGTGCTTCTTCTACCTCCTATGTAAGTGTTGATTTTTTGGCAATTCTTTTCCCATGATTTGTTCTTTTTTTGAGTTATCTTCTTTCTTACTTTGGCTTGGGCTTATTTGTAAATTATTTTATCGTTGTCTGTTTTTGTTGATAGGAACGTTTGGTATTTCCGACGTTTATCTGTAATTTCTTTTTTCTACTGCTTCATCCCACCAGTACGGTTTTATTCCTTTATGGTTTTCGTCACATTTCCCCAGTGCTTCTTCTGCTGCCAAATGAATGGACTTTTTGATGTGTTCGTAGTGTCATCTTGTATTTTAATTGTATGGCGAAGGTGGCAGAGCTGGCAACCCTTGATTTTAGGGATAGTATAAGATCAGGGTAGGTGGGACTCTCTAGCTGTAGTGGAAGCAGCTCGCATAGGAGAAGGATACTCCGATGTAAAATCCCTGACCCTCCAGGTTGGGAGTTAAGGCACCGAGCTAACTCCTCGGTACTTATAAAATACGTACAATGTTAAAAAGCCTAACCAAAGCCTCGGAGCACAAGATAGGACGTTCGATTTCTTGTTATAAAAAAATCGATTTTTAGTAGTTCCAATGTGACACAAAATCTAGGCACGGGATAAAAAAGTTTATTTGAAGAAAGTGTATTTTTTGTCTTTCTTAATGGCGGTACAGACTCCTTTTTTCAATATTTATTTAGTTATAGAGTAATTTCCACATACTAACATATTTCTGAAATTGGACTCTGTACCGCCATGCTTTATTATATTACGAATATGTGTGCCAAATATCTCGACAAAATATTCAAAATTAGAGCCGCAATCTTGAAACGCGTTTGTTGCTACCTGTTGATCGCTACTGTTTTCTCTTAACGTGTGTCTTTCTGTGGGTTAAAATATTTGTCTAAAAATTCCTGTACTTAATTAATTATATGACTTACCATTTTATGACAATTTTTCTTAAATCTTTCATAGCCAAATGCACAAATAGCTCTGCTAAATCCTTTAATTTGTGAATCAATCCAGGCGTACCTCATAGCTATTGTTTTACCAGGATGTTCCTCACTTTCAGTATACACTACTTTTTCTGTTACACTCTGTAAAAAATAGTATTTTTAAATTGATGTAATATAAAACAATAAATTAATAAATTTTGTCTAAATCTATTTTGTTAAAATACAAGTTGACAGTAAATACAAATGTTATTTCTGGAGACAAAACTACTTAAACAAGAATATGCTAAAAAGTAAAGTAAAAGGACAATACCCAAGTATGTACATAATATATCAAGAATGACAAGAGCAATGCAACCGTTATCTTGGACCAAGCTGATTATCAGGAAAAAAATCAAGATTATATGGACCGTAGACAAATATGAGAGAATCGCTTTTGATTGGTTTCTTATGTTTCATCTATCGGAGTGTAACACGATGTTGTGTGGCATTTCTGATTATATTTGTTAATTAAAGCCGGTTCGTATCCAAAGCACGTTTTACAGCTCGCAAGAATACTTACTGAATTTTTTGCATGACTAACTTTCATGCAAGTCTATTGCAAGGTCTTTATTTGCGATTTTACAGCTTGCAATTAATGTTGAAATTGTTACTCTTAACCTAACTTATAAACTTTTGTTTTTTTTTTTAATTACTTATTGTTGTTTATTTAACACTATTTAGTAGATTTCGAAATTCCGAAAACAGAAAACAGCTGATCGGCATGTATCCGTGTCAATCAGATTTTTTATTTAACACTATTTATGGTCTGTTTTTAAACCAGGAGGAGTAATTCAAATTTACCGCGGCGTAATGCTTGTTTGTAATTGGTCCAAACTCAGGCAAGTTTACTCCACTATTACGAAATTTTGACACTAATGACATTTATCAAATTTTGACACTATTGGCATTTCATAGGTAAAAGTTAAATCAGCGATTTTTTGTGTTTTCTGCGTTATTCCTTAAATTTTTAGATTTTTAGTTTGCTTTTATACGAAAAACAGTTGTTTTTAGAACTCTTTAGCGACGTATTAGTATAATATATAATAATATTTATGGATTGCCGTCGAAGACTGATACGATCAACCAAAAAAAGATGTATTTGTCGATTTTTCTAGTAACTTTCTTGGGTGTGAATCTGTCTTTTTAGTTTACTCCTCCTGGTTTAAAAACAAACCATAGTAAATTTCGAAATGCCGAAGACAGAACACAACCGATCGCCATGTATTCTTGTCAATCAGTGATTATGACATTTGACATCGTGGAAAAATCAAACTTCCTACATATTCCCCTAGACTTGCATGAAAACTTGCACAGGAAATGGCACCAAACCGATTATCGCGCAATTGCAAGAAGTTGCAGGAAATAATCAGCTGACACATACTGCGCATGCGTTTTGGCAACTTTTTTTGAGTCTTGCAGGTATAATAATTGCAAGGAACGTGAAGTCGATTTTAAATTAATCTTAGAATTATAAAAAAATCGCTGGAAGACGTCAACTTTTTAAATTCAAATGTGCGCTTTTAAACACAAACCTAATGTAGTACATAATCTTTATTTTGAATGGAACACCCTGTATATTTTTATGTTTTTCAAATCTCCTTAACAACGCGATCTCAACGAACTTATGTAGGGTCTATTATAATTAATACAAGGTGAAATTTTGAAATTATTTATAATTTTCTTTGAGAAATAATTAAAATAAATACTAAAAAATGTTCTCGACCTTTTTTATGGAAAGGTTCTCCACCTTGTTGTTAGAAATAAGTCTCCTGTTAAACTAGTCCCGAATTTGTTTAAAGTTTGCTTACATATTTTTCGGCTGTCAAATTTACATCTATAAATATAGGATGAATAATATGCTTATCTATCATACCAACCCACATGTTCACTGAGTATGTATCACGCATCCAATAAGGGTTCTCAGCTAACCAATAACTACTTTTTTCTCGTTTCACCTACCCGTTCAATATGAATGTTGATTAATTAGAAAAATACCAACAGCATTTTTAATTCTGTTCAGTTTATTCATCGACATCCATTCTACGATCTGGATCGTCTTCTGTTAGCTCCTTCACAAAAGTGAATTTATACGGATGACATTTTTCTGGATCATCTTTGACGAAGTGTGGTTTTTTTCTGTGATTTGACATGTCCAAGTTCTATGAATTGTGTATGAATTATTGACACAGTTCCTTACGAAATGTTGGGCAACAGAGGATACCTTTATGATTAAATAAGTTTGCTCCTTCAAATTGACTTCTGCAATTATGCTCTTAGGGCCGGTTGTTCGAATGCTAATCAACAATGATCACTATCAAATATTTAATTACTGTCACCAAAACTGTCAATGTCAACTTTTATTGGGTTGCTGAAAACATAATTGATTAAAATTATGAGATTAGTTAATCAATTAACATAACAATTATTAACATAATTGATTAAGTAATTTCATATTATGTTTTCAGCAACCCAAACAAAGTTGACATTAACAGTTGGTGACAGTAATTAAATATTTGATAATGATCATTGTTGATTAGCTTTCGAACAACCGGCCCTGGATCGTCATGAAAATCTCAATTTCAGTTAAATAGCTTGAATTATACTGAATCGCCCTGAACTTTACTTTGTCATACTTCCTCACATTTGCATTTTTTTATTTAATATTCTGTCCAAATCTCAACTTGCCACAAATATCTTTTTCAAAATTAAAACAAATTTAAAAATAATTTTTCAAAAAAATGTCTATCTGTAGGTCTATAAACTATGGTTATACAGGGTGATTGATTAGTCTGATAAAGCTCAGTAGAAGTAGATGCGATCTAGTAATAGATGGCAATAAAACTTAATATCAAAAATTGTAGCCAACTTTGACCTTCACATTACAAAATTAGTTAGAATGTTACAGGGGGTTCGATAACATATAGTATAGTATAGTTGATCCAAAAGATGGCATAACCCAGACATCCAAAGTGAAAGTTATCCTTCAACACCAAATTGTTCTATATGGTCCACACAATGTCCAGAAAAAAGTCACACCATTTTGAGCGTCGGGTTTCGGGGGGAGAGGGGGGAGAAATCGGTAAATTCGTAGTTTTTTAAGTTTTTCGCCAATATTTCTAAAACTATGCGGTTTAGCATGAACAACCCTCTATACAATATTGTTCTACATTAAATTAGAAATAAAAAAGGTCCTATACATAACCTTTCTAAAATGAATGGTTCCAAAGTTACGGAGGTAGTATAGTATAACTGGTCCAAAAAAAGGCCTAACCCAAACATCCAAAGTAAAAGTTTTCCTCCAACACCAAAATGTTCTATATGGTCCACATATTGTTCAGTAAAAAGTTACACCATTTTGAGCGTCCGGTTTGGGAGGGAGATGGGAGAGAAGCCGGTAAATTAGTAGTTTTTTTATGTTTTTCGTCAATATTTCTAAAACTATGCTTTAGCGTAAACAATGTTATATACCAAAAGGTTCTACATGACATTTAAAACAAAAAATATTCGATACATAATTGTTATAAAATCAACGGTTCCAGAGTTACGGAGGGTGAAAAGTCGAGGTTTTCGATACTTTTTATATTTTTTGGGCAATATTTATGATATAACTATACCAAAAACCCAGACATCCAAAGTGAAAGTTATCGTCCAACACCAAATTGTTCTACATGGTCCACATAATGTTCAGAAAAAAGTCACACCATTTTGAGCGTCGGGTTTGGGGGGAGAGGGGGGAGAAATCGGTAAATATAAAAAGTATCGAAAACCTCCACTTTTCACCCTCCGTAACTCTGGAACCGTTGATTTTATAACAATTATGTATAGAACCTTTTTTATTTTAAATTTTATGTAGAACATTTTTCTATGGAACATTCCTTACGCTAAAGCATAGTTTTAGAAATATTGACGAAAAACGTAAAAAAACTACTAATTTACCGATTTCTCCCCCATCTCCCTCCCAAACCGGACGCTCAAAATGCTGTAACTTTTTACTGAACAATATGTGGACCATATAGAACAGTTTGGTGTTGAAGGAAAACTTTTACTTTAAATGTCTGGGTTAGGCCTTTTTTTGGACCAATTATACTATACTACCTCCGTAACTTTGGAACCGTTCATTTTAGAAGGGTTATGCATAGGGCCTTTTTTATTTCAAATTTAATGTAGAACAATTTTGTGTAAAGGTTTGTTCATGCTAAACCGCTTAGTTTTAGAAATATTGACGAAAAACGTAAAAACTAGAAATTTGCAGATTTCTCCCCCCTCTCCCCCCAAACCCGACGCTCAAAATGGTGTGACTTTTTTCTGAACATTATGTGGACCATATAGAACAATTTGGTGTTGGAGGATAACTTTCACTTTGGATGTCTGGGTTTGGGTCTAACTATACCATACTAATAGTGGCAGACCAAACTTATGTGACTTGGTGACATTAATGAAACCGCTGTGTCAACATCGTTTGTACGTCGTGTCTAGATTATATACGGAATTTTGTAGTTATAAGTGATCGAAATTTAGAAAAAAAGTTACTGGGTGATAGTTAGTGGTGTGACTTTTTCAGTGCTAAAGAAGCAAAGTGAAATTTATAGCAGTTTTTCTACAAGACGCTGTTGCAACTTTTGTGGTTAAAAATCAGGTTTTTATACTAATTATATTTATCAGTGAACTGTCCCATTCTAATTGTAAACATGAGCGCATGTCTAAATTGTAGTACTGAAATTGTTAAAGGCTTACTATCAGAAACCGTTCAGTGTGATCATTGCCAGAGCCGAATACACTTTAAGTGTGCCGGTTTGAAATCCGACGACAAAATCACGCGTAGCCGAACTAGGAATATTAAAATATTTTGCAATACATGCGTTGATCGCCTTGCCGACCTTAGTTCTTTGAGAGATGTTATTCAGTCTCTGCAAAATAAAATCGACATGCTTGAATCAAAACTCTCTGGTCAACATATTCTTGAGACAGAGTCGGTAAATACAGAGGCAGTTATTTCTGAAACAATGGATCGGATCCATCGGTCTAGTAACATCATTATAAGAAATGTTCCAGATTCTGACAACGATATTAATGCCGTTAACGCTATTTTGAATTCTATTAATACAGATCTTTCCGCAAATGCACCAACATCTGTCTTTAGATTAGGTAAACCAGACAGTAATCGTAAATTTCCACGTCCATTAAAAGTTATTTTTCCGAATGCACACGTCGCTAAAATTATTTTAAAAAACAAAAGGAAACTACTGAACACGCAATACAAAAACATAAAGATTGATGACGATAAAACTCCAATGCAAGAACAATACTTAAAAGACCTGCGTCTTAAATTAAATCAACGCATCGAGAATGGAGAAAAAAACGTCACAATCAAGTATCAGAAAGGTATTCCCTGTATAATTGATCTTTCACCAAAAAACTGAGTTCGAGCTTTCATCAATGGCGTATTATGTATACTAATCTTTGTTCTCTGCAAGCGAAATTTTTAGATACCATTACTTTTATGCAATGCGAAAAACCTTCACTGTTCTTAGTATCCGAATCTTGGTTGCACAAAAATATTTTGGACTCTATGGTAAATATACCTGGGTACAAAATTTTTAGAGCAGACCGCATAGGGAGAATAGGAGGCGGATGTTGCATATATGCAAAGGAATCTGACTTCTGCCAATTTAACATTGTTTGTGAAAACTTCTCTGATCACCATTATGAAGGGTTGACGCTTAATTTTTCTTCTAAAAAGTTAAAAATAAATTTTGCTGTAGCTTGTGTATATAGACCTGGTTACAGTTCAGTTCAAAGTGATCAAGAATTATACAGTCAATTGGAAACGCTCATAGTCAAACATAAAACCTTAATTGTTTTTGGTGATTTCAATCTAAGCAACATTTCTTGGCCGCTGATCAATCACCCTCATGATACTCAATCTCAGCTTTTTATTAATTTCTTAGAAAATTCTGGATTAGAACAAATAATCAATGAACCGACTCGTTTTCGTCTGAATCAACAACCTTCTCAGCCAGATCTTACTTTAACCTCTGATGTTAATCTTTTAACTAATATTTCGGTTACATCTCCAATTGGAAAGTCGGACCACGCAGTTATTTCAACTTCCATACAGATCCTCAAGTCGGAAATATTACAAAATAATATGCTAATGACATATAAAAGAATAAACTATCATCATGTAAACTTAGATGTATCTACTGCAGATTGGGCAGATATGTTGAATGGTAAGGATGTTAACAAACAGTGGGAAATTTTTGAAAATTTTCTGAATGAATCCATGCGCACGAACTCTCATTATGTGCAACGTAGATGTAATCCTAATAAGCCATGGATAAGTGCAGAAATATTTGAAATGATAAAATTTAAAAAGTCATTATGGAAAAAGTATTTACGAAGTAAAACGAATGCTGACTACCTCAATCATCGAACTTTTTCTAATAACTTAACATCAACTATATTTTTAAATCTAAACAAAATTTTGAAAACCAACTGTCCTCAAATAAGAACAAAAAACCTCTTTATAAATATGTCAGAAATTCTATTTTATCTAAAGTTTCGTTACCTATTTTAAAAACCGAAACAGGCGAACCAACCTCAGTGAAAATGGAAGTTGCTACTATTTTTGCCAAAAAATTTCAAGAAGTGTTTACAATCGAGGAGGCTCTTCCGAATACTTTACGTGTTGTTTCTACAAGAAGTAACTACGATATTAGTGACATAGACTTTGATCCAGAGATTCTTAAACAAAAAATTTTGTGTTTAAAATCCTTTTCCGCTCCCGGATTAGACGGTTTCGCCGCAATTTTATTTAAGAAGTGTGCAAACTCGATTATCCATCCGTTAAGTTTTATAATGAAAACCTCATTTTTGTCACACACTTTACCTGATGCTGGAAAATCTCTAGTGTTACTCCAATTTATAAAAAAGGTGACAAGTTAGATCCTGACAATTATAGACCAATTAGTCTAACATCCATTGCGGCTAAATTGATGGAATCAGTTATTCGCGAATCGGTTATGAACTTTCTCTTAAACAATAATAGAATTCCTATTTCCCAGCACGGTTTTGTACCTGGAAGATCGGTTGTTACTAATATGTTAACATGTGTTAATGACTGGTCTCTTTGTTTGGACAGTAATCAACCTGTCGATATTATATATTTAGACTTTGCTAAGGCTTTTGATCGAGTTCCTCATAAGAGACTACTATTTAAGCTTGAACATAACGGTATTAGAGGAAACTTACTTGAGTGGATTAAAGGATTTTTAATAAACCGTAAATTTTGTGTACGCGTTGGTGACTGTTATTCCTCAATGTTTAGTGTATACAGTGGCGTTCCGCAGGGTTCAGTGTTGGGGCCGATTTTGTTCCTAGTGTACGTTGCTGATCTGCCAATTCACCTTAAAAGTAACATGTCGCTTTTCGCTGATGACACAAAGTTATATGCAAATCCCTTTTCTGGTTACAATCAATTACAGACCGACCTTCAAGAGGTTGCTAAGTGGGTAGACGATTGGTGCTTGCAATTAAACACATCCAAGTGTGCAGTTCTACATTTAGGTAAAAACAATCCAAGGAATCGGTATGTACTTTCAAATGTTTCTCTAAAAACTGTTTCGCAGCAAAAAGACTTGGGTGTACTTGTGACGGAAACATTATCTTGGTCTGAACATATCCAGTTGGTATGCAATAAAGCTAGAACATCAGTTTACTTATTATCTAAGACTTTCTCTAAGATATCGCCAAAAAATTTTGTTGCTCTCTTTAGTGTATATGTAAGACCTATTTTAGAGTTTGCCGGACCCGTGTGGAATGTCGACTGGCAAAGGGATTCTGATCGACTTGAATCTGTGCAAAGATGGGCAACAAGAATTCCTTATGGCCGTCGTCGTCCTTCCTACGAAGAACGGTTAACCTACTTAAATTATCCTACATTTATGGACCGACGACTTCGTGGGGATTTAATAATTGCTTATAGAGCGTTACAGGGAAGGTTTGGGATAGATCTATCACATCTCTTCCCTTTGAGTAACGACCTTAGATTGCGGGGTCATCCATACAAATTAGCCAGACAACAGTTTCACAGTAAATGTCGTGAGAACTCTATATCCACATCAGTATCGTTTCGACAATCATAGAGTGAAGGTCGCTCCAATATTATTGTCTTCGGTGTTTTCAAAATAATTGCTATTGTGATATTTTGTGAATTTATTTAATTAGTGCTAATAAACTGATACATTAGAGTCATAAAGTTTTTCAACAAAAACTAGGTAAATATGGAAGCAGAGTCAATAGGTTCTGGCGAACCGCCTGACCAAAACAACTCTAAAAAAACTAATATGGATAACAACAGGTCTGTAAATAATTTAATCGATTTTGATAATAGGTATAAATCTGATGACAAGGCACCATTCTTTGTTTATATTGAACATAAAAATTCTAGTATTGGAAGATTATTTCCAATCAGGGTCGGTTCTTTTTTGTTAAATGATCCTTTAATAAAACATGATGTAGTAGACATAAAAACGGTAGGTATTAGTAGGGTAAAAGTCATATTAAAAACTTATTCTGCAGCAAATAAATTAATTAATCATGAATTGATAATTAAAAACGATCTAATAGCATATATCCCTAAATTTTACACGCACAGAAAGGGCGTAGTCAGAATGGTTGACACGTTCTTTTCGGAGGATTACCTGAAAGACGCAATCATTTCTGAAAAGCAGGTGGTGAATGTACAAAGAATGCAAAGAAAAATAACCAACAGCGACGGTACTACTCAATTAGTACCAAGACAAATAATTATTGTAGAATTTTTGGGCAATGAAGTTCCCCAAAACATAATAATTAACTTATGTAACTTCGTAGTTGATCCTTACGTGCATCCAGTGGTCCAATGCTACAAATGTCTTATGTACGGACACAGCTCTAGATTATGTAAATCCAAGGAGAGTAAATGTAAAAAATGTACAGACACTTCTCATACAGAAGAAAATTGTAGTGGAAATAATCTATGCATATATTGTAAAACTAACGAGCACACCTCGTTGTCAAGAAAGTGTCCAATATACGAGAAACAGAGAAAAATCAAGACAATAATGGCAACAGAAAATATAAATTTCAAAGAAGCAGAGCAACTACATAACAACCCGAACTACGCAAAAATAACTACTAATAATAGATTTGCTATTTTAAATAACATTACTAATTTTCCAAGCTTACCTAACCCAACTAACAATACCTCTAATTTCACATTAAATAATCCGGCAAAAAGATTTAGTAACACAACAAATACAGCTAATAAACGTAAAGCAACTTCTCCTCCAATTCTACCCCATTCCTCTGCCTCAACTAGCAAAAGACCCACCCCTAAATCTAATCCGATAATCCCTAATCCTTACAGGGACGAATTTATTGACTATAAAGAGAAACTTATATTACTTGTGACATCTCATATAAACCAACTCATAGATACTACTAATCAATCTCAACCCATATGCAATTTAGAAAATGAATTAAGAAAACTTATTTCTAATAATCTAGAAGATACAGGTACTAACACAGAAACGGATAATATAGGGACTAGTCTTAATGACAGCAGTCACTAACTTCCAAATGGATAAACACAATCAGCCTAGTCAATCATTATTAAATATTTTACAATGGAATTGTAGATCTTTAGTTAGCAATAGGGATAATCTTGTAAATTATATTAATAATTTTCATGTAGATATTATTATTTTATCCGAAACTTGGTTGAAAAGCCAAATGGATTTTAAATTAAAAGGATATAATTTTGTTTCAAAATGTCGTGACAGCGGATATGGTGGCGTAGGTATTTTCATATTAAAGAGCATTGATTATCAAATAATAAACATTAACTATAATTTTAATAGTGGAATAGAAGTGTGTGCAGTCTTACTTAATAAAATTAATATATCTTTTGTGTCTATATATAGACCTCCTGACATCAGAGTAGATAAAACAGATTGGATACATTTATTCAAACAATTTGATTTTAATAAAACAGTTTTTTGTGGTGATTTTAATGCCCACCATTGCATGTGGGGCCCGATCCCGGATGAACGTAATGGTAGAACTTTAGTCGAAAGTATGGATTTTCTCGAACTAGTCTTTCAAAATGACGGAACACCTACTAGAATCGGTCCAAGTGGGAATCAGTCTGCCGTTGATTTGACTATCACATCAGCTACATTAACAAACCGTATAAACTGGTCAGTACACTCTGACACACTGGGATCCGATCATTTTCCTATTAAAATAGAACTTAAAATTAATCCTTCTTCTTTTCTTATTAATCCATCAACCAAATGGAATGAATCCCGCGCTGACTGGAAACTGTTCCATACATATTTAGAGAATCAACTTTCTACCTTTTCAACAACCGATGATCTTTCAAACGATGAGCAGACAGCTCAACTTTTTCAAACTATTTCCATTGTCGCCTCTAAATCTATGCCCATAAAGAAACCCTTTACTCCTTCAACCCCAAGGCCCTATTGGTGGGATGAGGAATGTACACATATAATAAAAAAACGATCAGAAGCTTTAAAAGCATACCGAAGGCAAAGTAACTATAATAATTACATAATTTATAAAAACATTGCAGCCCAAACCAGACGGTTATTTAAAATGAAAAAAAAATGTAGCTGGATTCATTTTTTAAATAGCTTGAACAAAAGTACTCCTCTCTCAAAAATTTGGAGAACTGTAAGATCATTTTCCAACAATAATCAATACAATAAGAAACCACAACTTTCTGAAGATCTCATTAATAAATTACTAGATCAACTTGCACCTTCATCTGCCCCAGGTAATATTGCTGATAATAACATAGACATTTTTCGTTTTAATACTAACATAGATCACATGTCAAAACCTTTTACTTTTTCAGAACTAGAGTTTGCTCTTAAAAAAAGCAGAAATACAGCACCTGGTTTAGATGGTTTTACCTATAAAATATTGGACAAATTGCCATTAAATGCTAAACACATTCTCTTACAAATCTTTAATAATTGGTGGTTGAAACAAGAATATTGCGACACTTTAAAAAATATAGTCATATGTCCTATACTTAAATTCAACAAAAATCCAGAACTTCCATCATCTTATAGGCCCATCTCCTTATTATCATGTGTAACAAAATCTCTTGAAAGACTAATAAAATTGAGAGTAGAACATCTTTTAGAAAGTAAAGCAGTTTTTCCCTATTCACAGTATGGATTTCGTAGAGGTCGAGGCACAATTGATGCTCTCATACATTTAGTTTCGGATATTCAACTTTGCTTCTCAAAGAACGAATTTATGCTATGTTTGTTTATAGATTTAAAGGGTGCGTATGACGTGGTTGATTTGGATATATTATATTTAAAAATGGCGGCATGTGGTATCGATAAAAGATTATCTGTGAATATATTAAATTTGTATGTTAACAGAAAAATATATTTACGTGACCATAATAATGTATTACACGGTCCAAGAATATTATATAACGGTCTTCCACAAGGCTCAATTCTAAGCCCTTTGTTATTTAATGTTTACACTGCAGATCTGCATGACCTGATAGATGACAAATGTAAAATAATACAGTATGCCGATGATATATGTTTATATACCAGCCATAAATCCTACGATGATTGTATGTTTAATCTAAAACGTAACTTTAGGAATATAGATAGGTGGGTTAAAAACATGGGATTTAGCATATCAAAAGATAAGTCTTCGATTGTATGTTTTACAAGACGTAGACAAAAAATCAGAGGCAAATGCCATATAGGTGATTATGCTTTTCCCTTAGAAGAAGAGTATAAGTATCTGGGCATGATCCTAGATAAAAAACTCTTGTGGTCTAGCCATATAAAATATGTGAAACAAAAGTCAGAGCGTGGAATTAACCTTCTGCGTTTCGTTTCCAAAAAAAGTTGGGGTGCAGACCAATATATTTCCTTAATGTTTTATAGATCCTACATACGATCCATTCTAGATTATGGCTGTATTCTTTATGGTTCTACTTGCAAAACAAATCTTTTAACACTAGACAGAATACAATATAAATCTATAAAAATCTGTCTAGGAGCTATGATGTCCTCACCAAGTCATGCAGTTCTAGCAGAAGCTCAAGAACCACCTTTATACATACGTAGGCAAATATTAGCAAACAAATGTCTAATAAAATACAGAACGTTTAATACAACTATGGTTCACAAAATAGGTCTGCTTTCGACAGAAAATTTAACAAATTCTTACTGGAGGATAAAAAATTCGCCTCCTCTTACAGAATCTTTTATCGATACGAATCTTTACCAACCTTATATTTCACAGCTACCAAAATTTCCTATTTTCGAACATGACTTTGAAGTTCTGATAGACAAACCAACCATTATAATGCCATCTTATTCAGACTTGCCAACTTTAACAAATCTTATATTTAAATCCATACTAAACAAATTAGGGAAAAATTTAACAGTAATTTATACAGATGGATCAAAAACAGATGAAAGTACTGGTTTCGCATTTTTTGTTTCAAACAACAATTATGCAGAAAAATACCGAATTCCGGATTGCTGTTCTATTTTTACAGCCGAGGCTGCTGCCATACAGAAAGCACTAACTTGGTGTGCTTCTAATTATTGCGAGAACGTTGTAGTAGTCTCAGACTCTCAGGCAGTACTACAAGCTATTTGTAGCCATCCATTAGATAATTTCCAAAACTCCAGTATTCTTGATATCAAAAAAACATTACATAATCTAAAATCCACTAAAAAAACAGTTACTTTACTGTGGGTTAAAGGACATAGCGGAGTGGTTGGAAACGAAATAGTGGACGGAATGGCAAAAAATACATCCGACATACCAGAAATCACAAACATTTTCAACTTCAAAGACCTATTTTCTGTTATCAGAAGTGTTGGCAGGGAGAGATGGAGGTCCAAATACGAAGATGTTCAGCAGACATCAAGAAATCATTACTTTTCTATTCACCCATTATTACCCAAATGTATACCTCATTTTAACTACAATTATAACAAAGTACATTCCTCATTAATAACCCGGCTAAAACTTAACCATGGCCTTTTTCCAGAGCATCTACATAGGATTGGAATCTATGAAACTCCCTTCTGTCCGTGTAACTATGAGTCCATCGGGGATCTGAACCATGTATTCTTGGATTGTCTTAATCATAGGGATCAGACTCAAAACTTATATTTAGGTTTAATTAACCTTAACATTAGCCTTCCAGTTAGCATCAGCAATCTTTTATCTTATTCTGACAAATCTATATTTAATATCTTAATCAAGTTTATAAATGATTCTAAGATAAAAATTTAAACATATCTATAACAAAATTCTGTGGCAAAAAGACGCTTTGTCTAATGCCATCTCTTTCCACACACACACACACACACAACTCTATATCCAATAGAATATTTTATACCTGGAACTCACTTCCACACGACGTCGTCGGGGCTGTATCTGTAAATTGCTTCAAAAATAAATATGACTCTTTTAGTTCTGTACCACGGGAACAATAATTTTTCTTTTCTTAAATTAAATTAATTTATAAGTCGTATGTAGTCTTAAGTTTAGGTTTCTTTTTGCATAGTTCTTTTTAGTAAAATGGAGCTATATAGGTCCTAGACCTCGGCTCCTTTTCCTTCTTTAATAATAATAATAATAATAATAATGTTTTTTTAAATGGAACACATTGTATTTTATTTTATATTCGAAATCTTCTTAACTTCCTCATAACAAAAAAATAAAGGTTTGTTATGTTATACAGGGTATTTACAAAGTTATAACCAATTTTCTATGAGAATCGGAATAAATTCAACTCCCTGTATAATTAAAAATAAGCACAACAGCAATGGTTTATTGGTGCCATATTTTTTTGTTTATTGTCAAAATTTTCAGGAATGGTTGATATTGCTAGTTTTCTTTATATCGATTACAGGGTGAATCAAAACGCAAGTACATTATTTTCTCAGTAATTTTAAATGGAACACCCTGTGTTTTATGTCACTATCGAAAAGTACTATTACCGTACTTTAATTTTTGTATAATATTCCCTATGTCTAAATGTGTTAGTTTTCGAGATATTTTAATTTTTCAGAGCAAATTATGTATTAATAAGGTGTCTGAATTTTTCCAAATTGTATGTAAGCCATGACTGAATTGTCTAAAACTGACGGTTCATCATAATTGTTTGTGTATTGTGTTATTAAATAGTTAAGATGCATTTTACTGTTGATTAAATGGTAGATATAATCTGGAATTGGGGGAGTTCAATAAAAATGCGTTATCAGTAAGAATTTACGTAAGAATGAACGGTCCCCTGAAAGACGACAACCTACAACAGCAAGCTTTGAAAAATTTATTAAGAAGATCGGTACGTATTTTCGGCTGCAATGCTATTCAAATGGAGATTCATTTTTTTCGAATCCTGAGAAAACTAATAAGTATTTTTGAAAAATTTAAACGCAGAATGAAAGATTACGTTAATAGCGAGGGCCGAAAGTCCCTGAGAACTTTTATAATTTTATTTTAATAAGTTACAGGGGTGAAAAACTAAGAGAAAATTTAGTGTGATTTTTAATTTCAAATATATCAATCAAAATAAACTTTTTATTTATTCTAAGGGACTTTCGGCCCTCGGTAATAATCTAGTCTTTCATTCTGCGTTTAAATTTTTCAAAAATATTTATTGGTTTTTTCAGGATTCGAAAAAAATGAACACAATGCCGTGGTAATATTTTCCAAATCTATCTTTGTCTTACAACGCACTCAGCCGAATATAATATTGTCAGCATATATTGTCAGTCAGACACTGACAATCAGTGACAATTTTAAATATTTGACATTGCATCGGGAATATGTTGAGTTATTGATTAAATATTATTGATTGTATTTGATAAATAATTGATTTAAGACGTGAACTTAATAAAAAGTTATTTATTGTGTATTATTTGTGGAAGATCCAAGCAGAGAATACATCAGGATAATATATTCTGTAATCCAAGTATTTTGTTGTTAAAGATGTTCAAAATTGTAAGCGTTCCATAACAATATATTTTTAAAAAATCACTTTAACACTTTTCCTCTTTTCTCGATTGAGTATTAGTCTTTGTTGTACAAATAAATTTTTACAATCACTGAATACATAATTAGTGAAAAAATTATCACATTTATTAACTGAACTAATAATATGCAATTATAAAAATAACAGTTATCCAAAAACATTCAAAACCCATCTCTTTAAATTAATGATGACATTTTCAAGTAGAATGACATTCTAGTAATGTTTACATATCCATACCAGTGTGAATTTTACTACACGTAATTTGCCGTGTAAAGACAGAAAAAGTAGTGATACACGTAAAATATTTGCGAATGTACCCATAGCCGTAAGGATTTGTTTTTAACCGCACTGGTTCAGTTATGTATAAAAAAGATGGGTGAACAAAAATTACGGTAACAGAGGAAAACGAAATGAAATAACTGTGTTGCTGACAGTTACTGAAAATCAACATACCAGTATGTATACGCTCTGAGCTTCGCTAGTGTCGCTCCTAGCGGTTACTAATTCAACTTTTACTGGTAATTTTTAAATTTATTATTTAATTGTTATCGCTTAATATTTACAACGCAAAAAAGTAATTAAATTGTAATCGATTTTTTTAAGATTTTTCTAATCATTTTGACGTTCTATTGATAAAATATCAATTTCTTACTTCGGATACTTTGACAATAATCGTGTAGATGGCGCTAAGATTATAATAGATTATTTATAATTAGATATTACGGAACATTAAAAAAACTTAAATTCAGTATTTAAAACGTAAGTATATAAACCACAGCTTTCACCAACTAATATTGTTTATAATTAATGTTTTTAATTTTAATTTTAAATTAATCACTTTGACATTTATGTCAAATTTCCGGTAAACGTTTACAAACTTGTCACTACTGGCGTTCGCGAATTTGTAAATATCCCCTCTACGTACGAGCTCACAGCGTATATGAAATATTTCCAAATCAAACGAACTAATTTACTACTCTGTGCAAAGAATTCTTGCAAAAAAGATAATGCACCCTTACCGCATTCAATTGTACCAAGCATTAATTTAGGAAGATTCTGAAAAGGGAATATTATTTTGTGAATGGGCCTCAGATAAAATCAATTACCAGAGAGATTTCTTCGATAATGTACTATTTGGAGATAAAGCTATGTTTCATAAAAACAGTTCAGTTAATAGGAATAACTTTATTATTAGGTTAGGGTTAGACACATAATTAATAATTTGCTCTGAAAAATAAAAATATCTCGAAAACTAACAAATTTGGACATAGGGAATAATATATCAAAGTTAAAGTACGGTAATGGTACTTTTCGATAGTGATATAAAATACAGGGTGTTCCATTTAAAATTTCTGAGAAAACAATGTACTTGTGTTTTGACTCACCCTGCAAGAAAATTAGCAATATCAACCATTCTTAAAAATTTTGACAATCAACAAAAAAATATGGCACTAATAAACCATTGCTGTTGTGCTAATTTTTATTGATACAGGAGCTGAACTTGTTACGATTTTCATAGAAAATTGGTTATAACTTTGTAAATACCCTTTATAACATAACAAACTTTTATATTTTTGTGATGGGGAAATTAAGAAGGTGGAGATGGAAAGTATAGGGTGTTCCATTGAAAAAAACATAACTGGTCTGCCACTATGTTATCGAACACCCTGTAACATTCTAACTAATTTTGTTATTTGAAGCTCAAAGTTGGCTACAATATTTGTTATTAACTTTTATGTTATCTATAGCGGATCTACTGAGCTTTATCACACTAATCAATCACCCTGTAGTGTACTCAAAATGTATCTGTTCTATTTTCCTTTCTTGAACTGCTTGCTATCCCTTTCTAAGTGTGGACTAATACAGATTAAAAATGTTAAGTTAGAAAGTAATGGTGTATATTGTGTAATATGGTGCATTTTTATAGTTTATGAATTAATTTTGAACAATTGGCTTTTCACTATATGAATGTGCAAGAATGATTTAAGGCCATCGGTACATAATTCGCAAATATTTTACGGCTATCCCTACTTTTTCTGTCTTTACACGGCAAATTACGTGCGGTAAAATTCTCACTGGTATGGATATGTAAACACAACTACTTGACAATGTCATCATTAACTTTAAAGAGATGGCTTTTGAATGTTCTTGGATAACTGTTACTTATATAATTGCAAATTATTAATTCAGTTATTAAATATGATAATTTTTTCACTAATTATGTATTCAGTGATAATAATAATTTATATGCTGTACAACAAAAACTAATACTCAATCGAGAAAAGAGGAAAAGTGTTAAAGTGATTTTTTAATAATATATTGTTACTATGGAACGCTTACAATTTTGAACATCTTTAACAACAAAATACTTGGATCACAGAATATATCCTGGTCAATTCTCTGCTTGGATCGTCCATAAATAACAAACAATTAACTTTTTATTAAGTTCACGTCTTAAATCAATTATTTATCAAATACACTATCAATATTATTTAATCAACAACTCAAAATATTCCCGAGGTCATGTCAAATATTTAAAATTGCAACTGTCTTGTCATCATATTCTATTTGACTCAGTGCGTTGTATGACAAAGATAGCGAATGTTCGATTTGGAAAATATCACCACAGACAGTGTAAATTTTTTTCAAATCCTGAAAAAACTAATAAATATTTTTTAAAAATTTAAACGCAGAATGAAAGATTAAATTATTATCGAGGGCCGAAAGTTCCTTAGAATAAATAAAAAGTTTCTTTTGAACGAGATATATGAAATTAAAAATCATACTAGATTTTCTCTAAGTTTTTCACCCCTGTAACTTATTAAAATAAACATTACAGAAGTTTTCAGGGACTTTCGGCCCTCGATAAGAACGTAATGTTTCATTCTGCGTTTAAATTTTTCAAAAATACTTATTAGTTTTCTCAGGATTTGAAAAAAAAAATGAATCCCATTTAAATAGCATTAGAGCCGAAACTACGTACCTATCCCTTTAAGATTGAAGTACAGTAGAACCCCGATTATCCGTGTGCGGATTATCCGGGCTGCAGATGGACCGTGCTATGATTTTCTATTACAAAATAGTTATTTTCCTAACTAGTGCGGAAAGTGATACTTTCCCGCACGCGACTGCCGTTGACCCGAACGACGCGATAGCGGAGTTCGGGCAAGCAGTCGAGTGCGGAAAAGACACTTTCCGCATGAGTTAGGAACAATATTTTTTCTAAGGCCGTATGTTTGGAAAAAAGTCACAACAAATAGAGTTATATCAATTTTTATTTACTAGTAAATACAACAAAATATTTAGTGGAAAAAGAAGAACGTCTATTTTTTGCTTCGTAATATTAAAGATAAATGAGCAATTCACAGCATTCTGCAAATTTATAACGGATGCAAACTGATCCTTGAATTGGCACTGTGTATTCTCCCTCGACCTGTGCTCGCTGTGATAACTCGACGTAGATGTAGATGGTTCTAAAGAATCGATACTTAAAATTTTGTTACTCACATCTCTTTTTTGCTTTCCAGAGTCTTGTAGGTAACCTTCGGCTACAGAAGTTGTTTTCGTTTCTCCAGAATCGACTAGGAAGGTTGCCCATGAGCGTCTGTAGCTGTGTCCTGTGTAACGTTCAGGATTGGGTACATGCAAAAAGGCTGCAATTTCGGAGGAGATTTTTCCAAATGTATTAATTCCTACACATTGCACTGTACATTTTCCTTTCTGAAATTTTATAAACAAACGCCGATGAGCTGTGGTTGAAGGTCGTAAACTGACGTATTCTCTGTATAGCTTCAAAAACATTCCATTGTTTATTTCTTCTGAGACAACAAATGATCTCACAGAGTTGTTTTTCGAGACCGTAATTTTGACGATAATTAGATTCCCTTTGTCTTCAATATCGTCGAGAGTAATTTTCGTAAGTTCGGCTCTACGACAAGCCCCAGATAAACCACAAATGGTAACTACTTTTATCATTATATCTCGTTTGGTGCGTCTAACATAAATTTGGCTATATCTTCTTTACTAAAAAATTTTGCTTTTTGTGTTCGAAAACCAACATTTTGTTTTTCAAAAAAGTTGTTAGTTTATAAAACTTACTTATATCAATATTGTGCTTTATTTTCATTAAACTTTTAATCATGGTATAGCGTGACCAAAGTGTGTTTGATTTAAGCACTTTGCTCAATTCTAAAAAGTATGCCAAAAATACTTCCTCTTTATAGCTCCTTACTTTCATGGATTCGCACCACTTCACAAAATAGACAAATTGTTTTTGATACCTCTTTACACATTTAAACAACAAATTTGACAAATTTAAATTTGCTTCCGCGGCGGCTATCAAGACAGCTTCCGGGATATCTTCGTCCGATGAATCCATGTAATTTTTTAAAAATGGCAGCGAAAACACACAAATTCATACGTTGTTTGACAAGGTTGTCAAAATCAAACTTTCAATAAAATTGGTTACTAGGACGACGATAATGGTTTCAATGACGACTATATAGGGCTTTTCATCGATTGTCATTTGTTTCGAGCTTCTGTCATTTGTCGTATAATCCGTGTATATTAATATTATACACAGATTATACAACATATGACAGAAGCTCGAAACAAATGACTGTGAATGAAAAGCCCTATTAAAAACCATTGTGATTGTCCACTGATTTGA
Organism: Diabrotica virgifera virgifera; assembly: GCF_917563875.1. Taxonomy (NCBI): domain Eukaryota; kingdom Metazoa; phylum Arthropoda; class Insecta; order Coleoptera; family Chrysomelidae; genus Diabrotica; species Diabrotica virgifera. Next base: position 111,845,266 of record NC_065447.1, on the reverse strand, counting down.
CTTATGAATATTATGTCAAAATAATTCTATTTCAAAGAATTTTCGTATATAATATCACAAGAGAGAAAATTTTGCCGGCAATATTTTCAACTGGTATGAAAGTTTGTTGCCTGGCAATTTTCGCGAATTAAATTTTGACTTAAATCACGAGACGTCAGTCGAGTGATTTTGTCAAAATTTCATAAGCGAAAATTACCAAAAGGCAACGAACTTGAATGAAACCAGGAGAAAATTTTGCCGGTATTTAATTTTCTCTCGAATGATATTCGACAAGACTATTTCACGAGACAATTAATGCACCACATCAACGAAATATAATCTTTATTTATTTGTTATTACTAGACACTTTCGTGACGGATCTGTCATAATTTTGTCGCTGAGAAATCACGTCGCTAAGGAGTTTTGTCAGTAGAAAACGATGCGTTGCTATGACGTTTTATCAGGTAAAAACAGTCTAGTGAAATAGTCCCGTTAATTTCATTAAAACATGAACACAATAAGATAAATTTGAAATAAATTAGTAAATAATATCTAAATATTAGTTTATCGCATATATTATAATATATTATAATGCCATGATACGAGGTATTCTACTTTCCCTCACTAGTGCGGGAAAGTGGCTGTTTAGGCACGGCCGTAGAAAAATTGCATTTTTATATACGCCGAAAGGGAGACTCATAATGAAAGATTTAATTTTTCTGTTATCTTTTTGTGGTAGGTATATGTATGTATACACATACATGTGTATTATATATATGGAATAAATGTTCGAATTATCCCTGCTTTTCAATTATCCGTGCCACGTCCGGTCCCGAGGAGCACGGATAATCGGGGTTTTACTGAATGGAGGAACATTGATAACTCATAATAGTGTATTAGGTTAGCATATAAATAGTTATCAGTTGGTCATGTTTTATTGAATTAAATTTTAGTTGTGGAATATATAATATAGCAATATTTCACTACTTGCAACATATTCTAAGTATCTAAAAAGAATACATACCACAAATGCAAAAAGTATATGACATGAGGTCATGAATTATTGCTAAAAATGTAAGTTTACCACATCTTGGAAACAAAAACAATAAAGTATATTTACATAATCATGTAATTCCATAACATTATGACATCAAGTAAAAAATAATAAATTCATTGAACCAGACAATACATATTTCACTCTTGGTTAGTTGTTCAAATTGTAGAAACATTAAAAGGAAAATAATTTTTTGTGCCATTTATATCATTAAAAATTTATTTGATTTTATGTATATCTACACTCACCGGCACAAAAAACGGGCACCCTAAAAAATGGGCCATTTTAAATGACTTGTATTTCCTAAACCTGATATCCAGTTTAAGTAATTTTTTAATATGTTATAGCCTTATTCTTTAACAATATCGCTGTAATAATATTGTTGCTAGACAGGTACATTGTCATTGTATACAGGGTGTACGAATCAAACTGTTTTTTTTTTTCTCAAACTTTGGAACACCCTGTGGAATGTTCTAGCTTTTATATTAAAACCCAACTATAGCCTCAGGTTTTCTTAACATTCTGTTTTTTGATTCATTCGCTTATGTTGGATAATAAAAAAGTTAGGCACTTTAACAACTACCCCCGTTTTTCGTCAATACAGGGTGTTTTTAAGTAAGTACGATAAACTTTAAGGGGTAATTCTGCATGATAAAATAATGACAGTTTGCTTTATAAACGTATGCCCGCAAATGCTTCGTTTCCGAGATAGGGGGTGTTGAAATTGTTCTTACAAACTGACGATTTATTTATTGCGCTAAAACGGTTTGTGATATGCAAATGAAATTTGGTAGATTTTAAGAGGTAGTTATTGCGCATTTTTTGGCATACAATTAAGAATTTTATATTCACCATTGGCGTACATACGGGTATAAACATTTTAGATATATCCCGTATGCACGCCAATGGTGAATATAAAATTCTTAATTGTATGCCAAAAAAATGCGCAATAACTACCTCTTAAAATCTACCAAATTTCATTTGCATATCACAAACCGTTTTAAAGCAATAAATAAATCGTCAGTTTGTAAGAACAATTTCAACATCCCCTATCTCGGAAACGAGGCATTTGCGGGCATACGTTTATAAAGCAAACTGTCATTATTTTATCATGCAGAATTACCCCTTAAAGTTTGTCGTACTTATTTAAAAACACCCTGTATTGACGAAAAACAGGGGTAGTTGTTAAAGTGCCTAACTTTATTATCCAACATAAGCGAATGAATTAAAAAACAGAATGTTAAGAAAACCTGAGGCTATAGTTGGGTTTTAATTTCAGTATTTTATAAAAGCTAGACCATTCCACAGGGTGTTCCAAAATTTGAGAAAAAAAACACAGTTTGATTCGTACACCCTGTATACAATGACAATGTACCTGTCAAGCAATAATATTATTACAGCGATATTGACAAAGAAAAAAGGCTATAACATATGAAAAAAATTACCTAAATCGGACATCAGGTTTAGGAAATACAAGACATTAAAAATGACGCATTTTTTTGGGTGCCCGTTTTTTGTGCCGGTGAGTGTACTATGCAATAGGTACTTTAATATTAAATGGTTTCCCATATTAATGAATATTAGATCGTGCCCACTGAAAATCCACATTACTGCAATTTAATCAGTTAAATAAAAATTACCTCGCATATTAATTAATTAAGACTTGGGCCCACACTTAAAAAAATCATGATTACCTCCCTCATGAGACTTTGTTCATTCAGTTATTCATGTCGAGTCAGACAACTTTTTTAATATGGAAAATTTTCGGGAGGGGAGGGTTTTGTAAATTTCGAGGTTGACAGTCTATTGTTTTTGGTTTTGTAAAAATATGACAAACACTGATATAGCACACCTAATAAAATGATTTCTGATACAAATGAAATATCTAAAGTTACCCCTTCCTCTTCTTTTTCATAATCCTTAGTGCCCTTCAGGACGTCAGATGAAATCTAATATAGTAGACTCCCTCTATAACGAGAACTGAAATGACAGACTAATTGAGGCGTTCTTTGCAAAAACCCCAGTTGTCCTTTTTTTTCGGAAATTGACTTATGGCTTCTATGGATTGAAGGACTAATTACCTACGTTCCTTGCGTAAGAAACTTGCATTAAAATTACAGTAGTCCAAAATATAAGCGACAAAAATATAGGCGATTCCGTCTAAACCCCATATGTCAAGCGCAATTCCCTTCAAAACCATAGTTGTTATTGGTGTTTTTGCGGGAAACTTTATCGCTTGGCTGTCAGAACCATGGGCTGTCAGTAGGTTTTTATAGGTTAAATATCCTTCGAATAGTTGTGTTGCGTGATTTTATAAGTAAACACCATTTTACACCATTTTTCGTTCATTTTTTATTTTGGTTTATTACTATAAATATCGTTTTCTTATAAATTAATGAAAAATTCCTGCAAAAACCCCATATGTCAAATGAATAAATGTCCTTCATAAATAAACAAAAGGAAAAAATAATGTTATTTATATTGTAAACTGTGTGTAATCATCAAAATAATAAATCACTAATTTGAGAATTTCCGTAAACTTAATAGGGTTCAATTAAATAACTTTTTTTTAAATATCTCCGATATTGTAAAAAGTGACATATGGGGTTTTTGCAAAGAACGCCTCAATTACCTCGTTATAAGCGGATCTCGTTATATCAGACACCCATAATATTGTGCATACCACCACTACTGAAATGTTTTGATGCCTCTTACATAGTTTATTAGGTGTCGATGGTCGACTTCAACAATGAAACTAAGCCATCATAAATTGAAACATTCAATATCAGTCGGTACACACTGAGGAAAGAAAATGCAGACATAACAAAACAGGCACTCAAATGGAATGCAGTAGGACGAAGAAGCAGAGGACGCCCGACCAAAACATGGAGGAGTACCGTTGAAGAAGACCACAAAAGTATGAAGAAAACCTGGGGAGAAATAGCAACCATGGCCAGAAATAGAGGAGAATGGAGAAGCTTCGTGGATGCCCTATGCTCCTTCACGGAGTAACAGGATTGGATATATATATATATATATATATATATATATATATATATATATATATATATATATATATATATATATATATATATATATATATATGTATATATATATATATAATATCAGTCGGTAGATAAATAGACAGGAAGAAGTTTATTACAGGTGGTGGAATTTATTACAGCACTGGCCTCGGTAAGCACACAGATGTAGGGGAATTCCTATATACAGGCAATGGGGTATTTATTTATAGCCATCACCACGCCAAAAACAGGTAAAGAAACATATTCTTCGATTTCATGTTTCCTTGTTATAATCAAATATGCCTCGTTATAGAGGTGTTATAGTTCAATAGGAATTTCATGGGACATCTAGTGTACCTCGTTATAAGCAAAACCTCGTAATACATGTGTTCGTTATAGAGAGACTCTACTGTATTACCAAAAAATGTAAAAGGATGAACCAATGAAAAAGATTAAAGCCTACAGCAACCTACCATGATTGATGCGAGTGATTAAAAATTAAAAAAAAAATAACCCTTTATTGAGGAAATATAAATCAATCAGTCTGGTTACTCACCATCACTTTAACATACCCTAAATTTCTTGTGTATGTGGTAAGAACTTTATTTTTTGGGTCAACAATGCTTTCTTCAATTATATTCACATGTCTTGAGCTCATAAACCTCTCAGCCCATTTTGGAATGCTATTAGTCTTTGTTAAAAGCCTTTTGGAAAACAACTTTCCACTCCTTACTTCTCTTTCTACTGTATCTTCAGTCAGCACATGTTTACTAAAAATATAAATACTGATAAGGAAGTAATACAAATAAAAGTATGTTTTTCACCTCGCAAAAGACTTTGACCCCATAGCGATTGGGTGAATATAAAGAACATTAAATCTAACTTTAAATGTAAAAGAGATAATACTAAATACAGTGGCAGAAGTATGTGGAACAAGTAAAAAGAGCAATAAGAGAAAACAAACTGCATAGTGGAATGAAGAAATAAAACAACAACTTACAAGAAAGAAAAATGCTTGGAAAACATACTAATAAAACAAAACACCATAAAACTATGACGAATATAAAAAAACACAGGAGACTAGTAAAAGAACTGGTTACAAAGGCACAGAAGGACAAATGGACAGAATTTGGAGAAAATATGGAAACAAACAGTAAAGAGAATCAAAAACTGTTCTATGGAGTTTTAAAAAATCAATGAGAAAAGAAAAAATCAAGAAATAGAAAGCATAAAGAATAAAACTGGTGAAATTCTTACAGAAGAAAATGAAATGATGAACAGATGGAGAGAATATTTCCAAGAGATGCTACAAACTCACTGCTATCGCGAAGAAAACAATGTAGCGAACCAAAGAATAGAAGATGATAATGTAGATGTAGATCCTATAACCATAAATGAACTGCAAGAAGCTATTGCAGAAATGAAAAACGGAAAATCACCAGGGTATGACAGAATAATCAGTGAAATGATAATAAAATGGGACAAAATGCAACAGAGTTACTATTAAAAATATTTAATGCAGTTTGGAGGGAAAAACAGATACCGATGGACTGACAAAAGCCACAGATAGTGCCGATTTATAAAAAGGACAATAGAACAGATTGCTAGAATTGCAGAGGAATAATACTGTTAAACACTGCCACGAAAATATACAAAAAAATACTGAACAAAAGAATAATCGGAAAAATTGACAGCACACTCGAGGAATCACAAAGGGGTCTCAGGAAAGGCAGAAGCACCCAGGATCATATATTTACAATCAAGCAAATAATAAATCAAAAAAAAATATCAGCAACAGGAGAAAAAGATGGCTTACATAGATCTTGAAAATGCTTTTCACACGGTACCAAGGCAAAAATTATAGGAAATATTAGAGACGAGAGGTAACAATATTAGAAAAGTATCAAAATGATAAGGGTTATTAAGAATATTTACAACAACAATGTGAATTATATCATCAGCCAAAACAGAACATCAAAACCATTTACAATGAATGAGGGTCTGAGACAAGGAGGAGGATTAAGTCCAACACTGTTTATAATTTACATTGAGGAGATAATTAAAGAATGTAAAGTAAAAGTGAAAAAAAAATGCATGTGGGTTATAGAAATTTAAGAAGAGTAGACATTTCAGAAGGAACATTTGCTGATGACGTCATCATATTGGCCGAAAATGAGAAACAACTACAAAGAAATATACAAATATGGAATGAAATACTAAAAAAATATGGAATGACAATTAATAAAAATAAAATAAAAGTTATGGTCATATGGGACAATGAGGAAGAAGAAAAGATAAACATAAAAATAGAAGAAGTAAATATAGAACAAGCACAAACATTCCAATATTTAGGAGTAGAATTAGAAGACAACGGAAGACAGGAAACAGAAATTAATGATAAAGTTCAAAAAATGATGAACCTATGCTATGCAATGAGCAATAAATTCATAAATAAAAAGGAAATAACACGGAAAACAAAAATTAATGTGTTCAAGTCAATATATAGACTTGTATTAACCTTTGGTTATGAGTCATGGGTACTAACAGAATGATAAAAGAGTAAAATACAGGCAGTAGAAATGAAACACTTTAGACAAGTTCAAGGCGTTATCAAAAGAGACAGACTACGGACGGAACACTCAAATAGGAGAAGATTTGGAAATAGAGTCAATGTTAGAATTTATAGAAAGAAGGCAACTCAGTTGGTGGGGCCATCTTCAGAGAATGGATCATACAAACCGGTAAAAGAAATTTGGCAGGCAAAAACGCAAAGAAGAAAGGTAGACCACAACAAACATGGGATAGAACACTAGGCAAAATATTCGAGAAAAGGGGAACAACGTGGATAGAAGCAAGGATGATGGCTTGAAATAAGAAGGAATGGGTCAAATTTGTACATAATATAAATATATAGCAGTTATTAGTTAAATTTAAGATTAAGTTGTTTTTGTATTTTATTATAATGTAACATAATGTAATGTATTGTTACATTACACCACTATATTATATTGCACCACCCTGGGTTTTTTGAAAATATATACAGTGGAACCTGGATTATCTGTCAGGGCACGGGAAAAAGGGTATGATGGATAATCGAAAAGACAAGTTAACAGAACATGAACTATGGTGACACACATTTATTGACTGTAATAATTATTGTGCTGTGAAAAATAGAATTCTAAAAGCACAGTATCATTTATCATTACCTATTTAAATTGAAATTTAATCCAGAGCCATGAATAAGAACAAAAATTATTTACATAAAAAAATGTGGTGGTGGCATAACTGCACATGTAGATTTCAACGAATTTCTTTTGGCTTCTCACAATGCTCAAACAAAATAAATTGATGACTAAATTTTTACTTATGTAGTCAATATAACTTATGTATGGACCCTAATTGATGGTCAACAGAGGTGACAGTTAATAGAGAGACCGATAATCCTGGTTCCACTGTATATACTTCTCTTTCTACTGTATCTTCAGTCAGCTCATGTTTACTAAAATATAAATACTGATAAGGAAGTAATACAAATAAAAGTATGTTTTCACCTCACAAAAGACTTTGACCCCATAGGGATTGGGTGAATATAATAAACATTAAATCTAACTTTAAATGTAAATAAATACCTATTAGGATTGGGATATCTTTTCCAAAAACCTTGTGCAACTTGGTCCCAGGTGTAATTAAAGATTGTTGAATCAGAAAAAAACTTTGGCATTGTAGTGTAAAAAGTTGCAATTACAAAGAAGTTACAATGTGTAAATTAAGGAATGTTGATTACAACTTTCTGGTTTCTAGTTCACACAATATCGTATCCATATTTTGAAGAATAGCCGAACAGTACTCATCAATCGGTGGAGATCAATGAAAGGTGTTTAAAATGTCTAAATTTGAACAAGGTAAAGGTAAACATACATGACATACATAACCTAATTCTAAATTCGATCTTTAAACAGAGAGAGAAAATCTGGATATTTTTAAATGATCTTTATCCCGTTTGACATTTTTGACGTCAGCGTCAGTCGGGTTAAAGAAGTAGGGATATATCCCCAGTGGCGGATGATATATTTTTTAGTAAATTCGTAAAAAATGGTATATATTTTTTAAAATATTTAATGAGAAAAAAGAGTTAAATTTTATCGTCAGAAGGTAATACTTTACTTAAAAATTCATCTTAATCGTTATTATTGTTACCAGAAAAAATCAACATTCAATGTTTTATTGCTGCCATCATTTACTTAAAGGTTTTTTGTTTATTCGCTCCGAGCGTTAACAAAGTGTCAAAGCAAAATCGACCGACCTGCTCGTGGTGGCGGTTTTTTGAAAGTTTGTAAGGACGGTTTGGGTATGTTTAAATGGGACATTTAAAAAATTGCCGTGTCACGCTCAAAGATCTTATACACATAGATTTGGCCAACTCGGAAAAATAGCGTAACGCGGAGCAGTTCGGGTCGGTGGTCGTCTATCTATCTCCCTCTACTGGCGCTTAGCCACTTAGCTTTCTCTCTCTAGCATATGATGGCCGCCGCCTGTGTGTCACTGTCGTTCCGTTACTCCCACCTCTTGGTACCCTAATAACACAAAACATTCCATGAATGTTCCTAGAATGTACACACAGGACATTGAAAACATTCCTGGAATGTCCCCAAATGCACACGAATGTCCCTGGAAAGTACCAGGAAAGTGCTGTGTCAGCATTTTAAATATTCTTAGAATGTTCTGTTGGAACATTCCATGAATGTCTACGAATGTTCTTTGGACATTCACAGTCTATTTTTTAGACTGAATGTCTTGTTGGAACATTCCATGAATGTTCTTTGGACATTCACAGTATATTTTTAGACTGAATGTCTTGTTAGAACATTCCATGAATGTCTACGAACGTTCTTTGAACATTCACAGTATATTTTTTAGACATTCACTGAAATATATCGTCAGTAATGTGACAATACCTCCTATATGTTTTTTCATGAGGTTTGCAGGAGACGAAAAACATTTTTTAAGGTCACTTTCTGGTTTCGTACGTATTCTGACTTTTTTTGTAGTAAATAGATAGTTGAATTTACTGCAAAACAAGTCAAAAAATATATGAAAACAGGAGGTGGCCGAAACAAGTTTTTAGTCTATCTTACAAATCTCTTGAAAAAAACAGATAGGAGGTACTGTCACATCACTGACGATATATGGCCATACCAAATAATACATCCTTGATAAATATAAACATTTTTATTGCAAAAAATCTTTACATACATTTTTTAATGTAATTTGCTGACATTCCTAAATATTATAAAAAAATGTGTCACATTTGCTTTGTAAACCTTTCTTTTGCTTTTCGTAGCCACATATTCCGTTTCCTTTCTGGTTTTTTGTAGACCACTTCTCTCAGCTGATTCTAAAAGAAAATAAAATAAAAGGTAATTTTTCTATCCTTTACAATTAACAATCAGAAGAAATATTATTTACAGGTAATAATATGCATAAATAATAATAATAAAAAAATAAATATTAAATAATATTTAAATAAATAATAAATAATATTTAATAAATAAAATAATAATAATGAACATTTTGTATTTTGACAACGACATCCGATGTGGAAGTAGAAACCTTAATAAAATTATTTTTTCAAGTAAATTGTGGCTTATTTCCCCATTAGAATAATTAATTACAAAAAAGCCACAAAGAAATAGATTTTTCACAAACAAATAAGTATTTAGTATTCATTATATTTATTGTTTTTATTATTTACTTTAATGTCCTACTGGTACATTATTTGACAAATAATGACATTTCGAAGTCTGTTAAGTACGATATAACGCCCTTGGGCATTAAATTTAAATAACGACTTAGATACTGTCAAGTTGACAAATATCAACCTAAGTAAAACTATGGTTACCACAATTACGTTACTACTGTTACTGGTAAATGTACTTATTTAAAAACTAATCAATTCAAAATTCATTCAAAATTTTCGCATATAAAGAATAATTTAGTCGGGCATTAAACGTTGAAGGCACCACAGGTATTATAATAATAACGCTTTCGGTCAACGTATATCCCTATAATACCCTTGGTACCTTAATAACTGTAACATAAGATTATACCTTAATTCTTGTTTTCGATTTCTGATGGTTTTATTTATTTACATTGAATATTAATCTGTTTTGTTGTATAATCTACTTCGCAATAATTATGTGATATGTTTGACTTAAAATGAATTCAAAAATTTTTTGTAGTTGGGCAACAATGTCAACTTAGATCTCCGATGTAGATAATGAATTACAACAGTATCTATATTGTACGGACTGTATTATTAATTAGGTTATGCATATACCTGTGTGACATAAGCTATTGGAACAGCACAGTCTCTCAAACGAACAGATGAAAGTGAAGTTCTGTCAATATCTTTTTCTAAAAAGTGTTTTGAACATACTCCTCTATTAACAAATCTGATCTATACTTCATGTCTTCTTCGCAGGATCTTCTGGAAAGCTAAAAATACAAAATATATGCATTACTAAGCATTATTAACAAATTTTAGTTTTAAATAAAAAATATGATTAATGAACTCACAAAATTATTATAAAACAGCTTAGAAATTGTTTATTAGTATAGTCGGTTCCCCAAACTCAGACACAACTGGCTAGTGATTTTAGTAGGTAATTTTTTTTGTTTTTGGCAAATTTTGCCAAAATTACAGTAATTAGTACTGAGACTGAGTTTAGCAAATCGACTATAATATTCTGTGTATTCATTAGTTGGTACTGCATATTATAGTGTGTGGTCTACCATCCTATTTATAAACGCATACACTAGCAAAAACGCAAAAAGAATTATTTTAGTTTTACAAATCCTTTTGTTATTACCTATCTCTATTTACTATTTTAGTTAGGAATAAGCGAAGTTTGTGGCTTATTCACAATTATTATTAAAATAATAAATGGATATGACCAATTATTAACTTATAAAATAAAATAATAATTCTTCTGATTTATGCCTTTTATTCACTTTGTTATATCTACGTTACTTAAAAGATTTTTTATGAATAGTATTATTAGGGTATTAATAGTATTAATTTATTTTCTGAAATACAGGGCATGCTTTCGTTTACATATTTGCATACTAACCTTTTAATAGGGCTTTTCATTCACAGTCATTTGTTTTGAGCTTCTGTCATAATTGAAACGTTATTCCTGCAGATTTTTTTATCTACATTTGTTTCTGCTACTCCAACTGCGTTAAAAACAGGACACCATTTTATGCACTATGTTAATAATACTATTAAAGCTATTATAAAAGTATCCGAATTAAAAAAATATTCTTAAAAAGCACAAATAATACAAACAACTAAAAACAATCCACGGCAAGGCAAGGTCGCCAAGATGAAGATGCCAAGATGGCCGAAGCGAGGTCGTTGGTTGGTCGTTTTTAGTCACGTGATGCCCTCTCAAGCGCCATGCACAAAAATATATGCACGGCGAATTTGAAAATGAACGCAAAAGAAATAAATATAAATGCCTATCTTGGGTTTTGCATAAGTTATAAGTATTTTTTTTATTAACAAAATCGCATTCCAAATTGAATATTCGCGAACAATAATTTTTATTACATTTGTATGTTTATAATCTTGGGAAACTCTTTAAATTTGACATATTATTGCACTGTAGGCCTAAAATGTCACTTAGTTTGTCTGGTATGTTATAAGTAATGTTGTATCTCTTACACGTATGTATTATTTCGCAACTTAAAATATAGGAACATTGGTAGTATGTTCACAGAATGTCTTATGGTAACATTCCAGGAATAATTTAAACAGATGTTCACCGAATGTTCCCTAAATGTCCAGGACATTCAAATATTGATAGAACTTTGGTAGTACATTCCTGGAATGTTGTGTGTTGTTAGGGTAGATACGCTCACACTCGCACGACAGACAAAGATAGCTAAACCACCTTGATATCGACGTTACACCCCGATGCATTGAGTGGCATATCCCTAGCCAGTCTATTTTCTTTACATGTCTGGTCACGCTAGTGATATGTATTAATAGGGCTTTTCATTCACAGTCATTTATTTCGAGCTTCTGTCATATTTCGTATAATCCGTAAATATTAATATTATACACAGATTATTCAACATATGACAGGAGCTCGAAACAAATGACAATCGATGAAAAGCCCTATTCGCGGTGTGCAAGTATGTACTTGGAAGGGAAACGAGAAACGACCGTGCGCGAGTCGCGGAGAAATATTGCAACTATCTTAAATAATTCATATTGTCAATTGAAATTGTCAAATTGACGTATATTTCATACCTTCTGTCATTGAAGCAGAAAAATTATATATTGCTCCACAATATTGATATGATATGAAATTATTATATAAAGGTAAATTTAATTAATTGTATTTTGCTTGCAGTACTGCATGTTAATAACTAATTTTATTTACTACATACAATTGTTTACGTTTGCATAACATAACCTGCATCTTATTTTTTCTCCTTATTATTTTTTTGGACTATGGCCTTGACAATTATCCAGCAACCAGGACTAATATAATTGGCCAATATAATTAAAAGTGCGAATAAAAGTACAGAGCGTAGAAATAGAGGTCGCTTTGCCGAACTTGCAAGGTCCCAATAGGGCTTTTCAATCACAGTCATTTGTTTCGAGCTCCTGTCATGTGTCGTCTAATATTAATATATCTACGTCATACGTTATTGGTATTGCCAATGATACAAACCAAAGACGTATAACGTAGTATATTAATAGGGAGTTTTTGTGCACACAAATACGTAAACGTAACTTATCTTTTTGACATATACGCTTGCGCATTAATGGTTGAACTCCCGTATCTCGATACGTATTATTATTCTTCGATACGTATTATGCTGGCAGTTGTTTGAATACAAAAGTGTGAAATGGCGCATATTTCATGATTCTGGCGATGTGTTGCGTATGTATGGGCGGTTGTACCTACGTAATAGGTTCTAAATATTGTATTGGTATTCAATTATTTCAAAAGTCCCTTATTATATAAATCTATTCCTTATTATATAAGATTTCAAAAAAATATGCAATTAAATTAAAATTTTCGAATTTTCTTCGGTCATATTGGATTCGCCATTTTGTTAAAAAAAAGAATGTGTGTGTACTTTGTACGCACGTAAGAAGTTATACTTCTATTATATGATTTAAACGAAATAAATATACTTAAAAGTTTATTTGTATTTTATTTAATTAATAAACTAATTTTGATATTACCACTTTCAAAATTTTTTTATTAAAACAACACCAAAAATTAAAAAAAGGATAACAATCGTCCGTGTCAGGATTTGAACCCGGGACCTTTGCGTTATGTAGTCGAATGCTCTACCAATAACCCATCAGGGTTTTGTTTTTACGGCTTCTGGGACGTAATTACAAACGACGGTGACAAATAGATCAAGTGAAGTATTGAATATAAAAATGTTTAAAATACTTATTATCTTACTTCCAAGGAAGACAAATCCAAAGACACAATAATTATAATAAATATATTTACTAAAAACACTAATATATATATTATTTTCAAACCTTAGTTGCAACATGCATACTTAGCAACAACATACTGTTGGTGTGCGCATGCGCCAGGGAATGTAAAAATTCACCCTCGTGCCTAAAGAAGTATTCAAAAATAATGTTAAATTTGTAATCAGCGACCTTAAACTAGCAATTTGACAAAAAAAATTGCGTTTTGATTGATATTCTCAATTCCTTTCCGCCATTTTGTTAAAAAAAAATAATGTCAGATTCGTAATCAGTGATGCCAAAAACCCAAAAAAAAAGTATGAACATAATTCCGAAGAAATGTATGGACAATATATACTTTTAAAGGTTCATGACCACCTTTCCGGATTTGGAAGCACAGTACGTTACTGAACAAAATGGCACCAAGATTTCTGTTCATTATCTTTTATTCTTTACTGTGCAGTTATTATTATTGTACATATTGAGACTATTTTTTAGTATATTACTAAATTAAAATATTCTTGAAAGTGATTGTCGGCGCCTATGACTAAGAGTAATTCGACCATCTACGTCTTGTTGCCAACTATTTTCATATCTTGTTGCTACGTATCATTTCTTCCTTTTTTAATATCCTAATATATGAATAATATACAGATAGAAAAACACTTTTTATTAACAGATATACTTTTAAATTAGAAGTCGTTGTGCAAAGGTATTAAAAGGGTAGAATGCCATACGCCATCGACAAACATATTTCGAATATTTGTGACATTTCGTAATCCTAGTGATAATAAAAAACTTTGGCAACCATGATAGGTGTCAGTTTTCAGAGAGAGAGAACGAAAATCTGGATAAAGTCACTTTGTTGCGCAACTCATAAATGGTCATATTTTGACAGATGTTAATGTTTCTTTTTATTTTAGACTATTTTTGGATAAGTTTATATATTGTAGTTAGATAACCTATTTTTCGTTGTTATTAAATATTTGTAAGTTTGAGTATTTATTTGTATTTTTTTTTTAAATAAATTATACCTTATCCAAGAAATTGATAAACGTTAATAAACCCTAATTTTTCTGGATGAGATGTCAAGGTCCTATGGTGTAATGGTTAGCATTCTGGACTCTGAATCCAGCGATCCGAGTTCAAATCTCGGTGGGACCTTAACTTTTTCTTTTCCGTATATAAATAATAATTCTTTTGTTAACAATAATACAATATAATAATCTCTAGATCTCAAATTTACTTTCATTATTGGTAGAGCATTCAATATAGGTACGCAGTTTCAAAATTTATGCATCACCTAAAATTATGCCTTAGATATTTTCATAGTTGATTTTTTCGTGAACAGATTTAAATCAGTCAATTTGTACTCTACGAGCCCCCTAGTGGGAAAGTTTTGGGGTACCTGGTATTCTGATTTCTTTCATTATATTTATTACTCTGGGCTAATTAGCAAAATTCATGGAAAAGTTATTTACCAGCAATTTTATTGCCGGAATCGAATTATAATTTGCTACTTTTTTTATAAACAAAATGGCGCCGACAAAGCGTATTTTTTTAAATTATTGCTCTATAACCCCGAAGATTTTAACTTTATAACAAAAACACCCAAATAAAAATTCACCGCAATTAAATTCTGCATAGAGATATGTTTTTCCCGATTTGCACCGACGAAAATTTTTCTCGGAAAATGCGGGTTTTCCCAACAATATCTCTAATTTTCAAATGAAGTTTTATGTAAGTAATTATTAATCAATAATTAAATAACTTACTGACTAAATTCAAAGCTTTCTTGGTATAGATTGTAATTCCAGAAGCCGGTGAAAATCAATTGTTAATTAACAATTTACGATCGCAATAATAACCAAAATAATCATGATACATTGATCAAACTTATAAAGATTATAAAGATGAGATGTTTATTTAATATTTTATCGACAAAATATAAATTTTTCGTTTTTTTGCATAATCTTTAAATTTTGAAAAAAAAAATAGTTATAATACGCTGGTCTAATTAGTAAAGTACAAAGAAAGGTTATTTATCAGCAATTTCATTGCTGGAGTCGAATATTATGATCCTATATATTAATAATATAGGTATGCAAAGTCCGCAGATAGTGTGCTACTTTTTTTATTAACAAAATGGCGCCACCAAATCGTATTTTTTTCAATTATTGGTCTATAACTCCGAAGATTTTAACTTTACACCAAAAACCCTCAAATAAAATTCACCCCAATTTAATTCTACATAGAGGCATGTTTTTTCCGATTTGCTCCGACGAAAATTTTCCTCGGAAAATGTGGGTTTTTCCAACAAAATCTTAAATTTTCAAATAAATTTTTTGGGCAAGTAATTATTTATCAATAATTAAATAACTTGGTGAAATAAAAGCTTTCTTGGTATAGATTATAACTGCAGAAGCCGGTGAGAATTAAACGAATATTTTAGCAACAATTCAATTGCTAATTAACAATTGAGGCGTTCTTTGCAAAAACCCCAGTAGTCCTTTTTTTCCGAAAATGGACTTATGCCATCTATGGATTGAAGGACTAATTACCTACGTTCCTTGCGTAAGAAACTTCCATTAAAGTTACAGTAGTCCAAAATATAAGCGACAAAAGTATAGGCGATTCCGCATAAACCCCATATGTCAAGCGCAATTCCCTTTGTTAATGACTATTGGTGTTTTTGCGGGAAACTTTATCGCTTGGCTGTCAGTAGGTTTTTATAGGTTAAAGTTCCTTCGAATAGTTGTGTTGTGTGATTTTATAAGTAAACACCATTTTTCGTTCATTTTTTATTTTGGTTTATTTCTATAAATATCGTTTTTCCTATAAATTAATGAAAAATTCCTGCAAAAACCCCATATGTCAAATGAATAAATGTCCTTCATAAATAAACAAAAGGAAAAATAATGTTATTTATATTGTAAACTGTGTGTAATCATCAAAATAATAAATCACTAATTTGAGAATTTCCGTAAACTTAATAGGGTTCAATTAAATAACTTTTTTTAAAATATCTCCGATGTTGTAAAAAGTGACATATGGGGTTTTTGCAAAGAACGCCTCAATTTAGTCGCAATAACAACCAAAATAATCATGAGGCGTTGATCAAACTTAGTAAGATTATAAAGATCTGATGCCTATTTCATATTTTGTCGACAAAATATAAATTTTTCATTTTTTTTGCATAATCTTTAAATGTTTAAAAAAATAGTTATAAACAAATTAACATTTCTCAGAAATTGTTTATTATATTATAATTTTAAAAAATACCTAAAATGCGAATTTCAAAGGTCTTGAAAATGAAAGCCTTAAATTTTTTTTCCAACCATTTGCAAAAAAGTTATGAAACAGAAAATGGTATGTACAATGTACACAGTTGGGCGAAGGTTTACTCAAACTTCCTTTTTGAACTTATACCGGGTGGAAGAAAATATATCTTTTTCTAATGTTGTTTGAGACACCCTGTAGGGGGGACAAGGTATAAGTATGTGTATACATCGAAATCGTATTGTAGTCTTATGTTTTGTGAACATTTTATTTTCAGAATAACCCTGAGAGAGAGAGAGAGAGAGAGAGAGAGAGAGAGAGAGAGAGAGAGAGAGAGAGAGAGGGGGGGGTTAACCCTGAGAGAGATCTTTTGCTGATATCTTTAGAAACAAAGAAAGCAGACGATTTTATTTATCAATAAAAGAACAACAGTTCACAACCCTTTAAAAACAGATAGGCACATAACGTTAGCAATCCTGGTTGACACCTTAAGAATTATTTGTCCACAAATTGAGCGGTAGGTATGCACAGCGTAACATAAGAGAGACGAGATTGTTTGATGGAGGCTCTGTGATGTTTTGTAGTAGAATTTTCTTGAGAGTAGATAATATTCAATAGCAAGAGGTATATTGCACATATTTTCTTTCTCTGAACACATTGTTTCTTTCGCAGTATATTATAGGAAATAATTTCATCTAAGTGTATGATAAGACATGGCCTCCTCACGTATCGCATATCATCAGTTAAAACACATAGTTATGAAAGAGTAAAATCGTCTACTTTATTTGTTATTAAAGTTAACAGAGTACCTAACTAAAAATATAAAATGTTCACAAAATATGAGACTACAACATAATTTCGATGTGTATCCACCTTTGTATCTTTTCCTCCCTACACGGCGCGGCGTCTCAAACTTTTGTTTCAGTTAAAACACATGTTAAAGAATAAAACCGTCTACGTGTCTAAAGATATCAGGGACATTTAAAAAACAAAATGTTCACAAAATATAAGACTACAACACGATTTCGATGCATATTCTCACTTTACCTTGTTCGCCCTACAGGGTGTCTCAAATTTAACATAGGAAAATATTTATTTTCTTCCACCTGGTAAAAGTATAAAAAGAAGTTTGGCTATAAACATTTGTATACTGAATTCGCTCTATTGAGATTCACTTTGACACTGACGTTAGTAATTTCTTTTATGAAAAGTTCAGTTGTCAAGCCGGACTCAAACGACTCGTGTACTTGGCGAATAATCGTTACTTGCGTTACTTACTAGGGTAAAGTCGGGTAATGGCAGACACGCGGCTAAATCCGGACACATTATATTTTGGCCAGACTAACTCTCTAATATTTACTTTGCCGCGCTAAGTGTAGCAATACACAAGGTCAGTCGTCTGACAAGTTTTGAATTGAGTAGTGCTACGCTTGTAAATTTCTCAAACGAAAAGTGATTTCTTGAGTGTGCATTACAACAAACTGTATTTTTTAAAGGTAGGTAAATATTTTTAAGTATTGCAATATTTGTCTTTCCAGTGCAGGTATTTGAATGTGATTCTTTAGTGAGCATTTGAACATAATTATTTTCATTAATTCCTTATGAGGTCGCCGTTACAACCTAATATTTTTGAACATGCATTTCGGCTAATACCGGACACATAATTTTGGTTAATGGCGGACAAGCGGATAATTTCGGACTGACCCCTTTTCTTACCTGCAGCGACTCTGAATGATAGCAGACCAAGTGAAGAGACCGAAAATAATTTAAATATTACACGTGTTCAAAAGGAGAATGAAACAACTTCTAAAAAATCATCAACTGAAGTCAAATGCCGTTCAACAACTGAGAAATCTCCCATTTCTTCGACTTCAACTAACAATGAGAACAAAGCGTCAGCTGAAGTAAATAAGAAAGAAAACGATGCTGTAGAAATCAGTTTTGCAGAAATATTAGCATTGCCTTGTACATCGGAAACAAAATAGAAGACTCGAAACAGCAAAAAACAACACTCTAAAATTTTTACTTCAACACCATTTAAAGCAGAACTAGAAGAAAAATATCTAAAAAAAGTTGACTCTTCAAAACGAATTATTGCGAAAAGAAGAATTGTGGAAGAAAAGCAATCCGAGAAGCAAGAAAAATCTAAGAGAAACAAAGGTAAAGTGAAGTATGCGGACGAAACCGATCAGGAAAAATTTTTTGGGACAGTGAAGAAGACAAAGATATTAATGAAGATATTTGCTTAGTCTGAGGAGAATTTGGAAAAAAACAACGAGGTATGGATGAGATGTACATTAATTGCACTTTGGGCTCATAAAGCACAAAGTGCTTTATGAGCACAAGGTACACAAGGTACAAGGTACACAAGGTTTGTGCACAAGGTACTGATGCACAAAAAAATATTTGTGTGTGACTTTTGCCAATAAAATTGGGATACGGCTAATAGCGGCCCTCTGACGCCATTACACGACAAGCATGGCTAAAACCGGACACAACTGTATTTTTTTTAAATGTTTATTACATTAGTTTTATCGTTGTTTATGCTGTTTTTTAAATAAAGTATCAATAAGTAGTCTTTATCATTTAATTTGCACATGTTTTAAATACCTAATATGAAGTAATAATTGATATTTTTATAAGTAAAATACCTTAAGAGGATGGGTACGTATTTTCGGCTGCAATGCTATTCAAATGGGGATTATTTTTTTTCGAATCCTGAGAAATCTAATAAGTATTTTTGAAAAATTTAAACGCAGAATGAAAGATTACGTTATTGGCGAGGGCCGAAAGTCCCTGAGAACTTCTATAATGTTTATTTTAATAAGTTACAGGGGTGAAAAACTAAGAGAAAATTTAGTCTGATATTTAATTTAATATATCTCATTCAAAATAAACTTTTTATTTATTCTAAGGGACTCTCGGCCCTCGGTAATAATATAGTCTTTCATTCTGCGTTTAAATTTTCCAAAAATATTTATTGGTTTTTTCAGAATTCGAAAAAAATGAACACAATGTCCGTGGTAATATTTCCAAATCTATCTTTGTCATTCAACGCACTCAGTCGAATAGAATATTATCAGCATACTGTCAGTCAGACAGTGACAACCAGTGACAATTTTAAATATTTGACATGGCATCGGGAATATTTTGAGTTGTTGATTAAATAATAGTGTATTTGATAAATAATTGATTTAAGACGTGAACTTAATAAAAAGTTATTTATTGTGTATTATTTGTGGAAGATCCAAGCAGAGAATACACCAGGATAATATATTCTGTGATCCAAGTACCTATTTTGTTGTTAAAGATGTTCAAAATTGTAAGCGTTCCATTAACAATATATTATTAAAAAATCATTTTAACACTTTTCCTCCTTTCTCGATTGAGTATTAGTTTTTTTTGTACATACAGTGTGTCCACGGTTGGGGTGCCCAAGAGGAAAAACTTTTTTATTTTCAATTTTAGCGAAAAATGTCAATCTTGATAAAAAGTTTTGCTTATTCTAAAACCCCATAAAACGAAATAAAATTCAAGTTTTTCAAATCATGCTTAATTTTATAGCCAATCTTATGTAAATCCCTATAAATTTTTGCACTAAGTTCGAAATTGTAACAATAATAACTTGGGAGAACAACCCTTTCGCTTCTTTGGTTTATGAAACCAGACTTTGTCGTTCTCCTTGAAACATCCAATTATTTAATAATTAAATAATTATTATTCCAATAATTTTAACAATACAATTGATCACAAGATAAATTCTTTTTTGAACGCTTAAGATTGTCAAAAAAAAATGACAATTCGCAAATTATTTATCGGAGTTGACAGTTACTAAGCTACATTGTGACTTGGCAACACTATAGATTATCGTTGCGATGTCGAACTTAGTGCAAGAATTTATAGGGATTTACATAAAATTGACTACAAAATTAAGCAGGATTTGTAAAACTTTAATTTCGTTTCGTTTTATGGGGTTTTAGAACAAGCAAAACTTTTATGAAAAGCTACATTTTTCGCTAAAATTGAAAATAAAAAAGCTTGTCCTCTTGGGCACCCCAATCGTGGACACACTGTATAAATTATTACAATCACTGAATACATAGTTAGTGAAAAAATTATCACATTTATTAACTGAATTAATAATTTGCAATTATAAAAATAACAATTATCCAAGAACATTCATCCCTCTTTAAATTAATGATGACATTTTCAAGTAGAATGACATTCTAGTAATGTTTACATATCCATACCAGTGTGAATTTTACTACACGTAATTTGCCGTGTAAAGACAGAAAAAGTAGGGATACCTGTACCTAAAATATTTGCGAATTATGTATATTGCCCGTGTGGGATGCGGGCCGCTAAAAAGAATACACCCACAGTATCTCCTACTGGTCGTAAGAGGCGAACGCAGGAGCAGCTGACCGCTGTCCTTACCCAACATTCCATCTCGTCCCATACCCATTTATTTACCAAGAACCTATCTCAGCCACACCCCGAGTGTCGGATGAGTCCTCTTGACCGTGTTTGAGTGAAAGAGGTCCTTTTTGCGCGGGGGGTGTGTGGCATATACATGTCGCGCACCCTACACACAAACTGCGTAACTTGCGCCTCTCCCCATTCACACACTCCTAATTTCCTCAGGGTAGCGGGTAAAGACTCGTCTATAAACCCAATAGGTGATAGTCCTACTTCAGGTATGCGACCCTGCAAACGCGAGCCTTGGTATATCTACTAAGTCCAAACAGTAGATACCATTGTCCTTTCCTACTAACCCTGTTTAAACAAATTTCCTTATTAGCACTCCCAACCAAAGGGGAAGGCAACGGGAAACCACCCCTTTATTTCACCCACGAAAGTTCATGATATGAGCAATAGCTGCGAGGCCTCGGATGATGAGCTTCGCGATCCGGATGGCACCCGGCGCATCTTCTCCTCCGGGGAGGAATGTGTGAAATCAGTTACCGGGCATGTAGACGTGACTCATCAGGCTTTACATGCGAAATGTGCTACTGGTGAAAAACAAAAACTTAATAACCGCAAACCATACAACATAGCTACATGGAATGTCCGTGGCCTTTTACAACCGGGCAAACAAGCTATTCTGGAGAAGGAACTGGAACGAACCAATATCTCTGTGGCCGGGCTCTCTGAACTTCACTTCCGTAACGAGGGGCACTACATAACTAATTTGGGACATTTCATGTGCTTTTCAGGCAACACTAACAAAAGTATCAATGGTGTTGGCTTTTGGGTTTCAAAATCTCTTTCTCCTTATATACTGGGATATCAAGCTATCAGTGATCGTATAATTTCCTTAAAACTAAATGGATCTCCCTCTATCGTCCATTTGATTCAGGTATATGCGCCTACCTCAACTGCTGATGATGATACAACTGAATCTTTTTTCAACGAACTGGAATCATATCTGCAAAATATCCCAAATAAAGAAATCGCTATCATCATGGGTGATTTAAACTCAAAAATCGGTGTTACTATGGATGACGAACATATACGAAATATTGTGGGTAGATATGGAATAGGTGAACGTAATTGAAGGGGAGACCGCCTTATCCAGTTCTGCGTTGACAATGACTTGACAATAATGAACTCTATGTATAAGCACCACCCCAGAAGATTGTACACTTGGATCTCACCTGGCGGACGACACCGAAATCAAATCGATTACATAATGATTAAACATCGCTGGAAAACATCTATTAGCCAATGTAAAACACGACCTAGCGCTGACTGCGGCTCTGACCACCAACTTCTTTTTGCAACGCTAAAGCAAAAATTCAAGGCATGTGCTAGGATCCGAAACAAGAGGATATCAAAAATAAAAGATACACAACAATTTAAAAGCCAATGTAATGAAAGATTCGAAAATATTTTACCAACTATCGCCACTCATGATTCCGAAAAGATTTGGTTATCTTTTAAAAATACCTTGATACAGACCTTGGCTGACTGCGAGGCACAGTCTAATGCCGTCTCAACCGGACCAAAAAAAGTGTGGATGTCTGCAGATACTTTTGACCTCGTTGAAGAACGTAGAAAACTTAAAATTGCTGGAATCGAGAACCCTCTCAGGAATTCCCAGTACCGACAGCTATCTAGAGCTATTCAGGCTGCTTGTAGACGAGACAAAAACAAGCATATAGAGAAAATCTGCAGAGAAATTCAACTACATGCCGACACAAATAACACCAAAGAACTCTTTGATAAAGTCAGACTACTCACACGTAAATTCAAACAGAAATCTTGGTCTATCAAAGATGATGAAGGTAATGTACAGACGGATTTGGACAAGGTTATTGATGTTTGGAGGGCGTATTGTAAGTCTTTATACGCCAATACGGACCAGATGCCGGCGGACACCCCGTTTGTACCTGACTGCCAGACCTCCACTTTCCATTCTCCTTCAACAGAGACACACCACACTAGTTTTGAATCTGAACCTGACATACTTTTTTCCGAAGTGGAATTCGCTTTAAAAAGACTTAAGTTAAACAAAGCAGCAGGATATGATCTCATTACTGCAGACGTCTTGAAGCATCTTCCGGAATGTGGAGTGAAAATATTACATCGATTGTGTAATGAAATATGGCACACAGGCGTTTGGCCTGAGGATTGGAGAAAGACCAGAATCATACCTCTTCATAAGAAAGGTTCAACAAATAATTGTAACAACTACAGGCTATTAGCTCTAATATCACACGCCAGTAAGGTGATCCTCTACATACTGCAACGGCGTCTAGAAAACTTCATAAGTTGGCAAATAGCACCTGAGCAGGCTGGATTTGTAAAGGGCAGAGGTACTAGAGAACAAATCCTTAATGTAAGAAACATCATAGAAAAAGCCAGAGAATACCAGATCCCGATATTTATATGTTTCGTCGATTATACAAAGGCCTTTGATAATGTTAGATGGGACAAACTATGGAACATATTGACGACAATGGGTGTACCTAAACACTTGACTCACCTTATTAGCAAACTGTACCAAGATAACCTGGCATATATTCGAATGGACGGATACCTGTCTGAAAAATGCACTTTGGAGAAGGGAGTACGCCAAGGATGCGTTTTATCTCCCTTATTATTTAACATCTATTCGGAGTTCATAATGCGCAGAGTCTTGGATGGTTGGGAGGGAGGAGTAAACCTAGGTGGTGTTAAGATATCTAACTTGCGTTTCGCAGACGACACTACACTTCTAGCCTCTACTCCAGAAGAAATTATTGCATTATTAAAAAAACTCGAGGAAGAAAGTACTAAATTTGGACTCATGGTTAACTACAACAAAACCAAAATCATGGTTATTGATCGCCAACAACAGTTTCCTGAAACCCAAACTATTGCGGGATGCGAGGTAGTCTCATCTATGATATATCTTGGAGCTCTAGTTAACAACACAGGCAGTTGTGAACCCGAAATTAGAAGACGCATTCAACTAGCAAGAGCAGCAATGAGTGAACTAAACGGGGTCTGGCGTGATCGTCACATTACTATGACAAACAAAAAGAGACTCGTTTCAACTCTGGTCTTTTCCATATTTTACTATGCATGCGAGACATGGACAGTCAAAGAATCAGATAGACGACGTATAGACGCCTTTGAAATGTGGACATGGAGTGTCTGCTTCGAATTCCATGGACGGCTCGCCGTACAAATGTCTCGGTTCTGGATGAAATTAAACCGGATCAGCGTCTCTCCAGTACCGTTTACTCTAGAATTTTAAAGTTCTTTGGTCATATCCATCGGAGTGATCACAAAATGGAGCGGTTGGTGGTCCAAGGAAGGCCTCAGACTCAACGCCAACGCGGAAGATCTCCACAGCGATGGGCGGACATTACTAAAAAGCTTCTCAACAAACAGTATACTGAGGCAATACATGTAACTGATGACCGCGACCAGTGGAGAAATATTATCAATCAAACTGTCCGAGCTGCTGAAGCCCAATTATGAACCACAACACATCTACTAAGATGTTAATGACTATGATGATGATGTACCGATGGCCTTAAGCGTCCGCTATTACCCGCCTTTACCCTATGTTTTTTGGGAGGGTTACTAGTACGATTCTTTGTCAATTAATAGTAGTATTAACATTATTATTATTAGTGTTTAACAAATAGTACAATAATTGTACTAATAACCCACTCACACAGCATTGGCAGCGCGGTGTGCAAGTACTTGGAAGGGAAACGAGAAACGACCGTGCGCGAGTCGCGGAGAAATATTGCAACTATCTTAAATAATTCATATTGTCAGTTGAAATTGTCAAATTGACGTATATTTTATACCTTCTGTCATTGAAGCAGAACAATTATATATTGCTCCACAATATTGATATGATATGCAATTATTATATAAAGGTAAATTTAATTAATTGTATTTTGCTTGCAGTACTGCATTTTAATAACTAATTTTATTTACTACATACAATTGTTTACGTTTGCATAACATAACCTGCATCTTATTTTTTCTTTTTATTATTTTTTTGAAATATGGCCTTGACAATTATCCAGCAACCAGGACTAATATAATTGGCCAATATAATTAAAAGTGCGAATAAAAGTACAGAGCGTAGAAATAGAGGTCGCTTTGCCGAACTTGCACGGTCCCATTCGCCAAGTACACAAGTCGTTTGAGTCCGGCTTCAGAAGTGACTGGAAATTACTACAAAACCAACGCACCTGCTCATATCCAATATTATTAATAGTAAACAGACATAAAAATAACATAAACCTTACTAGTCCAGGGCGCATCTGTTTTGAGATGGACGTTGAGAGGTGACTCTAATTTTTTTGCAGAAATTGCTTGAGAATAAATCAAATAATAATATTTGAGTTATCCTCCCTCTCAAAAAGGTCCGGAACATTGTTTAAATAATCAAACAAAACGTCAAAAATTGAAGGAAAAATTCGATTTTTTTCTTTGTTTTTTGATTATAACTTTAAAAGTATTCATTTCCGAGAAAAGTTGTACTAACATAAAAGTTGCGTAATTAAATTTCCTACAATATACAATTGGTTAAAAATTTAAAAAATAGTCACCCTAGTTACAAAATAGCAATAATTGCGAAAAAAACATACAAAAACAAGTATTTGAATTTTACGTTTTTCGACCATTTATGCTACACTTAGGACCTTCATATTTCACTCAGAAAAACTTTATGATACAGTAAAACAATACTGTAAATTTCATTAAGATCAGTTCAATAGATTTTGCAAAATAAATTTTGCAATCCAGCTTTCGCAAAAAAAATTCATTTTTTCAAAATGTTACAGGACTGAAAATAAAGCAGATAGCAAGTTAAAATTTTCTTTGCTTATAGAAGTGTACTGTACCTTTCATTTGCAATTTTCAAAATTAAAATCGATTAATTGCCACGGCGTCAGAAAATTTTTGAAATAAACAATAATTTTTGGTGCTACGCGCAGGACAGCGGTGTTCGATTCACACAAGTTGATTTCCACCAAAATTTCTTCCAATCTTTATCTAATATATTATTTTCTTACTCTATATTTTGTTGTATTTTAATATTTTAATTCCACAAAAATCAAACTAATTTTATTATTGTTTATGAAATATTGTTTAAACAATTGCATATGTTTAAAAATAATAAACTTTTATTATTTAAGTTAAAATATATGAGCAAAGAAAGTTTTTGCTAATAAAAGTGTCATTTCAAAGGATAGTGTATGTGTTTTTATTTTGCAATAAACAAATTTATTTATTTATATCGAAATGTAATAAAAATTAAAATGTATCAATCATTATCAAAGGCCATTGGAATGCCCAATCAGAGCAAGCTATCAGCTGTCCTGCGCGTAGCACCAATAATTAATGTTTATTTAAAAAAAATTCCTGACGCCGTGATGTTAATCGATTTTAATTTTGCAAAATTGAAAATGAAAGGTACAGTACACTTCCATAATCAAAAAAATTTTCAACTTGCTATCTGCTTTATTTTCAGTCCTGTAACATTTTGAAAAAATAAATTTTTTTTACGAAAGCTGGATTGCAAAATTTATTTTGCAAAATCTATTAAACCGATCTTAATGAAATTTACAGCATGGTTTTAGTGTATCATAAAGTTTTTTAGGGTGAAATATGAAGGTCCTAAGTGTAGCATAAATGGTTGAAAAACGTAAAATGCAAATACTTGTTTTTGTATGTTTTTTTCACAATTATTGCTATTTTGCAACAAGGGTGACCATTTTTTAAAATTTTAACTAATTCTATATTGTAGGAAATTTAATTACGCAACTTTTATGTCAGTACAACTTTCCTCGAAAATGAATAATTTTAAAGTTATAATAAAAAAACCAAGAAAAAAATCGAATTTTTCCTTAATTTTTTGACATTTTGATTATTTAAACAATGTTCCGGACCTTTTTGAGAGGGAGGATAACTCAAATATTATTGTTTGATTTATTTTCAAGCAATTTCTGCAAAAAAATTTGAGTCACCTCTCAACGTCCAAATGTACTAATATTTTTACAGATGGGCCCTGGTCTACACGCCAATCAATAATTATTTATTTACATTATAATGTATTGATAACAAATGAGAAAATTATTTATTGTACAAAATAAAAATATTTTGTAGAAATAAACTTCACAAAATTGTATGAGATTAGTAGACACTCCCACTATTTCTAATAATTCTTCTTTTTTTAATGAAAAATTAATTTGATTTGAGTTGATTTTAGCAGTTAATAGTGTGAGGTAGGAATTTTTGTGTTGTATGTTTCCTATTCCGAATGTGTCAAAAAAAATCTCGCGAGAGCGAATGTAGTATACTTTTGTATTGCCCAATTGTGTAAATACCAAACAAAAATCTAAAATACTTAATAAAATAAAAAGACAGCGGAATCCCTTAATCTGTTCATGAAAAAATCAACTATAAAAATGAGCATAATTTTAGGTGAAACAGAACTTATGAAACTATTGCTACGACAGTTCCGTAGATTGATCCTACTGAAAAAGACCCGTGTTGAGCTGCCCCCCCCCCCCACTTGCAAAAATTAAAAAACAAATAGCCCTGATTTATGAGCTATTTATGAGCTCTCATATTCCGCAAACTAAAAATTTTGAGCTCGTTCCACTGAGCAGGAATTTAATACCCTAGTGGGGGGGGGGGGCTGAGTCAGCCCCCCCCCACTACTTAAAAATAGGAATATTGAATCGGTTTTTGCGGCAGAATTACGAGCTATTTATGAGCTCTTGAAATTATATAGTTTCAATTTTTGAGCTCATCCCCTTCACCCCCAAACAACCCTTTAATTGATTTAACTTAAGAGAAAGATGCTGAGAAAACTTAAAATATATCGTATTGCGGATATAATTCCTATAGCTTATATACTCTAAGAATAAATCATTGAATCAAGGGCATTTCGATTATTGAGCTACAACCCCTTCGCAAGAAAACCACCCTATCTTCCCGGCTTAAGAGAAAGTTGTACTTAAAATGCGTTAAACTAATTATTTGGCGACTACATATCATTTAATAATTTATAAGCTTCCAAATTACGCGCATTTAGATCAGTAAATTGCAATTTATTTTGTATAGTGCAGTCACTGAAGGTAAAAATCAACGATTACCTTCAAGTTCGGTGAACCTTCATCGATTTTCACGAAAATTGGTCAGAGGTTAGAGGATACGTCAAGAAACAAAGGTGACATGGTACCACCTTGCGCCTTTACCCTGAGGGTGGATACCGCCCCTTCTCGGGGGTGAAAATTATTTTATAAAAAATAACTGCACAAATCAATAAAAGAACAAATTAAAAGCAAAATTTATTATATAAAGTTAATAAAATAAGTCAATATTTTTTAAGTTATTAAAGATCAAAGATTTTAATTATTTGTGAAAAAAATGCATGTTTTGAAGAGGTTTTTTGTAAATCACTGAAAAACTGTAAGTTTTTACAAAAAAGTTAATAGTAGTTTAATTCGTATAGCTAATATTCTAAGAATAAACTCTTAAATCACGCACCTTTCGATTATATAGCTACAACCCCTTCGCAAGAAAACGACCCCATTTTCCCGGCTTAAGAGAGAGTTGTTCTTAAAATAATTTAAATTAATTATTTGGCGACTACATATCGTTTAATAATTTATTAGCTTGCAAAATATACGCATCTCAATTATTGAATTGCTATTTGCTTTCTATAGTGCAGTCACTGAAGGTAAAAATCAACTATTACCTTCGATTTCGGTAAATCTCCATTTATTTTCACGAATTGACAATAACAACTTGGGGTTTTAGCCTGGGGTATATGTCACCCCTTCTCGGGAGTGAAAATTACTTTATTAAAAATAACCCCACAAATCGAGAGAGGGACAAATTTTAAGCAAAATTTGTTATATAATGTGATTAAAATAAATCAATACTTTTTGAGTTATTAAAGATCAAATATTTTAATTTTGGAAAGAAAATGCATGCTTTAGAGCGATTTTTCATAAATGACTCAAAAACTGTAAGTTTTTACAAAAAAGTTTTCATCACTAAAATTGAAGCTAATAAAAAATATAATAAATTGCTTACTTGAAAAACCTTTAATGTTAATTTAAAGTAAGTTATTGGTAATTAAATGTATATTTTTTTCCGCGACTGTTCAAATCTAAGGGTTCAAGCTTAAATAACGGGAAAAAGATGCATTTTATAACACTTAGGTACTAAATACTTGTTAATGTACTTAGAAATACCCATCAAAAATAAGATCCAGAAAAAGTTGATAGTATCAAAATCCGCTCACCAATTTTCGTGAAAATGAATGGAGATTTACCGAAATCGAAGGTCATAGTTGATTTTTACCTTCAGTGACTGCACTATAGAAAGAAAATGGCAATTCAATAATTGAGAGGCGTATATTTTGCGAGCTCATAAATTATTAAACAATATATAGTCGACGAAAAATTAATTTAAATTATTTTAAGTACAACCCTCTCTTAAGCCGGGAATATGGGATGGTTTTCTTGCGAAGGGGTTGTAGTTCAATAATCGAAAGGCGCGTGATTTTAGAGTTTATTCTTAGAATATAAGCTATACGAATTAAACTACTATTAACTTTTTTGTAAAAACTTACAGTTTTTCAGTGATTTACAAAAAACCTCTTCAAAACATGCATTTTTTTCACAAATAATTAAAATGATCTTTAATAACTTAAAAAGTATTGACTTATTTTATTAACTTTATATAATAAATTTTGCTTTTAATTTGTTCTTTTATTGATTTGTGCAGTAATTTTTTATAAAATAATTTTCACCCCCGAGAAGGGCGGTATCCACCCTCAGGATAAAGGCGCAAGGTGGTACCATGTCACCTTTGTTTCTTGACGTATCCTCTAACCACTGACCAATTTTCGTGAAAATCGATGAAGGTTCACCG
The DNA here is from genome assembly GCF_917563875.1 of Diabrotica virgifera virgifera. Classification (NCBI taxonomy): domain Eukaryota; kingdom Metazoa; phylum Arthropoda; class Insecta; order Coleoptera; family Chrysomelidae; genus Diabrotica; species Diabrotica virgifera. The sequence continues at coordinate 111,815,016 of NC_065447.1, read as the reverse complement.
AAATTGAAGGTAATCGTTGATTTTTACCTTCAGTGACTGCACTATACAAAATAAATTGCAATTTACTGATTTAAATGCGCGTAATTTGGAAGCTTATAAATTATTAAATGATATGTAGTCGCCAAATAATTAGTTTAACGCATTTTAAGTACAACTTTCTCTTAAGCCGGGAAGATAGGGTGGTTTTCTTGCGAAGGGGTTGTAGCTCAATAATCGAAATGCCCTTGATTTAATAGTTTATTCTTAGAGTATATAAGCTATAGGAATTATATCCGCAATACGATATATTTTAAGTTTTCTCAGCATCTTTCTCTTAAGTTAAATCAATTAAAGGGTTGTTTGGGGGTGAAGGGGATGAGCTCAAAAATCGAAACTATATAATTTCAAGAGCTCATAAATAGCTCGTAATTCTGCCGCAAAAACCGATTCTATATTCCTATTTTTAAGTAGTGGGGGGGCTGACTCAGCCCCCCCACTAGGGTATTAAATTCCTGCTCAGTGGAACGAGCTCAAAATTTGTAGTTTGCGGAATATGAGAGCTCATAAATAGCTCATAAATCAGGGCTATTTGTTTTTTAATTTTTGCAAGTGGGGGGGGGGGGCAGCTCAACACGGGTCTGAAAAAGTCCCTTGACATGAATGAAGAAGTAGTCACGTACGAGAATGTTCTAGATGTCATGGAATATCCGAGAAATGTCCGGTGACGTCTAGAACGCCAGAAAGTTTATATAAACATATGTTTGACACATAGAGGTATATAGATATTAACAGAGTGAGCCTTCACTCCACGCGTCCTGACGGCAAGATCTCTTCGACTGGTTTGCGCTATTTCTTTCTAGCACATTGTACCGAAAAACTAAGATTACATTAAGGTGTGAGTATAGGCACGGAAGAGGAGGACAACTGTCTAATTGACAACGCAGCTTAATATGCGTAAGAGTGAAACAGCACTAATCCAAAGAAAAAAGATGGTGTCATCACTTCGCTTTGAATGACACTCTCTCCATGTCAATATATACCTCTATGGTTTGACACGTTTGACATTTTAGAAAATAGTTGTAATCAACGAACTGTCAATGTTGACAGTATTGACAGTTCGTTGGTTGTAATTTAGATTTTGAAGTTAATAGTTGTCAGTTAGTTAAAATATTTTTAGAGTTTTGTGTTCAGTAAATCAATTTTAAAGCATAGTAATATTGGTAACAGCGGTGGGATGAGAAGACATTAAGTACCTAATTGTTTATGGTCAATACAAGATCTATCTACTAAATTTAAGAAAGATAATGACTTAAAAGTTATACGAGAATGGCTTAAAAATGGAGTAAGACCTCTTTGCAGAAAGTAAGCAAATACAGTGGAACTATAAAGGTAGGTGCTGAGCTCAATGTCCCGGGAAAGTCCCGATGGAGTACGTACAGTTCAACAAGTGGTACTGCCAAAATCACACACATTAAAAGTGTGTTTCAAGAACTTGATAGCAGACTTTATGAAGGACATTTTGGAGTCAAAAGAACACTGGCCAGAGTTCGAGACAGATTTTACTGGATTAAACGTCTACGAGATATAGAAGAGTGGTGTAAGAAATGCGACTTATGTAAAGGTAGAAAAGGCTCTCGAATAAGAAATCGTGGTAAAATGGCACAATATCTTTCCGGGGAGCCTTTTGAACGACTTGCAGTTAATATTCTCGGTCCACTTTTGACGACAGAGAGAGGTAACAAAGTATTTTAATGGTTGCAATGGATTATTTTTATATTGCAAAGAAGCGACTACCCTAGCAGAAACATTCATAACACACGTCGCATCAAGACATGGAGTTCCTTGAGAATAATTGCATTCTGATCAAGGACGAAATTTTGAATCAGAATTATGGTAAGAATTAATGAAAATCTTGGGGTATTAAGAAAACTCGAACTACGCCTCTCCATCGACATAATATAACTATTTGTCAATATCTTTCAATGTTTGTTGATAATCAAAAAGATTGGGATACTTTAATTTCTCTATTCCTGTTAGCCTACAGAATTTCTGAACATGAAGCAACCGGTTATTCTCGATCCATGATGACCACCGGAAGAGAAATGAAGCTTCTTAAGATCTTGTTTTAGGAAGATTGCCTCCCTACGAAGAAGAACCTTCATCCCCGACATACGTTGGAAACTTAAGAGAAAAATTGGAAAAAGTCTACGAATTTGCTCGTAAAATTTTGAAGCTCCAAAGTGATAAATCTAAGTCCAGGCTCGATATTCATGCTACTGGGACAATTTTCGACAAAGGTGACCCAGTATGGTTATACAATCCCACACGCAAGAAAGACTTTGTCCGAAACTCCAACGAAACTGGGAAGGCCCGTGCACAGTCTCGAAGAAAATAAACGATCTAGTCTACCGCATCCAGTGTTCAGCTAGAAGTAAACGTAAGGTAGTTCATATCGAGAGATTAGCCCCATGTCATGAAACTGATCCACCTTGTTGACTTCAACCAGACCCTGATAGACCAGTTATTCGAGGCGAATGACTATTAAGGAGGGAGCAGTAATAATTCTAAAGGAGAAAGGAAAAAAAATCTAACTGATTCTGACGGAAACATCATCTTAAACAGAGTAAAATAAGAATGTGGAAAGAATACCTAGAAAAACTAATTGAATATCAAAGAGATAACACCTTTGAGCTAGAAGAAGAGGTAAATGATGAACCAATAATATTACAGCTGGAAGTTTATTATGCAATAACACAGATTAAGGACGGCAAAGCAGCAGGTCCTAATAATATACAAGCAGAACTACTCAAACTAATGAACAACGAATCCAAGCAATAATCACAAAGGTATTCAACAACATAATATACAACTCTGGAGAAATACCAACAGAATGGCTGAAGTCCGAGTCTATTGCACTTCCAAAAAAACCAGGAGCCAAAAAATGCGAAGAATACCTACCGTACGATAAGCCTGATGGGCCATCTCCTAAAATTGTTCCTAAAATCCAAACGAGAATTTACAAGTTATGTGAAAGTCAAATTTTGACCAACCAGTTCGGGTTCATAAATGCTGTTGGTAAGAGAGAGGTTTTGTTTTCAATACAAGTCTCATTCCAGAGATGCAGAGACGTCAATTGCGACGTACACGCATGTCTGGTTGGTTACGAGAAAGCGGTTTGATCGAGTACAGCACGCCAAGATGATGCAAATACTACAAGAAGCAGGAATTAACAACCAAGATCTGAAAATAATTAGAAACCTTTACTGGAATCAGACTGCAAACCTCAGAGTTGAAGGTGACACCGACTATGTAAAAATAATGCGTGGAGTGAGGCAAGGCTGCATTTTCTTCTCTCTAATTTTCAATCTCTACTCTGAAAAATTATTTATAGAAGCTTTGCACGAAACTGAAATCGGTATTCTACTAAATGGGTATCGGCTAAATAACATCAGGTATGCAGGTGATACGTGACACCATAGTATTTGCGGATAACGTAGAATACCTACAAGTCCTCATGAACAAAATCACGTATTACAGTCAACAATATGGACTCAATATAAACGTAAAGAAGACAAAGCTTATGATCATTAGTAAGAAAAAGGTAACGGAAAGTGAGCCAAATATTGCCACCTTAACGTTTGGTCGTAAATAAAACATACATTTTTATTAATAAATGAAAACAAATTTGGGTAGTAGTAAAGAAATGTATTGTCTTTAACAATATAGTTTAATTATATCAAAAAACTAAACAGAAACTAAATAAAGAATACTTTTTTATTGAGGTTACGAATGGCAATATTAGGACTACAGCTCTCCTATTATTGCCACCCATGTCAATATTACGCACTGCAGAACTGCAGTTAAAAGTAACACATTTTTCTGAAAAAAAAAGACAATTAAGTAATATAAACTTAATAAATATGTCTCTTAAATATAACTTAAGAACATTGAGGGCAAATAAAGTTTTCTTTGTCCTCTTTAGCTAGTCCTACACAGGCCTCGTGAACATATCGACAGCACACTATGCACAAGCGCATATCTTCTTTACTGCAGACTTTACAAAGGAAACAAAACCACGATTCTTCTTTTCTTGATATTTTTGACACACTGCTTGTTGTTTCTTTGACAACTAGTTAGTAGTTAGTCCTACACAGGCCTCGTGAACATATCGACAGCACACTATGCACAAGCGCATATCTTCTTTACTGCAGACTTTACAAAGGAAACAAAACCACGATTCTTCTTTTCTTGATATTTTTGACACACTGCTTGTTGTTTTTTTGACAACTTTAACTGGATTAACCAATTTTGATTTCGGTGCGAACAAATCTTTGGTAACTTGCTGGGCTTTGCTGTTTAAAGCCGGCTTCCTCTTCACGGTGGATAATTTAATTTCCGGTGCTATCAGCAATCCTGTATCTTTAAAGGAACTGTTTAAGCATTTGGAGTCAGATTGGTTAGACCCCCGAATACATTTTTTTGTTTCTTTTGTAACCGTATTGCCTGTCTGTTTATATTTTAATTCTCTTAGTGGACTGCCATCTTCAGAGCTGCTGCTCCTTTTAGATCTTTTCATAGGTTCATCTTCACTAGAGACATCATCAAGTGAGTCATCGTGAAGACTAAAATCTGATAATGATTCACTACTTGAGTCAGAAATTAAGCGCTTCTTTTTTTTGTTATTAGTTTTTTCTAGCACTTTATATCCGCTTGTACTCGCCTCGTTTTTATCTGCAGGTTCAATTGACTTGCTAGAACTTCTAACGACATCTGCTAAATCTTGGCAAGTACTGTGGTTTACTATGTCTTCTTCTCTGTGCTTCTTTTTTTTGTTATTAGTTTTTTCTGGTACTTTATATCTGCTTGTACTCACCTCGTTTTTATCTGCGGGTTAAATCGACTTGCTAGAACTTCTAACGACATCTGCTAAATCTTGGGAAGTACTGTGGTTTACTATGTCTTCTTCTCTGTGGGTGATCAAACTTGGTGCAAAGGCAGCTTCAGGTATAGCGTCTGGTCTAAACAGATAAATACCGGTGGCTGCAAAACCGGAGATAATGTTTGATGGTGTCATTGCTTTTAGCCAAACTGGAGTAAAAATGTGTCGAAACCTCATTTTGGTGATCGCCATGCCAGGGTTTGTTGTTAAAAACTGTAGGACTTCTTGGTCCCAAAATGTCTCAAAGCTTTTAAACACTGATTTATCCATAGGTTGCAGCTCGTGTGATGTGTTGCTAGGAAGACAAAACAAAGTTATGTCCATGCGATTAGCTGCTTCAACTATGGAAATATCTAGGTGACTTTTATCTCATTCAAATATTAGTAGGGTATGACCAGGGTTTTTGAATGAAGAGAAATGGTCAAGCCACGAAATAAATGCTTCACATGTCATACTACCTTTATTTGTGACAATAGCTTTTGAGCCAGGGGGCAAGTGATCAGACCATTCAGGTTTAAACCTTTGCCCTTTAAATAGCACAAAAGGTGGTATCGCTTGACCAAGTGCATTTCCGCAACCTACAATTGACACGTTTTCTCCGTGTTCGGGTGCGGTTAAATGTACCCGTTTTGCTCCCTTTCTAGCAAAAACAATTTGTTGCTTATGGATTGTCAATCTGCACCCTATTTCGTCAATATTATATATGCTACCAGGTTTGTCAAATAGATTTAGCTTTTCTATGGTATCTCTCAATTTATGAAAGTAGTCATCGACGATTGTTTTATTCATTTTTTGGGCTCGAGCCATATTCATTTGTTGAGCTTTTCGCCTAGCTACGTCTGGATGCCTGCACAAGAATAACTTAAGCCACTTTCTACCAGCTTTATTTGACTCTTTAGAAAATGGATTTGGAATGCGATTTGTTATAGCGAAAGAAAACACACTTTTCATTAAAACCTTGCTAGTAATAGGCATTCCTACCTCAGCTAATCTGTGAATCATTTCCACAAGATCATTTTCTTGTGCTGCAGATAACACCGGTGATCTTCCAAGCTTTTTTACTGGATTTTGCGTTCTGTGATGAAGACCTAGCGTTGAGCGAGGAATGTTGTAACTCTTGGCAGCACCTTTGATGGACATTCCGTCCGCTATGGCTTGCAGCGCCGAGCGTAGATCTTCTTCTGACCATTGAGCTCGTTTTCTTGGCATTCTGCAAAAAAGTTTAATACTTAGTTCCTAATATTGCCACTGGCAATAATAGGAAATATTAGCGATGGCAATATTAGGAACAAATGGCATGCAGACAAAAACATCCGTAACTTAAAATTACATTTGAAATAACTAATGGAATTCATAAAATAAGAACCACTGGAGTGTACTTACCTAAATGTAATTAAAAAAATCCAGGCAACTTTAATATGTCTCGCGTAGGGTCAACGAAAAAAACAGGTTTATTTATACCGCAGACACCAAAAACAAATAGCATGCTCCTTCATCCGACGATTACTATATAGACTAAAACCGCCGAATAAAAAACGGCTTGCTAATAGACAGAGACACTCGCTACTGTTGTCACCTTATTTGCAGCGTCGATAATATCTGTGATATAGGGAGTGGCAGTATTACGAATAGTGGCAATATTTGGCGAACCTACCTGTAGACGTAGGCTATTGATTATGTATTTTAGAAAGGAACTACAACGTTAACAGGGTTTTATTGTTTCATATAGTCAATGGACCTCTATATTTGAAAAACCGCGGAGTGCTATCCTACCATTTAAATGGGTGCGTTTTTGAGAAAGGGGTAAATTAGTCCCTAGGCACAGGGCGAATTAGAGTGAGTTCTATGCACATTTAGTGCAAACACGTCTATAGGAAAATTGTTCCAGGTTAAATTTACTATCGAAATATCACATTTTAAAGTCAAAAACATGTTTTTTTACAAAAATATATCCAAAAGAAAAGCAAGAAAAAAACATGAAAGATAGCAATTTTGTTTTTTGCCCCATAACTTTTTTCACGGGGATATAGGTGTAGGCATTGCTTCACAGAAAAAGAACTTCCATCCCTTCTCTTTAAAATGGCGTTTGGTAGAAGTCCCTGTGATTTACAATTTCCAAAATATGATTTTTCAAATTTCGCCACTCACAGCGATTTTGGGATATATATATTTTCCTTGTTACTTCGCAAACATTGTTTTGTAATTTTTTTCTACGCATTTCTAGGTATATGCAATGGTACATTTAGTAGAAAGAGAAGTCAATTACCTTTAAAATGTTCTATCGTAGAACGCCGTATGGCTATACTTAAGCAATATATGGTTTTTCAAAATTTTATACTTTTAATGATTTTTGATCTATTTTACGATTATTTTTAAATTTCTCATTATACCTTTTTTATTGTATATTTGGGTACATACATTGTGTAATAAAAAGAAAAGCTCATTTTCTTTACTAAAAAGTGGTGTACTGTAAAAAATTCTAGGGCTACTTTTAAACAAGATTTTCAAAGTGTGACATATACACATGCAATAGTTGGAATCATATGGAAAACTTTTTTAGTATTAATTTTATGGAAAAAAGTTATTCTTTATCAAATGCTCTGCCTAGTGTGAAACCTAAAATGCAATCATCAGATATAAAATTTTATTAATAGTGTACGAGGTATGTTAAAAAATATAAATTTGTTCAGGAGTAAAGTACCTTTATATTTCACAATATCGAAAAGTGTTATTAAGAAAAATTATTTGGAATTAAAAATTATATTATAATATGCAATTCATCTAATTGAAAAAAAAAAAAATAAAAAATTTAATATATTGAGAAATTTAAAAAATAATCATAAAAAATATCAAAAATCATTAAAAGTATAATACCTTGAAAAAGCAGAACTTGCTTCAAAAGAGTCAAGCAACCTCTTTCTAATAAATGTGCCATTGCATATATCTAGAAATGCGTAAAAAAAGTTACAGAACAATGTTTGCGAAATAACGGGGAAAATGGCCCAAAAATGCTGTGAGCGGCAAATTTTAAAAAATCCTATTTCGGAAAATATAAATCCTAGAGACTTCTACTAACGTCATTTTAAAGAGAAAGAATGTAAGATATTTTTTACTAAAGCAATGTCTATACCTATATCCCCGTGGAAAAAAGTTATGGGGCAAAAAACAAAATTGCTTTCTTTCGTGTGTTGCTTTTTTGCTTTTCTTTTGATTATATTTTTGTAAATAAAAATATTTTTGACTTTAAAATGTAATATTTCGATAGTAAGTTTAACCTGAAACAATTTTCCTGTAGACATCTTTATTTTAAATTTTAGGTGGGAGAACATTGTCAAAATCGCAATTTGGATCCAAAAATAAAAAAAGTTAAACCTTAAACCACGTTTTTCTTAAACTTAAAAGTTGCACCATATTTTTTCTATAACACATCTAGACGTAAAACTCCCCATAAAACTTATTTGAACTCTATAGTTTAACATAAACATAATCAAATAGATAAATTTTAAATATTGTCACGATTTTTGCGATTTAACTCTGCAATTCACGAATTTGCATCTTTTATTTTTAAAAATTCATAACTTTTATACAGAAAAGCCTGAATGACTACAGTTACTTTCATGGTCTTTAAAAAGGTGAGAAATATATGCTGTAGAAATTTTAGAAAAAAAAATATTAAAATGGAACAGAGTTGTAGCGAGTTAAACGTAAAAATTCGTGACTTCACTCTTTTTTTCATTTTTAGGTTAAAATTGCGATTTTGACAATGTTCTTTCACATAAAATTCAAAATAAACTCCATTTTCGTTTTCAGCACCCTCGAAAATATAAAGTATGAATAAAATTAGCCATTCACCCCTCCGTGGTCAGTATCTCGAAAAATAAGCGTTATTTTGGGGATGGAAAAAGTCTATATTAAAAATTGCGCCATTTTTTTTCTATTAAACATTTGTAACTAAAACTTTCCAGAAAACTTCTTTGTACTCTATGTTTTACCATAACGTAATTAATAAGATAAATTTTAAATTTTGCCACTCAGCTTTTGCGATTATACTTTGCAATTCACGAATCTGCATCTTGTACTTAAAATAATTCATAACTTTTATTAGAATAAGACTAAAATCTCAAAACAGGTACCGTTGTCTTCAAAAAAGTGAGCAACATACAGTGTACAAACCTTAGAAAAAAATTAAAACGGACCAGAGTTGTAGCGAGCTAAACGCAAAAAAACGTGATTTCACTTTTTTTATTTTTATGGTAAAATTGCGATTTTGACAATATTCCCCCACCTAAAATTTAAAATAAATTTCATTTTCGTTTTCAGCACCGTCAAAAACATAATCTAAGACCAAAATTAGCCATTCACCACCCATGGTCAGTATCTCAAAAAATAACCGTTATATTGGGGATTTCTTATGTCGATAATAAAAGTTGCACTATTTTTTTTTCTATAAAACATTTTGATCTAAAATTTTCCAGAAAACTTCTTTGTAGGTACTCTTTATTTTAACATAGACTTGATTAAATGGCTAAATTTTAAATTTCGTCACTCAAATTTTGCAATTAAACTTTGCAGTGCACAAATCCGCACCTTTTCCTTCGAAAAATTCATAACCTTTATCAAAATAAGAATTAAATCTTAAAGCAGGTACCGTTGTCTTCAGAAATGTTAGAGCTATGCATGTACTGTAAACATTTCAGAAAAAAATATTAAAATGGAACCGAGTTGTAGCGAGGTAAAGGCAAAAAACATGATTTTATTTTTTTATTTTTAGGGTAAAATTGCGATTTTGACAATGTGCCCTCACATGAAATTCAAAATAAATCTCATTTTCGTTTTCAGCACCGTCAAAAACATACAGTGTGTCTAAAATTGGCCATTCACCTATCCGTGGTCAGTACCTGGTCATTTTGGGGGTGCCTGCATGCCCCTAGCCTATATGCTATATAGGTAGGTACATACCTACAGGGCCGGCGATAACGGGCCTGCAACCTGCAAGGGATGCACTGCAGGCGGGCGCCCCTGTTTGGGGGCGCCAAAATGAGCTTTTTTTCTGCCGGTACTACACAAAATACTAATTTAAAAGAAACCGAAGAGCGCCTATGCTTCTTTTACAGGCGGGCGCCTTATACCCTAGCGCCGGTACTGCCTACCTATATCCCCGTGGAAAAAAGTTATGGGGAAAAAAGCGAAATCGCGTTCTTTCGTGTTTTTGCTTCGTTTTTTGAATATATTTTTGCCAAAAAATTTATTTTTGACTTTAAAAAGTGACATTTCGATAGGAAATTTAATTTTGAAAATTTTTCTGTAGATGTATTATGTGTACCAAAAGTGCATAGAATTCATCCTAATAGATAAACGCTAGTAGGGACTAATTCACCCCTAATCTCAAAAACGCACTGCTTTAAATGCGGTTAAACGCACGCCGCGGTTTTTCCATATTTAGGAGTCCATATTTTTATGAAACAAGAAAACATCTTCTAATGTGGTAGTTCCTTTTAGCCCTCCCTTTTTTGGACATAATCAATAGTCTAAATATACAACGTCAATTATATTATTCGTTGGTTCCACATATGGTAGTCCGGGTAAATCACAAGATTTCAAATTTTAATTTCAACTAGATAGAGTTTCAACACTGATTTAAAATATTGTTCTAAAGCTGTTTAAATAATTACTTATTAAACTGATGTTAAATATTCGTTGAGGCATAATTATTGAAAGTGCATATAAAAGAAAAAAATCTAATAAAATAGATTGTGGTTGCATAAATTTGATAAAATTGTAAGATAATATGAATTTGTTCCAATAAATATAATTTTTTAATCGATTACATAATTTGAAAATATAGCGTGAAGAAATCGTAGCTTCTAACTGCCCGGGTAGCTCAGTCGGTAGAGCATTGGACTTTTAATCCAAGGGTCCAGGGTTCAAGTCCCTGCTCGGGCGAACTTTTTGTTTTTTTTCTTTATCCAAATCATAAAAATAAATATCATAATTATAGGTACTAAATTTAAAATATTTTTAAATGATGTTTCTAATAAAAATTGTAGTAAAACAACAAAAAATGAAAGAAATAGTTGTTGTCGACATCGGGTAGGAACTAGTCGGATATCGGTACCTACAAATGTGACATACTAAAATTATAGTAGTACGTTCTCAACGCACCGCAAAGTAATACAATATTCAAATCGTCTTCTTTAAAAATTACGGTACCTCGGAGTTAGTGTACAGAATTATAAATTGAGTATCTCGTTAGTTATTTCATTTCATTTCCATCGATCGCTGCAGTTAAAAATTGCTTTTTATTATACTCCGTATCGGTGAACTTGTTTGTTTGTGATTATTAAAATGCCAGTTTCCTGCATCATAGCTTTCTCCTCTCCAAATTTTAGATTTGCAGTATATAATGCAACTATATCTGGTACGAAATTTGCCTAGTAGTACAAGAGGTCACACATTTTCGATAGGTACCTGAAGTCAATCGGACGCGTTTCCCGGTCCATCTGAGATTTTTATTTTTTTTATACGCGAAATTTTTAAAACTATGACGAAAATAGTGTTACCGTTTACTAGCAAAGTATCTTTATTTATTATATTGTGAGTATTTTTGCGCTCGGTACTGTTGGTTGTTTTTCTAATTACTTGTGGATTTTTGCAGATTATTAACTGGGGATGTCTCTATGAGATACACCAAATATAACTAGTAAGTATTTATTTGGTTTTTTAATTTAATTTGAGTGAAAGTTTTCTATTTGTGAAAATGAATTCTAAAATATTTAAAATAAATAGGTATATAAAATATATAATTTATTTATCTCAATTTATTTATCTCATATTATGCGAGTGTTTTGGAGGTAGGTACAGGACTTTAATATTTAGAGCTGTTACTTACATTTCCTAATTATTTCTTTTAGTTGTTTTCTGTCCTCTGGTATGTTCCTCATATTTCCCACTTTTATATAATTTTTAAGTTTTCTTTAACGTTATTGCTTCACCTTTTTCGTAATCTCTTATTCTTTTGCTTTAGTTTTATCTGAAGATACATTTTAGCATTTTTTTCACTTGTTTCTAAGTATATCACCTAACCCACATCGTTTTCTTGACTTTTTAAACTTTTTTATTTTATATATAGGCATCGTGATATATAAATAATTGATATTTATTTGATTTTTTTTATTTTCTACCCCCTTTTATTATTAATTTTATTTGTCCATTAATATTAGTTTTTTTCTTTATTAATGGCTTTGGATTACTTGATCCATTAAGCCACGATAGATAATACATACTGTTTGCTACAATATTAATATAGATATAAGGATGTTATGTATACATGCACGTACATACAAAATCGGTATTAATAAATAAAAAACAAAAAAGCAAGTGGAAACATTAAATTTATCAGTAGGTATACTGTTTATTCAGGAATCTAACACACTTAAATTATTAATTTACAAATAGGGAATTAAACAAATAATATCTACTATATTTTACTACAATCTCATTAAAGTAAAGATGCACTAGAAATAAACAAACCAAGACACTTGAATGCTACGAGGAGCACTTCAAAATCATCATTTACAATGTATCTATATCTATACATTGTAAATCTCAAATCATGATTTACAAAGTTTATACATTGTAAATCAAGATTAGGGAGAGCTCCTAATAACATTCAACTTTTTGTTTGTTTATTTCTAGTGCATCTTTATTGTGACTTTAGTATAAATGCTAAATATTAATACTAGTGCTAAATACTAATACTAAAAAATATTAAAATATTATTTTTTTTCATATCGCTAAAGCCAAAACCCGGTTCAACACCTCGGAGATTTTGGCTCTCTTTGTGTTTTTCTTTGTTTATTATGAATTTTCTTTTTTTTTTTAATTATGATTTAGTTGATATTAGCACATTCCGCTCGTATCATTCCAATAGGTTTTTTTTAAAACCCAGGTTTCATATTCATATACATACTACTGTTGATCTGACTCCTCTTTTTCTATATTTTTTAAATTTTACGAATTATTATTTATTATTTGTTCTACATGTTCGTATCGTACTCTTCTACTTTCGCCCTTAAATCCCTGCTTTAATCATAGTATGCTATAGGTTAACCTTACTAAATTAGTTGACCTATGATTCTACGTCAGACTACCTCTGGTGCCCATAATTTGAATTTAATCGTAGCGTCACATTAACCCTCTACCAGGCCAATTTTATTTTTAGTGGAAAAATTCAAAGCTTGATAGACTTTGTCTTAAAAGAGCCAATCAATTAGCGCTAACCAAATGCGTATAAGTACACTCAGTAGCAGGTATACGACCAAAGGCAGGTTTGCATGATGCGGGCATAAAAATAGCTGAAATAGCTTAAAATAGCTAATAAGTCGCTAGAAATTAGACTAGTCTTGCCTACTAGAGGGTTTTAAGCAATTTTACAAAGTTGGGTTGAAATCGCGTGTACCCGTTTCCTAAATATTATGATGTTCGGTTTTAGACGGACTGACGGACAGACAACGCATATGGGTAGATATTTTATATTACATTATTTACTTTTAGCCTAAATAAAGTACTACAAATTAATTACTATTACTAATTAAGTACTACCAAAAATTAATTTTTGTAATCATCAAATATGTACCTAAATTCAATTCAAATCTTCTTCTATCAGGTCATTTTCGCCATGCTTTAAAAACAATATTTTAAAATAAAATAAGCCCAAAATACTTATTAAGAAATGATAGAATAAGGTTTGAACTTGAATTTAGGTACTTAGTAATTCCAAAATAATAGATATGATTACGTTTTACTTGTTTTGATCCTTAAAAATCGTGTTTTTTTCTTTTTTTTTTTAAGTTTTAAATTGTTTATAACTCGAAAACGGTCAACTAAAATTAGGTACAAAAGACCTTTTTTGTTTCGAATGATCCAAAAAATCTAAAATAATGTAAAACAACTTAAGTAGAAAAACTTAAGTAAAACGGGGTGAAAAAACTTACCTAACTTAAGTAGAATTTATAAAAAGAGTCATTTTAATTACTTAATATAGATATAGTCTGAACAAGTTATATCGGATACTCCTTGTTTTTTATAATTTTTAACTTACTAAATTACATATCAAATAATTTTTATCCATTAAATAGATCGATTGAGGTCTTTCTTATATCGGATGTTAGATTACTAGTTACACACATGTAAAGGGCGTAGGCGCAAAATTTCGGCTCTAATGCTTTTTAAATGCATTTTTTTTCGAATCCTGAGAAAACTAAGTATTTTTAAAAAATTTAAACGCAGAGTGAAAGTTATTACCGAGGGTCGAAAGTCCCTGAAAAATTTCTATACTCTATGTTTATTTTACTAAATTACAGGGGTGAAAAAAATAAAAAAAGAAAATTTAGTGTGATTTTTAATTTTAAATATCTGATTCAAAAGAATTTTTTTTGTTTATTCTAAGGAATTTTCGTTCGGCCCTCGGTAATAATCTAAAAAAAAATTATAATTTGTCTCACGATTCAAAGAAAATGAATGCATTTAAAAAGCATTGGAGCCAATATTTTGCGCCTATGCCCTTAAAATTGCATATAATATTGTTTTATGTTCATAACAGGTCAGTTGTATTTGTTTTATTATTTCTTAGTTTATTTAATAAAGTGTATAATAAATAATATAAAAATATACCTAACTAAAATATTGTAACAAAAACAATTTAAAAAGACGTTATTTTTAAAATTAATTCCAGAATCGGTACAAATTTGATATAGCTGTAAAAATTTATAATCTAATGAATATTATTATATAATAGTAGTTCCATTTTATCTTTGCCCATGTGGCACGATTCATTTTCAAATAAATTATATCAAAACATAAAATGAAACGTACGCCGATGTGTGTAGTGTATATAGTATACATTATCCAAAATGTATATACACATCGACGCTCGTTTCACTTTATGTTTTGACTTAATTTGTTTGAAAATGAATCGTGACGCATGGGAAAAGTTAGGGTGGACGAACAATATTTCTTTTTGCAATTATTATATTGGAACAGTCCCGAAAATTGGTTGTAGTAGGCACAGAGACATGCTACCTATATTTTTCAAAGGTTGCATGGTCATTATAATAAGTCATTAAATAATAAGAAATTTCGACAAAAAAATTAAGACTTAACAATGGTTTATTTATTGTTAAATTATGAATTCCTTTATACTTAAGTAATAATTTATTATTTATGCTTTTCATCAGGCACTAACGTTTGATTTGTTAGCCTGATTTTTATATAAGTATGCTATTTTTGACAAAATGTTGCAAAATAATAGAATTTTTGGTACATTTAGGTTGAAAGAGGAAGAACAGATCTTTCTATTAGTAGATTTTATAAGGCGTGTTTTAATCAATCTAGTATTATTATTAAAAAACAACAGTATTCAAAAAGTCTTCTTTATGGAATTATTTCAGATATATTATACAGGGTAGCGAGAAAGTATGGAAACACGGTAATTTCTCGGAAACCACTAAAACGATTTTTATAGGTTTTGGTAAGTAAGGGTCTTCTAATGCGGCCGATATCATAGTTGTAATTGCATTGTTGCCAAATCTTCCGTTGTTCTGGAAATCTAATGAATTTTCTTATTTCTAATGGAACACCCTGTATATTTTTTTGTGTTTTAAAGTCCTTAAGAAATACTGATTATTGTTTATGTTATACTCCCTATACCTAAATGTCATAATTTCGGAGTTATTGTTACATTTACTAAAAAAAAATTAAATTATAAAAACCAAGTTTTTGGCCCGGATACCATTATGTTAGATTCTATGGATCATTTGGAATAAAAAAGGTCTTTTGTTTTTTCTCTAAAGTTAATGGTTTCCGAGTTATAAACAATTTAAAACTGAAAAAGATAAAAATGACGATTTCTATCAGAGTTTTTATACGTTTTATTCTAAAACATTGTTTTTTAAATTATTGTTAATGAAGCGCATATGAGAGGACGGGCGATCGGACTGCTTTAACAATTAAAAAACAGCGTTTTAAACTGTAATAAGGCCAAATTACTTATAGTCTAGGCGCCAAATAGAGGTCACCGTGTCATTTTTAATTCTGATGGACAAACTCGACGGTTTCTTATGGATTTTGGGCTGCTGGTTACGAATTTCGAGGGGGGATTTCGATCCGAGTGGTCAAAAAATTGTTATAAACAATTTAATTGTTTATAAATTGTTTATAAGGCTCTGGCTCATAAACTAAAAGAGATAAAAAATGTCTCAAATAAAATTTGTTCCCTAATAAAAAACGAGGAAACAACCGTTTACTAAACTTAAATCCGACAACTAGAACTCAAGATATTGTAAAATTAGTGCACAATGCAAATTGCAAATTGCAAAATAAGTATTTTTCGAAGCTTTACCGATCGTAACTCGGCTTCTACGCATGCAAATAAGCCTTATAAGGTGTCCTTTTAAAGCTTAATTAAGAGGCTTCCAAACAAAGTTTGTTAAATTATTTGATCTTCATTTGTTTTAAAGTTATAACCGTTTGTAGTTATAATTTTCTTAAAAAAATTGTACATTAATTTGTTTATAAAGGTTTCAAGCAAACTTGAGCTATAAACATTTATACATTAATTAACAATAATGATAAAACAACTCAAAAGGAACAATTTGAGCTTACGAAAATGTTCGTAAGTTTATTTTTGGCTAAAATGTCGATATTTTAATGGCGCGCTATGAGGCGCAAGATTGGCTCACAGTCAAGTAAGTATGTATTCTTCGACGCTTTATCGATCGTAACTCGGCTTCTACGCATGAAAATGAGCCAATATGTGATATCCATATAAAAATGGATCGAGTTCTTTTGCAGCATCATCATTGCATATAAAACGAGCATTTATGATGTGGCGGCATACACACAATTGACGGGACTTGATGATGCTGCAAAAGAACTAGATCCACTTTATATGGATATCATATAGATAATTAGACTCTGAAGCCTCAAAAAGTTTTAGTTTTACTGCCTACAAGAACAGACTTGCACGACCATGTAACTGTTAAAATTTCGCTAAGAACTTATGCAGATGTAAAAAAGCTGATATTCCCTGTATATCTCTATGCAGATTTGCAGATGCATGAAAAACATGTTTGTAAAAATAGTATTAATAAATAATATCAACTTACTTTTTAGTTATACTTCTGAAATATTAGTTTTTAATGGTTTTTTCTCATTTAGTGCAAAAAATAGAAGACAATGTAAATAGAATGAAAGGTGATACGAGGTACAGTATGATGATTTAATTATAAGAATTATATGATAAAATTTTATTAGGATCTTCAAAAATGAAAAATGAAGATAACGTGTGTATACATAGAAATTATAATTTGCATCGAGAAGTTAGCGCGTGAACCTTTACGCGGTGAGCCGATCTTGCGCCTCATAGCGCGCGCCATTAAAATATCGACATCTTGGCCAAAAATAAACTTATGAACATTTTCATAACCTAAAATTGTTCCTTTTGAGTTTTTCTCCCAAGTAACAATTTTTTGACGCATTGGTTGTCAGTACAAACAAATGCACTGACTACAACGTTGCCCGAGAGCATTTTCAGTTGTTTCGGCCAACGTCCCCTACCCCGACTGACATTACGATGTTACAACCTGTAGTTATACGGGCAACTAATTTATTACCATTTTGACAACTACATATCACACTTCAGTTTTTTCAACAATCGCAACGACTTAAAAATGTTATAATGCTAAACTAATTATTATATATTTTATTTTGATGGAAATTTTCGATTTATTTAACAACCTGTTTATTTGTTTTTTTAATAGCTGGTTTCCATTCCATTGTTTTATCAGTAGATTTGAGATTTGATAACCATCTTTGTATCTGCTTTGGTAGACAGGGTTGCCAGGTCAGTTTTAACTCTTTCAGTAGTTTTGTTTTCACAAAATCAGTAGATTCTTTTTAGGCCATGTAAATATACAGTAATACAGTGATATGCACATCCGTCCTAAATGTCCCAAGAGCAATTCCACAAAATTGGAAACCTAATTATTCCAAACCACCAACTGGTAATTATCATTTTTTAGCTAAAATCTACTAAATCAAAAACTAAAATATACTTAAATATTTTTGGGATATATTTGGGATTTTTTATAATAAAAACAACAGCTAACTTAAGGGGATAGGCGCAAAATGTCGTCTGTTAAAATGTTCAATGTATTTTAAATGTTTTCGTTTTTTGCGAATCCTTGGAAAACTAATAAGTATTTTTGAAAAATTTAAACGCACAAAGAAAGATTACGTTATTACCGAGGACCGAAAGCCCCTGAAAACTTCTATAATGTTTATTTTAATACGTTACAGGGGTGAAAAAAAGAAAAAATTTAGTGACTTTTAATTCCAAATATCTCGTTCAAAAGAAACGTTTTGGTTTTTCTAAATAATGCAGTCTTTCATTCTGCGTTTAAATTTTTCAAAAAGACTTATTATAGTTTCCTCATGATTCGAAAAAAATGGATCAAATTCTGTTGAAATATACCAAAAATCTACTAAAAAATATTGCCTACTAGAATTTTTTAAAAAATATCAAAAATCTACCAAAAAAGTAGAAATCTACTAAATGTGGCAACGCTGTTAATGAGAATGATACACTTTTGACACTGGTCACATGACCTCTGTCACCCAATAAGAGGTGCGTTCTAAAATGGTTTTGATAGTCGGCGCGGCCGGGTTTGGTTGGCGATTGGACTTCTAAGTTGTCTTATCCGTCCAAGGTTGGTAATTAGGTATTTTTTTAGTAATATTGGTAATATTGTTTAATGCGCCATTTTGGTTTTACTTGAGATTTTTGGGATGTAAAGAAAATAAAAACACAGAATATAAAAAATGCAGGCATTTTCTGATAACTTTAAAAGCACCATCAATACATTAAATTTATACAGAACATCTTTAACATAAAGTTTGACTTTTATATTAAAATTTGATTTTTTAAATTTGCATATTTTTTGTCAAAAATGTCATAAAAAAAGCAGCGCGTGTGTTTTTTAAAGGTGAAATATCCATATTTGACGGTAATCTGAGATGCGTTTATAAATTTCACATCAGGTAATAAGTGCTTTATGTATTTATATCATATAAATTTAAATACCCAATACGATGTCAAAACAGTTTACTTTTTGGTTTTCGCATTCACCATACAGGTGTTAAAAATATAGGTAAAAAAACATAACTAGTCTGACTCCTTGAGCAACCATTGCACGCGCAGGTGCTTTTTATAGTCGCTTCAGTTGTCTTATGCAACGGTTACGAAACGATGTTGCTTAAACAGGAGGTTGCCTAGGCAACGTCAAGACAACTCAAAAATCGTCCACCAAATCAGTGCAGAATAGGGTCGTCTTTTAGTCAATAACAACGTTGTAAGAAAACGTTGCCACGCAGTAGACAACGTTGTCGCTTCGACAAATTGCTACTTGGGCTATCATTATTGTTCATTAAAGTATAAATGGTCATAGCTCAAATTTGCTTGAAACCCTTATAAACAAATGAATGTACAATATTTTTAAGAAAATTGTAACTTCAAACGGGTATAACTTTAAAACAAATGAAGATCAAGTAATTTAATAAACTTTTTGTGGAAGCCTGTTAATTAAGCTTTAAAACGACACCATCTAAGACTTATTTGCATGCGTAGAAGCCAAGTTACGATCGATAAAGCTTCGAAAAATACTTATTTTGCAATTTGCAATTTGCATTGTGCACTAATTTTACAATATCTTGAGTTCTAATTGTTAGATTTAAGTTTAGTAAACGGTTTTTTCTTTGTTTTTTATTAAGGAACAAATTTTATTTGAAACATTTTTTTTATCTCTTTTAGTTTATGAGCCAGAGGCTTATAAACAATTTATAAACAATTAAATTGTTTATAACCATTTTTTGACCACTCGGATCGTAATCCCCCCTCGAAATTCGTAATCAGCAGCCAAAAATCCATAAGAAACCGTTGAGTTTGTCCATCAGAATTGAATATGACACGGTGACCCCTCTGGCGCCTAGACTATTATCCGTACCTGATAAATTGAATTTGAATTTAGGCAATTCATGATTTCAAAAATAATATTTTTTACTTGTGTTTTTGAACTTAGAAAATCGTCATTTTTAGACTTTTTCAGATTTAAATTGTTTATAACTCGGAAACGACTAACTTCAGACAAAAATTACAAAAGACCTTTTTTGTTCCCAAGGATCCAAGGAACCTAAAATAATGTATATCCGGGCCGAAAAAATTGATTTTTATAATTTGTTTAAATTTTTTTTAATAAATGTAGCCATAACTCCGAAATTATGGCATTTAGGTATAGGGAATATAACATGAAAAATAATCAGTATCCCTTAAGGATAACAAAACTTAAAAAATATACAGGGTATTCTATTTGAAATAATAAAGTTCATTATATTTCCAGAAAAACGGAAGATTTGACAACAATGTAATTACCACTATAATATCGGCCGCAATAGAAAATCCTTACCCACCAAAATCTATAAAAATCGTTTTAGCGGTTTCCAAGAAATTATCGTGTTTCCATACTTTCTCGCTACCCTGTATGAACTTAAAACGTTTACTTTTTTTTATTAATTTTATTTATTTTCGGTATTTAAGCGATTAATTATTTAAAAGTCTATTTTTGTTTCTGTCGCTCCTTTTATTCACGTTAAAATATATTCACCTTGCAGATTCTTCGAGATATGATTTTTACCTGCTTGTCAAATAAATACATAAACATAAATCTTTTATCAAATTAGCTTTTGTAGGTCTTTATATCGAATCTTTAAGTGTAGAAGGGTATATTAATATCTTGAGGGAGGAACTAATGAACGCATTAGGCTACCTTCCAAAACTTAATACAGTCTGGGGCAAAGTTAACCGCCCCCCTTGATGATTAACCGCCATAATGAATTATTTTTGATGTCTCGAATTTCGTTAACCTGTTGTCCGATTTAAGTTGTATTTTTATAATATGTTATTGCCTTATTCTTTAACAATATCGCTGTAATAATATTGTTGCTAAACATATACATTTTCATTGTATACCGGGTGTACGAATCAAACTGTGTTTTTTTTTTCAAAGTTCGCATCACCCTGTGGAAAATTCTAGCATTTGTAAAATACTGAAATTAAAACTCAACTATAGCTTCATGTTTTCTCCACATTCTGTTTTTTGATTCATTCGGTTATGTTTGACCATAAAAAAGTTAGGTACTTTAACAACTAGCGATGTTTTAAATCAATACAGATTGTTTTTAAATAAGTATGGCAAACTTTAAGCGGTAATTCTGCATGATAAAAATATGTCAGTTTGCTTGCAATACACTTATTTATTGCTTTAAATCCGGTTGAGATATGCAAATGAAATTTGGTGGGTTTTAAGAGGTAGTTATTGCACATTTTTTGACATACAATTAAGAATTTTATATTCACAATTGGCGCGCATACTTATATCTATATACTACCATATTACCTTATTACTTCGTATTTCTTTTACTGGGATATTCTAATAACCGATCATTGGTGGCCAATAGTAACATTCCGGGACCTCAGATTTCTATTCCTTAAAGTGGTATATTGCTGTAACTGGTATTCTAATAAGCGGGTGCGACTGTAGTTTGTTCACTGGTTGGACGTTTTTAATACCGGCAGTAACTATCGGTGGGGGTTTCTCCTCCTGTTTTTGCCTGTTCGGTCTCTGCTTCGTAATTAATTAATACATTAAATTTATTAGCTGTTGGTGGGTGTTTAGCTAGCCAATCTAATTTGGTTTGTTTAAGTTTGAAATGTTGTTCCGGACTAGTTCTCGCACGTTTAGGTATAGGGAAACTTTAGGTTTCGTGTACAGATTTGCTCTCAGTATCGATATTAGACAGGCAGAAATATGGTTCAAATTTGCATTACATTTAATTCTTTCGTATATCGTTTCATGGTTTTGGTCTTGCTAGCACGACCAAAATCATAACAAATACAGATGAGAACATCACAATGAAGATCGGGCAAGATGAAATTGAACAAGTTCACGATTATATATCTATATCTGGGTCAAATTATAAAACTTAATAAGGAAAACCAAACAACAGAAATCAAAAAAACGAGTTAGACTGACATGGACGGCATTTGCCCAACTAAGCTACATCCTTAAAAACAAAAGATATCCACAGCATCTTAAGACCAAGGTATACAATCAATGTGTACTTCCTGTCCTCACCTATGGTTCCCAAACGTAGACGTTTACAAAAGCAATCATGGACAAAATCATAAAAATGCAAAGAGAAATGGAAAGGCAAATGATGCACATAAGACTAATGAATAAAAAAAAACGAATGGACAAGAGAGAAAACCAAAGTTAGGGATGTTAGACAAGAAGTTGCAAAATTGAAATGGAGATTTGCCGGACACACTATAAGACAAAAAGAAGATCGATGGAACAAAATTCTTAAAAATTGAAGACCGTGGGAATATAAACGATGCAGGGGAAGGCCCCAAATGAGATGGGCAGATGATATCAAGAAGCACGTCGGCTCTAGGTGGATAACTGTAGAGGCAGACAGATTTGAATGGAAAAGGATTGGGGAGGCCTATGTCCAAAGATGGACCGAAGAAGGCTAATTAGATAGATATCGTTTGATAATGTTGATCAGAACATTCTTATTGATATATTTTTCATAGAAATTATAATATTTACATTTGCTAGGTTTACCTTCAGTTTATTAACCACGTTGGACTTCGGTTATGAGTGGTAATAGGTCACATTTTTTATTTGTCGTAACATTCCCGTAGTAGTCTAAAGGCCGGCGCCCACTTATACGGAACAGCCCGCTACGGAACGGACCACGATGATCGGCATTTTAATATTTTCGTGTATTCAAATGGCTCAGCGCCTTCTTTACGGAATAGAAGCACCTCGCGCTGAGCCATTTGAATACACGCAAATATTAAAATGCCGATCGTCGCAGTCCGTTCCGTAGCGGGATGTTCCGTATAAGTGAGCACCAGCCTTAATTTTCGTCTCTTGATTGTGTTAATAATTCAGTTTCTTAATTACTGTTCATATATTTGGTCCATTGTAGAATGCTCATTTCTGAATTTTTATCAAATTTTTTGTTTTCACCCAATTTTGAAAAACCGTGAAAACGTTAAATTATTCACGTCCACCTGTCCGCCCGTCTGTCCGTCTGTCCGTAAACACAACTCCTCTTTCATTATACCAGGTAGAGTGACAAATGAGGAGTCGAATGAAAGCTTATCACCCAAGGATGGTAATAAAGGTGAGAAATTTGACCTAGGACTTTCGGTTTTAAAAATGTAACCGAAAGTACTTTTTTAAAGTCGCCGGAATAGTACAAGCGATATATTATTCGACGCGCTGTAGCAAGACGAGAACAAATGTATACAGTAAAACGTCCGTTAAAGTAATTGGGGGAATAACAAGAATTTCGGTTAAAAATTACATTGTTTTTGTATCCTTCCTGTATCAAATTTTATAGTGTTCTTGGTCATTAAACTACCCACATAACAATATCATGTTCTTAGTAGATTCATAGAACATACTTTTCAGAAAAAGTATATGCTGAGAATATGCGTAATTACCATTAAGAATGTGCAGAGCAGGTACTGAGTATATACTACATTACAGTACTTAAACGTTCTATGTATATACTTAGAATGTACTCCCGCACTTCTTTTCAGTATATACCAAGAATATACTTTTTAGGATATTCCCAGGAAGTGCTATAAACCTTCTATTTATATACTTAGAATATAGTACCGCACATTCTTTTAGTATGTGGAAAGAATATACTTTTAAGGATATCCCAAGCAAGTGCTATATTGCTCAGAACTATGTTTTCAGCATCACCTAATCTCATCCTAGGTTCTACTAACTATCATATTTACATATTCAAATTGCATACGAGAATGTAATTAGTACATTTTACAATATTACTTAAAAAGTAAGTAGGTACATATTAATTTTAGTTATTTATATAAATATTATATAGGAAAGTATACAATTTAGGTATTATGTGCATATCGGAATAAACATGCTGAATATATAAATATCCTAATACCTGGAAGATATAAATATTATACAGGGTGAGGCAAATAAAGGGCCTATTAGAAATATCTCGAGAACTAAAGAAAACAGAATCATGAAAATTGGAATAAACGGGTTTTGAAGGATGATCTATTAAATGAAAATATTTTCATCTCTTTGCAACTTCCGGTTCTACCGGAAGTTGCTTATAACTTCGTTTTTTTTAATGGGACATCCTGTATATTTTTACATTTTTGGATTCTCTTCGATGTCTTCTTTCTTAAAATATGAGGTTTTGTAATATTATACAGGGCATTTTAAGAGATAATTACGTTTTTTTATTAATTTCGTAGCAAAATTAACACCCTGTAGAATTGTAGTAGTTTGACATCTAAAACTGTACTTACGTTCAAATGATTTTTAATATACTCTACTATTGTTAAGAATCATTAGTATAGCTAAATTTTTAATTTTAGTATACAGGGTTGGTCGAAACTCAGAATGAGTATTTTCTTTCTTAAATGGAACACCCTGTATTTTAGTATTGTAATGAAATAATATTTTATGGTACTTTTTTATTTCTTAAGCATTCCCTATACCTAACTGCTTTAATTTGTGCTTAATTGTTAATCGCACCAACAATCTTAACTACGTAGGTATTTTGATAGCTAAACCATTATTGGTAATTTTAAGGAGCAGTCTGGATTAATATGTATTTATTTTTGAAACATCATTTGGGATTTAGTATTTTCACGGCCAACCTAATAAAATTTTACGTATTTTTTGTTGCAATTAATGTTTAGCTTGAATCACCAATAACTCACAAATTAAAGCAGTTAGGTATAGGGAATGCTTAAGAAATAAAAAAGTACTATAAAATATCATTTCACTACAATACAAAAATACAGGGTGTTCCATTAAGGAAAACTCAGAAAATACTCATTCCGGGTTTCGACCAACCCTGTATACTAAAATTAAAAATTTAGCTATACTAATGATTCTTAACAATAGTAGAATATATTAGAAATCATTTGAACGTAAGTAGAGTTTTAGATGTCAAACTACTACAATTCTACAGGGTGTGAATTTTGCTACGAAATTAATAAAAAAACGTAATCATCTTTTAAAATACCCTGTATAATATTACAAAACCTCATATTTTAAGAAAGAAGACATCGAAGAGAATCCAAAAATGTAAAAATATACAGGGTGTCCCATTTAAAAAAACGAAGTTATAAGCAACTTCCGGTATAACCGGAAGTTGCAAAGAGATGAAAAATATTTTCATTTAATAGATCATCCTTCAAAACCCCTTTATTCCAATTTTCATGATTCTCTTGCCTTTAGTTCTCGAGATATTTCTAATAGGCCAGTTATCTGCCTCACCCTATATAATTTAGTGAAACTAAACTATAACTAAAATTTATATATTTTGTACTTACCTACTATTTATGATGATGATGATGGTGATGTTTGGCATGGAAACTAGTCCATTTGCCACAGATTTTTGCATATTAATATAATCTTATTATAAGTTATTAATTATGGTATATTACGAATTGAAACTGTTACAAATCTAAATTATATATCCGGAAGCGTACCTACTATTTAAGTAATATTGAGTTACCAAAATGAATTTAATATTTTCAAGTACCATAAACAAAATAAAGAGATTATGTATGTTGCTAGACCTAGTTCCTAGTGTACTTTGTCGTTCGTCTTTCTCCTAACACAGCGTCAAGTATAGATTGGATACAAATACAAATGCCTGTGCACTGTGCCCTGTGTCTGTTTAGTGTTTGTGTTTGAGTTTTCATTTTCATAAAACCTTTATTAATTCCTATGCAGGTAGAGTGAGAAGGGTCATTTCCGTTATTCCGTTTGCATTATTCCGATCTTTTACGATTTGGTTATGGTGTATTCTTTTATAAAAATTGAATGTATCTAATAAATTCCAACGATGTAAAAATACTCATGGTAAAATCAAAATGGTAAAATTTTTTTCATACAAATTAATTTTGAAACTTTTTTACCATACCTACAATTAAAACAAATTTAAGAAATGAATTCGTCCGAGATACCTACATACATAAATTTAAATTTTATTAATTATTCTACAAATAATAAGTTGATAATCTAAAAGGCTAACATTATTCTTCCTATACATACATATTCTTTTTAAGATATTTTAAAAGTACATACGTACAAGTAAGCACATTCTTTTAAATTATATTCCATGAAGGTATATTCCAAGAATATACTTTTACGAATATTCTGAGATACTACGTACACGAATGTGCTCAGTATATTCGGTACGAGATTTAAAGTATCTGCAAAGACCATGAAATGTAGAATGTTTTTTATGGTAAATGCCATGATTGTACTACGCATGTACTAAAAAGAATATACTCTGTGTCAAATGTTGGTAGTATATGCTTTGAACATGATGCGAACATCATTGTTATGTGGGTATGAGGTGATTTCGTAATGTGTTGTATATTTAATTTCGTTTTTTGTTGTTTACAAGCAATGTTGACGTTGTTGGCAAATTAACATCGATTTGTTTCCGTTTTGCGATAAAAATTTACTTTTGATTGACTAAATTATTGAAACTGTCAGCCGTTTCTCTCAAACGATGTTTCGGTTAAACATGTTTCGATTAACAGAGGTTTTACTGTACTTCCGGTTTCATGACTGTCTGCCCGTTTGCGAATATAACTCCTCGGTTATTAATTACTGTTTTAATGTCACCGAAATAGTATAAGCGATATATTATTCGACGTGCCTTAGCAAGATGTGAACAATTATATATGTCTGGTTTTTATATCATTTTTGGCTAAAAAGTTCTAACCGAAAGTGCCATATTATAGTGGCACCAATAGTACATGTGACATGTCAATCGAAGCGTATTGAAAATTCGTGCTTGAATATTTAGTTCCAGTTTTGAAGTCATTTCCGTTTAGACAATTATGACCGAAAGTTTAGTACAAATGACTTAACATTAGTGAAATCGTATATGAATCGACCCAAAGTTACACGAATAGTTCAAATATCGACTTTAGGACTTACGAAGTCGAATTACTTCGTCTTTCTATAAATAAAGGTCATTGTGTTAGCAAAACCCAAAAGTATATCGAAAATGTGTGAAATCAGGTGATGAAAAGATACGAAAAATATCCTAAGAGTATAGGTATCAGTTAAATTTTTAAAGTTAATATTTGTTTGTTTATAAAAAAATTCAGCTCCAGAAATTCGAATTCGATGTAATTCCACTATAACCTATCATTACAAACAAAAGAACAATTAATTGTAATGACTCTGTGAACAAACAACAAAAAATATATAAACAATGTGTGGTAAATAGGTAATGTCCCATGTCTTGTAATACATAGATATACTGTATCTCTTTTTTTCATAATAAATCTATTATGGCGTATTTTAATTGTTACACAACCATTATTTCTTCTAATTATCTATTTTGAACCTACGTATAAACATGTTTAAATTCCAGAAATAATTGCTTGCGATATTAATAGATAAACATAATATTCAAATTTGACTCATATACCTAGGTACATGACTAATATAATATGAACAGTATTTTTAATTTTCAACCACTTTTGTGGGAAGTTTGAGCTTGTGATTCGGTTGGGATAAAATATTCTTGAAATTTTTCTTTAGCATTTATTAATGACGGATTGAATATTTCCAGGGTTGCATTCTGTTATTCTCCAAGTTGTTGTGATCCGTATCCTTATTAATGTGTATTTTGGTGTCCAGTTTTACCTCACTAAATTTCTATATATTATTTAACATAAATACATAAACATAGTATGCTGACTGTGCTTTGCCAATTCGTGCTTGAATTTTCTTTCCATTCATTTCAGCTCTTGGTTTTCTGCTCTGTCTCTTTACTGAAAGTAGGCATACATCATCTGCGTTTTCAAAATCTTCTAATGTTCAAAGGTTCCAATTTTACCGTTGCTTCTTACTTTTTCTCGTGAGCCACTCCATGACAATAAAAAAACAGAGTAGGAGACAGTATACAACCCTGTTATACACCGCTGTTAATGTCGATTGGTTGTATTAAATTTCCTTCGTACGTATGGAGCAATTTGAGATTGTCAGGCAAAAGTAAAAAAATATCATCAAAAATGAATAACCATTTTCAATTTCGTTGCAACACGAAACTACAGCCGTATTATATTCTAGTTCAATTAGAGAGTACAGCAAGCATCTCTACCGGTTTCGAAACTTATTAGTCTCTCATCAGGAGGCACGTATGCTGCTCTCTCTGACCCAACCAGGGTAAACCCCGGCGTGCAGTTACGGATCGCAACGAACGAAATGGTAGGGATGCCCTAGCGGCAATTGCTAGCAAAAGACTAAGTTTTCAATCTAATAGTACATAAAATAATATAAAAAATATTACTCTACATCCCACCAGATTGAAAACAATGGGAACCTTGTCTGGTTACACCTCCGAGGCTTCTAAAATTCGCAAGCCGTAACGGATGCTGACCTTACCGCGCTGAGCAGATGGAACGTGAATTATAAATTGTAAAATTCCCTCATCTTCTTTAGTCTCAGCATCCGTTATGGCTTGCAAATTTTAGAAGCCTCGGAGGTGTAACCAGACAAGGTTCCCATTGTTTTCAATCTGGTGGGATGTAGAGTAATATTTTTTATATTATTTTATATGCTATTAGATTGAAAACTTGGTCTTTTAAAAAATATCAGTTTAAAAATGACAAAAATGTGATTTTCTAAAAACTGGCTATTTTGAAACAGCTGTATCTTCGAATACTTATACTAGATGGATTTTAAAGTAGGTACAAAGGAGCATTTAAAAAGTATTTATAAACCCCTTCATTTGCCGGTTTCTAAATTTTTCCCCCATTTCAATCATCATAAAACTTTATTCAATAGTTTCGCTGTTCTACTTGCATACTATCCATTCTCAAAAAATATTGTTGAGCTAATTCTCAACAGTTTCGTTGCGTTGAGCGTCAAGCTGGCAATGCGAGCATTATCATAACGAAAACTTTGTTTACGGTTAGCAAATACCATTTATTATTACTATGGGTGGGCCAAAGAAAAGAGTCCACCTCGATATTTGGAAGCTCATTTGAACGGATATTCAATTCTCTATTTAGTAATATAAACATTATCATAATTATTTATACAAGGTATCCAAAAATTTATTTTAAATTAAATTAATTGACAAAGAAAAAAGAAGAATGTATGCAATTTATTTTATTTAAAATACATTTTACTGTTGTCAGAAAACAGAAATAAATGTTTATTTCACAAACAAACATTGCTTTTCGCTTAAATTCAATGTTCAAGCCAGCTCCCGCCATCCACCTGCCTCTTGGAAGTTTGAACATTTAATTAAAGTGAAAAGCAATGTATATTTATGAAATAAACATTTATTTCTGTTTTCTGACAAAAAAAATGTTTTTGGATACCCTGTATAAATAATTATGATAATGTTACCCTGTATATTACCTACTGAATAGAGAATTGAATACCCTTTCAAATGAGCTACTACACGACCCCTATTCCCTATTTAAAAATAAGGTGTTGGGGACGTGGAAAGGAGGGGTTGATAAATGACAGATGTATGTATCGTAAAAATGTGTCACCCTTAGAACAAAAATCGGCCTGTTTCGGCATTTTCTTAAAATCTAATAGCTACTTCCAAATATCGAGGTGGACTCTTTTTTCTTTGACCAACTCTGTATATTTGTATAATAATATCACTATTTAGCGTACACTTCTTATTATTTTTCTACTTCGAAAAATTCGATTTTTTCGACTTGAGATCAGTTAGGTATATCGCATTTGGTTTGAGATATCGAACTGGCAATATGATATTCGTAATCTATTTATGTAAAAAACACTTTGAATTTATATATCGTCGGTATGCCTTAAGCCGAAAATTCAATTTTTCAACTTTGAGGTCGGTTATGAAACCGACCTCAAATCATCTTTGAAGATGGTTTGAGATATCGAAATATGTACTGTTTTCAGATTAGGATTTAGGAGATAAAACCACATGGATTCTATTTGTAGATCGGCTTAAAGTATTGTAAGCGCGGCGACGCACAAACGAACATACTACGTACGAAGAGACTCTGAGAATTTATAAACGAAAACAAACATGGTGCGTTTCCCATTTAAAATAAGGGTTTGTGGTACTGAAAAGAGTGGGTTCACAAATGACAGATGTCTACATCGGTAAAAGATGACCCTTTAAGAATAAAAATTGACCTGTTTCAGCAATATTGCCAAATATCAGGGTGGACTCATTTTTAGTTTATTGGGAATCTTATCTAGTCCTTGTGACTTTCTGCTTTCCAACTGGCTTAGTGTTTTGCTAACTCCCTCAATGTTAATAATTAGTTAGTAAACCTGCCCTTTTACTCCAGGGTAATAAGCTAGAAATAGACCATGTTCGGGACACTCAAAGATCCAGGTAACTGACTACTTTTTTAGTTATTGTAGACCTATAGGAAGAAAACCTACCTGTTTCCTGCCTAGAGTTCGCGTCCGTTTTTTAACTATTAACAATTTAGTGCAAAAATCGCGATTTTTTCGATTATTTGCACTCCATTCAAAAGCTAAATAGTTGACATAAAATTACAAAATTCAGTTTTTTAGAACATTGAAAAACCTCCAAAATGCCGATTTTTGAAAGTTAAAAAGTTAATTTGTTGCTCCGCAAACTGCAAAATAAGTGAAAATAGTTATTTGTTAATAACTTTTACTAAAACTAGAACTATAGTGTTTCACTTAAAGTTGGGTATTGGTGTACTTAAAAAACCCTCAAAATTTGAGACCGATCCAATAATTGGCTTAAGAGTTATTCTAATTGTTTATCCCAGATACCTTTAATTTGCTATAACACAAGACAGAAAATAATGAAGAAAGAGCAATTCTGCTTATGCCAAATGAAAGTAGAAAACTGATGCTATCAACTCTAGGCAGAAAACAGGTAGGTTTTCTGCCTATAGGGCTTTTCATTCACAGTCATTTGTTTCGAGCCTCTGTCATTTGTCACATAATATTAATATATCTACGACATACGTTATTGGTATTTATGTTACCAGCCAAACCCGATTTCAGGACAAACCAGTTTGGCCTAGGCCAAACTAGTTTGTCCTAACCGCCTTAGGATAAACTAGTATGGCCTAGGCCAAACTAGTTTATCCCATCGCGCGTAGGCCAAACTAGTTTATCCTAGACCAAACTAGTTTATCCTGATATAAATAAACACACTTCAGGCCAAACTAGTTTGGCCTAGGCCAAACTAGTTTATCCTGATATAAAGACGCACACTTCAGGCCAAACTAGTTTATCCTGATATAATAAAAATTCACACTTTAGGATAAACTAGTACGGCCTTCTTCTTCTTCTTCTTGTAGTGACTATCCGTTTCGGATGTTGGCGACCATAATGACAATCTCTACTTTTCACACTGCTGCTCTGAAAAGACTTGTAGTGGTTGTGTTGAACCACGTACGTAGATTTTTCTAGGTATTTTTTAGATGCGTCTGTAAATACGATATGATGATTTTTAAAATAATTTTCTGTCTGAATTAAACATCATATTTCTCGCGCGCGAAACGCGCGCATAAGGCGCTCAAATCGCCCGCATAAAGCGCGCATGAAGCGCGCAAAACGCGGGCAAAACGTTCGCATAAGGCGCGCCTAAAGCGCGCGTTGTGCGAGCATTATGCGCGCGTTTCGCGCGCTGTTTGCGAGCGTTATGCGCGCATTTTGCGCGTTTTAAGCGGGTTTTGCGCGCGAGATATATGATGTTTAATTCAGACATAGAAAATTATTTTAAAAATCATCATATCGTATTTACAGACGCATCTAAAAAATACCTAGAAAAATCTACGTACGTGGTTCAACACAACCACTACAAGTCTTTTCAGAGCAGCATTGTGAAAAGTAGAGATTGCCATGATGGTCGCCAACATCCGAAACGGATAGGCACTACAAGAAGAAGAAGAAGAAGAAGAAGAAGAAGAAGAAGAAGAAGAAGAAGAAGGCCGTACTAGTTTATCCTGAAGTGTGAGTCTTTATTATATCAGGAAAAACTAGTTTGGCCTGAAGTGTGTTTATTTATATCAGGAAAAACTAGTTTGGCCTAGGCCAAACTAGTTTGTCCTGAAATCGGGTTTGGCCGGTAACATATACAATAATACAAAACAAAGACGTATGACGTAGATATATTAATATTATATGACACATGACAGAAGCTCGAAACAAATGGCAATCGATGAAAAGCCCTATAGGTCTACAATAACTAAAAAAGTAGTCAGCTACCTGGATCTTTTTGAGTGTCCCGAGAAAATCATTATTACTCTGGACTATTTAAAAATCCGCGTTGTTCTTTCGAACATTGGCTTCTGTAAGATTTTTCAATATATTATTAATCACTTTGGAATATGCTTCATAAATATTAGAAGTTCTAAGTTCACCACTTTACTACTTTATAGCCATAAAAAAAGGAATAAAATAGGGTGACACCATATCACGTAAGATATTCAATCAGGTAATAGAAGACGTATGCCACAAATTATAATGGGAAAGTAAAGGAATCAAAATAAATGGGCAATACTTGAGTCATCTTAGATACGCCGATGATATCGTCCTGATTGCCAACAGTAAAGCGAAAAACCCAGTTATTATACTTTAAAATGAATCGTTCGTTTATTGATAATAACAAAAAAAAAATAATTTTTTATTGCAAAATTTAAGCAAATTTATATAAATAAACAGTTTCTTGACTAATTCTTTCACAAACTGTCCACCAATATATCAAAGGAATACCGCTCGGATATGGAGGAGTTATCCGAGGTTTTGGAGGGAAATGACAAGTTTCTTAAGGGGCCTCCTAGCTTGGATTGCCTAGGGGCCTTAAGATTCTTAATCCGGGACTGACAAGAAGGGGAGACCTACGTCCTAAAATGGGTAACATGGGCTACATAGATAGAAGTTTAGTACTACTGCTTACTGGCATGCTACGGTCGTTCTTCTAAACGTTGATGTTGTCATCGGCTTCATAAATTCTTACCAATTTTATGTTCCAATTTATTAACCAGAAAAATATGATTTTAAGAGTGTTAAAGAAGATTTTTTACAGCGTCTTGGAATTATCATTAGGCAATGGAGAAACATAAAAAGATCGTGTCATATTAATAAATAAAAAATATAAAAAAGCAATAACTTAAAAAATAGTTCTTTTGTCGTGGTTAACGATACTGTTATATAAATATCTTTTTGCCTAACGATTCGCTGAATTTAATGATTTAACAAACATCTAAATTATTTTGTAAAATAATTGTCATTATTATAATATTAAACATAGCTAAACAATTGTACAGTAATTTTGATATTATCTTTCCGTGTTTTTCAATACACGCTTATGAAAATTGGACTGTATAATATTGATATTATTATTATGATTTTTTTTTATTGTGTTTGAAAACATTCACCATGTAATGTGTTTCTAATTAACTGTTTATCCAATGGGTCAGTAACATACGGTAATATAAATATATCAAACAAATGCAGACGAAAATATCGACATTACAGTAAAGTTTGGAAGGTCGCTGGAATGTAAACAGTTTATGTTAATTTTAACCCTTTCAGTCACAACTTTTTTTGAGCTATGGGAAAATTCTCATATTTGGTATATAAAATAAACTATTTTTGTTGATAATTTTAACATCATTTTTTTGATATGTCATATGTCACTTGGCATATGACATGTCCATGTTGATGGACATTATGACTTGAAGCAAAATAAAATAAACCTGAAGATTTTAGAAATTTATTTGAATATCATTAGAATGACGAAATAAACAATATTCTTTGTAAATAACGAATTAATCATTTTACATGAAATTTAAAAAAACAGTTACGACCGCTTACAAAACATAAGTGAACATTACATTTCACGCAAAATGTATGTGATTTTCCCTTACAGTTCTCCATTTTGCAACGTGTACTATCTTTTTTTTTCATCTATTTTCGGAAAATGTCCATAGCTGTCGAACCGTAATTCAATATATGGCCTTGCTTCAGTTTTGGTTTTTTTATTATTTGTTGTACCAGTATTTTCTTGACCAGATGGTCTGCCTCTCTTTGGTGGAACCTTATGTAAAATGAGGTGTTGCCCAATACTCATTCTAAAGTCCCACAAATCCAGGATTTTATTGTGTTGTACGCCTAGCAGTTCAGCTTGTTTTCTATATTCCAACCACGAATTTACTATCGCCATATCTATAGCATGTGTTATCATACGTACAGTCCATTCTCTGGATCGTCTGTAGGATCTGTAAACGCTCAATAAAAAATCTAACTTATCAACACCACCCATGTTGGAATTGTAAAGCGATATGGCTTCCGGTCTAGTTACATTTATATACTCTTTCGACGTCTTATCCCATCTCTGGCACAAATCCATTTTTCCCGCTGCAACAAAATTTGAAGCCACTAAAACTGGTTTATTGTCGAACCATTTTGTAATCACAATTCCATCTTCACTAACCGCTACATCAAAACTACTTCTACCATTTTTTTTAGATCTTTATCAGATGTTAGTTCTGGTCCAAAAAATCGGTTTATTCTAATTGTTCCGACAGCCATAATAGATTTATTGTTCAACCATTGAAAGAGGTGATAAGAACTAAAGAAATTATCAAAGTACAAACCGTGATGAGTTTCTTCAATTCTCTCAACTAGCTGCATCACAGTTCCAGCTCCTTGTCCAAACTGTGCATAATTTTCTTTTATTTCCGTTTCAGCACCTTGATGTATGATGAAATCGTAAATGGTACCAGATTGTCCAGCCAATATCCATAATTTGATCCCCCATTTTTTCGGTTTATTTGGGAGGTACTGCTTGACATTGATCTGTCCCTTGAATGGAACAATTTGCTCGTCAATGCACAAATTTGTTTCGGTTTGAAGTTCCCTACAACGATTTCTAATGGAATTATATATTTCTCGGACTTTCCACATGCGATCTGTTTCGTCACCTCTTGCTGTTACATCTACTAAGTGAATGGTATTGCGCAACTTAGAGAAGCGATTGAATGTCATATTATCTTTTACAATTGAAATACCTGTAAGCTGGGACCAATACAGTCTTGCTCTTGGGAATTTTAGATTTTCCATAATAATGTGAATGCCTACAAATCGCTTTATTTCTTCTTTATCTGATGGAGAAAACCGAGCAATATTTTTTTGTACGGCATATAAGTTAGTCATTTCTGAAATCTTCTCAAACAGAGCATCAGGTATGTATTTCATAAAATATTCAATAGGAGCAGGTAATTCATCAACTTGTACTTCTTCTGGAACAAACCACTGTACTGGCCTGGTAAGATAGGTAATATTTTTTTTCCAACAAACATCTTTCTTACTTGTGAGTTTGAACTCTTTACAAAACTCTAGCAGTCTCTCCTTTGCAGTTGTTTGTTTTTCAGTGGTTTGGTTGGAATTTTCTTTGGTTTTCATGTCCTCAGACATTGGTTGTTCTGTAGTCACTTCATTGGGATATTCTAGATTTTCTAACTCACCTCTTTCTGTTGACTTCTGTTCTTAGATCAATCCGTCAAAAATAGTTTCCTCAATATCTTGGATATCATCGCCAAATTCTGAGGAAACGTCATTTAGATCCGCAATACTGTTGGCGTCATCAGCATCTGACAAACGTAATATTTCTGAGTCATCGTCTTTCATGAGTAAATCCAGAAGTTCATCCTCAGTCAAGGGTCGTGACCATCTCTTTTCTTTACTAGTTGACGGTAAACTTTCCATTTTATGGATATCTAAAACAACACGACCTTGCTAATTTTTATATGCATAAGTATACCTAAGTCATTTTGTCCATCTACATGGACATATAAATATACACCACTTTATAAGATATTTTCGGTCAACAGTTTGATACATAATATAAACACACTATACTAATGCTCTTTACTTACCCAAATCAGCAGGTATTTGTACGAAAAAACAAGTTTATTCAATAGAAATCGTTCCAATAACAAACAGGTGTTTTCACCACCACGACAGCGTGCTAAATGCAACCTGTTTTGCGTTTTATATAGCTTCACAAATCGACTAACAGATGGCTATCAATGTATTCAATGCTTTTCTTATGCATGTACCCACACATGGACAAAATGATTTGGGCGATAATAACCATCGATGTTTTAAGAGAATGCTTTGAAAATCGATGTCCATCGGTGTGGACACGATGACTGAAAGGGTTAATCAATAACTTTTCAGGAAGGCTACATTTGAAAGTTAAATTAAAAAAAAGAGCGACAGATTAACTACTTATATCTCATAATAAACAATATAAAGAAATGAAACGCGAAATTTTGAAACACGATTAACAATATCACTAATTAAAGGAAAAAACTCATTTTACATTCTTTTCAATGAGAATACAGAAACTGGACAATAACCAAAATCATTGTTAGCGTAGATGATATTCGTATCTATTATATAGAAAATACCATTATCAACATAGTGTATTATGAAAATACACGTATCAAAAGAAATTACATAACAACTCTGATGAGTAAATATTTACATCAAAAAGAAATTATTGATAAGCTCCCAAACATGAAAAAAAAAGAATGAAAAAAAAATACATTTTATACATTTAATATATAACACTTATTTTAAAAATATTAAAAGTGTTGAGAAATAAAATAATAAAACGATGGATAATTTTTCATATCTAGTAATTAACCTTAGAACAGAAATAGGAAGAAAGGCAGAAAAAAAAAAGAAAAACTACTTATATAAGGTTCGAAAACAGGAAGAAGAAATAAATGGTAGAATCAAAAAGGGAAAAATGTCATAATGTAGTATAGTCCAGTCGCAACATAAGGGGTCCTGTGGAAAATTTTAGCTCGCCGTGATTTTATGGTGGTATTATAGGTTTTTCGGGTCGCTGAATCGGGTCTAGGACGTTTCATCGCCGCCAGTCAGTTAATCGCTAACTGATATACTTCCGAATTTTCGACCAATTTTCGACAGTTACATTTATTATTTATCTTTAGTATTAATTAGGAATTCTAGGAAATATGAGATATGACATATATTGTAATTATATATTAATAATATTATTAATATATAATAATAATTATATAACATATAATAATATATAATAATATAATATATAAATACCTAAATTGCCCCAAATGTCACATTTGGGGCAAAAAAGATATGGGTCATTCCACGAACATACGCCTGTTTTGGATTACTTCGACAACGAATATTTTACTGTGCAACATAAGAAGTACGAAAGTAAATGGCGCTAATAATTATTCCAATAAACAACAATGTAATTTGCAATTTACTTTCGTTCTTCTTATTTTACACAATAAAATATTTGTTGTCGAATTAATCCAAAACAGGCGTATGTTCGTGGAATAGGGTACTTTATCTCGCCATCTTTTAGTTCTTTTGGGTCGGGATGAGAGGGTGCGTTATCCAAGAGCAGGACTGCCTTTCTCGGTAGATTTCGGTAGGTGCGGACGACAGAACCGTCCGGATATGGGGAGGTCCGGATATGACAGGTCCGGATGTGACAGGTTGTACTGTATTTGCGATAGGGCTTTTCATTCACAGTCATTTGTTTCGAGCTTCTGTCATATGTCGTATCATCAGTGATATTAATATTATAGGTACATCGATTATACAACATACGACAGAAGCTCGAAACAAATAACAATCGATGAAAAGCCCTATTGCAAATGTTTATTTTTCGACAAAAAAAGAATATATTTATAAAGAAAAAAATTCTTAGCAAAAATGTAGCACAGAAAAAAACTAAGCGAGTTGGCCCAACGCTCAAAATAAAGTTGGCCCATTTTTTTGATAAAAAAAATCATGAAAATCTTCCTATTTAGTACCCCGAATGAACTTTACCTCTTTAAAAAAAAATTATTTTACTTGTGTATTTTTTATGTGATCTGTAAGTTTCACCGGTTGAAAGTGCTTATTTTCGAAACGGTTATAGTTGAAAGGGCTTGAACCAGTCATCAATCACGAGTGTATGCAAACTTTGGATAGCCATATTTGACCAATTTTTTCTTACAGAAAAACAAAATGAAACTAGGATATTAATAAAAGCAAAACCTACATTTTTTTACTTTTAACAAAGATCATATTAACAATACATATACATGTAAAGTAAATGGTAAAGCGGTAACGATTAATTTTATTTGTGGTGCTAAATAGGGGGAGATTTTCACAATTTTTTACTGAAAAAAAAGGTCAACTTTATTTTGAGCATAACTCGCTTAGTTTTGATGCTAAAAACTTTTATATAAAATATCAATAAAGCTTTAAACACTTTCAAATACTTTTTTAAGTTTTCCCAAAAATTGCTTAATTTTTTGGTTACTTCACGTTGAAATATTCGATATTGAATTGGACGAATAAGAACGCACTTTTTAAGAACGTTTCATTCTACAACTTTGTTTTTACTGAGTTTATTACTTCATTATTATAGCATTTTTTTCGTTTTTTTTATAAGCTACATTTCTGCTAAGCTACATATTCGACAAAATATTGAAATTTTAAGTTAATTGCGA
This sequence comes from Diabrotica virgifera virgifera, assembly GCF_917563875.1. Lineage (NCBI taxonomy): Eukaryota > Metazoa > Arthropoda > Insecta > Coleoptera > Chrysomelidae > Diabrotica > Diabrotica virgifera. Next base: position 111,776,383 of record NC_065447.1, on the reverse strand, counting down.
AAAACCACCTAAAAACGTGTTTTTTGTCGAAAATTAAACATTTTTAATCGCAAATAACTCAAAAAGTATTGACTTACTTAAAAAACTCTATAGAAAGAAAGTTGTTTAAAATTAGTCAATTTATCCGTTTCTGGACTTATTTTAAACATGCGTTTTTTCACCCCCGAGAAGGGATGACTGTCACCCACCAAGCAAAAGCAACCAACGGCACAAGTTCAACTTTGAAATGGAGGGTAAGTAGAACCTAAATTCAAATTTTCATGCAATTCGAAGCTGAACATGAAAATTACACTCCAAAACGGTCATTTACTGGGCTAAATATCGCACTGGTATGATGGGTGTCAGGACCTCGATTTTTGAGCCTTCGCTTCGTTATCGATCATTCGCTATCTGTACACTGTACAGACACAGCATAATAAACGAAACCAGCAATGACACTCCCTGATGCCGCCTTTGAAGTTGAAAAGTATAGGGTCGCCATTTTTCGCGTAGTACATCTCAGTGGTGATGTGATGTGTTGGTTCATCAGTGTTGCCGATGTCACCAACTTTATTACCCGTAAGAGATTCTTTTTGAATAATTTCTGGAATTTATGCAAAAGATTAACAACACAATCGCCACTCATCGTCAATATTTTGTGTTATGTCCCAATTATTGACATAATTCCCACAGGCATACGTATAAAATTATGTTAAAAAATATGAATGTCATAAAAGTTAAGTAAATCTGATAATTATGTACAAATCGGCTACACTGTCGATTTTCTACATTTTCTGGTACTACGCACAAAATGGCCGACGATCTGCGCAGTAATAGTGCGCGAACTTTTCCCGCCTACTAGTGTGTCACTGCTGTTGCGTTTTCTATGCTGTGGTACAGATAGGAAGCGAATACGTTCGATAACGAATCAAAGGGACAAAAATCGGGGCCCCTGGGGAATACACGTAAACGAAAGAGCTGATGAGGATTTTGCTAAAAGGAGATCTTCTTCTTCTTTTGGTGCTTATTCGTTTCGAATATTGTCGATCATTCTGGATATAATTATTTTATTAACTGATGCTTTAAATAGATTAATTCTTGTTGTGGAAAACCATTTCCTCAGGTTCTTTAACCATGATATCCTTCCTCTCCCAATTCCTCGCTTTCCGAATACTTTGCATTACCTTCAGTAATCTGTATTTAGTGCCGTTTCTCATTATGCGTCTGAGATATTCTAACTTTCTTCTTTTAATGGTATACATTACCTCTCCTTCTTTCCCCATTCTTCGTAATATGCTCTCGTTGGTTATCTTGTCCGTCCATGATATCCTTAGGATTCCCCTGTATAGCCACATTTCGAAGGCTTCAAGTTTTTTCTGAATTGCTTCAGTGAGTGTCCAGGATTCAACTCCGTAGTATAATATTGAGAAGATATAACATCGGAGGAGCCTTACTTTTATCTCTTTTATCAAAAGGGGATCAGTGGAAAAATATTTTGGTCTAGAGCCCCCACATTACAAGCACCAAAAACCATGCCAAAAAACACTGTCTGCGACCGGATAAGAGCCTTAGTTCAAACACAATATAAAACTATGTGAATGGTCCTCGGTGGTTTTAGCTCTTCGTCTCTTTCTAGCGTATGGGGTATTGTTGTGCTTTGGAACACTAAATACTAAATAAATACTGAATAAATACTAAAAGCACAATAAAGATGCACTAGAAATAAACAAACCCAGAGATATTGAATATTACTAGGAGCACTCCCGAATCATGATTTACAATGTATATACATTGTATAAATGATGATTTACAAAGTTTATACATTGTAAATCATGATTCGGGAGTGCTCCTAGTAACATTCAACGTCTCTTGGTTTGTTTATTTCTAGTGCATATTTATTGTGATTTTAGTATAGGTTTGATTTAAGTAAAAGTTATGACAGTGATATTATAATATGAGTGAACTAACTGACGAAATTGCTTATAATATGTAAGAAATTTTGATATAAAACAGTAGGAATTCTTTAAATAAAAAAATGTACTAATTGGTTTAAATTGAGTATTTAGTTAGCTAGTACCAACCAACTTTTGCATGGTTTGAACCATTATGTGTTTTTGATTATGCGTACCTATTTATTTCCTTTAATTATATTTCGATCCCATATCCTTCCAGTATTAGGTAGATATATTTATATCAATTAACTCAGCTTATAATCTTTATTCTTCTTAAAATGAGGTATTTGCAATTTATAATTATTACAACACTAATTATTGATATATGTGGTAATTTGAAATCAAATATAATATTATTAACTTTTAATTGCAAGACATGTGAATATAAAAAGTTACGTCATTTTCTCAGCAAATAACACTACATTAATTTAAAAAAATATGTAGTGGAGGCGGCAGGGGCGGCCCGCCATCCGGGCGGCACTTTTTAGGGGGCGGCAAAATTTAATAATAAAAATATTTTGTAAATATTTGAACCATTTTATATTTTTATCGCAACTACAAATTCGGACCGATTGAAAGGAGCACGGAATCTTTAAAATCAAAAGGAGAGACAAGACGGCTTACTAATAAATGGTTTTACCGTACATTGATTAACAGCGAAAAAGTTTTACGTACTTCGATGGCTTATTCTCCATCTAAAGCATCATTATTTTGCTTTTGTTGTCGTTTATTTGAGAACGTAAATACACCGAATGGATCTAAATTTTGCTCAGCTGATGGATTTTACTTGGTGGAAATTAAACCCTAAGGTTTCAAGTCACGAATTAAGTGCACTACACATCCAAAATTATTGCAAATGGAAGGAGTTGGAGAGCAGACTTCAAAAAGGACAGACTATTGACAAAAAGAGCAAGACATAGTGGTAAAAGAAATAAAGAAATGACAAAAATTTCTGATCCAGAATGTTTGATAATACATATAAAATTTCTTGCCAAACAAAATTGGGCTGTACGTGGATATATAGAAAACGACATCAGTACCAATAGAGGAAACTTTTTAGAATTGGTTAATTTAATTGCAAAATAAGATCCCGTACTTCGTGAACATCTAGTAAGGTCTAAAATGTGTAGCAAAATTTCAATCACATATGTCATCACAAATACAAAACGGATTTATTGCCATTTTGGGAAATAATGTTCGCCAACATATCATCGGACAAATAAAAAAGGCTAAGTATTATCCAATTCAATTATATTCGATAGCACTCCAGATTTTTCTCATAAAGATCAAACAAGTCAGGTATTAAGATACGTAGTAATTGAAAATCAGGAAGTAAAAGTAATGGAATCTTTTATAGATTCCAGTGAAACTAAAGACAAAACGGCTGAAGGAATTTCAAAGATGATTTTGGACACGATTCAAGCTGATGGCCTAGATATAAGCAACTGTAGAGGCCAAGCATATGATAATGCTGCTGTTATGGCTGAAAAGTATTCAGTAGTTCAGCAAAGAATTCAAGAAATAAACCCTACAGCTAAATTCGTACATTGCTCAAATCATTCGTTAAACCTAGTTTGTTTACACGCTGCCTCAGTTGAGGTGGATTCAGTAACTTTTTTCGGCACTTTAGAACGTTGCTATTCTTTTTTTTCCTCATCGACACATCGTTCGGAAGTGGAAGTTCTGATAGCAGCTACAGGCAAAAGCTTCTTAAAAAGTGTTCAAGACACGCGGTGGAGTGCAAGAGGCGATGACGTAAATGTGACATGGCATGATTACAACAAAGACATTCTCGTCACTTTGGAAAAACTGACAGAGGCAGGTGAAAGCTTAAACACTAGGACAGAGATGCAGGTGCTTTACTAGTTTCGATGCAGTCATTTTGCTTTCTTTGTCTTTTGGGCCTGTGGCAACCGGTGCTACATGAAGTGAATGATGCACAAAAATATTTACAAACAAGGGGACTTGACGTAAGATTGTGCGCTCAGAAAGTAAATGCTTTGCAGATAATATTGACAGAGAATTAATAAACGTGATTGTAAAACTTATATTAGGGGAGTAAAGTATTAGTACTGGGTTGTGATTATTAGGTCCTAAAACAAAAAAAAAATAAGTAAAATTTTCCATTTTAGTGGGGACTTATAATCCGAAAAAATGTCTCGAATAAAAGTTGCTTATTTTTACGTAAAGAATCCAAATCTTCAATAAAAATTTGGGGGTCCCATTTAAGATTTTAAAGTAACCCCCCACCCCACCTCCGTGGGGGTCGTGTTTGGTACCATTCGATAGATTTTTTAAAAACATTTTGAAAGTGTATTTTGCAGTTTTTCGATCTGATGTTCATTTCGCGAAATATTCGCTTTTTTTTGTGAAACTTTTTGACTCACCCATCTCCTTACGCTCCGCTCAAATCGTCAGATTTTTTAAATATACACTCTTTTGCATGTACATACTTAACTTACCTTATCTTAATCTCGCAATTTCGAGTATATTTAAGGATCGATTTTTTTTCGGGCTTCCCTTAACGAACTTCCCTGTGTTAAGAGCCAATGGTAGAGGTACATCTGCAGGGTACCAGGTTTCTCTCCATATGATATTCTGACGCGCTCGAGTAACTGCAAAAATCTCCGCTTGGGCTCCCCTACCATTAGATAAACTTTTTTATTTAAAATCTAACCTGTATAATGCAAAATATTGATGACTGTTCTCACCGAAAAGTTCTCTATAATTAATGTATGTAATGCATAGTATACATTAAATTAAAATACTTAAATAAGAGGGCGGCAAAATTGTCGTCCGCCCCGAGCAGCCGACACTTACGCTACGCCACTGATGCAACGGTTGCAATTAAAAAATACAAATATATTCATAATTTTGAATGTCCAACTTGAGGCAAACAGCTCCCCATTCAGTCCTCAACCTATTCAGTTCATATTCTTCTTTCTTCTTAGCCTTCTATCGGCCATATTTGGTCTATTATCCATATTATCCATTATCATCTTTTGATCCATATCGGTCTCTATCCTGAACATAATATTTCCAATTTCTTCCGGCTATTCTTTTAATATCAAGAGCCCATCTCATCTGTGGTCTCACTCTTGGTCGTTTACTTTCGTAAGATCGTAAGGTCTCCAATATTTTATTATTACTATTGTATTATCGTTTTACTAGGTTTCAACGTAGGTCTTTTTTTCTAGCAGTGTGGCCTGCAAAGCTCCATTTAAGTTTGGCAATTTTTTGTTTTTAATCTTACCCAGTCGTTCCTCTTTTTATCCGACAATCGTATGCCTAACGTTGCTCTTTCTGTTGTGGCTAGCTTATTAATATCTGCCCTGGTTAGGGTCCAGGTTTGACATCCATATGTCATGATAGGAAGGATGCGCTGGTTGAACACTTTGCTCCTCAAGTATTGGGGTATTTTGCGGTTCTTAAATATCCAACTATTGTCCACTGGAGAGTGGACAACTGGAGGAGAGCAGCCAGAGACAGAGATATTTGGAAGAGGATGCTGGGGTAGGCCAAGGCCTGACTTGGGCTGTAGGGCCATTGGATAAAGAAGTATCCAACTAAGTTTTCCAAATCCTGCCCATGCTAGTCTTGGTCTTCTAGTAATTTCCGCACTTTGGTTCTTTTTGTCACTATAAAATAAATTACTCTGCCGAAACAGCTATAGTGACTTAAGTTATAAAAATTTCGTGAGAGTATTGAAAACAAAAGTTTTCAGTGCTTTCACTGAAATTCATCCTAAAAATAATCAGATACTAGTTCCTTCGCAGCTTTAGTTGGGGAATGAATATGTGGAATTTATCTTATAGAGAGATTTTACATATTCTTTTATATTATCTGGGTAAAATCTAATATGGATTTGCGATATTTATCATTCGCTAGAAAGTTCACTCCATAGTCTACTACTTGTCTTTCGGCTTCACTGTTATACATACATATTTATATTCTTGTTTTGTTTAGTGATGCACCCATTAATTACTAAAAAACCTCTTTGAATCTGTTTTCCTGAATAGCTCTTACTGATATTGATAGATGTCTACTTTTTACTGATGGTTCTGATTAAAATCCATTGGGTTATATATTTTTTTAAAGATTGTATCTTCTAGAATTCTAGACCCTCATGTTCTTGATGATATGCATGTAAATTCAGAAAAGTAAACAATAAAACACATTTCATGCTTTTCTCTTTGGTTTCTGTAAATTCATAGTTTATCTTTTTAATAGTCCAATGGCCTTTGGGATGGTCTTTTGAGAAGTTTTTTAAGGCGCACCTAGGAGGCTAAATTGGTGATCCCCTCGAACTTTCTCCATATTCTCCTATCAGAACTTCTTAATTCGTCGTTTCTTTTTGCTAGAACCTTTTATAGTCTTTGTAATTACCTACCTGAACTTTAGGCTCAAAAGACGAAAATTAAAATTTTTAGCCCTTCTAGATTTTTTCTAATACAGTCACGTATAAAAAATGGTCATATAATTATACAAAATAATAATAAATTACTTGACGTTAGTTACTAGTAAGCGAAAACAATTAAATGGAAAATTATTGTTAATTTTTACCATAAAAATATACACATCTTCCAAGAAAAACGATTTTAATTATCATTTATAAACTTTAATAATAGTTTACACTAAAAATCCAGTTTTAAACTATCCTCGTGTTAATTTTAAATAATATCTAACTATAATAAAATATTAAAAATGAAATCCCAACGGAGCAAATAATTAATATTTTTTTTATTTTCACGATGAAATGATTTATTGAAGGATAAGCTGTAAAATTCATTATGGAAATTCAGTTAGTTGTTTATACTCTTTGTAAGAAAATAGAGGTTATTTTATTTTATTATTACAAAAGATACCCGGAAATTCTACACTTACCTAACCTTTCTTTCATTTCCGCAAGAAAAACAGAAAGAGCTTTTAAAACGTAAAATAAACAAAATTTGACCTACTTAAAATGTTTTATTTCGGTTTTTCTTTTCTTTTTATGTTCCTCTCGTTTTTATGTGTACTAAGGATTCACAAATAAAACATTTATGCTTATAAAAACTACATTTATTTAATAAAAAAATACAACTGTCATTTCTAAGTATCTAAAGTTAAAAATAATATCAATCAAACATTAATCGCTAATTAGAATTATTATTGTGAAATCTACACATATAAAAACAATTTCAATTCTTTACTAATAGTTCATCTTGTGCGTCGACTCCCGTACGGAAAAAATTCTGATTCGGTGTCTGCGGATTCTTGTTCAAAATGCTTTAAATAAATCAGAAGGATGCTGGCCGAAATTTTCGTTTAGAAATTGTTTAAACAATTTTTTAAACAAATTCAAAAGATCATTTTTTTTGCTTGGCAAATATTTTTCCTTAGGTTTTTTGGGTCATTCTAAACATAAAAGGTGTCTTGTCCTTTTTTTCAAAAGTAGGTAGGTTTAGAAAGATGCCAAAATACGCATTTTCGAGGCTGGAAAACTCATATGTAAATTATTATTTCTGAGGTTGCCAACTGCCCAAATTAAAGTCTAAGCATTAAGTTTCAAGATTCTGATGAGTAATCGAGGTTTATTTCAATTTAAACATTTGTTTTTAATTATTAATTATGCGCGTCGGCGCATTGAACTAAATCTTGTGCCTGTGTCGTAGTATATGATTGGCGTATTTAATTAGCTTCTTCTTCTTCAAGTCCGTCTCCTATCGGAGGTTGGAAATCATCACAGCTATTCTTATTTTACTGGCGGCTGCCCTAAATTGGTCGATGGAACTGCAGCCGAACCATTCCCTCAGATTTCTTAACCAAGATATTCTGCGCCTACCGATACTTCTCTTACCCCTGATTTTACCCTGAATGATCAGTCTCAGCAGCGAGTATTTGTCACCTCTCATAACATGGCCAAAGTATTCAAGCTTTCTTCTTTTAACAGTAAGTACAACTTCACATCCTTTTCCGATCCGACGTAAAATTTCGGCATTCGTCACGTGGTCCACCCAAGATACACGTAGCATTCTACGGTAACACCACATCTCAAAAGCTTCAATGTTTTTAATGCTGCCCATCTTGATGGTCCATGACTCAACTCCGTATAATAAAGTGGAGAAGATATAACACCGCAGCATACGCACTCTCAGATCAAGATTTATGTCACGACTACAGAGAAATATTTTCATCTTGTTAAATGCTGATCTAGCTATTTCTATTCTTGCTCTTATTTCTTTTGTTTGATCGCCTGTATGATCCAGGCAAGCTCCAAGGTATTTATAGGAGGATACCCTTTCTATAACCGTGTTATTGACAACCAAATCATTCCTGGCGCAATCATTTAATTAGCACATTTGCAATAATTAATTGAATAAATAAAGAAATTATTTAAAAATGCTCTGTTAATAATAAATTAATAAATTTTAATAAACGTCAAGTAGGGTAACGGGTACAGTGATTGGCCACTTAAGGGATTTCAAATTGAATTAAAATTGTAAATTGGTATATTTTAATGTGAAATATTTTGTAAGGGTTTTTTTAATAACAATGAAACATCAAATTTTATAAAAACTCAGGTTATTGTAGTAAAAGTAATAATGTACATAAAAAATTAACACAAATTTAAAAACATACAAAATTACACAGTTATTGGCCATGCAAACATAGTTATTGGCATATAGAATTACAGTTATTGGCCACTCATAAAATTCCTAATTTTCTTTTTTTGTTTGTGCAGTTAGGGCACACAAAACTATTTAGATTTTCAATTTCTTGTTTTTTAACACAACTACCAATATGGGAGCCTCTGACACAAAATAAACATTTTATTCCAACTTTTGATTTAGAAATATTTTAGTAACAAGAATAGCGCAATCCTGTATACAAAAGATTATTGTTTACAGATATGTTGGTGTTGTCTGATTGTCTCACCAATATATCTGAGAGAATTTGTATTTTTTCATGTTCTGGATATCCCTCTGTTTCGAAAAACAACTTTCTTTTAGCCGACTCACCAGCACGTTTTTCTTTGCTGGTTTCCAAATTTGTACATTTGCTTTGGGAAGTATTCCTCAAATTTGATGAATTCTTATTGTTGGAGACATCAAAAGGTACGTTATCAATTGAGGGCAGAATAGCGTTTTCCTCTACAGAATCAGGAAATTGGTTCCGTGGCAGTTCGTGGTTTTCTTTGGCGTTAATCACTTCTGGTATATGTACTCTAACTCCACTTCTCAAAGTAGTGCTTTTAATTGTATGATCAAGAAGTGTGTCTGATTTAAAAGTATTTGTATCTACAATATCACCTGTATTTAGTGTAACATTTTCTTTATTCTTCACAACATTTTGACATTTTTTGCTCTCGGAAATTGGCTCTTGTGGCAATTTTTTTATTACTTTCTTCTTGGTTTCTTTATTTTGTTTACCTTTATTGTTTGCTTTTGCGTCAATTCGCTTTTGTTTTCGTTCTAATTTTATTTTTTCTTGTTCGTCTTTCTCTTTAATTTCACGCCTCTCTGCATTTGACGATTTGAAGAAGTGAGCACGAAAGGCAACCGTTCTGTTTGCTTTTTACCCTTTCTTTCTAAGGTTTTTGGCCAACAAGAAATTTGTCAATTGAAGTGTCAATTTCTTTATATAATGAGTTGTCTTGATTTACTAAAGCCAGATTATCGGATGTCGATTGAATATCTAAAATCATTGTATCTTCTGTGACAATAGTATCTTTTTGTTTGGGTTTTCTCGTCTAAACTTTAATACTGCCCGGTTCCAATTTGCCTTTAATGGTTTAAATGCAGCAACATCTGCAGGCTGTATAATTCTGGTCGCATTGGGATATAATGCCACTAAAATAATTTGTAACGTTGAGCATAATTCACTGGTTTGAATGGTTAAGTGGGTTTTATGTCCATCAACGAACAAAATGACTGGAAATTTAGTGTTTTTTGCAACTAGGTACTTATATAAGACGTTTCCTATGTATTCATAGAAGTTTTCATTCTTCATCCATCCCGTATCGCTACAGCCTATGCCCCGTTCTCGAGGAACTGAATTTATAACATTGCTAGGAAGTCGTTTGTATGGGTAAATAATCATCGGTGCTGTTATTTCTTCAGATGCTGCAAACCTAAACATAACCGTCAAAGTAACTTTGGAGTGATGTTCTATTTGATATACATTTTTGTTTCCCTTTACAGCCAACACTCGTTTATTTTTGGGACACAAGAGGAAGCAGGTTTCATTCCCATTAAAAACACGTGAAGGGTCTTGAAGAATATCAATGTAACGTTTACGGTGTAAATATTCTTGAACACCGGAGAACCATTTTCTTATATCTTTTTTCAGACACAACTGAACTTGCTGCTGTTACCGCTTCTGGAGTTCGCTCGCTTAAATCTGGATGTCTCTTTAAAAAGGATCTATACCAACCTCTTCCGGGCCGATTGTCAGTAAAAGGATTAGCAAGTGGATTTGCATCAAGAAAACCTTTAACCGAGTCTTGTATATTTGCCACTCTTACTGGAAAACCTTTATCTTGGCATGTTACGATCCAATTCTTTAAACGATTCTCTTCCTCCAAAGAAAGAATAGGATTGGGACCAAGGTTAGTTTTTTCATTAAATTTTTCGCTTGCTCTAAACTGCAGTGTTGCTCTTGGCACATTAAATTGTTCAGCGGCTTTCCGTTGGCTCATGCCATTTTCTATGGCCTGAAAAGCAGACTGAAGATCTTGTTCTGTATATTTTTTGTGATACGTTTTATCTTTCCGGATATTTGGCATTTTTTATTCTAAAAATAAAAATCATTTAATAGTATCTAATAATGTTATCTTCAATACGGATGTTTCAAAATTGATTCAGATTGCCCGCATTGGCATTAATTTTATAACAACTAAAATAATTGTAATTTTATAAAAACGAATCCGGACAAAAAATATATTCTTATTACACATTACAGTTATTGGCCCCCCTGTGGTTTAGGGATTGGCAGTCGGCCAAAAATATGTTGTGTTGGGCCAAAATAAGCTAAAAGAGCCTAAATTATAATAAATATTTTAATTTAAAGTAGGTACAGTAATTGGCCGGTAGGCCAATCATTATAATGCGGACATATTTAAGATACAGTGCTTGGCCACTAAAATTTACCGCCAAAAAATTATAACCTTACTATTAAAACCACCGATAACGTAAGATGTACCCCACTAAATCATCACAAAACATTAATATAAGCAGATACACAATATTATTAGCCAAGATAACTCACCTCATGAATGGCCTTCCTTAACAAATTCTTTAAAAAACTCTTAAAACTGGATGCACCTGTTAAGCTTCGAACAACACACGCTGTCACAACTAGACAATATTAACTGAGAGAGATAATGGCTAGATTAAATATATAGCAATGTTGCCGAATTGCAATGCAAATACATTTATTTCCTTATACTTTCTAAAAATCTTAATATTTCGGATTTTTCTGAAAGTGGCCAATCACTAGTGACCGGCCAACAACTGTACCCGTTACCCTATTTGTCAAGTGCAACAGAGACGCACCATATAGTGCGACACGCGGAGGAGCGCCATCTTGAAGCGACGGCTTAAATGTCAAGTGGACGCGCATATTTCACAATTAAAAACAACGGTCCATATTGAAATAAACCCCGATTACTCCAGAATCTTAAATATAAATGTTTAATCTTCAATTTAGATACTTAATAACCTCAAATATACCTATGTAGACTAGGAGCCGGTATTGGTGAAATTTGCTAATCATTTTAGGCACGATAAGAGTCTATAACTTAAATAGTAGAAACTAAAAATAAACGTATGAACACTGTGCCGGCACTTTTTAGTGGCACATGCGTCCACTGTGGAGCATCAAACTTTCCATTTATGGACGGAATAAATAAATTCAAAGGTATTCTTACTCACTCCCAGAATTCAATTTTTTCATCTTTTTAAATTCTATGTGATTAAAAATAAGATTCAGGGTAATTTTAACCGACCATTTTCTTCCTTCTTCCCCCTGCATCAAAAACTTCATTTTTTATTTTTATTTTTTTTTTAGCAGGGATGCAAACAATTTTAAAATTATAAAAAATTTACACGCATAGTTGAGACTTTTACAAAACATGTCTATTTTTTATAGACCTGTTGGTTGAGTGTACAGAACCTAATTTTTTTTGGAAAAATACGTATACTTTTGTTTGGGGATGGCTGCAGGTCTAACTTCTTTTAATCTTGTGTATTTTATCAAACACTATATTTCTTTTTTTTCAGATTCTTCCGTAAGGTTCGCAACCTTAAAAATCCGAAAAACTGATTTTAGGGTGCTTTTGGGGATATTCCCTATTTTATAAACTTCAAAATAGATCAAGTCAATTTTTTATAGGTTATATGTAAATTGAAGTAACTGAGTCCTTTAGAACATTAACAATTGGAGAAACACGTTCAAACTACCAAAAACACCACAAAAAACAGTTTTTTGGATTTTTTTAAGGTGGCAAATCTTACAGAAAAATCTGGAAAAAATTAGAAATATAGTTTTTGCTAAAAAACAGACATGTTTTGTAAAAGCCTCGATTATGCGTGTGAATTTTTTGAAACTTTAAAATTGATGTCCTTTAGAACATTAAAAATTGGAGAAACACGTTCAAACTACCAAAAACCCCCCAAAAAACAGTTTTTTGGATTTTTTAAGGTGGCAAACCTTACAGAAAAATCTGGAAAAAATTAGAAATATGGTTTTTGCTAAAAACTATATTTTTAATATATTTTTTATATATATATAAAACTTATATGCTTTTTCCAAAAAAAAAATTATATTTTTTTTTGAGTTATGTACACTCGACCTATAGGCTATTGATTATGTACTATAGAAAGGAACTACAACGTTAACGGGGTTTTATTATTTCATATGGTTGATGAATCTCTATATATGAAAAAACCGCGGAGTGCTACCATTTAAAGGGGTGCGTTTTTGAGAAATGGGTGAATTAGTCCCTGGGCACAGGTTACATTAGGGTAAGTTCTATGCACTTTTGGTACAAACACGTCTACATAAAAATTCTTCCTGGTTAAATTTCCTATCTAAATATAACTTTTTAAAGTCAAAGATACGTTTTTTTACAAAAATATATTCAAAAGAAAAAGCACAAAGAAACCCAAAAGAAAGAAATTTTGTTTTTTGTCTCTTAACTTTTGTCCACGGGGATATAGGTATAGACATTGCTTCACAGAAAAAAAACTTACATATTTTCTCTTTAAAATGGTGTTTGGTAGAGGTCATTAGGATTTATGGTTTTCGAAATATGATTTTTCAAAATTCGCCACTCACAGCAATTTTGGGCAATTTTCCTTGTTATTTCGCAAATATTGTTCTGTAACTTTTTTCTACGCAACTTTAGGCATATGCAATGGTACATGTAAGAGGAATAGAAATCAATTACCTTTAAAATGTTCTACTGTATAATGTTGTACGACTTCGTTTAAGGAGGTTACCTCTTTCAAGTTTTTATAATTTTAACGATGTTTTATATTTTTTATGATTATTTTTTAAACTTTCCATTCTATTTTTTTTTCTACATTTAGGTATATATTATATAATAAAAAAGAGAGCTTATTCTGTTTGCTTTAAAATGGTCTATTATAAAAAATTCTAAGATTATTTTTTAATAAGATATGCTTTTTCAAAATGTAATAAGTACTTTCAACGATTTTTGATTTATGATTGAATCTTATTTTTTATAGGTAATACTTTGGATCCACTTCTCGGCCGGGCCTCAGCCGGGCAAACTTCAAAATATGGATTAATTCCAATATTTACTGTCAAAGCTCCTGCACCACAAGCTTTGCTTGAAAAAATAGCACGTAAATGTACCAAAGGATGTACAAAAATCTGCGGTTGTAGGAAGATAGGAATTAGTTGTTCAATATTCTGCAAAGGGTGCATGTACATGGGACTAATTGTGGGAACTCTTAGATAACTGAGGTGTTAGAGGAAGATAATGAAGCTAATGCTAACGAACAAATGGACTTTGGTTTTGAAAATTTTTGAAATGTCAACGTTTAAATAATTTTAACTAAAATGATGTTTTCTAAGACCAATGTTTATGTAATTTTTTTAAAAGAAATAATTTTAAATAATACTGGTAAAAAAATGTCAAAAAACCACTCGGTTTCCATTATTTAAATATAGATGGTACACCATTTTAAAGAACAGAATGTAAGCCCTCTTTATTCAGCAAATATAGTATATTCATGTACAAGAAAAAAAAGTTATAATGAGAAATTTAAAAAATAATCCTAGAATTTTTTGTAATACACCATTTTAAAGTAAACAAAATAGGCTTTTTTTATTATATAATATAATATATAATATAATATTATATTATATAACAGGGTGTCCCGAAAAGAATGGTCATAAATTATACCACACATTCTAGGGTCAAAAATAGTTCGATTGAACCTAACTTACCTTAGTACAAATGTGCTCACAAAAAAAGTTACAGCCCTTTGAAGTTACAAAATGAAAATCGATTTTTTTCAATATATCGAAAACTATTAGAGATTTTTTATTGAGAATGGACATGTATAATTCTTATGTCAGGATCATCTTAAAACAAAATTATAGTGAAATTTGTCCACCCCATAAAAAAATTATGGGGATTTTGTTCCCTTAAACCCCCCCAAACTTTTGTGTACGTTCCAATTAATTCATTATTGTGGTACCATTAGTTAAACACAACGTTTCTAAAACTTTTTTGCGTCTTAGTATTTTTTCGATAAGCCAGTTTTTATTGAGATGCGGCTTCTTTTTCAATATATTTACGTAAAAATTTTATGGGGGTTTTGTTCCTTTAAACCCCTCTAATGTTTGTGTACGTTCCAATTAAACTATTATTGTGGTACCATTAGTTAAACACAGTGTTTTTAAAACTTTTGTCTCTTAGTCTTTTGTTCATAAGTCACCTTTTATCGAGATGTAGCTTCTTTTTCAAAATATACCTAAAAATGTAAATTATAAATAAATTTTCAGATTATTAACAGGTCTCTATAACCGTACTTAACCATATACAAATATGTGGTGGATTCGACAAATATTCAAAATATCTCGATAAACACTGGCTTATCGAAAAAGTACTAAGAGGCAAAAAAGTTTTAAAAATAATGTGTTTAACTAATAGTGCCACAATAATAATTTAATTGGAACGTACACAAAAGTTTGGGGGGGTTTAAGGGAACAAAACCCCCATAAAATTTGTATGGGGTGCACAAATTTTACTTAATTTTTTTTTTAAGATATTTCTGTCGTAAAAATTCCACATGTCAATTTTCAATAAAAAATCTCTGAGAGTTTTCGATATATGAAAAAAAATCGATTTTCATTTTGTAACTTCAAAGGGCTGTAACTTTTTTTGTGTGCACTATTGTATATAGGTAAGTGAGGTTCAATCAACCTATTTTTGACCCCAGAATCTGTGGTATAATTTATGACAAATCTTTTCGGGACACCCTATAATATATTATATCGACCGTTAAGTACCAATACCTTCTATCTAACGACAAGTAAATTTTACAGGAGAAGCAAAAAACTTATTTAATTTTGCTCTGCCAATCAGAATAATTTAATATATGGACTTTCTACTTTTTTATGTATAAGATTATCGTACCTCACATATTTGATTTTGAAAGAGCTTTTGAAAAAGACAGTTTGTCAGTTAGGAGGTATTGTTTTTCTCTGTTACTTGAAATATATGTGTTTAATGGAAGATAGGAGGTCTTAAATGTAATTAAAAAATGAATTAAACTCAAAAAACTTTATTATTATTATTAATGATATCAACACATTAAGACTTCTGAGATAGTGAGTCATAGAATGTATGACAGTCTTGCGGTAACACAGTTTTCAATTGTTGTAAATGAGAGTACTTCGTAGAACTAATAGGTAGCACTTTGTCATGCAAGGGAGTATAAATCGGTTCAGGAATAATTTTAGGTCTTATGGGCAACTCACTCCACTCATCATCAAAGTTTAGTTTATATTGTATTTTTCCATCTATGGTATACAGTAAAGCCCTCAGATCTGTTACAACAGGATCTCCTACTTTACGACCTGGCCTAATGGAAGTGTATCGCCATGTGTCCTCATTTGCGTAATTTTTAAAAAATTGATAGTCAACCAATTTCACTTCATACGGAAATGGCTTACTTCTTGCTTCCTTAGTAGCAGAAGCATAATCGCTCGGAAGATGAATCTCACGATGCTTCAATTTAGTCTCGATAGCGCTGTGGACCGAGTCACACTCCATTTGAGTGTGACCCGGTTCTAAAAACTTTTGGGTTATAACTATCTGATATTTTACAGAAAAGGCAGATAATGCGTTAGACAAAATGTTATTCCGATTTTGGTATGTGCAGCCATCTGAAAATATTACTATAGGTAACCTGTTGGCGAGACAGTGTTGTGACAAGTAATCTAAAAGGAAGTTAACAAATGTGCTTGCTGTCAAGTCACTGGCAGTTTCGTCAAACCAATAGCATGTTGCATGATGAGTGACCAAATTGTAGACCGTATAGTTGTGACAACTTAACTTCGTTTTGAAGTAGAGGGCACTTGCAGTCAGATAAGGACACACTTTGACAGCTTCAAGATCCATTGTAAGAAGATTAAATTCACCAGCTTGTGCTTTTTCCTTGTCATGTTCTTTCTCGGCTCTTGCTCTTGATTTACGTTGAATATGATCTTTATATTTTTCGTCTGAAATATTTCCTTCTTTATAACTGACACAGATGTCACACATATCCTTTTTTAAGGTATAAATAGAAAGATTTGAATCTTTAAATATCTTGTCAAAAGTATGTCTGCTTGCACTCTCTTCGTTATTATTTGAGCACCATATTTTATAGGAATTATAGAGTTCTGTTTTATTTCGGTAATATGGCTCGATGAATAATTTTCTCGAATTTTTTCTATTATAATGAGAGGGAAGTGTTGGGATATTTTTAAAAAATTCACGTAGCATCTGGATTCTTGTCGCCGTTCCTCTTGGCACAACTCGTTTTCGATTGCTATTGGTGACTTCATTACATGGAAGTGTTTTATGAACTGACTTCTTGACCCAAGATTGTACAGTAAAAGAACCTAGGGAAAATGTATTTAAAAAGGATGTCTTGCAAACTCGCAAATTACCCTCAGCTGTAGGCAAAAAATACTGGAAAGTACCTTCCCGTCTTGTCTCACACCCTACAGTTTTTCTAGCAGTAGTTTGTCGGGAGACTAATCCATTTATATAAATCTTCCTTTGTTCCCAATTTAAGTTTGTCCAAAAATTATTAAATATATCTTGTCGCATCTCCACGGTCAGTTTTTCACAATTCCTGACTTTACTTGTTGTACATTTTTTAGACTTGCATGCTTCACCCAGTTTGCGAGCGCTTCGGGGAGTATTGTGTAACATTTTTCCCTCTTTCGGATTTGTATAACCTAAGTAATCTTTGCCAAGCATTCTTAACTCTTTGTTACGATTTTTTTTCCAAGTCTTACTATCTGGTTTAATTTTTCTTTTTCGTTCTTCATTGATTTCTCCGAAATAAACCTGTCTTGGCACCAGCTCAGAATCCGGCACACTATTTTCTTCAGACACCCTATCTTCGCTCTCAGTCTCCGATGAATCAGACTCTGGGTTATAGGAACTTTCACTGGGTGAAAAATCGTGAGCTGAAGATGTACTTGGAGTCGATGCTCTCTCTGTAATTACATTTTCAGTATGAAGTTCCTCGTTTAACTGTTGGAAGTGGGAGTCTTCTAAATTGTTGGAGGAAAACACATTTTGATAGGAACGATTACTTTCTTGATTGTCAGACAAGGCAAGACTACCAACTTGTTGGCTTGTACTAATAGGAGGAGTAATATTTTCATTTGTCTCCGGAATGTAGGAACTTCCATCTGGTAACAGTACACTGTGGATCAATGTCGTAGTTTCATGAATTAAGTTTACACAGTGTTCGTCTTGGCTCAGATTTTTAGATTGTGATCTTGTGGGCTCTAAACCTTCAGAAATAATAACGCTAGTAGTAGACTCACTTGTGCAGCCATAAGGAATGTTTTCATCAAGTTTCAAAGCCAATCCTAATATTTCAGCTGCCCGTGTTTTCCTACGTCGATCTTGATTGATATTCATCTGTAAAAAAATTTGCATTTAGGTACTACTTTGAGATTTTACTTGAAAATTCAATGCTTTAAACATTGCTTGTTACGTAAATATAACTATTAGGGGATCGAAAATAATCTTTATTATAATTTATCATATAAAAGCAAAATGTTTTGTTTCCAATGTTAGTTAAAACGTACTTTAATATTAATAGCTGCATTTTTCTGTTCTTAAACAGCTTTTCATTATGACAAAATATCCGATATGCCCGTTTTTTGCGCCGCCTATGTACTACGAACACCTTAAGTATTAATTATTTTTGTGGAAAGATCTGCTATCTACATTTCAATTTACTAAAACTCCCTTTGGTGGTTGTGTGTACATTTTTAACTATAACTGTATTATAAGCCTTGAATATGTAACTATCATCTTAACTTAAAATTAATTTATAAGAACTTTAACACACAAAAACATGAGTTAAATTGAGGTTAGGTATTTATTTTTTGTACAAAGTCTTACTTAGGCTGTTAATTTTAGTTGTAAAACACTCCTTACCTTTTGATAACACCAGACACACACGTAAATACAATATTGTACGGCAGAAGAACTAAATAAGATACAAAAAACGAATAATACCGGGAAACTGTTGATAGGCGGTACAACTAACAAACAACAACCACAAATGAGTAGATAGAAGGTATTTCTGCTATTCAGTTAGAAGGTATTTCCGGCATAAAAAACGCTGATTAAGGTAGGATATATTTCCATGATGTTATTTTAAATACTTTGAGAATAGATACAGTTAAGATATTTTGTTAGAAGATGCGTAACAAGCTTTGCAGTTAGATGGCGCGATAAACTTATTTTTGAAAAAAATGTAGATAGGAGGTATTGGTACTTAACGGTCGATATGTATAATAATATTATTTTATAATAATATTATTTTATTTTTGTATTATATTATAAAAAATCATTAAATGTATAAAACTTTGAAAAATCATAATCTCTTTAAAAAAAAGTCGTACAACGTTATACAGTAGACCATTTTAAAGGTAATTGATGTCTATTCTTATTACGTTTACCATTGCATATATCTAAAGTTACGTAGAAAAAAGTTACAGAACAATATTTGCGAAATAACAAGGAAAATTGCCCAAAATTGCTGTGAGTGGCGAAGTTTGAAAAATCATATTTCGAAAACTGTAAATCCTAATTACCTTTACTAAACAGTATTTTAAAGAAGAAATATGTAGGTTTTTTTCTGTAAAGCAAATCTATACCTATATCCTCGTGGACAAAAGTTATGGGACAAAAAAAATTTCTTTCTTTTGGGTTTCTTTGTGCTTTTTCTTTTGAATATATTTTTGTAAAAAAAAGTATCATTGACTTTAAAAAGTGATATTTAGATAGGAAATTTAACGAGGAACAATTTTTATGTAGGTGTGTTTGTACCAAAAGTGCATAGAACACACCCTAATATAACCTGTGCCCAGGGACTAATTCACCCATTTCTCAAAAACGCACCCCTTTAAATGATAGCACTCCGCGGTTTTTTCATATATAGATGTCCATTGACCATATGAAATAATAAAACTACGTTAACGTTGTAGTTCCTTTTAGCTATCTTATTTTGAATATAATCAATAGCCTACTACGGGTCTATAAAAATAGACATGTTTTGTAAAAGCCTCGATTATGCGTGTGAATTTTTTGAAACTTTAAAATTGATTGCACACCTAAAATAATAATAACGAAACATGAAGTTTTTGATGGTGGGGGAAGAGGGAAGGGGTGGTGGGTTAAAATTACGCTGAGTCTTATTTTTTAGTCACATAGAACTTAAAAAAATGAAACAAATTGAATTATGGTAGTGAGGTAGGAGGAAGAACGAACCGACAAAGAGAATATCAAACACTAAATAAAGCAGTTAAAAGGAATGCAAGAAGAGACAAAAGAAGGTGAGCTGAAGAACTGGCAAAACAAGCAGAAACAGCTGCACAACACAACAGAACTAGAGAGCTAAAATAAATTACTAGACGACTAAAAAAACATGGGCCCAACTCTTCGAACATTGTAAGATCCAAGACAGGCGAATTACTTACTACGACTGATGGCCAAGTAGAGAGATGGAAAGAGCATTATTTTCAGGAGATGCTAGGCACGCCCAGGGATAACGTTGATGAAATTGTCGAAAACCCGCACAATATAGACTTGCATATATCTTGCGAGACCCCTTCCAAAACGCAGATAAAGACAGCTATCAAATCTCTGAGAAATAACAGGTCCCCAGGAATCGATAACATTGCTGCTGAAATACTTAAAACTGATCCGCATTTAACCGCTGAACTTTTGCTTACCATAATCCAAGAGGCGTGGAAAACTAGCCGCATTCCAGCGGGCTGGAAAAAAGGTAACATTATTAAGCTTCCAAAAAAGCTTAAAGTCCGAGCCTAAAGAATGGTTTTCTAGCGTAAATATATGACTTCTAAATATGCCATCCTCTCCCAGGGCCGCGCCGTCCACGTGTGCAATGTGTGCAGCGCACACAGGCGCCACTAGTGTTGTTACAAAAATTTTACGCCGGTCAAAACAACACTTACCCATTTACCGACCTTGCCTCCCTGGTTAACTTAACTTCAAATGTAGGCACATTACGTCTTGATTTATACAATCTGCATAAACAAAAAAATCATGTATGTACCTACAGAAACGCAGCCACCAAGCCACCGGTCCAGCAGAATTTATGCTTTAAAGCCATTCTACAAAAATTTGGCAGAAATTTATGATGCTTTATTTGAGATAACACATTCGCATAAATTTGATCTTGATTCAAAATATTAAGCTAGATGTGTAGGAGATAAAATATCAACATTTATAATCATATGCTCAGTATGGTATTAAGTTCTGATGAAAGTTAACTTCGTTAGCAAAATTTTACAATCAAAAACAATAAGATATGCAGCCTGCGTTATGTAAATGCTTTACAAGAGTTAAAACAATAATTCTTGCTCGGGTTTCGGAGAGATAGCAAATTTAATTTTGTTATTACCACAGCAAATGAGACTGTAGAGAAACTGGATGTGGAGTACGCAGTGGAGCTCAGTTTTCAACCAGCCACAGCTACGGCGTCGGAACAAAAGCAGACAGTTCGACTGCGTACACAAAGACGAACTTATTTTGGATCCTAAAATGTCATACAAAGTTCATTTCTTTTATTATGTTCTCGACCAAAGCTTAATTTCAGTAAATGAAAGATTTTCCATATTGGAAAACCCAAATTTTTATATAATTTGAACAACATTACAGAAAACTCACAATAATTAAAACTATTTTGTAAAAATTTGTAAAAAAATGAGATTTAATGATCATCTAGGCGGGAGACGATTTGTTTGAAGAAATTATACAACTTCGGCCTTTGTTAAAATAATTAAATAATCTTCTTCTTCTTCAGCCTGTGTTCGTCCACTGCTGGACATAGGCCTCTTCCATTTGCTTCCATCGATTTCTACTCTTGGTAATTCTCATCCACAGCAGCAATTAAATAATGATGTTTGTAAAATTTTAAAATTTATATTTTTAAACGAATCTACTGCAGTTTACCCAAATTTAACAATTATTGCTCTTCGCATTCTGCTCACTCTGCCCATATCTAATGCCACTGCTGAACGATCTTTTTCTAAATTGAAACTTATAAAAAAAATTTATCTGTCATCTCTATAGAGTCGTCAGTATTAAATAAAAATTGATATATTCACCATATTAAAAAGATTTTCCGAACTGAAGGCGCGAAAAATTATTTTTTTATAAAATAGCTATTTCATGTTTAGTTTTTTATGTTGTTATGCCAAAGATTTTTTATTTAATTATTTAAACTTACTTTCTTTTCCTGTCGAATGTGTGAGAATTTTTAGTTATTTTTGTTTGGTTACAATCAGTAGCGCACCTAGAATTTTCTTCTGGGGAGTGTTGGCTTGGGCTCAGAAATTTTTCTGTATTGTTTGTGAAAGACAAGTTACGTTGTCATACTATTCTTTATATATTTTAAACCCCCCTCAAACTTCAAAACCCCCCTGGGCGCGCCGCTGGTTACAATAAATTATTCTTCTTCTAATGGCGCTACAACCCTTTGTGAGTCTTGGCCTGCTTAACAATGTTTTTCCGGATACTTTCCTTCGCCACTGCCTGATGTTCATGGCTTTAAGATCCCTCTCTGCGTCGTCCATCCATCTTTTACGGGGCCTTCTTCTTGATCTGTTTCCTTGGGGCTTATATCTCTGGATTACTTTCACAGCTCGATTATCTGGCATTCTTTCTAAGTGACTAAGCGAGCTTAGTCTTTGAGACTTTACAAATCTAACAATACCTGCGCTCTGCATTAGTTCATCCAGCTCGTGGTTCATTTTAATTATCCACGAACCATCGCTGCAATGTGTTGGTCCAAATATCTTCCTTAGTATCTTGCACTCAAATATTCTCAGTTGATTTTCATCAGTAGTTGAGAGGGTCCACGTTTCACATCCATATGTGACCACTGATTTAATTACTGTTTTGTATATTCTTAGCTTAGACTCACGATTCAGTTACTTACTTTTCATTAAGTCTTTGTATGCATAAAACACTTATTAAAGCTAAGAATCCGTGGTTGTACTTCTTGATGTGTTATTGTTGTCATTTATTATTGAACCTAGGTAGGGAAAATTTGAGACATATTCGTAGGTATGGTTGTCTACCTTCAGATTCTCATGTTGATTGGACCTTATGCACTCCATATATTTTGTTTTATTTTCATTTTTATATATAGACCAAACCTAGCAGCTTCCTCCCGTTTCAGATGTATAGATTTTTTGCTTAATATCCTTTTGTTGCGGCTTATCATGGCAACATCATCCGCATATGCGCATATTTGCATAGATCTTGTGGTTACAATAAATAATAATTGTTAATTTTGGGCGCCATTAAATATTTTGCACACAGGCGCTACCATGTGCTGGCGCGGTCCTGTCCTCTCCATGAAATAATAAACACATAGACTATCCTAGGAACATGGCTCTAAAAAACATATTAGAAGGCCCAGTAACAAAGATGCTCAGATTTTGTCTCTATGGAGAATAATCATTTCATAGTTCAACCACACTTTGCCTACTTCAGTTCTTCAGAGACAGAGCCTCATTTTTTAATATTGGTCATCATTTTGAAGAAGGCTATTTGCAAAATGGATGTCATTTCTAAGGTACTTAATTTTTTAAATGTTACAATACTTAATACTTGCTATTTCCTTCTATTCAGGACCGGCCCTAGGGATTTTGCCGCCCTGGGCAAGATCGGCGACCGCCGCCCCTCTCCCTTGGTATACCCAAAAACTCAAAAATTTCACCATGGCTCTTAATTTGCTGAAATCTATCACTTAATGCATTAACGGTTGTGTCTATAATTTTTAAATAGAAGTCAACTTTATATCGTGTCTCTGGATCTAGATCCATACTTTCATCTTCAGCCTCCTTTTCGGATTCTCAATTTCTAACTTTGATGAGCGTTTATGCGTCTGTCAAATAGCTCTGGATTTCCGATTTTTCTAATAAACTGTTAGCTTGATACGTTCTCATATCAATACTCTGCATATGCGACTACGTTTATGTGAAGTAATATGTCGTGCCATATTACCACGCAGTGGTATTCTACTTTCCCATATAGTTTCGGACAAAGGTTTCAATGTTAGGCTAGAAATATGATTTTTCAGCATAGTCCAACGATGAACAGATGCTGAGAAAAAGTTGTAACATTTGTCACTAAGGAAAAGAAAGAAACTGCAAACTGAGGCTTTAGCAGCATCGTTAACGACTAAGTGGCTAGAACATGGGACAAAAAATGCTCTAGGATTCATTTTCAAAATTCTGTTTTGAACTCCCAAGTTATTCTCTTCCATGCTTGCTCCATTATCATACTCTTGTCCTCTCATATCTTCCAAAGGTATTCCCAGTTCATTCTGGGACTCTGTAACTCCCAAGACAGTGGTTTCCACTACAGGCACAAATCCAAGAAAATGTTCTTTAATTTTAACACTTTGTGAACAAGAACCTAAATCGACAAAATGTACAACAATAGTCATCTGTTCCACCCCAGCAATATCAGATATACAATCTAAAATTATGCTATAATACTTTGCTGATTTCAAAAAGTTTAAAATATTATTTTTGATTTGGTCATGGAGGAGCTGAATAATTTCGTTTTAAATACGTTTTCCCCAGTAGTGATGCTGCTTGTTACTCCCATTAGTTATTTTCCTAATGTGCTCTTATAACACAGAATTAAAGTTTTTAAAGAGCTCAAAAAGCTTAAAAAATTACCATTGTTTTGATGAAAATGTTTATCAGAATCGCCCCTCATTGGATGACACTGATGTGCTAAGAACTTTATTATTGATATAGGTCGTTGTATTACATTTTTCCAATGACCAGTTTCTGAATTTAGAACTTTTTGTGTTCCTTCATCTATGATTTTGCCCGATTCTAGCCTAATTGCTAGTTCTACCTACTGTCGCTGTGACTGTAGATAGAGACTTATACTCCAGGGAAATAAGGTTTTTGTCGGGACACTTGAGCAGCCAGGTTGCAAATGGGTTTTTTGGGTACTATATACCTAATACATTATACATACAAAAATGCCCGTCACATTTCCGACGAAAATTTTAGTTATTAACAAATACGGGTCAAAAATGACAGTTTTTTCGTTTTTCAGGTAAAAATAGGATAATTAAATATCTTATTTATAGTATTCTTCTTTTAGTAGATGAGCCAATGTTTAAAACGGCAGTTTTTTAATTTTGGTCCGATCATTTGTTGCTTCTAAAATTGCAAAATAAAACTTAAATTTCGAAAATAAAAAATTTGCTATAACTTTCGCGAAAGTGACCTTACGAATTTTATATTTCACAAAAAGTTGAGACAAAGAGTCCATATACTGCACAAAAAATTATAAGACGATTTGTCAATTAGTTTAAATTTTATTCAATTTGTTTATCCCAAAGAGCTTTTTTTTGTAATGTTATTGTTTAGAAAATAATAATTATATAGAAATTCTGTGAAAACCACATGAAAGAACAATAGTCTTGTTTTCAAATTATTGAAGAAAATCATTAAAAAGTAATTTTTGTCACTACGAAAACGTTTTACTAAAGTAGAGTCATTTTAGGCTTGAAAAAAATTTGAATAGCTTTGTTAATATTGACTGTAGAGTAAATTTACCTTGGAATTTCAAAAGCTGGTATTTTTACACAAATTTTCAGAAAAAAACTTTGCGCTTATGTTAATTACGGTCAAAGTTAGCCACTTTTATTATTTAATTCACAGTTACTTCAATATACAAAAAATTCTCCTGTAACAGTGTTTGTAACCATACTACTCCGAAACAGCTTGGCCGATTTTTATGAAATTTTACAAGTGCATCCTATGAGACTGAGAATAGGTTTTAATCTATTTTTCATACCCATAAATTATAAGGGGGTTGCCCCCTGACATTTTTTTTTATTTTTTTGGACAAAATTGTCTATCTTAATTTTATATGATGTAGGATTAAAAAATGCATACAACCCTTAATTTACACTTTTCCATCACCAACCCCTATTTGTTAATACCCATCTATATATTTACATCTATAAAATTCTCCTGTCACAGTGTTAGTTGTCATACTCCTCCGAGACCGCTTGACCGATTTTTATGAAATTATATATGTATATTCGGTAGGTCTTAGAATCGGTTGTAATCTATTTTTCATATCCCTGAGTGATAAGGGGAACTCCCCCTAACATTTTGAAATGTTAGGTGGGGATTGACGTACATAACGTACTTTACAAGACTACGAGTACATACAATTTAAACAAATTATGATCAAAATCCATCAACAAGCTCTGGAGATATTAATCGCAGAATATGTTTGAAGAATCAGTTTCATTTTTTGAGTGCACGGCTTTTAATAATTCATTTCCACCGACCACAAATCGATTTCATTAGAACGTTATTTTTAAAGCTTTATTAACAACTCTGTTGAAGTTTAAAGTTTACTCAAACTTTTTCACATAAACTATATATCTTCAACTTCGAAATGGCGCTAGTTGGGTTGCTTAATTGTTATAAACAAAGTAGCTGTCAATTAAATAAGAAAAGTCGCTAACTTTGACTGTAATTAACCTAGGCTAAAAGTGTTTTTTTAAAAATTCGTATAAAAATACCAGCTTTTTAAATTCCAAAGTAGTTTTAATCTACAGTCAATATTGACAAAGTTATTCAAATTGTTTATGAACTAAAAATGACCCTACTTTAGTAAAATGTTTTCGGAATGATAAAAGTGACTTTTTAATGATTTTTTTTAAATACTTTGAAATCATCACTTTCTTCTTTCATGTGGTTTTAACAGAATTGCTATTACATTACTATTTTCTGAACAATAATATTGCGAAAAAAAAGCTCATTGGGATAAACAAATTGAATAAAATTTAAACTAATTGACGAATCGTCTTAAAATTTTTTGTTCATTATACGGACTGTTGGTCTCAACTTTTCGTGCAATATGAAAGTCTTAAGGTTATTTTCACAAAAGTTATAGCAATTTTTTTATTTTCGAAATTTTAGTCTTATTTTGCAATTTCTGAAGCAACAAATGATCGAACCGAAATTTAAAAACTGCCATTTTAAACCTTGGCTCATCTAATACGAGAGTAATAGTATAAATAAGATATTTAATTACCCTATTTTTACCCGTAGCGATTTAAACGAAAAAACTGCCATTTTTGACACTTATTTGTTAATAACTAAATTTCTCTTCCGAACTGTGACGGGCATTTTTGTATGTATAATGTATTAGGTATATAGTACCCAAAAAACCCATTTGCAACCTGGCTGCTCAAGTGTCCCGAACATGGTATATTTTTGCCTTATTTCCCTGGAGTATTAGCGTGGCTGGACAAAGCTTCAGCCATATGTTTCTAAATATTATATCCATTTTCAGTAAAGTTAATTTTAAGTGAATTTCAGTGAATTTAGTTTAGTTCTGATCCTACTATTCTTGTGCGTTGAACAAGAAGGCGGTGTTGTTGATTTTCCGTCGAATTGCAATTCCGAACGTTGCAATTGTTATTGTTTCACTTACTTAATTCTCGTATTTACAGTTGCATTTTTGCCGCTCTTGTTCATAATATTGATTTTTTATAATATTAAAAACATAAGTTATTATTTCTTCAATTTAAAAAATTGGCTGTCCTCTAAAATTGGCCGCCCCTGAATTTGCCGCCCTGGGCAGCCGCCCAGTTCGCCCACCCCTGGGGCCAGGCTTGCTTCTATTACTTGTTATAATAATTTGAAATATTCATGAAGCTTTCGTAAACTGACCTCAGCTATAATTACAGAGTATTCGAATTTCTCTCTTGTCCATTTTAGCGAGAATGTTCAATACTCAAATATGTAAGGTGAATAAGGCAAAAGTAATAAATATTTTTAAATTCATTTAAGCATCTGTATTTTATCAAATCACACCAGCATTTGCATAAAATTTAAAACATTATTTCATTCAAAAACACCCACAAAATATTCAAATCAGTTCCAAGTCATCAAACTTGTCGTACCTCAAACTTATGACAAGGTAGGTACCTATATACAAAAAAAAACAGTGATATAAATCTTGCGGCTGAGACATGATCAGAATTTTAGATGTACTGTGATACCTGCCGAATATGGAAAAACCGGCAGGTAACCGAACTTTGAGGTACCAAGTACTGTTTAATTATTTGGACCATCTATATCCTCAAGAGACAACAAATCGTTATACGGTCAATGACTGAATGTTGAAATTTGATTTGAATCGTTATGTACTTTATAAGTATCTAGAGATCTTTGACATGTCATACATTTTTTGTTACCTATAATAAAAGATAGCTGTATCTTTTTTTATAATTAATTCCACTGGTAACAACCAATTTTTAAGGTAAGGCATTGTTAAGAGTTGAATACATTTTTGTTGTTTAGAATAACTCATATTTGACGTGGTAAAATAAAAAACTAGAGAACAGAAAATATTCGATCAATCTCACATCGTATCTACTTTGTCTAAAGTTTCTTAATTTTATTACCAGAGAACGGCAGTTCTCGCCAGTGGCGCACAGCCCCCTACACGCGACACTATATTTATATACACGAAATTTTCGATTTTCTAAATCTGACTCAATTGAAAATTGGGCCAACCCCCATCTTAAAGTTCAGGAAAAGGCTCACCCATCCATATCTCAACCATCCATTTTGGTTCAAGGCTGTGGATTTTACGGCCCTTCCTATTTAGGGTCGGTTTTTCGTTCTCGTCCCCAAAACTCCCAAAAATTTAAGTCCTACCTTTGAGGCTTCTGATAGTACTGATCATTACCTTTCCAACACATGTCTAATTTTGAAAATCGGTTTTACCATTCACAAGTTACCGAGCTCAGAATTATGACTCAATTTTTATTTAAAAAGGGGAAAATGTTTATGGATCTGTATGCATTTTTTTTTCTGTGTTTGAAGAGGGGGTGAGGGCCGATTCAGAACCGGTGTAGTTTGTGACTTTTGATCACCCATAAGCCAGCTATAGGACTTGGTAGGTACAAAACGGCATATTTTTGGGGGGTATATATCTCCGGTTCAAGAAGAGACAGGAGAACCGCAAATACACCAAATTAATAGTGTTGCCTTAAGCTTTCAACTGATGTCTAAGCCGTCAGGATCAGACATACACACGGCTCAGTACAGCCAAAAAACTGAAAAACTAAACTTTGAATTTTTTTTTTTTTGACAATTACTCAAAATTTCAACCTACGAATTGCGCCAATAACTGAGCGTTTGTAGAAAGACTCTAGACGAATCTAGGGTGTATACCTCATATCCGGGAAAATCCGAATTTTTAAGTAATAGGCTTCATAAGTATGATCAAATCTATTTCCTATGGGAAAAACGGTTTTTTAAGCTCAATAATTCCTGTAATAGCTTCATTTACCATACTTGACCTTAGATGCATCAGATACTACTTGTCAATACGTTTCAAACTCATGTTTAGTGATTAAAATTGGTGAAGCCGTTTAGAAGTTATTAAGCTACAAAAGTATAATCCAATTAACGATTATTCTCGAAATGGTTTATGTAGTTGTAGTGATTACTACGCTAAATTTGATCTAGCAACGGTCAATCTGAGTTCATTTACTGGGCATCCCACTATTTTTTTTTCAATCTATTTCGAATAGAAACAAAATCTAGTGTACATTCGATGGACACTAGATCATTTGGGAGATAATGCGACAAAGGCGACCATTTATTAAGCTTAACGTGTAATCGAAAAACACTGCATTCAACTTCATACATTTAATTTATAAATAACTTTGAAAAACTCCTGATACAAGAATAAAAAACCGCTAAATGCCGTAAAAATGAGTGGCGCATATAATATTCCAGCTACAAAAGATCTGATATGAATATTACGTGGCACGAAAATGTATTTTCATTTTGATGCAAAACAAAATTCTAGTTTTATTTTAAAAATTTTTTCCATAATATTTGCTAAATTTGAAGTAAACACACCACAAAAGAGTTTCAAAATTCAAACTGTATTAAAGTTACTCTTTTGTGGCGCGTTTTACTTCAAATTTAGCAAATATTATGGAAAAATCTTTTAAAATAAAACTAGAATTTTGTTTTGCATCAAAATTAAAATACATTTTCGCGTATCGATGTAGTTTTCTCTGTTGAGACCACCATGATGTATATGAGCGCCCTGACTTCGAATTCTTTAATCAATTTTTGTAGTTCATCTTCATTTTTGGCTATTATTATGGCGTCGTCGGCGTAGCAGATTATCTTTGTTTCCTTAATAATATATTGCAATGACTAAAACTATTTTTAGGAAAATGAAAATATTGCTTTCCAATTAGCATCTCAGTTCAGAACTAAGACACACAATGGTTATGTGCTATATTTGGTCTGTACTTTTATATGGTGTAGAAGTAGAAGATTGGACACTAAAATTATCAAGCGTGAACAGAATAGAAGCATTGGAAATGCAGATTCATAGACGAGCGTTGAAGATACCTTGGACAGCAAGAAAAACTAATGCGGCAGTACATACTAAGGTAGGACAACAAAGACAGAGAATTGTTAAAGACTGTTAAACACCGAAAAATGTCATATCTGGGACATATAGTGAGGGGAAATCGATATTATAGACTACTACAACTGATCCTTAAAGCAAAATAGAAGGCCGTAGAGGTGTAGAAAGAAAACAAGTTTTGGGTTTAAAAAAATTCGTGAATGGACTCAAATATCAACGTCGAATAATTCCAAGATGGCACGGGAAGAAGAAGAATCCAATTCCCTCGTCGGCGACATACGTTTGACAAATTTTGTTTTAACTCTGTAGATCGATTGACGATGCAATTATTCACTGAACCGGGGTAGGTAAATGATCTTGAATTCAAGAGTAACTTAGGGTATAAGTTAAATTTTGTTTTAATTTTAGTTCGAGTTAATATTTTTATACTTATAATATAATTATCTAACTCAATATATGTATTAGTTTTTTGGTTCTGAATTGTTTTCAAAATTCCGAACAATATTTATATATTGGTTAAACTATTTTATCTACTTATCATTGTGTGTCTCTCAGAAATTTATGTTTTTTTAGAACTTTTTGGCGGTATCTGCTTATCAATGAAAGGTCAACATGTGTGTCCCATTGTTTTTGAAATCTTATTAGCCAGATTACCATATAAACTTGAACTGTGACGTTGAATTGTAAAGCTGTTTTTAAAGTACACAATAACCTAAATATAAATACATGGTGGTTTCAAATTTGTACATTTTTAATAGTTAACATTACTAGACTTGACATATTATTCCACATATATTTTCCACATATATGTATGTTCTACCAAATTATTAAGTACTATTATTCCGTTTTATAACATTATATATATTTGTGGATAAAATTATAGTAATTTAGGAAAAGGAAGATGTACTTTCCTCACAACCCTTCAACTTAGCTCTGGAGTACCTACATGCAATCATACATACAATCATACGACCCATAGTGATGTATGGTAACGAAACGTGGACGATAACAAAGGAAAAACGAAGAGCGACTATGTGTTTGGGAAAGAAAAATCCTAAGGAAGATCTTTGGGCCTATGCTTGATGAAGTAACAGGACAATATATCATAAGAACTAACAAATAACTCGAAGAACTACATATATTCAACGTTAACATAATAAAAGAAATAAATTTCCAGAAGACTAAAATGGACCGCACACCTCAGAAGACATGACATTCTGTCGAAAGAATTAAAAGGCTGCAATAGAATAGAATAGAAATATGCTTTATTGTCATGAAAAATTGTACAATTTTATAGACAAGGCTTACAAGGAGTCATAAAAAACAATGTACTAAAATTATATAACTCGTTAATATAAATAAACCAAAAAATAATGAAGTAAAACAAAAACAATATTGCAAAATTAAAAAAAAAATACAAATTACATAATCTACCTTAATAAGTTTAATATACTGCTGCATATGACACCCAAATATAGATACAAAATACTACTTGTACAATGTACACCACGCCATCGTACTGTAATTTCTTAGTTATTGTTTAAGAAACTCTTCTACTCAATATATGGTCTTTCGGATAAATAGGCTTTTGTAATTTTATGGAACTTGGGCAAATATATTGAGATTTAGGTTGTTGAGGGAGATGGTTGTATATTTTATTGCAGAATATAATATATATTTCTTTATTAACTCAGTGGACGGGATCGGTAAATAGACGTAAAAGGTATAATAGCATTTCTAGAGGAATAGTCATGATTCAGTCTTGTTGAAAAGACATGTAAATGTTTACGAATTAAGCAAACAGTTTCTAAAATATATAAAGAAATTCTGTAATCATTGAAGTAGCTTCTACAATGTGTTGTTCTTTTAAGGCCAAACAAATATATTATTGCTCTTTTTTGATTGTATTTAACAATAACATCGGATTGAGCAGCTGTACCAGAACCCCAAAAAGGAAGACCATATCGAAGATGCGACTCGAACAAAAAATATGTTATTTTGGAAGAGACTGAATTGATTTCCTTCAAAAAAGATCTTATTGCATAGCAAGCTGAAGCTAGTTTCTTATAGTCCATGTGGTGAGACCGCTCCCGTCTGAAAAAAATGTCTGATTCGGCTTCTTTGTGGATTCCTATTCAAAAATGTCCCCTTTAAACAAATCTGAAGGGTGCCGGGCGGAATTTTTGGGCAGAAATTGTTTAAACAATTTTTTTAAACAAATACAAAATATCATGCTTTTTGCTCTGGAACATATATTTTTAGATTTTCTGGGTCAATCTAAACAAGAAAGGTATCTTGTAATTTTTCTCAGAAATTGATAGTTTTGGAGTTATAGGCGATTTAAAATCTGAAAAATGCGAAAATACGCATTTTCGAGGCTTAGAAACTCATATTCAAATTAGTATTTTTGAGGTTGCCAGATACTTAAATTGAAGACTAAATATTCAGCTTCCAGATTCTGAAGAGTGATCGCGTCTAACTTTAATTTATACCGTTGTTTTTTAATTGTTAAATATGCGTGTTTATCCGATTTTTTTGCCGGTGCGGCGCGCTCCATTTCAAAAATCTCCTATTTTCCTCCGAAAAATATTTTTCCTAGATTATTTGGGACATTCTAAATAAAATAAGTTTCTTGACATTTTTCCCAAAAGTTAATAGTTCTTAAGTTATAAGCGATTTAAAATCCGAAAAATGACAAAAAAACGCATTTTCGGATTTTAAATCGTTTATAACTTTAAAACTATTAACTTTTGAGAAAAATGTCAAGAAACTTATTTTATTTAGAACGGAGCGCGCCGCACCGGCAAAAAAAATCGGATAAACACGCATATTTAACAATTAAAAAACAACGCTATAAATTAAAGTTAGACGCGATCACTCTTCAGAATCTGGAAGCTAAATATTTAGTCTTCAATTTAAGTATCTAGCAACCTCAAAAATACTAATTTGAATATGAGTTTTTAAGCCTCGAAAATGCGTATTTTCGCATTTTTCAGATTTTAAATCGCCTATAACTCGAAAACTATCAATTTTTGAGAAAATTTACAAGATACCTTTCTTGTTCAGAATGACCGACAAAATTTAAAAATATATGTTCCGGAGCAAGAAAACGTGATCTTTTGTATTTGTTTAAATTCCGCCCGGCACCCTTCAGATTTGTTTAAAGGGGACATTTTTGAATAGGAATCCACAAAGAAACCGAATCAGAAATTTTTCCAGACGGGAGCGGTCTCACCACATGGACTATTACTTAACACATCGATATGAAGGGACCATTTAAAATTACTATCTAAAAAATACCAAGAAATTTTACATAATCAACGATACTGATCTGGCTGTTATTAAGAGGTAAGGGTTGAAGAGATCCTTTACAGGATAAAGCTACTGTTTTATCTACGTTAAAATAGAGTAAATTAGAATCGGACCAGGTTTTTATTGTGAGTAGATCAGATCAGAAGTTATAGTAGCATGAAGAGTTGCAATATTTGAGTTGCTCCATATAATACTGATATCACCAGCAAAAAGACAAATTTTCCATCGATTTTTAAACTAATGATGTCATTAATAAATATAAGGAAAAGTAGCGGACCCAATACTGAAACTTGTGGTACCCCACTTACAATGTTTTTGAGACTGAATCTGTATCATTTCCTCTAATCAGTTGTTCCTTATTCTTATTATTTAAGTAAGATTGAAACCAATTCAAAGAAATACCTCAAATTATGTGAAAATTTAGTTTAAAAAAATATCGTGATATACACAATCACAAACTTTGGCCTAGTCACAAAAAACATTGGCAGCGTGAAGATTATTGTTCAGTGCTTAATAAACCTCATGTAGTATAGAAAACATGGCATAAGTGGTACATTTATTATTTAAAAAGCCGAACTGATTTTGTGATAAAATGTTTTTTTTTAACGAGAAAGCATCTAAGTTCTAAGTTGGGCTTTTATTTTTTTATGAGTCTCTCAATAATTTTGGAGAGTACCGGTAGTAATGTAATAGGTCTATAATTGCAGGCATTAGATTTTTCACCATTCTGATGAAGAGGTAGGTATATTGATGGCTGTCTTTAGGCACTCTGGAAATTTACCTTTCTCAAGAGATTCACTAATTAGTGAGATAAGGACTCCCAACACATTTTCTGGGAGATTTGAGAAAATTTTTATGGATAGTCTATCATTACTACAGGAAGATTTGCTTTTGATACCTACTATTGATTATTTGGGAGTATGGAAGGAAGTCATCACTGGAAGAACACCACGTGGACGACTTCAACTCCGGTGGTAAGATAATATAGCAGGAAACAAAGCTATGGGCTTGGAGAGTAGAATGGAGATTGCTCAACACATAGAGAAATGAAGGCATGCTGTTAAGTTAGCTAAAACCCACGAAGGGTTGTAAGGCCACGGAGTAAGTAATTAAAAAATAGAATCAAATTACTATAAAATATTATTGTACAGTTGTGTCCACGAATCTTTACCCGTGCGTCATTAATACCTGGACCTCGATTTTTGACCCTTCGCTTCGTTATCGATCATTCGCTATCTGTACATTAAACACCGTTCGATAACGAAGCGAAGGGTCAAAAATCGAGGTCCTGGCAAGATAAAACACATACCTATTTGATAACTCAAATTTTAACCCGTAATAAGAGCAGTCATCAAGGGTTGATCGAAAAATCGCTGCAACAACAAAAGAAAATATATTATGCATTCGTAGATATTGAAAAAGCCTTTGACTGAGTTACAAGGAATAAACTGTGAAACATTCTAGAAGATAGAGACGTCAGTAACAAATTAATAAGAATAATTCAATATATATACAATAAAAACATGAAATACATAATAAGAAATAACATACTATCAGAACCATTTACGACGAGTAAGGGACTAAGGCAAGGAGGAGGACTGAGTCCATTATTATTCAACATATACTTAGACGAGATCATAAAGGAATATAGAGTAAAGGCTAAAAAATTATATGTAGGACATAGAAATTTACAAAAAGGAGAAATATCTGAAGGAGCTTTTGCTGGTGATGTAGTAATAATAGCGGACAGTAGAAACAACTTACAGTACAATCTAAATCTCTGGAATGAAGTTATAGAAGAATATGACATGAAAATTCACAAACAAAAAACAAAATTAATGGTTAATGATGAAAACCCAGAGATATTGAATATAGTGATTCAAGATGTAAGCATAGAGCAAGTAAAATCGTTTTAATATCTAGGGGTTGAAATAGATGCAACAGGAAGAACTGAGTTAGAAATTAATGATAGAATAGACAAAACAATGAAGCTTTATTATACAATGAACCTGAAATTATTGGGAGTAAAACATGGGTGTTGGATGAAAGACAGAAAAGCAGAATCCAAGCAGTCGAGATGAAATATCTAAGAAGAGTTAAGGGTGTGACCAGATATGATAGATTAAGAAATACTGATATACGAGAAGGTCTAAATATAGAAGCTACTCTGGAATACATTGAAAAAATACAACTTAGTTGGTAGGGACACTTGCAAAGAATGGACAAAATGAGACCAGTGAGGAAGATTTGGGAAGCAAAAATACAGAAAAGGAAGAAAAGAGGACGACCAAGAACAACATGGAATGGGGTAATAAGAAGAATACTAGAAACGAAAAGAATAAGATGAGGAGAGGCAACCAATGTGGCGAAGAATCGAAAAGAATGGAAAAAGTTTTTAAATGATTAGTATAGATAGATACTAGTAATTATAATGTAGAAATTGTAAACCCGGCACCGTAAGGTATAAGGGTACTGATTATATATATAATAAGAGCAGTACCTACTTACTGTCACTTGCTGTTGCGTTTAGTAGGTAAATTTCAATTTCCGACTTAACATCGACTTATTTCGTATGCTTTAAATGATGACGCACGGGTAAAGACTCGTGGACTCAACTTTGTAGTCGTATTTATCCATTGTGTCAATGGAACCCAAAAATATTATTCACGATGAAACCGATTATGTACAAAAATTTGAAAAATAAGAATAATTTTCGAATAATCGTCTTATAATTTCACATTTTGAGTAATGTATTAGCGCATTAAAGTTGGTTGTTTATTTGAATTTTAATTCGTATTTTAATAAAGTTAATCGTTTATCGCGTGTATATCATTTGAATAAATGAAGTCATAATGCATGATCTGAGCGTTGTTTAACTTGCGCCTGGCGTTGGACTCTATAGGCTAGTGTGGGAATGTCGGGGCCGTCTTAACCCGGGGGTGCAAGGGGTGCGAGGCACCCGGGCGCCAAGTCCAAGGGGCGCAAGCTGAAAACTTGCTAGGCTCAAACTTACGCTTTTTGTCCTTAAAAAAACTACAAATAACAAAAACATACAAGTGAACTTTCGATATTTTTTTCAAAGGCTATTAATGCTTACTACACCTACGATATGGAAATGAAATATGAAACCCATTTAGATTATTCCGACAATAATTTCAAAAAGGTGACGCGTATACTATTTAGACCAATATTGAATGTCGAGTGAAAATGAATCACCATCTTATAAGATTTGAAATTTATAATTTTTCTTTCATTGAAAGTATATTGTTTTGGAGAAAATCCGAATAAAACTTAAAAAACAACACAATGTTTAAATTTACAAAAAAAAACTAGCGCTTGGAAATAGATCTGATATAGATGGTGAAGATTTATTCCATGAGTTAGAATTTATTGATACCAATATTTTTTTAAAATATAGACACAACTCCACTCGATATTTTAAGTTATAATATATATTCTAAAATAATTTACTCTCCGTTTTCCTAAATATTTTTACATGTCTAAGGATATATTTATCACTTTTAGATAAATAGCTGAAGGAGAAAAGGTCTTTTTCTAAACTTAAATTGATCAAAAATAATTGACTTTAATAAGTACCTTTAGAAAAGAAAGTAAAAATAGATATCACCGAAGCAATAAAAACTTTTGCCAACTTAAAAGCTAGAAAAGTTGACTTTGATATACTTTAAAAAAAATGGTATAGTTTATAAGATTGATCTTTTTTGAATACTGAAACCATGTTTTTTAATATACAAGGTGGGCCAAAGAAAACAGTCCACCTCGATATTTGGCAGAAGTTATTAGATTTTAAGGAAATGCAGAAATATTTCGATTTTTAATTTTAATATTGAAATTTTTTGGCATATATTTCATACTCTGGTGACGGCATCCATCTGAGCGTGATGACGTAATCGATCATTTTTTAAAATGGGAATAGGGGTCTTGTGTAGCTCATTTGAAAGTGTGTTCAATTCCCTATTCAGTAATATAAACATTAATATCATTATTTATACAGGGTGGCCAAAAATATAATTTTTGAATTGAATTAATTGACGCAAAAAGAATATAATTTATTTAACTCAAAATACATTGTACTGCTGTCAGAAAATAGAAAAAAATGTTTATTTCACAAATAAACATTTTTTTTCGCTTAATTGAAATCACAAACAGCTTCCCAGCTACCTCTTGGCATTTTGAACATTTAATTTAAGCGAAAAGCAATGTTTATTTGCCAAATAAGCATGCTTTTCTATTTTCTGAGAGCAATAGAACCTATTTTAAGTTAAATAAATTACATAGATTCTTCTTTTTCTGCCAGTTAATTTAATTATACAATTATTTTTTTGTCCAATCCTGTTTAAATAAAGATATTCAAGTTTATATTACTGAATAGAGAATTGAACATCCTTTCAAATGAGCTACCACAAACGATCCCTATTCCCATTTAAAAAAATCGTCGATTATGTCATCATGTCCAGATGGATGACGTCACTAGTATGAAATGTATATCAAAAAATTGTAATTTAAAAATAAAAATTGACCTGTTTCGGCATATCCTTAAAATCTAATAACTACTGCCAAATATCGAGGTGGACTCTTTTCTTTGGTGCAACTTGTATAAATAAAGAAAGCAAACATAATTAGTTTTAATTTTAGCGTACCTATAACCTATATAATCTTCTAACTAAAGGGGGCGCAAAGATGAGTCTTGCACCACGGCGCCGTGTATGGTTAAGACGGCCCTGTGGGAATGCTTAAGCCGGGTACACATATGCGAGCCGAACTATTTACGAACTGCTCGCGTACAGTTTGTTGAAACCTCATCATGATCCATGGAAAGCGACGAACCAACTTATGCAAAATCAATTAACTTCGCTAGTAGTATAGTCGACGCTTAAATAAAGAGCAATTATTTGTTTATCAACTATAAAATAAAAATTGATTACATTGTATTTCCTACGTTTCTTATCTCTAGGAACACGTCTTTCACACAATCTCGATTCGACGAGACAATATCGCTGCGTACAGGGCCGCCGAGAGAGATGAGCGGGCCCGGTAAGAAGTGAAGAGCAGGCCCCGGCAAAAAGTGAATAGCGAAAACATTGTTTAATTTTTATAGAAATAAATTTTAGTTAATAAACAGGGCCTCTTAAATCTCCGGGTCCCGGTAAAATGTACCGGTTGTACCCCCTCTCGGCGGGCCTGGCTGCGTATGCCGTCCAAATTGAACTTCAAAAGTACTTTACTTTATGTTCGTCCTAAAAAACCGACAGGCCGTGGTTCGTGAAGAGTGACGAATGAATAGCTCGTAAGCGGTTAGTCCTGCCGTACCCGGCTTTAGAAGAACACAAAATATTTCGGTACTTCGGTCCAAATCCTGTCGTGGGTGTCCCAAAAAGCATCGGCATCGTCGGCGACCGGAAAAAGCCTAGATGCGAAGGCAACTTAACACTAACTGGGAGAGGATGCCTTCGCATCTAGATGTGGAGTCAGGGCCCCCGCAAGGCTGATTGGCGCCCTCGTGCGGGACATATTTTAGCGCCCTTTAAACCTACTATACATATAAAATTTAAACCCAGAATGAAAGACTACATTAGTACTGAGGCCGAAAGTCCCTGAAAACTTCTATAAGGTTTATTTTAATAAGTTACAGGGGTGAAAATAAAAGAGAAAATTTAGTGTGATTTTTAATAATTGCAAATAATTAATTAAAAAGAAACGTTTTATTTATTTTAAGGGACTGTCGGCCCTCGGCAATAACGTTATCTTTAATTCTGCGTTTAAATTTTTAAAAAGTAATTATTAATTTTCTCAGGATTCGAAAAAAATTAATACATTTAAAACACATTGAAAATTTTGAGAGGCGACATTTTGCGCCTTTCCGCTCCCCTTAAATATTTTGCAACATTAATGAAGCACCCTGCATATTAAATTAAAACTATACATTTAAGTAAATAAACAATAATATTTTGTCATTTCAAAGTTTTCAAACTAATTTTATACAGGGTGTCTACATAACTAGGAACCATATGGGAAACTGTTTTATTATTAATTTTACGAGAAGAAGTTATTCTTCATAAAAAGTTCTGCATTGTCTAGCTAGAACTCAGAATGCAACCATCAAATATCAAATTTTATGAATCTTATACGAGGTATGTCAAAAAAGATGAATTTCGGTCAAAGGCAAAGTACGACTAGTTTTGACAATATTGAAAAATTATTATGAAAAGTTGTTCAGCATTAAAAACTATGATTCTATATGCAATTACATCCTTCTAATTGAAATATATTGTGATCTAGAAAGGCACTTTACTTTTGATCGAAACTCATATTTTTTACGTATATCTCACATAAAATTGAAAAAATTTGATAGGATTTGATGGTTGCATCTTAGATTTTAGACCATGCAAAGCTTTTTAGAAAGAACTTTTTATCGTACATTAATTGTGTTCTTTATTTTCATAGGTAAGGGATGGGTCGCGAATATGAAAAAACATCAGAAAGGGTCGTGAGACATAAAATGTTGGGAACCACTGAATTAAACAATAACAATAAAAGAGTTATCGCATTATTCGTAATAAATGAAAAGGGCGTTGGGTATCTGTAATTTGAGAAAAAAAATTCAAAAAAGGATGTAATTGCATATTAAAACATTGTTTTTAATTAATTAAAAACAACTTTTCATAATAATAATTTTCGATATTGTGAAATATAAGGTATTCTTGATCGAAATTCATATTTTTGATACTCATAAGGTTGACACAATTTTATATTTGCATTTTAATTTTTGGACTATGCAAAGCATTTTATGAAGAATACATTTTTTCCGTAAAATGAATAATAAAAAAGTTTCCCATATGGTTCCAAGTTACGCAGATACAATGTCTTAATTATTTTCTTTTTTTTTTCAAAATTAATTGTAAATTGTAGATTTTATTAGAGGAAACCCGATTATAACTATTTAAAATGAACTATTATTCTATGCAATGATTATGATACTTACCATTTTCACAATTAATTTAATTTCCACACCACTTAAAATAACAACAAATAAAAAAGTTTGTCCAAATATTTTTTACACGAAAACAAAAGTTTAAAATCAGGGCAGAACAAACCCAGATATTGCAGATATTGCAATAATAGTCGTAGGTAATTATTAACACGAATATAAAATAAAATTTTAAACTTTTCACTGCAGGAAACCACCCGTTCACCGGTTCACCAGTAAGAGTAAAAATAATGTTTGTGCCTAATAAACACATAGACGAGAAGGGAAAAGATACTCAAGTCGAATTATACATAATCATAATTCATAGAGTATTTGTTTACTTAAGGGTAATTATCATAAATTCGAGTAAAAGATTCACTTTATAGGAGTAAAAACTGCTTGATCCAGCAAGCTGTGTTTTTGTTGGAGTAAAATTGCTAAGTTGCGGTTTATGGGTGTTAATTTATGTTTCTACTCGTCAAGGAGTGTGATTTGATGTTTATTTGACTATTTTGAGTGTCGCTTTAGTTTACATCATAAAATCGATTGGATGGTATGCCAAACGTATTTCAATCTACTTCAAAGAAAAAAAAAGTAGGAAGGAACAACAAAATTTAATATATTTTTCACGGAGTAAGTTCAACATTTCAAGACGGGAATAATTATTTTTTCACTAATAACACAATATTTGATTTTTGAGATTTCTCTAGTTGTTCATGAAATAATTAAAATTGTATATAAAAAATGATTGCCACATTTAAAATAAATATTTCTTATTTACCAAACCTTCGGTTTGGCGTCCCTTTGGGGTTACGCCCGCGTGCGCCGCACGCGTTGCACGCCCGGTTACGGGGGCCCTGTGTGGAGTGGAGAAAATATGGAGAGATAGACCTTGCTGTAACTAATTATACCGGTAAAGATCTAAAGAAAGAGAAGGCGTAGGCAGACGTAGAATATTATGGCTGCTTAACTGAGTGTGTATACAGATGTACATCCAATTTACTTTTCAGAGCAGTCGTCTATATGTCCAAATAGCTGTTACGGAGATGACACTTGAAGAAGAAGATCAAAAGAATTAGGTACAATACTTAATTCTAAAATTATTTTAGAACATTTCTAATTAGACGGTGTACTGTGACTAGTGGCAGATCTACGGGAGATCATAGGCGAAATGAAGGGAACGTAATGCATATTTATATAAGTTATTATTCATGTCTTTTATGTAGTTTGGGTTTATCTTTTTTTGTCTTTTGGTTGGTGTTTCATTGGAAGTTCCCCCTCAAGGCAAGTTCCCTCCCCCCAAGACAAATGTTTAGATTCGCCACTGACGTCACTATTTAGAAATTTCATTGATGACATTTAATGGACTCTAATGAAATACTGCATGCAAGTAAATTTAAGTATTTAGGAGTAATAATAAAAAAACGAACTGATTACAACGAAAAGAAACAAAGGAAGAAATATGCCATAGGATTATAAAAAGCACATTATAATTGAGGGGTTAGAAGTAAAAGGGTTTAAGTGCACTTTTTTGAAATTTTACTCTAAGTACAGATTCGCATACTTAAATGTTTCGCATAGAACTTTGTGGTAAAACGATTTAAGCATATTTCGTCCTATAGTCTCCATCTATCACCATTACATTTAGTTCACTGAAAAAAATTGCAGTTTGCTTTGGTAGTAAATTCTACAGGTTTAACCGTGCGCTTGAACCGTTTTACCACAAAACTTTTTTTAGTATTCTGTAAAAACAAATAGTAATAAACGGGTTTAAGTGCGCTTAAACCATTTTACCACAAAACTATTTTTAGTATTCTGTAATATGTAAACCCGTGTTAATACAGAATTATTTTTTAAGTAAATAAATACCTACTAGATTTGTGACCAATTTTGAAGACTAATTAAGTATTATGCAACGTGTCAGTTGTAGTTACACTGTGGATAACAGCTGTGACAAAAATGATTAGTAATATGTATTTAAAATCTGCACTTGAACCGTTTTACCAGTAACATTTATCCACACCATGTACCAATTCAAGTACATTTTTTTAATAATTGAAAGAAAGAAGGATATAGTAGGTAAGAGTAATAATATACCCTTATATTTTTATCATTTTATAGTATGTTGTACACTAGACATATTTTAGTTTACTGACTCCTAGAATTTATAAAACTTAAACAACTTTGAAGCTGATTATCTCAGAACTATCAAAACTGCACTTAAACCCTTTTACGTCTGGCCCCCTCAATTGTATTGACATGTAAAAAGAATTCGCTAAGATAGATGGCTTATAAAAATCTTAAAATTGCCACGGGTAAAAGACGACGAGGTAACTAACTACAGTTGAGTCCCCGAGTCTTTACCCGTGCGTCATCATTTAAAGCATACAAAATAAGTCGGAAATTTACTAAACGCAACAGTAATTGACAGAAAGTGGGTATTATTCCGATCACGGGTTATAGTATAAAATTTGACGTTATCAAATAAATAGAATGTCAAATTAAAGTTTTGCTTTGCTTGCTTGCTTGGTTATTGGCCTTGCTTTATGCAATTTGGCCAGCTCGATCAGGTTGGCGGTCACGACGTTGACTGGCTCATGACCATGAAGGTCCCACCGAATATGTCTACTTCTTGATCTCTTTTGAAGTAAATTGGCTATGGTGATAACTTTGACTAAATATTTACTTTTTGTACAAGGTACAATAACAAACATAATCTATTAGTAATAAGCATAAATTATAAATAAATAAGTTGTAGCTAGTTGAGCATTATAATTTTATTCTGTTTATGCTAAGAAACCTCATAATTGCTCTGATTGATTCTTCATCTACGTTATGTAAAATTGAATATATTGTTATCGGGGTGGGAATTCCTTTATTGGCGAAAAAATTGTAGATATCTCAGTTTGGAATGGAGTTAATAGGGCGTTCAAAAAATATGTGATTAAGATTTTCTATTTTCCCACATTCGCAATAGGGATTGTCTGTCAGGTTCATCCTATACAAGTTTTCTTTTGTTAGACAGTGCCCTGTACGTAACCTAATAATCGAGGGGCATGACCATTGGTATGTTCAAATTTCTTCCTATATTAGCTAGGGTGTCAGCTTCTTCGTTACCCGGAATATTTGAATGTCCTGGTATCCATGCTAATCTGATGTCAAAGCCATTTTCAGTTGCATGAACTATAAGTCTTTTTGTTTCAATAGGCCAAAACTCTGATATATTTTTGACTGAACAACTGCTGATTTTTTCAATTGCACTGCTGGAATCCGAAAAAAATGATTATTCTGAATAAGTTTTTTCTAAGTGCTAATTTAATTGCCTCATAGATTCCTATAATCTCCGCCTTACATATGGAGAGGTGATTTGGTAACTTTGAGCAGTATTTGATGTTGATATCTGGTATACTGATTCCAAACCCTGTTGTAAGATCTTTCTACGATGCATCAGTGAATATAAAGGTATGGGTTGCTTTATATTTTTCTGTGTTTATTAAAAATTGTTCTTTGATCATGGGATCATTTTTTTTAGACTCAATGGGACTGTCTTCACTATACTACACAG
Organism: Diabrotica virgifera virgifera; assembly: GCF_917563875.1. Lineage (NCBI taxonomy): Eukaryota > Metazoa > Arthropoda > Insecta > Coleoptera > Chrysomelidae > Diabrotica > Diabrotica virgifera. Next base: position 111,732,338 of record NC_065447.1, on the reverse strand, counting down.
TGTATTATAAGGGACTTTATAACAAGGGAAGTTGTTTGACTTATAAATGTCCTTGAGATATGGCATGAATTCAGCCAAACCTGCTATCAAATAGGGCGTATTGTCATCTCTCCAAAAGGCTGGTATATTTATTAATATTCTTCTGGTATTTGAGATTAATTTGGTTAGAGGGTGGTTTCTAATACATATAATTTTCTTCAAGAACTCTATGGTTAATAGTTTCTTCTTTGTTCTGGTTCTAGTAAGTTTGCCTCTGCTAATAGTGCTGCATGTGGAGTTGCCTTCATACAACCAAGAGCTATTCTAACACCTTCAAAAAAGATTGAATCCAGCAAGCAAGTTTTGCTTTAAAATTTTGGTGCATAATTACAGCTACATTTGAAGTAGCTTAATAAATTCTTTTATTATCATTGATTAATAAATAAATAAACAATTAATAAAAAATGTGATAACATATTTTCTTTTTGTTATTCTATTCACTTTGGCGGAACATTAAACGCAAGCATTCCTTAACTGTGTCAACAATGAGGTTATTTTGTACGTTGTCAGAATTTATCGTAAAATTACATAAACTTATCATAAAATTTCTAACTCCAATATAAAATTAGTTGTGAAAACAACTGTTTGTATACGATAAAAAACTTCAAAATGCAAAAATTCGACAAAATAACAACAAAAAATTCAACAAACTGACAGCTACAAAAGTAAACAAACCAAAACGTCAGAAATTGTACTTAAAATATGTGAAAACATCCCCAATCGTCTTTCTTTCAGTGGCAGCTCGTGATTTTTACAATAGGGGAGGCTATACCTAACTGTAAAATATCTAGACAAATTCGCCCCTTCTCGAGATAATGAATTTATTCCAACTCAAACGTCCTCACTGTATATGGTACAAAAAATGAGGTTAATGTACAGAATCCGACATCTTCAAGTTTATGTCTTCCAACATCGGTATTCTGCATATAATTTATAATATTAGTACCTATATATAAATATGCAAATTTAATGTTTGTGTTTGGCTTATTTGTTTAATATTCGTGTTTCAATTCTCTAACTTCTGGTCATTAATATGAGTTATTGGTGTATTTTTGTTCATTATATTTACTTTCCTTTTACCAACAATAAAAACATCGCCAAAAGTTTTGCAAATAAAAAATATAATTTGATTCATGGTTGTGTTTTGAATACTAAAAATATACAGGGGAAGAATAAACATGGTTTATCAATATTTTCTTCTTCTTCTTACTCTTTATAAGCAATTCTGCTTGTTCATTGGCAGTTTGATACCTCTACGGAAGGTTGGCGACCGATACTTCTTCTACCGATTGCTGATTTATCTCTTGCTATTTTTACCACAAGGGTCTCCCATTTCTGCTTATGGTGTTATTCTATTCTTTTTTATATATAGTGGTTATTCGTTTATATACACTGTACGTTACATTTTCTTCTAATGTCCTCACTCCTCTTTCGATCTTTTAGCGTATATCCTATAATTCTTTTCAGTAGGTACTCTTATTTCTGATGTTTCTAGAAGTACTTAGTCTTTTTGTTTTGGCTGTATCGGATCTTATTTCTGATGTATATGTCATTATTGATGTTACAATGGCTTTATAAATTCTTGACTTCATCTCAGTGTGAATATGTCGGTTTCGCCATATAGTGTTCTAAGACATCCTGTCAGTCTATTTTCTTTTTGTACCTACTGCTTTGTCCAGGTCTCCGTAGCTGAACAGTGTAATTTCAAGGTATTTTATTTCCATTAGGTACTTGTTCAATACTGATGCTATCAATTTTTATTTTCCATTCGATTGGTTCTTTACTGGTTAATATTGTTTTAGTTTTCTGAGATGAAATTGTCACATTGAATTTTTTTTAAACTGTGGACTACCTACTCATTGCAAACTATCTTCACCTTGGACTCTCAATATTGCGTCGTCTGCGTAACAGAGTATGTTTACTTCTTTTTTTCCCATTCTGTCTCCTCTTGAAATTGAAGGGCATAGGGCTCAATGAGTCCCACTATCTTATTCCGCTGCCTATGCCTAGGTTCTGCAAGTTACCCATTTCTTCTAACTTCCATTTTGTTGTTTTAATAGATATTTTCAATAGTTTTATGATATCTAGGGGAACTTCCATATTCTACAGAAGATGGATTACAACTTTGCGTCTTACTTTGTCAAATGCTTTCTTCAAGTCAATCAGGCATAGAAACGCTGGTAAATATAGAAATACACACAACCAAACTTATACGGAATCATCTGATATTTTTTATTATTGTAAGCGAAATAAAGCTAAATTTAATTTTATTCCATTGCAACTCTCTGGAGGCTAACTGCAGGCATTGATTAATAACTACTACTCTGGGCTAATTAGCAAAATACAAGGAAAAGTTATTACCAGCAATTTTATTGTTGCTATCTAAAATTTTAGTTGAAAATTAAAGATTTTGTTGCAAAAACCAGCATTTCCGGGGAAAATTTTCATCGAAGTAAATCGAGAAAAACACGTCTCTCTGTAGAATTTAATTACGGTGAATTTTTATTTGGGTGTTTTTGGTGTAAAGTTAAAATCTTTGGAGTTATAGAGCAAAAATTGAAAAAAACATGATTTTCGGGCGCCATTTTGTTTATAAAAAAAGTAGCACACTATCTGCGAACTTTGCATACCTATATTATTAATATACAATCATAAGATTCGATTCCAGCAATAAAATTGCTGGTAAATAACTTTTCCCAAAAATGGCCTATTCTCCGATCAATCTGCCCAGACTATACCTACAGTTTCTTAGATAGGTGAAACTATTTTTATTTATACAACATAATAGTAGGGAGCAAAGTATGCTAAATGTGCAGTCACTCGAGCGTTATGGGGACCTATTGGGTTGTGAATATTAGGTCCTAAAACCAAAAATAGTTAAGTAAAGTTTTCCATTTTAGTGGGCACTTGCCATTTTTTAATTTAATTTTCCATTTCCAACAATCGTCTTTTCCGATTATAACGCCATCTATCGATAATTCGAAAAAATATTTCGAATAAAAGTTACTTATTGTTACGTAATGAATCCAAATCTGTAATAAAAAATGGGGGCTCCTATTTAAGATTTTAAAGTAACCCCCATCCCACCTCCATGGGGGTCTTGTTTGGTGCCATTCGATAGATTTTTTAAAAATATTGAATAACTGTATTTTACAATTTTTCGATCTGATGTTCATTTCGCCAAATATCGCGGGATTCGTATTTAAAATGGTAAATTTACCCCCACGCCTCTCCGTGGGAAGTCGTGTTTGGTACCATTCGATAGATTTTTAAAAAATATTGAGCCAATATTTTTTAGTTTTTCGATCTGTCATTCATTTCGCGAAATATTCGCTTTTTTCTTGTGAAACTTTGGGACTCACCTATTTCCTTACGCGCGGCTCAAATCGTCAGATTTTTTAAATATACACTCTTTTGCATGTACTTAACTTACTTTATCTTAATCTGACAATTTCGAGTTTTTTTAAGGATAGATTTTTTTTCGTGCCCCCTTAACGAACTACCCTGTTTTAAGAGCCAATATATGGTATAGATACATCTGCAGGGTACCAGGTTTCTCCCCATATGATAATCTGACGCGCTCGAGTAACTGCAAAAATCCCTGCTTGGGCTCCCCCACCATAAGTAAGTACTTAGCAAAGATAAAATTCAAAAACAATTTCATTATGTAGGTTAAAAATTATTATAATTAATTTCATTATATTTTTTATTCCAAGAATAAATTATTGTGAATTCTACAAAATGTTATAAGGAAACTAACATAAAGAAATTAAGACCATTTAAATACTCAGAATACCATAGATAAGTAGGTACTATTATGGAATGCACATTAAATATTTACAGAAGGTTAAAAGCAAATATGAACATTGTTTTTATTTACGTATATGTATTATTGTTTGTAAATGAAAGTAATTCAAGACACAGACAAGCGTACTTGTGTTCTATTATTCCTGCCATGCCATAGTAGGTATTAGCTTACAAAGGAGGCGTCTATTCTAATTATCTTATGAAAAAAAATCACTTATTTTTTTGTCCTTTGGTCATTTGCGCCTCCCTTTTTATTTTTATATCTACTGTTGGCCAACAAGAAGAGTCATTAAATACGATGTCATTGGTATTAGAGAGATAAAAAAAGCCAAAGAATAACTAACATTAAGATCGGGGCATTTATTTTACTATGTAAGAAATGAAGATCAGTATCTACATGGAATCGGCTTTTTTATATAGGTATAGAAAATTTACGAAAAACATTGAGAAAAAAAAACAAAAATATCAGAGTAGTTAGGGTTATTATAAAACTAAATAAGCAGTATAGGCAAGGAAGGATCTGTTTTTAGGTGGATGTGAGAGGTGGCATTCGGATTTTTGCGGATAAAGTTAGGTGATAACTTCTTTAATAATAATTGACTTATACTCCTTCTCAAATATACCCGCAACATTAATAAAAAAAAATAAAATATTTCAAAATTTCAAAAAATTTCGTTTTTTTCTACTTTCTTTGCTTATAACTTTAAAACGATTCATTTTGGAACAAAGTCGTAAAAGAATAAAACACAGAAAATTAAATTTTCTATCAGATACGATTGGTTAAAAATGTTTTAATTTAACATCCCTGCTGCAAAATAGCAATAAATATAAAATAAGGGGGCAAAACAAGCCTGTCCTTATTCAATGTTATTCCATCACTTAGGTTACACTTGGAACCTTCCTTATTCGCTTAGAAAATTTTTGTAATGGGCTAAAATCTTCCACCAAATTTCATTAAAATTGACTTACTAGATTTGGAATAATAATTTTGCAATCTAAACTTTTTTAAAAAAAATTAAAATTTTTTAAAATCTTTCACAACAAAAACTAGAACATACAAAGACGTCAATTTTTTTACATATAATAAAGCACTCCACCTATCTAATGCACTTTACAGAATTGAAATCGGATTATTTAAGCAGCCTCAGCAATGTTTTAAAATTATTAACAATTTTTGGGCTTATAACCAAATTAGTGCTGTGTCCAGGAGAGGGTACTACGGGCTCCTTTATTTAGATGGACTTACCCAAGTTTTTTATGTATTTTGACCCGTAGAACATGAATTTTTTTGGTAACAGTTGATCCGGATGGCGATAAGATTGTTACAATCAAAGAACATGAGGAATTACATAACATCGATTTTTCGCAAAATAAAACATTTTTTGTATTTCTTGGGTAATTCTAAGCAAAAAATGTTCTTACAAGTTTTTTCGTAGGATGCATAGTTTTCGAGATAAACGCGGTGGAACATTCAAAAAATCGAAAAATTGCAATTTTTGAACCCGAATAACTTTTGATTAAAAAATAAAATAGCAATTCTGCTGACAGCATTTGAAAGTTTGAGTCAAGTTATACCGGTTTTAATTATTTGCATTGCTAAAAATAAATTTTTTTATTATTAAACAAAGCTATTTTTTTATAGGCCAAAAAATTGTTTATAATTTTAAAACATTGCTGAGGCCCCTTAAATATTCCGATTTTAATTCTGTAAAGTGTATTAGATAGGTAGAACACCTCTTTATATGTTAAAAAATTAGTCAACTTCTAAATGGTCTACTTTTTGTTCAGAAAGATTTTAAAAATTTGAACTTTTTTAAAAACAATTATATTGCAAATTTATTATGCAAAATGTATTAGGTCGATTTTAATGAAATTTGGTAGACCATTTAAGTAAGTTATAAGAATTTTCTAAGCGAATTACTAAGGTTCTAAATGCCACCAAAGTGGTTAAGAAACATTGAATATCAACAGGCGTATTTTGCACTCTTATTTTGTATTTATTGCTATATTGCAAAAAAGGTAATACCTTAAGACATTTTCGAGTAGTCGTATATCATACAAAATTCAATTATCTTTATTTTATTTTTTTACGACTTTGTTCCAAAACGAACCGTTTTAAACTTATAAGCAAAAAAACAGAAAAAAATCGATGTTTTTCGAAATTTTTAAATATTTTAATTTTTTTATTAATGTTCCGGGCATATTTGAGACGGAGCATAAGTCAATTATTATTAGTAAAGGTGTCACCTAACTTTATCTTCAAAAATCCGAATGCCACCTCTCACATCCAAAAATACACGTTTTTTTACAGATTAGTCCTGGTCTAGTAGCTATATCCTTCAAATAATTCAGGTCTATGCTCATTTAATAATATTACCCCTGGCTGTGGGTGAAAAAAGGTGATATAATTCAGGAATTTTTGAAACCTATCAGGTGTTGTAAAGGACGATGCCAGGAATAACTTCTACTAAAATGTGACCAAAAATATTGTGAGCTTTTTTTTATTGCGATTTGCATTTGTTAAATTTGCAATTTTTAAAGATTTTTAATTTTGCAGTTTAGGATATTGATTTTAGAGAAAAACTTTTTAATATAAAGTTATAGTAAATTAAAAAACCTACAATTTGAGCTATAGTAAGTTTAATTTCATTTATTGGTTATTGCAAAACAGTCTGCGAAATGTGCAAAATGGCCGTTTTTTACAATTGCGTTATTTATTGTACAAATAATTCTTTTTTATTTTTTAAAGCTTTAACATGAAGATCTTTCAATTCCAAACATAAAAAAAGTTGTAAGGGCGGATTAACGAATTGGTTGCTTAGATATTATAAATTGTTTATCCCAAGAGGTCAAATGTCGAAGGCTATAACTTTTTGAAAAAAAATCGTAGAGAGTTGGTGAAACATCCAATATCCTTCTAAAGAATTATATTTTCATATTATGATGTAAGTAAATGCGTAAAACATTTTTAAGCCTCTAATTTTTGTATAAAAATAAATGATGGTTTTGCTTGTTTTCGATTCAGAGGGTTGCACACCCGCTAGACAGGCTGTTTTACCATTTCAGGCGTCATCAGTAGCTTTTGATAGCGTGCACACCTCTGAATCGAAAAATAGCTCCACCATCATTTTAAAGGGAATCTGAAAAATAATTCAAATTTCCAATTAGACGCGATACAGCGACATCTCCTAACAAATTGAAATTCAATTTCTAATTTTTGTGTTTGAAAATAATGGGGCAAATTTCTTTATAAACATTTAGAGCTGAAGCGGCCCTGTACATCCTATGAGTTTTTAACTTACAGATTATTGTTGCTGAAGACAAAATGAAGATTTATAAAAAATAAAAAAATTCTACGACCAACTGATGCCGAGCTAAATGTTGGGTTTGAAAATAAGGGGGCAATTTCGTTATAAACATTTAGAGCTGAAGCGGCCCTGTACATCCTATGAGTTTCTAACTTACAGATTATTGTTGCTGAAGACGAAACAAAGATTTATAAAAAAATAAAAATTTTTTAGAACCAACTGAAGCCGAGATAATTGTTTCTTTTTTCTTAAATCGTAGTGCCTTTATTTATAACAATTAAGAAATTATTTTACAGTCATTGACTAAAGAAAGACTTATATTTTCTTAAAATAAAAACTATTATAAAATATAGTTACCTACATTTAATTATTAAAAATTATTTTTAAAATCGGTGCTTTTGCGAGCGGCCGAATTTTGCAAATCGCCCGGCTCGCTTCAAATCCGCGAGCTCGGAAAATTTTTACGTAACGTTTATTAAATTTTGACCGAAAACAATTTAATAATATTACTATTATAATATACAGTCTATTTACCACTCTATTTGTTTTTCTTGATAAACTTTTATATGTGAAATCTCATTTCTGAAGAAATAATATTACAAAAATGATACATATAGGTATATATAAATATGAAATATATAACTATATTTTTAATTTTTTCATTGTTATATAAATATAATAATAATAATGTTACTTCTTATTATACAATATAAAACTTTTTCTTCTTGTAGTGACTATCCGTTTTGGATGTTGGCGACCATTATGGCAATTTGGCAAACCCCATTTGTAAACTAAGAACCAGGAAGGCGAAGGATTACCGTGCTAGAAAATTTACGTACGTCGTTCAACACAACAACTACAAATCTTTTTAGAACAGCAGTACCGATTTAGTGTGAAAGTACAGATTGCCATGATGGTCGCTAACATCCAAAACGGATAGTCACTACAAGAAGAAAAAGTTTTATATTGTATAATAAGAAGTAACATTATTATTATTATATTTATATAACAATGAAAAAATTAAAAATATAGTTATATTTCATATATACCTATGTATCATTTTTGTAATATTATTTCTTCAGAAATGAGATTTCACATATAAAAGTTTATCAAGAAAAACAAATAGTGTGGTAAATAGACTGTATATTATAATGGTAATATTATTAAATTGTTTTCGGTCAAAATTTAATACAAGTTACGTAAAAATTTTCCGAGCGCGCGGATTTGAAGCGAGCCGGGCGATTTGCAAAATTCGGCCGCTCGCAAAAGCACCGATTTTAAAAATAATTTTTAATAATTAAATGTAACTATATCTTATAATAATTTTTATTTTAAGATAATATAAGTCTATCTTTACTCAATGACTGTAAAATAATTTCTTAATTGTTATAAATAAAGGCACTACGATTTAAGAAAAAAGAAACAATTATCTCGGCTTCAGTTGGTTGTAGAAAATTTTTATTTTTTTATAAATCTTCGTTTCGTCTGCAGCAACAATAATCTGTAAGTTAGAAACTCATAGGATGTACAGAGCCGCTTCAGCTCTAAATGTTTATAACGAAATTTGCCCCCTAATTTTCAAACCCAACATTTAGCTCGGCTTCAGTTGGTTGTATAAATTTTTTATTTTTTTATAAATCTTCGTTTCGTCTTTAGCAACAATAATCTGTAAGTTAAAACCTCATAGGATGTACAGGGCCGCTTCAGCTCTAAATGTTTAAAACGAAATTTGCCCCCATATTTTCAAACCCAAAAATTAGAGGTTTAAAAATATTTTACGCATTTATTTACATCAGAATATGAAAATATAACTCTTTAGAAGGAGATTGGATGTTTCACCAACTCTCTACGATTTTTTTTCAAAAAGTTATAGCCTTCGACATTTGACCTCTTGGGATAAACAATTTATAATATCTAAGCAATAAATTCATTAATCCGGCCTTACAATTTTTTTTATGTTTGGAATTGAAAGGTATTCATTTTAAAGCTTTAAAAATAAAACAAATTATTTGTACAATAAATAACGCAATTGTAAAAAACGGCCATTTTGGACCTTTCGTAGGCTGTTTTGCAATAACCAATACACGAAATTAAACTTACCATAGCTCAAATTGTAGGTTTTTTAATTTATTACAACTTTCTATTAAAAAGTTTTCTCTAGAATCAATATCCTGCTAAGCTGCAAAATTAAAAATCTTTAAAAATTGCAAATTTAACAAATGAAAATAGCAATAAAAAAAGCTAACAATATTTTGGTCACATTTTAGTAGAAGTTATTCCTGGCTTCGTCCTTTACAACACCTGATAGGTTTCAAAAGTTCCTGAAATATATCCTGAAATCGACCTATTTTTCACCCACAGCCTGGAGTATATGTTAATATATAAATAGAGATAAATAAGTGAATGTATTCTACAAAGGTATTGAAAATGAAATTCGAATAATTCAAAGTACTATGAGCAAGTATTGGTGATGATAAAAATAGGAGTTAAGGAAGGTGAAGAAAAATTACTGATGGATTATCATGGAATAGTTTATGATGTTTGTTTGGTTATACAAGGTTTCCAGTTCTTCATTTGTTCTAATTCGATAGTGTCTTGTTGTCCTATCAACAGTCGCTATATATTTTTTTTTCAGTAATTTGCAATCAAAACGCCTTACCAATAGTTTTGTGTTGTTATCGTCCAGGTTTTCGGTATTCAGTTTTTCATGGTATGTTACAACTGGTCTAATAACTGCTCTGTATTTTTGGATCTTCGATGATCTCGACACTATATTTGACTTCAGTATGTTTTATTCTTCTTCTTCTTTTTGTATAGACATGACTCTGTCTGTTTTTTCAATGTTCCTCTAATAAGTTGTCAATCCATCGTTTTTGTGGTCTTCCCACTGATCGTTTTCCTATTGGGGGACCGTCTCTCGCTGTCCTGACTACCCTATTTGTTGTCATTCGGCTTATGTGGTCATTCCATTCTATTCTTCTGTTTCTTACCCAGTTATTAATGTTATCCACCTTGCATCTCCGTCGTATATCTGTACTTCTAACTATGTCCTATAGAGTCTTACCATCGATTTTTCGAAGGGTTTTCATCTCCGCTGTTTCGAGCAGTATTTTTGTCCTTTCTGTGTCGGGTCGTGTTTCTGCCGCGTATGTCATTATTGGTCTGATGACTGTTTTGTAAATTCTGCCTTTCATTTCTTTTCCGATATTTTTATTTCTCCATATTGTGTCATTCAGGCAACCTGCGGCTCTGTTTGCTCTATTCACTCGATCTTCCACTTTCGAGCCTTCCGTAGCTAGATAGTGTGATGCCTAGGTATTTAAACTACATCACTTGTTCTATTATCTGACCTTCCAGCTCCATTTTACATCTTATTAGATCTGCTGTTATAACCATGCATTTTGTTTTTTTTTATATGTGTATAACAATACTGTTAATTCAACCTCCATATTTTTGAAAATGAAAACTAATTTTACAATAATTATTGAAAACAGTTACAACGAAAATTATCATTTTATCTCATTTATCATCTGGTCTGGTATCATCTTAGCAAAATCCCAAAAATTATAATTTTTATTAGTAGGTAATTTAAAAATGTGATTGACACATTTTGCAAATATATTAATGTTAAACCTGTTTTAATTTATTGATGAGTTAGTGAACGGTATCTGGTGTACAGTTTCCATAAATTATAAAAGTATCGTATTTTTGCATTTTTTCTAATGAAAGTGGGTTAATAGTTAACAATATCAATAAAAACAATAGGAACGGCGATTATATTTGTATTTTATTACGATTGTCAAACTATTCAGCAAAATAATAACTAATTTACACATTTTTTGTGTTTGTCATATTACCTACAAGTTTCCATAGAAATTAATCAAACTTGAATAGGTATAAAAATAAAACTAGGTCAATTACAACTTTAATTATAATAGCCCGGGAGGTAGTGTCAAATTTGACCGGAGCGTTTTAGCATGGCTGTTTTCTTTTTATTTAGTTAGGTGTTCCAAAGCCTATTAACAAATGATGTGTCAGCTGGCCCAAAACTGGGAATTTTAGGCAAGAAAATGTAAAATATGAAACTTGATGGAAAAACGCTACAACTTATATGTCAAATATTTATCTTCGTGTCTTACGTGTATAATGGCGTAGAATAACTAGCTACTGGCTTTCACCCAGGCGAATCGGGTTCAATTCCTGGTGTTGGAAATCTTTTTTTTTAGAATCGACATTTTGATTTGAAATAGTTATTTTTCTACGGCCGGGCTAAAAGAGCCACTTTCCGAAATTTGCACTTTCCCGAACGGCGTGCGTAAAAGTAAATGTTCCCGCACGGGAAAGTAAAATACCTTGTAATATGGCATTATAATATACATTATATGCAGGGCCGCGTTTAGGTCAATTGGCGCCCTAGGCAATTCTCTAGTAGCCACCCTTCAAACATGTACCATTTTTGAGAAAAAAAAATGCAAGCAGAATTTTTTTATTTAGGGAGCGTTCAAGTATTATGTAACACGATTTTTGAAGATTTTTGACCCCCTCTCCCCCCTTACGTAACGCAATTTTTGAAGATTTTTGACCCCCCTCCCAACCTGCGTTACGTAATACTTGAACGGTCCCTTAAATACGAAATGTATTGTTTGGAAATGTATTAAAATGAGGAACATAGAATTTATAAAAAATAATATTTTACACAAGTGAGAAGAACAAAAATCACACTGATCACAGTATGGTATGAATTCACTTTTGAACGGTGAAAATAAATACAAAATGTTTTACATAAAAATGAAAAATTATGATTATGTATAATTTGCAATTTGCACTAGTATAAGTATAAGATAGGAATGTGTTGCGATAGCAGTAGCCGTTATTTTTTAACTGTTATTTCACTGAAGCTATTTCACACTGTTACATCATTTTCATAACAACTGAAATATTCAGGTAGCTGACTACTTTTTTAATTATTGTAGACCTATAGGAAGAAAACCTACCCGTGTCCTGTCTAGAGTTCACGTCCGTTTTTTTAATTATTAACAAATTAATTTGTATGTAATTTCTACATACATTACATATATGCAATTTTATTATAAATGTATTAATTAATAAAGGGTCTACTTTGTTTAAACATTTCTTGGAAACATTATTTTTTTCCAAATACCTATTTTCTTAATCATATCATTATAGTATGGTATAACTAGATCCAAATCCAGGCATCCAAAGTGAAAGTTATCCTCCAGCACCAAATTGTTCTATATGGTCTACATAATGTTCAGAAAAAAGTCACACCATTTTGACCGTCGCGTTTGGGGGGAAGAGGGGGGAGAAATCGGTAAATTCGTAGTTTTTTAAGTTTTTCGTCAATATTTCTAAAACCATGCGGTTTAGCATGAACAACATTCTATACAAAAATGTTCTACATTAAATTTTAAACAAAAAAGGTCCTCTGCATAATCCGTCCAAAATGAACGGCTCCAAAGTTATGGAGGTAGTATAGTATAATTGGTCCAAAAAAGGCCTAACCCAGACATTAAAAGTAAAAGTTTTCCTCCAACACCAAATTGTTCTATGTGGTCCAGATATTATTCAGTAAAAAGTTACACCATTTTGAGCGTCCCGTTTGGGGGGTAAATAGAGTAGAAATCGGTAAATTAGTAGTTTTTTTATGTTTTTCGTCAATATTTCTAAAAATATGCTTTAATGTTCTATACAAAAATGTTCTACATTAAATTTAAAACAAAAAAGGTCCTATACATAATTGTTATAAAATCAACGATTCCACAGTTACGGAGGGTGAAAAGTGGAGGTTTTCGATACTTTTTATATTTTTTGAGCAATTTATAATATTTTTACTGATTGAAATAAATTTTCTTTAACAGGATTTGCTATTTCAGTGGCCGATGGTATGTTAGTGATAATCCCTTGAAGAATTAAACGTCAACCTCACCACCCAAAATCATCTTCAATTGCCCAAAAAATATAAAAAGTTTCGAAAACCTCCACATTTCACCCTCCGTAACTCTGGAACCGTTGATTTTATAACAATTAAGAATAGGACCATTTTTGTTTTAAATTTTATGTAGAACGTTTTTGTATATAACATTGTTTACGCTTAAACATAGTTTTAGAAATATTGACGAAAAACGCAAAGAAATAACTAATTACCAATTTCTCCCCCATCTCCCCCCCCCCCAAACCGGACGCTTAAAATGGTGTAACTTTTTACTGAACAATATGTGGATCATATAGAACAATTTGGTGTTGGAGGAAAACTTTTACTTTGGATGTCTAGGTTAGGCCTTTTTTTGGACCAATTATACTATACTACCTCCGTAACTTTGGAATCGTTTATTTTAGAAGGATTATGTATAGGACATTTTTTATTTCAAATTTATTGTAGAACATTTTTGTATAAAATGTTGTTCATGCTAAACCTCATAGTTTTAGAAATATTGACGAAAAACGTAAAAAACTACGAATTTACCGACTTCTCCGGTCTCCCCCCTCTCCCCCCAAACCCGACGCTCAAAAAGTGTACCTTTTTTCTGAACATTATATGGACGACATAGAACAATTTGGTGCTCGAGGATAACTTTCACTTTGGATGTCTAAGTTATGTCATTTTTTGAATAAATTCTATCATACTATTAATGATCATAGAAAAAGTTAAAGTATATTTTAATAAATAAATTATTTTTATTAACTAATAATTTATTGAACCTAATTTATTCATTAAAATATACCTTAACTTTTTCTATGATTAATAATGATAGGCATCATTACAAAAAATGGATTTTTGAGAAAATATTATTTTTTCAAAAATTATTTGAAAAATTAGACTGTTTATTAATTATTAAATGTCTAGACAAATTGCATATTTGTAATTTACACAAAAGTACATACAAATTAAAAGAAGAAATATCAAAATTCATTGAGTAGATCCCAAGATATAGAAAATGGTAGTAGTTTTAAGTTGCTTTTTTAGTTTTTGAACTCGTGCATTTTTCGGCTCCCGCCAGGTAGCTGACAACTGTTTTAATTGTTGACCTATAGGATGAAAACGTACATGTCTCCTGCCTAGAGTTCGCGTTCGTTTTTTATTATTAACAATTTAGTGCAATCAACGCAGAAGCTCCCCCTTCACTTACTACGACTAATCATCATTTGAACTACATTTTTAAAAATTCGAGTAAAATATCATCTTTCCGAATACCTATGTAAGAAGATGTTTTCTACGGACAACATTTTTAAAGTTATTGTAAATGTTTATAAACTAGTATTTTTTACTATATTAGATAATTTTTTATCTTTTCTTAATACATTTTGATAGGATCACTTTTCTATTTTCATTTAGCATACGCAGAATTGTCCTATCTTCATTATTTTCTGTCATTTGTTATTGCAAAACAAAGGTCTCTGGGATAAACAAATAGAATACCTAACTTTTAAACTAATTAATGGATCGGTCTCAAATTTTGGGAGTTTGTTATGTACCCCAATACCCAACTTTGAGTAAAGCGAAACACTACAGTTCTAAGTTAGTTTTAGGAAAACTTATTAATAAATATCTATTTTCAATTATTTTGCAGTTTACGAAGCAACAAATTAACTTTTTGACTTTCAAAAATCGTCATTTTGAAGGTTTTCAATGTTCTAAAGATATAAATTTTGTAATTTTATGTCAACTATTTAGCTTTTTAATTGAGTGCAAAAAATGGAAAAAATCGCGTTGATTGCACCAAATTGTTAATAATTAAAAAACACGAACTCTAGGCAGGAAACATGATGGTTTTCATCCTATAGGTCAAGTCCACAATAACTAAAAAGTAGTCAGCTACCTTGATATTAATTTCGTTGTCCCGAACATGGTCTATTTCTTGCTTATTTCCCTGGCTGGAGTATTATATCAGTGCGACAACATGAATATTATCTCCTTGTAATAATTCAGTTTGAAAATCCCAACTGTAACTCGATTTCCTACTGGTAATCTTTAGTTTCTGCAATATGTGCAATATTGATGTGATCAGTCAATTCACCGTCTTTGCGGAGCTTCTGGCGGCCCAATAATCACTAAATTTATGACTTCCGTTTTTTTGGATGAATAGAGTTAAGATAACAGAATGCTATGTTTGTTTTATTTTTGATATGAATGCAATTTCTTTTATTTAGAAACGAACGCCCACTTCTATTTCATTGATGGATGAATGATGAATATACATATTTGTTATTCGATTTGAATTTTTAAATACAAATATTTTTTTGTACAGTATTTTTGCCGCCCCAGGGGCGTCATTTGATAGGGTTAGGGGAGGCAGTTGCCCCCTCCCCTGAAACTGAAAATGACTGAAATTTACAAAAAATACTTTCAGTTTTCATCATTACATCATATAATATAATGTATTGTATATTATATAATGCTTGCCCCCCCCCCAATCAAAATTTCAAGCCCCTGTGCCGCTCTCTCACAATTTGCCGCCCTATGCAGCTGCCTATATTGCCTAATGGATAAAGCAGCCCTGATTATATGTATTATAATCCATGCAATAAACTAATATTTAGATATAGTATGGTATAGTTAGACCCAAACCCAGACATCCAAAGTGAAAGTTATCCTTCAACACCAAATTGTTCTATATGGTCCACATAATGTTCAGAAAAAAGTCACACCATTTTGAGCGTCGGGTTTGGGGGGGGGAGAGGGGGGAGAAATCTGCAAATTCGTAGTTTTTTACGTTTTTCGTCAATATTTCTAAAACTAAGCGGTTTAGCATGAACAACCCTTTACACAAATTTGTTCTACATTAAATTTGAAATAAAAAAGACCCTATGCATAACCCTTCTAAACTGAACGGTTTCAAAGTTACGGTGGTAGTATAGTATAATTGGTCCAAAAAAAGGCCTAACCCAGACATCCAAAGTAAAAGTTTTCCTTCAACACCACATTGTTTTATATGGTCCACATATTGTTCAGTAAAAAGTTACACCATTTTGAGCGTCCGGTTTGGGGGAAGATGGGGGAGAAGTCGGTAAATTAGTAGTTTTTTTTACGTTTTTCGTCAATATTTCTAAAACTATGCTTTAGCGTAAACATTGGTCTATACAAAAATGTTTTACATAAAATTTAAAACAAAAAAGGTTTTATACATAATTGTTATAAAATCAACGGTTCCAGTGTTACGGAGGATGAAAAGTGGAGGTTTTCGATACTTTTTATATTATCCGATTTCTTCCCCCTCTTCACCCCCCAAACCCGACGCTCAAAATGGTGTGACTTTTTTCTGAACATTATGTGGACCATATAGAACAATTTGGTGTTGGAGGATAACTTTCACTTTGGATGTCTGGGTTTTTGGTATAGTTATATCATAAATATTGCCCAAAAAATATAAAAAGTATCGAAAACCTCGACTTTTCACCCTCCGTAACTCTGGAACTGTTGATTTTATAACAATTATGTATAAAACATTTTTTGTTTTAAATTTCATGTAAAACATTTCTGTATATCACATTGTTTACGCTAAAGCATAGTTTTAGAAATATTGACGAAAAACGTAAAAAAACTACTAATTTACCGGCTCCTCTCCCATCTCCCTCCCAAACCGGACGCTCAAAGTGGTGTAACTTTTTACTGAACAATATGTGGACCATATAGAACATTTTGGTGATGGAGGAAAACTTTTACTTTGGATGTTTGGGTTAGGCCTTTTTTTGGACCAGTTATACTATACTACCTCCGTAACTTTGGAACCATTCATTTTAGAAAGATTATGCATAGGGCCTTTTTTATTTCAAATTTAATGTAGAACAATTTTGTATAGAAGGTTGTTCATGCTAAACCGCGTAGTTTTAGAAATATTGGCGAAAAACTTAAAAAAACTACGAATTTACCGATTTCTCCCCCTCTCCCCCCCAAACCCGACGCTGAAAATGGTGTGACTTTTTTCTGGACATTGTGTGGACCATATAGAACAATTTGGTGTCGAAGGATAACTTTCACTTTGGATGTCTGGGTTATGCCATCTTTTGGATCAACTATACTATACTAATAATATCTACTAATTTATTTCACATATATCTTATTGTGTTCATGTTTTAATTAAATTAGCGCGATAATTCGATGAAATAAAATTATTTTGACATAATATTTAAAACTCAATGTCAGTAGACAATTACAATGGTTTTAAAATCGTCGTCATGGAAACCAATTGTGTATTTTCACTCCTAAATTAAAATTGATACAACTCTATTTTTTGTGGCTTTTTTCCAAACGTATGGCTCTAGAAAAAATATTGTTCCTAACTCATCCAGAAAGTGTCTTCCCTGCATTCGACTGCTTGCCCGAACTCCGCTGTCGCGTCGTTCGGGCAACGGCAGTCTCGTGCGTGAAAGTATCACTTTCCGCACTAGTTAGGAAAATAACTATTTCCTAACTAGTGCGGAAAGTGATACTTTCACGCAGTCGAGTGCGGGGAAAACACTTTCCGCATGAGTTAGGAAGAATATTTTTTCTAGAGCCGTACGTTTGGAAAAAAGCCACAAAAAATTGAGTAATATCAATTTTTATTTAGAAGTGAAAATACACAAATTAATTCTTTGACAAGGTTGTCAAAACCAAACTTTCAATATAATTGGTTACCACGACGACGATATTGGTTTCCATGACGACGATTCAAAACCATTATAATTGTCTACTGATCTGTATGTATACACCGTTCTTAGGCGTCAACGCCCTTCGGTAGGGATCTATGGAGGAGTATAACCAAGCCGGAAGCCCTTATCCCTTCCCGTACCGCTCCTCCATAGGCCGATCAGACGCGAGTTTATTCCAGACCAAGCCGTAGACTCTATTGAGTTTTATACTACGGCGTTGGCCTTTTATAAATTTCATGACCTAGCTGAGGCTCGAACCAGCGACCGCAAATCGCAAATCCACTAAACTTGTCGATCGACTGAGCCCCAGCTAACTGGACCGTCAAGACCGACTTGTCTACTGATCTGACTTTTAAATATTATGTCAAAATAATTTTATTTCATCGAATTATCAGTAGTAATTGCACAAGAGGTCTAAAATTATTGAATTTTTCCCGAGTGACACTTTGACAGATTTAATTTAAGTTTTAAATTATGTCAAAGTGTCACGAGGGCAAAAATTCTATATTAACTTTAGAGATCGAGTGCAATTTGTTGCGATTATTTCATGAATAAAACTGTTCAACACCAAAATTTTATTGTAATTTATTTGTGTAAGTACAAATTAGTACAATTAAACACACAGTTGTTATAAATATTAATTTGACGGTTGAAAGTCATCACTTTTATAATTTTTAAAACATTAATTGTCATTAATGTCACTGAATGTATTTTTTCGTAGCAGCAAAGGGCATCTGACATAATATACACACACCCAAACTTATATGGAATCATCTGATATTTCTTACTATTCCGTGCGAATTAAAAAAACGAACACACGAAGTCAAACAATATTTATTTTAAAGCAATTTAATAACAAATACATAACAATTAAATAAAACAATAAAGTATTTAACAAACAAATTGAAAGTAGTTGTTTTAAAGTCAATAGCATACACAATTTCAATGTAAAACGAATAATGTTTAACTTGTTTTTATTTATTTTTTTTTGTATTTTGCGGTAGTCAGTGTTATCACCTCTAGTCCTTACGCAAGCTTCAGTTTGCGTGGGCACGCTCCTAATCAAATTATCAACATTTTGTTGTGGTAGGTTGCTCCATCCTTTAAAAGCAGCTTGTACTAGCCGTGCGGTGTTTTGTGGATTATCCCGGCGAGCTCTAATTTTTTTAAACATATTCCACAAATACTTTATAGGATTAAGCTCGGGTGAGCAAGCAGACCACTCCAAACAAGGGATACCTTCTGCTTCAATGATGCCTGTAGTCACTCTAATGGTATGTAGAGGTCCATTATCATGCAATAAAATTAAATTTTCTCCTGTTGCACCTCTCCAGAGCCTGACTACAGGTTATCAACATACCTGTGAGTAGTTAAAGTTGATTGGATGAAAATTAAAGGAGTTTTTTTTACAGATCACAATTCCTCTCTAGAACATTACACTTCCCCTTGTATATTTGTGAACAGATCTGACAGTTTTCGTTCTTGCTTGTCTTCCTCGACCTCTAAGTACACGATTTCGTGGGTCATCTGATTTTCCATCTGATTACATTAAATCCTGACTGTTTTTGAGAATAGCACATTTTGTCATTTCCCAATGTTCCAGTTTTGGTGGTGAAGACATCAATTTAGGCGATCAATCTTGTGCTGCCTGGATAAATCGGGAACCCATAACTGTCTCCTGATGTATACTTCTTGGTACGAATTCTTCTTCTTATCGTTTCAACTGAAACAGTTACACCTGTAACTTCCAAAAGCTGCCTTTGGAGCTGCAGGTGAGAAAGGGTTGGGCGTCTTCCAGCTGATTGGACAATTAAACGATCGTGGAGAGCCGTTATTCCTTTTGGCGACTTTCCCTTGCTTTATTTTTGAGTTTTCCTAGTTCCTGTTACCTAGCATATGTTTTGGACAGAACGCCTAGACAGAACGTATTACGCCTAGCTCTGCAGCTATGTCCATTTGAGAACATTACTTTCTCCACAAGACCAATAATATTTCCTCGTTGTAAGTTCTATAACCCTACATGAGGCATATTTTCGTTTTTGGACGCAAAAGTTAGTTTATTTATTTTCGTTCAACTTGCAACTCAAGCAAATAATCTATACCGTACCGGGCTGTACTATCCGATTGTCTTATATATTTGTTTATTTTTAATAAAAACTTTTAATCTTCGCAACAATAACAAGTCCTCTCAAAAGAAATAAATATTACTTTGAAACACATGGTGATTCCATATAAGTTTGGGTGTGTGTACTTGACGACGGGAAATTATCAAAAATTATCGATTTAATTTAGATTTATGTAGCTTTCTATTGGTCAGAATCTCCTATGAATGAAATAATCGCGCTAATTTCACTAAAACATGAACACAATAAGCTAAATTTGAAATAAATTGGTAAATAATATCTAAATATTAGTTTATTGAATGTATTATAATATATTATAATGCCATATTACAAGGTATTGTACTTTCCCGCACGCCGTGCGGGAAAATTTACTTTCATGCACGCCGTGCGGAAAAGTGCAACTTTCGGAAACGAAATGCGTGCGTGAAAGTGGCTCTTTTAGCACGGCCGTAGAAAAAATAATTATTTTTTGATAATACCACGTTTTTATTATTTATACGAAACAATATAAGAAAGTCTGGATGTCTTTTATAGAATCGTAAACTATGTTGTTGTACATGAACCCCTGAAGCTTCCTGAGTTGGTTGGTACGACCCCCCTTTTTACTCAGATTGGTCGTACCAACTCAGGAACCTTCAGGGGTTTATGTACAACAAATTTGCTTATTAAGGTCAATCATAATTATTTATGATCAAATGCACAGTTTACGATTCTATAAAAGATATACAGACTTGTTTATATTGTGTCGTATAAATAATGAAAACGTAGTATTATCAAAAAATAATTATTTTTCAAATCAAAATGTCAATCTTAAAAACAAAAAAAATTTCTACCGCCAGGAATCGAACCCGAGTCACCTGGGTGAAAGCCACTAGCTAGGTATTATATAGGCCATTATACACGTACGTCACGGAGATAAATATTTGACGTATAAGTTGTAGCGTTTTTCCATCAAGTTTCATATTTTACCCTTTCTTGCCTAAAATCCCCGGTTTTGGGCCAGCTGACACATCATTTGTTAATAAGCTTTGGAACAACTAACTAAATAAAAATAAAACAGCCATGCTAAAATGCTACGGTCAAATTTGACACAACCTCCCGGGCTATAATGGTAGATTATGGCGATAGATATAGACAAGGCGACTTTGTCTCTATGGTTTATCCATTTTGACATATCTTGGTGCATCCATCAGATCATTCTAAGTGCGCGTTTACCTACCCACATTTTATGAGATGATAATATAGTACATATTATGTGAATTAAGAAGAAGTTTATATATTCAAAAATAGGGAAAGCCCTATTTATTATACACAGAAAATAATCAATTTATAACAAAGTTAACACATTCTTCTTCTTAAAGTGCCATCTCCTCAATGGAGGTTGGGTACTACAAATGCAAACTCTTCTCTGTCTTCAGCTGTTCTTATTAGTTGTTCAAAATTTAGCTCTGTCCATTGTCGGATGTTTCTGAGCCACAATAGTCTTTTCCGTCATCGATCTTTTCTTTCACTATAAGTTGAGCATATTGGTACTTATTATTTCCCAGTATGTGGCAGGCAGTGCCGGTTTAACCTATCTTCGGGCCCTGGGCTCTGGAGATTTAGGGGCCCCCTTCATTGCTGTTCTTTGTCAGTTTTTTAGCAAGAAAACATATGCATTAACTATAAAATTGTTTGTTGTAAAATCCATACAATATTTTTTTTTAAAACAATCAAGAATAGTAAACGTAAAAAATACTTACGTATAAAAGTATAAAAAAACAGAAAGTTCCACAAAACAACATATATGACAAACAAAAAAAAAATCTAAAAAATACTTAAAACAAAAATTAGATCATTTTTTTTTGTTGAGTTGGCATTAGCAAACTACCATAATATAATACTATCACAATTCAGTTCCTCCAGTTCTTCATTTTCTATATTAAAATAGTGATAAACTGATAATGAGTCTAGGTTTTCTTGGCCCAAAGACCTTAAATACGTCTTTATTCTCTTTAAAACCGAAAAAGACTGCTCGCTAGACGCATTAGAAATTGGTATCGTCAAATAAATTTGCACTAAAGTTTTGGAGTAAAATATTGGAAAAAGTTGCCTTTACATCCTATTTTTCCATGATGACGTCAAATTTTTCATAAATTTTATGGTTTTTCAAATTTTAACATAACGTTTTAAATTAGTAATTTCATTATGCAAGTTCAGTGGATAAACCGGCACTATGGCCTACGTATAATAGTCGATTCGCTAATCTGAGACACAACTCTCTACACTAAAATCACAATAAAAATGCACTAGATCGAAATAAACAAACCAAGACACGTTGAATGTTCGAGGAGCACTCCCAAATGATGATTTAGGTGCTCCTCGTGTTTGTTTATTTCTAGTGCATCGTTATTGTGATTGTAGTGTAGACAATTGTGTCTCAGATTAGCGAATCGACTTTATGATGTTTTTCTAACTTTCACTATGTTGAAAAGTTCTCTTTCCATGCCTATTCTATGCAGCACTTCTTCGTTTGACGTATGCGATATCCATGAAATTTTAAAGATTGTCCGGTAGATCCACATTTCAGAGGCCTCCAATTTATTTACGGTTGATGTTTTAAGGTCATGTCTCAACTGCATAGAGAAGAGTCGACCAGACGTAGCATTTGGATAAACGTAGTCGAATTTAGAATTTTATTCGAGAATCGCAAAGCAGTTTTTTGATTTTTTCGAAAGGTTTTCCGGCCTGTTCTATTCTCGATCTTTTGTCTAGATCAGGATTTAGGCTGCTATCGATCCAACATCTCAAGTACTACTTAAATCTATTGAATTGGCCTGTTCTAAAATATGCCCATTTATTGTGCAAGGTTGAGGTAGGTTTTGGTTTTTTCGGATTGACATGACTTTGGTTTTTTTAAGGTTTATTTTCATACCAAATTGCTCACAGGTCGGGTTATTCTTGTCGATCAGTCGTTGTAGATTGTAGACCCAAGTCGAAATCCGTAATCAACACTGTATGATATATTGACATTTACGTCATTCACCTTGGAATCCATCCAGTGCCTCTTTAAATAGAAACTCGGAGTAAAGATTATACAGCAGGGGCGACAGAACACATCCCTGCCTAACTCCCCTCCTAATTTCTACTTCTGCGGATGTGGAACCTTCGATTCTAACTCTGGCGTTTTGGTTCCAGTATAAGTTTTTCGGTAATTTGATGTCTTTTCCATATAAACCGACTTCTTGCAAACGTTCTAATAGTAGGTCGTATCTTAACTCTATCAAATGCTTTTTCGAAGTCTATAAAGGAAATAAATCAATCTTTATGTTAGTCGTAACATTTTTGGCAAGAACTAGTAAATTAAAGAGGGCTTCTCTGGTTCCCATGCCGGCTCTGAATCCAAACTGATCGTCTCCGATGATTGTCTCGCACTTTCTATATAGATACGATTATATACGACTTTTAATATGACTTTTACTGGATGACTCATAAGGCTTATCAGACGGAACTCATTGCAGTGTTCTGGGCTTGGCTTTTTTGGTAGTGGGATGAATATTGGCTCTAGCCAGTCTTGGAATATTTTACCTGTATTATAAATGCCGTTGAATAAAAGGACAAATATTTCGATATTTTCGTCGCTGATTAATTTTAATGTTGCTGGGTATATTCCACCTGGACCTGGGATTTTATTTGTTTTGAGTTGATTAATTACATTTATAATAATTTCAGATTTCGGAATTGCTGGCCCTTCGTTGTTATTTTCCAATCTTGGTTCTTCTCGTATGTCGTGAAAAAGAATTTTAATATAAAAAATGAATAACCATTTTCAATTTCGTTGCAACAAGAAACTACAGCTGCATTATATCCTAGTCCAATCAGAGAGTGCAACAAGCACCTCTACCGGTTTCGAAACTTATTAATCTCTCATCAGGACAAACCCCGGCGTGCAGTTACGAATTGCAACGAACGAAATGGCAGGGATGCCCTATCGGCAACTGCTAGCAAAAGACTAAGTTTTCAATCCAATTGCACATAAAATAATATTAAAAATACTACTCTACATCCCATCAGATTGAAAACAATGGGAACCTTCTCTGCTTACACCTCCGAGGCTTCTAAAAGTTTCGAAACCGGTAGAGGTGCTTGCTGCACTCTCTGATTGAACTAGAATATAATGCGGCTGTAGTTTCGTGTTGCAATGAAATTGAAAATTGTTATTCATTCTTTTATTTACATGTTTACTCTGATTGGAGTACTAAGGGAACCATTCTCATTGGAACTTTACCGCGATGAGCAGATGGGATGTGAATCATAAATTGTAAAATTCCCTCATCTTTTTTAGTCTCAGCATCCGTTATGGCTTGCATATTTTAGAAGCTTCGGAGGTGTAACCAGAGAAGGTTCTCATTGTTTTCAATCTCGTGGGATGTAGAGTAGTATTTTTAATATTATTTTATGTGCTATTAGATTGAAAACTTAGTCTTTTAATTTTAATATAATTTTCCCATTCTTTCAGTTTATCTTCCGTTGATTCTAGCAGTTTGCCATCTATGTTCGGCATGGTGTGAAAAATTGTTCGCTTGATAGTGGATGTAAACTCTTTTACCATTTTATGTACGAGTATTTTAAGAATAATTCAAATTATTCTGGTCTCCAGTTATTTGAGCTACGGGAAGATACTATCTTATTATTCATCACCATGCTCAGTACCGCTCAGAACAGATATCAAAAGTAACCGTTAAAAGTCCGCATTGATTTTGTCCGTCTCTACTTGCCACAGCGACAGCTGTGTGCAGACTACGCGTTGCAACGGTTGGGGTCAATATGCGGTGCGCTAGAAAAATAAATGCACGGGTCACCCGTCCCGCCAGCGCAGGTTGTGTCTCCATGTTTGACCATAGTAGTAAAATAATATAGTGCGCATCTCGAAGAGAAGGGAGTCGTGACGTAACTGGAGACCCAAGTTCGTAATGGTTCGTAATGACCGAATGATTTCCAATTAGTTTGAATTGATCGCGGTTGTATAGTCCAGGCTGTATGGTCGCCCCCGTTAGGTAAATTATTCCGATTCGATTTGTTTGCACAAACTTACTAAAAAATAGTTCCTTATAACAAATCCGCAGGGTGCCGGGAGGTGCCGCGGTCAGAAAATTGTTTAAACAATTTTTTTTAAACAAATTCAAAAAATTAATTTTTCGATTCGTTAAATTTTTTTAGATTTTTTAGATTATTATAAGCCAAAAAGGTCTCTCGTGATTTTTCTCTAAAATTTATTTTTGTCGAGTTATACGCGATTTAATTTGTTTTTATTTAAATGTATGTGTCTCGGCAGCAACGGCCATTGACACAAACAATATTGGTTATACAATAATTAATTACAATTAGGACTTAAAACTAATTATTATAACAGTTAATTTCTAAATCTTAAATAACATTAGGTAAAAATTATGAAGAAAAAAAATTGGATATACAATCTTTGGATACTATAGAGACGTACAACTAATTATAAAATTGCTTCGGCCTTCTTGGGATATTTCGGACGTTGTTTCGTCATAGTAGCAGTTGCATATGAACTAGTAATGTGTGTGTGTGTTTATGTTTTATTGGCACTGGTTTAAGCAACCAACTGGCCAGTCAATGTGTTTTGAATTCTCTCTTTTACAAAATATATGCTTAGTATCTAAATTTAAAACTATTAGTACTACTGTTTTTTTTACTCTGTTTTTTTTATTATTTTTTTTATTATATTTTTTAACATTTTTTTTATTACATTTTTTATTTTTTTTTTTTAGTTTTTTTTTTTTTTTTTTTTTTTTTTGTATATTTTTTTATCGCGCTAAGACCTAAACCCGATTCAACCTCGCGGAGGTTTAGATCTTAGTATCTTTTTATTTTATTTAATTATTTTTTTTTTTTATTTTTTTTTTCTTTTTTTTCTCAGAGCTTTAATTTTAAACAATTAACATGGTTGTACAAAATTTTATAAACATCTAGATTGTTTGATTGTAAAAGGTATATAAGATTAAAAGGAAATTGTACATTAACTTGAACTAGATTGGCAAAAAAGTTTGATATTTCAATAAAATGTAAAGGACATTCTAATAGCATATGTTGTAGATCAGCTAGCTCTCCACATAAACATTCATCATTATCTACAAGTCCTATTTCTCTTTTGTAGACTGGAGTCAAACAGTGATTACTTCTTATTCGACAAATAGTTTTGATAAAGCCTTTGTTGGAAACTTGATTAAACCATGTCTTGATGGGAAGTGTAGGCTGGATTTTTTTGTAATAATTTCCTTTGTCTGAATTATTGTATTGTTCCTGCCATTTCGTCCGTTTGATAGATCTCATAATAGAAATTATGTCTCCCATAGGAAGTTGATAAGTATGCAGAGTGGATTCCTTCGTTGTTGCTTTTTTAGCCAGATCATCTACTATTTCGTTGTTTTTTATACCAATGTGTGCTTTTATCCAACACAATATTATATTTTTGCCCGATTTCAAAGCTTCACTGTTCATTGCTATGATGTCACTGATGATATAATTTTCTGCAAAATTATGTACATTATATTTCAATGTCTTTACAATGCTTTGGCAGTCTGTAAATATAACATAATTGAGTTCTTTTTGATTAATACATATTTTGTATGCTTCTTTGATTGCAATGAGTTCAGCTGTGAAAATTGTCATTTTATCAGGTAATCTGTTGTTTATTTTTATACTTTTTTGTGGGTAATATATAGCATATCCAACTTTTCCTTCCATTTTTGAACCATCCGTGTATAATTTCTGATAACTCCCCCAGTTTTTTTGTACACACTGAAGGTGGTCTATTTTAGTAAGGAAGTCTGTCGCACGAATATTACTTAAATGACAGTTAACTGGAGATAAATAATCTTCATAGTTTAGCTTTCGAGACGAGCTTTGTTCAATTTGGTGTATGTCGCCAATGGAATTAGAAACGTTGAGGAAGCTTTCCACAACTAAAAGCAGTTTCTTTTTTTCCCAGTAATAATGAGTTAGGTATGAGGTGGTTAAATGAACAATTTTATTTAATAGCAGTTTATCGTTTACCGCTGTTTTAACTATAAATTTCTCACTTAGGTATTCCCTGCGTAATGAA
The DNA here is from genome assembly GCF_917563875.1 of Diabrotica virgifera virgifera. Taxonomy (NCBI): domain Eukaryota; kingdom Metazoa; phylum Arthropoda; class Insecta; order Coleoptera; family Chrysomelidae; genus Diabrotica; species Diabrotica virgifera. The sequence continues at coordinate 111,705,303 of NC_065447.1, read as the reverse complement.
AGTGGAGGTTCATTAATCTCACATTCCATGACCAATATAGGTGTGCTACGAAGATAACCAGTGCATAACCTAAGTGCCTTATTTTTTATCCTCTCGATTTTTTGGAGTACAGAGTTTGATGCTGAGCCATAAAAAATAGATCCATAGTCTAAGATTGATCTTATCAAATTTCTGTATAGTAATATTGATATGTTTGGATCAGCTCCCCAGTTACTGACACTTACAGTCTTCATGATATTCATTGCATTTTCCATTCTTCGTAATATGTAATTTGTGTGTTCTTTCCAATTTAATTTGGAGTCTAAAAATACGCCAAGAAATTTTATTGAAGTTTTATAAGGAATACTAGTATTATCAAATTGTAGATGGCTTTGAGGAACATATCGTTTTTTAGTAAAGATAACAATGGTTGATTTACTCTCTGATATTGTTAAGTTATTATCGGCAGCCCATTTTTTTATAATATTCAATGTCGATTTAAGGTAGTTATTACATCTATCTATTGACTTATTTTCTGCATATATCGCAACATCATCAGCGTACTGTAGGATTTTTATGTGTTGAGGAAGTTTAGTTTCTAAGTCAGCAGTATACAGTATATATAATATAGGACTTAGGATGCTACCCTGAGGTAGTCCCAAAGATGTGTATCGGGAGTTAGATTGATCTCCATTTAATCTAACGTGAACTGCTCGATTAATGTATAAGTTAATGATGTTCCATGTTACTATCTCGGGTATTCCTATTTCCAACATTTTCGCGTATAGTATGTGAAGATTAACGTTGTCGTAAGCCCCTTTTATATCTAAGAACAAAGCACTAACTGCTTTCTTATAAGTAAAGGAACTATAAATGTCTATTAAAAAGTGGCAGAGGCTATCTTGTGTGGATTTACCTTTTCTAAAACCAAACTGACTTCTTGGTAATAGGTCGTTCTTTTCTAGCCAAAATTCCAGACGGTTTTTAATAAGTCTCTCATATGTTTTTAGTATACAGGAAGCCAGACCGATTGGACGGTAAGAATCCCAATTCTTTGATGATTTTCCTAGTTTTAAAACCGGGATAATAGTGTAAACGTGCCAATCGTCAGGAATCTTTATGCGGCGCATCCAAATTTCATTATATATATTTAGTAGTGCAGCCTTACCAATTCTTGAAAGATTTGATAGCATCGAGTAATGGATATTATCGGCACCTGGTGCTGAATTTGAGTTTTTCTTCAACGCAAAGTTTAGTTCAGTGGCAGAAAATGGTTTGACTAGGAAACGGATTGGTTCTGGATAGTCGTACAGAGCATTTAGTTGTAAATCAGGAATTACTAATTCTGCAGACGGCGGTGTGATATTTTGATGGAACTCTTCTATCCACGAAGCTTCCGACAGAATAACAGGGACTTTGTTCTTTGTTTTTCTATTTTTTTATTCGGTTAACTTTTGACCATACATCTTTAATAGGGACTGACCTATTTAGGGATCCGACATAATCTCTCCAGCTATTTCTTTTAGTTTGTTTAGTGATCTTCTTGACATGTGCATCATCTTTTTTATACTTAAGTAGATTTTCATGGTTTGGATTTTCTTTGAATATACAAAAACTTTCCTGTCTTCTTCTGACTGCTTCTTCACATTCTAAATCCCACCAGTATTTTCCTCTGGAAGTCGGTTTTTTTATTTTAAATTTGGGGATGCAGTAGGATGCAGTTGTATTTATATTGTGCAAAATTTGTTCATAAGAATTTATATCTTTAAATTGAGAGAATACATCTTCCGAATACTGTTCATATAATTTCCAGTCGGCATTCTTTAAATTCCACTTTTGTGAATATGGATTATATGTATGAGTTGGTTGATCCTCTAACTCTACTCTTATAGGTGTATGGTCTGAACCAAATAGGTCTTGAAGTGTTTTCCAAGTGATCAGGTGGTTTAAGTCAGGAGTACAAATGGTCAGGTCTATTGCCGATTTCGAGAAGTTCCTAAAGAAAGTAGGAGAGCCATCATTTTTGAATATTAAATTATTATCGTCTATACAGTCCATCAAGATTTTACCTTTCATATCTGTTTGGTTGTCTAGGCCCCAGGCAATGTGGTGAGCATTAAGGTCACCTCCTATTATAAATGGTCTTTCTATAGATGTTATGAAATTGTTCCATTGTTGTAACAATAACTTGGTTCCTGGGGGAACATACATAGATATAAATGTGACAGTATATGACTTAAACTTTATTTTTATTGCTACTTTATTGACGTTTATTAAATCTACTTTCATGGTGACTTCCTCGTAATATAGGTTTGAATTTATTAAAATTGCTGAGCCACCGCCAACAGTTACTGAAAAGCGGTCGTCTCTGACAATATTGTACCCGTGAAAGTTATAATACTTTTCTGGTTTAAATCTAGTTTCTGACAATAATGCGATATCAACTTTCTGGTCTTCTAATAGGTGGATAAGGTTTTCTCTATTAGAGTTAGCCGATCTACAATTCCATTGACAAATTACCAATCTATTCATTATTATATAAGAGAGAACTTAAAACTGATTGAATTGAATTTACTAGAACTGATTTTTCTGGAATTTCAAAATTTTTGTGATTTATATTAGAGATAATACTTGTAACTATATTTGATATTAATTCTGTTAATTCTTTTGATGGTTCATGTATTTTAGATCCTTGTTCTGGATTAAATGTAGATTGATACGAAGAAGAGGTGATAATACCACCAGGTCTGTTGGACATGGGGTTTAACTTTATTATTTTTTGATGTTCCATTGTTACTTGGTCTGGTGAGGAAGAGATAGGTCGTTTGTATTTTGGTGGTTTTATTATTGTATATCTATTTGAAACTGAAGGTAGAGCGAACTGATTGGAAGATGTTTGAGACGTGGACAATTGAGTAAAGGAATATGAAGAGGATGGTGCATTCATATTTGGAGTTTGATGAGAATTTATTGAGGAATTATTGGCTGCTATAGATGCATAAGTTATCTTAGGAAAGAGTTTAATTGTTTCCTTAAAAGATAAGCTGTTTTCAGACATATAATGTTTTATTTTCTTTTGGCGATCAAATTCTGGGCATATCTCCCATTCATTAGTGAAGTGTTCACCTTCACAGGATAGACATTTTTTGTTAAACGATGATAAAGGACAAGAATCGGAAAGGTGAGATTCATGACACTTAAAACAGCGAGGACTACTTTTACACTGCTTACTCATGTGCCCATACCTATAGCAGTGGTAACAGATAATTACCTTTTGCTGGTATTTTTCAACAGTGTGTAAGACATGATTAATTACTACATACTTTGGTATATTCTGGCATTTAAAAGACACAATAACTGATTTTGTTGGATTAAATATTACTTTGTCATCTGCTACTATTTTTCTTGTTATTCGTTTCACATACTCAACCGAGAATTTGCAATGGTGATCAAATTCCTTTATTCTATTTTTAAGATATTCTTCCGATATATCTGAATCTATATCCCTTACTACACCTAGTTTAAACAATTGAAATTTTGGAATGTATGCGGTCAGATTTTTTTGAATAAGGAATTTGGAAGTAACTAAAGCATTTGCGCTACTATAATTTTTAAATGAGACCCTAACTCGGTTGCGTCCGATTGAGTCAATTTTTTTTATATAATTGTCAATTTCTGGATGTAACGTAAATAGGATCTCGCCTATTTTAACAGCGTTTAATTTTCCTGTAAAATTTAAACTGGAGTTTTCAATGAAAATGTAAAAAGGTCCTAAATCAATTTTTTCGTATAAATAAACAGGCCTGGTTTTTTCTGGTTGATCTGAGTTTACTAAAGTATTTTGTTTTTCATTAATATTGTTAAGATTAATACTACTACTTATCTTATTTTGAGGCTGGTTGGGTAGAAATCCATTTAAATCTTGTAAATCACAGCTACTATATCCATCGAATTCTCAATATCAGGCGGTTCGCCTCCACTAGATGACTCCATAGAGGAGTTTTCAAGTAACGTTTAACTTATGAACACTTTCAAAATGTAAACTAAATAAGGAAAAGTTTAACAAAACTAAACAAACTAAATTAGAACGGTATAAATCAAATAATCCGCCAAAAATTAATATTTTTCGGAGAGATTTCCAAATTTAAATTAACTTTGACAATTATTTTGACGTATATGTGATATGAACTAGTAAGATTACTGGAAGAATTGGATCCAGACATGGTGATGCTAACAGTGGGGGAACATTGATTTAAATTGTTACTCATGTAGTCAAAAGTAACTTGAATTTGTTTAGATTACGCTTTAGATGTCTGGAAATAAGTGATAACCTTGGAAACATCACTGCAATACTGGTTGCCTAACCGTTGGCGTCCATTGGGACGGGATAGCAACAGTGAAAAACTATTGACAGTTTGACACTGAATGAGTTTAAGTTGGAAGATTATTAAGTAAAACATCTCTTACTTACTGACATTACAGCTTGTTCTTGATGATTAACACGTAAAGGCCGCGTCCCACCATCAAATAATTTGATCAAACTGGGTTTGAGCAAACTAAAGTGACAGTTAGTGACGTCACATCCTGAGTGTTCATTGTGGATAATAATGAAAATTTTTAATTTTAAATAAAGTACAAACAAGTTAGACAACTCAATACAAAAAATTTGATCAAACTAGACTGATAGTGAGAGCACAGATTTTTAGATTTTCAAAAAAACTGCAATTGTGACGTCACTTTGACGTACTTCCGGAGTTTGCTCAAACTGTTTGATCAAATTATTTGATGGTGAGACGCGGTCTTAACACAATTGTTATTAGTCACTATTTGCGGGAAAACTAATTTTAATAACTAGTATTTACAGTAATAATTACAAATTTCGGCACCAATTTACAGATCGATACATACACGTTCTGACGTTAGTTTGACAGTCCTATTTAATAGGGCTTTTCATTCAGTCATTTGTTTCGAGCTTCTGTCATGTGTCACATAATATATCTACGTCATACGTTATTGGTATCTACAATACCAACCAAAGACGTATGACGTAGATATATTAATATTATGTGACACATGACAGAACCTCGAAACAATTGACAGTCGATGAAAAGCCCTATTCGCGATTGAAACGGAATATAGAGGGCAGGTCGAATGCAGGAAAATGGCCGATATAAATGGTATAAACAAACATTCAATTAAGGAATAGAACAATACTGATTTGATTTAAAATATTTTAATGTGCTCATAACGCTGAAATTTACTAAAAATTTTTAAAAAGTGACCAAATTCCATTCAATTCAACAATTTTCTGGTTTGTTTATACCACTTATAGTGGTTCAAATTTATTCCACCAGAGGTCAGATACTTTGTTTTTCATCGCGAATATTTGAAAAACGCGAAAATCGCCATTTTCAAGGGTTAATAACGCAGTTAAAAATTATTACTATGAAAGTTAGAAAGTGATCAAATAAAAGTTTAAAGTCTACCCTACAAGATCCTGAAGAAATGTTTGTCATTATTTTATTACTAAGCTGTTATTTTTAATTATTAACAATGAGCGCTAACTGCATATGGGCGGCCGTTAATAGTGAGTGCGAAAGAGATGCACCATTCCAGCCGTCTAATGGTGCATCTCACTTGCACTCACATTGACGGCCTCCTCACTTAGCGCTCATGGTTAACAATTAAAAATAACAGCTCAGTACAAGGTTCATAAATAGACAGGTTGCATGGTAACTTTCCACCAATCAGCGTCGAGAATCTAATGGCGGGAGTGACGTCACCCAGAATGCTGCATTCAAATTCATTCACTTCACGCATTGAAATGAACTCGGAAAGTAGGAATGTATTGAAAATGTGTATATTTAAAAAAAATACGTTTGGATTTTTAATGACTATTTATTTCATATATTCTTTAAAAATGTGGTAGATACCTGTAGAGTTACAAAAATCATAGAATATAATTGCAATTAAATATATGCAGTAGAATAGCATTACTAATACTTAATTAAAGCAGAAGGAGATTCTTTCTTGTGTATATATGGGACTAAATCATTCAAATATTCTAGGTATATTAATAATGGGTTGAATACAATTTACTTTTTTAAATGATTTTGAGTAGGTATATAATAATTTTGAATTGGGGATAATGCATGTAGTACGTTATTATAAATTCCTCCTAACATGTAAACCATGGTGAAAAAGAGATTCAACTAAAGATTTATGTATCAAAATTAGTAGTTTTTCCCTTAAGTTTAACATAAGAGCATCTGATTACGTTAGGTACTGGATTATAATATCTAAAACTATTAAACATTATGATTCCATTCAATAGATACCTGTGAAGTTTTACATTAACAGTAAATTATAAAAAAATACAATTTCAGTGCAATAAAGGAAATTTTTCCCATTTTATATATTCATTTAGTTTATAATTGTTTATTCAAACGATCTTCAGATGGCTGCAATATTGGTTATAATTTTATATGAAACAATTACATATAATAGATCTATTATCTATAGACTTATAGATATATTGTTCAATAAGTCTAAGCAGAATGTAACCTACACAGATGATGTAAACTTGATGTGAAGAACATCAAGAGACATTACAGAACTGTAATGTCTCTATACAAGAATGTCCTTTACTATACAATACAGCAGAAAGAAAATCCAGTAAGTAAGTAGGTACTTAATACAACCACATTAAAATGTATATTAACACTTGTAAAAGAGTTTTGGGTTTAAGTTATTATACTAAAAACACTTAATGCTATCTATAGACACATTATATCTCAAGATATAAACACAAATTAAAACACTAACGATATTTAATAACAAAATATAGCCTCCAAACCACGTATCCTATTATGTTTACAAACAATTCGTAAAATTGATCGTCTGGGTGACGTCACGATGACAATATTTCATTTTTCAATGTCAAAGTTACCATACAACCTATGGTATAGGGACCTTGAGCTCAGTAATAAAATAATGACAAAATTTCTTCAGAATCCTGTAGGGGGGCTTTCAACTTTGATTCAGTCACTCTTTTTAAGCCTTGGAAATGGCCATTTTCGCATTTTTCAAATTTTAAATCGAGTATAACTCAACAACAGTCAATTTTATAGAAAAATTACATAATGATCAAAGAATAAAAAAAAATTATACGAAGTGAATAAATTGATTTTTTGAAGTGAAAAAATTGATTTTTTGAATTTGTTTAAAAAATTGCCTAAACAATTTTTCGACCACGGCACCTCCCTTCACTCCGTGTATTTGTTATAAGGAACTCTTTTTAAGTGAGTTTGTGCAACAAAATCGAATCGGAATATGTTACTTAACGGGGGCGACGATACAGCCTGGACTATAGGCTAACAACAAGAATTCAAATTCAGGTCTCCAGTTGCGTCATGCGATGCGCGAACTCGGACGTATTTGCGCTACGGGAAGATACTATCTTGTTATTTATAGTATCATGATAGTAGTTAGAAATAGTTTGCAATAAACAATACGAATACACACATTTATTGATATATGTACTTGTCCACTTATTTCTAAAATATAGACTGATATAAGGGCTCCAACGCAATTTAATTTTTAATTTTAGAAAACGAAACAAATTTAAAATCTCTGTGTCTAGGTACACGCTAACGTGTACGCAAATAAAAAAGTTAGGTACACGCTTAAACGTCATCAAGTCAGTGACGTCATTATTTAGCGTGTACTATGACTGGGTTTTTTGGTACACGCTAATTTGAGCCGCGTGTATGCTGTGGTATTAAGTATCTGTAAGTATCGAGAGTGTCAGAGTGTGGTTAGAATTTGTCTAATCGCGTTATGTTTACACTTTAATATTGATTTGTAAAGAGTTTCCTTATTTTTTACTTGTTTAGTGTTTTTTTTTTTAATTAACTATATGGAGTGTGGACAATTATTTAGTTCTTTTAATGAGTTTAACAACATTCTAAAACAGTATGAAAAAGATAACGAGACAAAAATTCGTGATTAACGGTAGCAGAAGTAATAAGATAAAATATACGGGGCGATTGATTAGTGTGATAAAGCTCAGTAGATCCGCTATACTAATAGATAGCAATAAAAGTTAGTATCAAAAATTTTAGCAAACTTTGAGCTTCATATTACAAAATTACTAAAATTAGTTAGAATGTTACAGGGCGTTCGATAATATACTGGCGGACCAAACTTATGTTTTTTAAATGGAAAACCCTATATTTTATTTTATGTTCGAAATCTTCTTAACTTCCATATCACAAAAATATAAAGGTTTATTATGTTGTACAGGATATTTACAAAGTTATAACCAATTTTCTATGAAAATCGTAACAAGTTCAACTCCCTGTATAAATAAAAATAAACACCAAATAAACTGGTATAATTAACTTACGTATAAAAATTATTTTAGCAGTATTTTGTATACATGGTGTCCCAGACTAATTTACCCACTCTATATCTCTTAAACGAATAGAGATTTTCGAATGAGACAAAAACTGATCTATTCCATTTGTAATAAACTATAATATGGCGTAGAAAAAATCATCCCCTAAATATTCATCCCTTAGTTACAACCCCTAACTTTAATTTTTTTAATAGCACCCTGTACATTTTTTTTATAGTTTTGGATGTGGTCTTCGATCGTCTATTCAACACATTTTTTAAAAATAAAATCGGTTAGTAAGTAATCAAGAAAAATATCAGTTTATTTTTGATAATTATGTGTCCCAGACTAATTTATCCAGGCTATATTTCTTAAACGAATAAAAATTTTCGAATGGGACAAAAACTAATCTATTCCATTTATAATACACTTTAATATGGCGTAGAATCATCCCCTAGTGACAACCCCTAACTTTAATTTTTTTTAATAGCACCCTGTTACTAAGGGATGAATATGTAGGTGATGATTTTTTTCTACACCATATTAAAGTCTATTAGAAATGAAATAGATCAGTTTTTGTCCCATTCGAAAATCTTTATTCGTTTAAGAAATATAGCCTGGATAAATTAGTCTGGGACACATAATTAACAAAAATAAACTGATATTTTCTTGATTATTTACGAATTTATTTTATTTTTAAAAAATGTGTTGAATAGACGATCGAAGACCACATCCAAAACTATAAAAAAAATGTACAGGGTGTTATTTAAAAAATTAAAGTTAGGGGTTGTAACTAAGGGATGAATATTTAGGGGATGATTTTTTCTACGCCATATTACAGTGTAGTACAAATGGAATAGATCAATTTTTGCCCCATTCGAAAATCTCTATTCATTTAAGAGATATAGCCTGGGTAAATTAGTCTGGGACACCCTGTATATCATGTTAACTAATATTTATTTTGCTAACCTGAATATATACTTTTATATGCATATTGTTTTATTACAATTAAGTTTGAAACATCTGAATAGTTTTGCTTCCCTTCCCCTTCCCTTAATAAAAATATGTTCTATCAAACAAACAACAAACACTAAAAATATCAAAATAGCGTGTACCAAAATATAAAGTCACCGCGCACGCTAAATAATGACGTCACTGGCTTGATGAGGTTTAATTCGCGTGTACCTAACTTTTTTTATTTGAAACATAAACATAAAATCCTTTATAAAAGGTATATTTGTTAAAATCCCTATACAGGGCTACATCAAAGACAGAACTAGTTTTCGATCGGTTGACCGATCATCATCAGTGCAATCTTAGAATCTACATGCAAGCCACCAAAGTAAAAATAACAGGGTAAAAACCCTTTACAATTGATCCGTCATCGGAACATATAACAAAGATGTGAATTATAACATGGATGATTAAGATATCCAATGTTTTTCGCCCGAGGTACCAATGAGCTCTATCTGACAAGTTCACATCATGACTGTACCTGTACGGAAGCAAGTTTTTTTATTTGCGTACACGTTAGCGTTTACCTAGACACAGCGATTTAAAATTTTACATGTACACGTTGCCATTGATTAATAAGTACAGGAATATTTATACGCTGTGTCTAGGTACACGCTAACGTGTACGCAAATAAAAAAGTTAGGTACACGCGAAACGTCATCAAGTCAGTGACGTCACTATTTAGCGTGCACTGTTACTGGTTTTTTGCGTACACGCTAACTTGAGAATACCGCGAGCGTCAGTCAGAGTTAGGTTCACATTTGTCTAATCGCGTTGTGTTTACATTTTAATATTGATTAGTAGATTTCTTATTTTTATTTGTTTGTTTTTTTTTATTTATTTCTTATTTTAGTGTTTGTTTTTAAATTAATTATGGAGTGTGGACCATTATTTAGTTCTTTTAATGCGTTTAACAATATTTTAAAACAGTATGAAAAAGATAAATGAGACAAAAATTCGTGATTAAGGGTAGCAGATGTTTTAAGATAAAATATATACAGCAGGGTGATTGATTAGTGTGATTAAGTAGATCCGCTATAGTTATAGATAGCAATAATAGTTAGTAACAAAAATTGTAGCAAACTTTGAGCTTCATAGTACAAAATTAATTAGAATGTTACAGGGCGTTCGATAACATAGTGGCAGACCAAAATTATGTTTTTTTAAATGGAACACCCTATATTTTATTTTATGTTCGAAATCTTCTTAACTTCCCCATCACAAAAATATAAAGGTTGGGTATGTTATACAGGGTATTTACAAAGTTATAACCAATTTTGTATGAAAATCGTAACAAGTTCAACTCCCTGTATAAATAGAAATAAACATAACAGCATTGGTTTATGTTTATAAACTGTTATAATTAACTTACGTTTACGTATAAAAATTATTTTAACAGTATTTTGTACATACATGCCATGTCAACTGAATATTTATTTTGATAACCTGAATATATTAATATATAATATGAATATAATAGTATATTATAGTATATTATACTTTTATACAATATAGGTACACATTGATTTATTACAATTAAGTTTGAAATATCTGAATAGTTCTGCTTCCCTTCCCTTCCCTTCCCTTAATAACAAATATTTTTCTATCAAACACTAAACTTATCAAAATAGCGTGTACCAAAATATACAGTCACTGTGCACGCTAAATAATGACGTCACTAGTTTAATGAAATTTAATTCGCGTGTACCTAACTTTTTTATTTGCGTACACGTTAGCGTGTATCTAGACACAGCGATATTTATAATCACGTTGCGCAACTCAAGCAAATAGAACCACAGAATAACCAAACAATGGTTTCGTATTCTGTGATTCATAACATACTAATAATCTGACGTTTATCTACTTGACATAGGACGTGACATAAAACAGGTGTGAGGTGTATTGATGACATAACATAATTGACATTTCACTTCACTTCACTTCAGTGAAAGTCCAACAATAAAAAACTAAAAATAATTAGTGACTCCTTATCCATTAATTAAATTAAACAGCTCATTTTTAATCTTAATGTCGAATGTATTGCTTAAGACATACAGTCCTATTTGTCCAAAACTTCGCGTCAAAGAAAATTCGCCCTACTTTTTTTTTGTATAGGTAAAAAAATAAAACACTTTTCTATGGGCTATGTGTATTTCATATGACAATATTTTTTTATTTTTTAGTACAGCAGAGCTTCTCAAAGACAGCAAACCAAAAATGGGGACGTCAAATTTCGTATTGAAAAGGTATGATAATATAACAAAGTCTGAAGAAGATCATAGGCTTTATAGAGGTCTGGAATTGTCTAACCATATGAAAGTGTTGCTTGTAAGTGATCCAAAAACTGATAAATCTGCAGCTGCTATGGATGTTAATGTAGGTAAGTAACATATTGTACATAGGACAATAATTCTTGATGTATTTCTTGGGGCCTATACCAAAAGACAATTGGAGACAGTACCGGCGCTAGGGTATAAGGCTTGCAAAACTAGCATAGGCACCCTTCGGTTTCTTTTAAATTAGTATTTTGTATAACACCAGCAGAAAAAAGCTCATTTTGATCATATCAGAAATATGTTGACTAGAAAAACATAAAGTAAGGAATCTGTCTTCCTCTCAGATAATACACCATTGTATACAGGAAAGATCAAAGTAAAATGTTTACAACATATGGCGATAATCTTCCTCCTTCCCTGACTATCACTCTCTCATCCTGGCTGCATTAAATTCGCTTCATGCCCATTCCATCAGGTGTGAGAGCACGCCAAATAGAATTCTATTTTAGTGACGTCACGTTGCCTAGCAACCGTCGATTCCCCCATTATGAAATTCTATTTTGTGACGTCAGCAAAATAGAATTCTATTTGGCGTGCTCTGGGCCCAGTATTGACAGTTTGTTGGTGCAACCACAGCTGTCAAATTGTTGTTATTACTGAGGTAGTGTCACACTCCTGTCAACAAAAGATTGTACTTTTGCGTTTGATGGTTGCATTCAACAGCCAACTATGGCTGGAACAGGATGAAGGTGGAAATCTAAAGTTAAGTATATTAGGTAAAAACATGTAATTGGCATTACAACCTAACTGTGGCTAATCACATATAAACATAACATAAACAAAGTAGTAAAACCAACCAAATAATTATTGTTTGTGCAGTAGAGTCGCGATTATCCGAGTCTCGGTTATCCGAGCCTCTCGGTTATCCGAGCCTCTCGGTTAACTGAGGCAAAAGTCATAACAGGTGGGTTACAATTTTAAACCTTTGCGCAACATCGCCACCTCAAAATCAAAAAGAGGAATAAATCTAATGCAAATTGGCTGAAAGACTTTGGTCGATGGCCTTTTGGTACATTGTATCTGTTGAATACCCAGTAAAAATAAGCAACGGCAAATCTAGGGGATTTTTGTTATTGTATGATGTAGTTGGAAACAATGTTATATAAGTGTCAGATGTCAACTAGAAGTAAAAACATGTGTCAAAAAGAAAAATAAATGTTGATTTTGATGTTTAAGTTATTTGTAGAATTATTGAGTTTTCTTTTAAAATAAAACTGACTAGAAGTACTTCGGTGTTTAATTAACATCCACGCAATTCTGCAAAACATCAGGTTATGGCCCAGATCACTTGTTTTCGTGAGTATTTCGCCAGTAAAAAAAGTCAGTGTTGAAGAGCCTGTGTCGGTAGTTTGCCGCGGCCAACGAAAATAAAAAAGAAAAGCTGAAAAAAAGGTGAAAAAGAAGCTCGAGTATATATACATAAAAAAAGAAAAACATAAATCCGAAAAATGGAAAATTCATTGGCTGCGTTGAAACTTAGTGGTGGTGACAACTGGGTAGCCTGGAAATTTCAAACAAGGGTAGTGCTAAAAAGCCGTGGTTATTATGACATAGTAATAGGAAAGTCTGTGAGACCGAGCACTACTGGAGATGACCAAAAGAAATGGGATGCTGGTGATTCAAAAGCACAAGAATTTATAGTAACCAGAATAGAGCAAGGCCCTATGACACACATTTTATCCTGTGAGACCTCGAGAGATATGTGGACAAAGTTGAAGTCTGTCTACGACAAAGAGTCAGAGGTGAGCATTCATTTAATGCAACAAAAGTTTTTTCTCTTGGAGTTTTCATCAGGTAAAAATGTTGCCTCATTCATATCACAGCTTGAAGAGATAAAAAATAAGCTAAAGCAAGCTGGTGAAGAGCTGTCCGATAAAATGATCATGACAAAAATACTTATGGCATTGCCAGAGGAATATAAGCATTTTCGGTCCGCATGGGAATCCGTACCATCTGATAAACAAACCCTAGATGAACTTACATCAAGACTACTTATCGAAGAAGAAAGAAGTAAGTCAGCACAGGGCAGCACAGCATTGGCGATGAAAAGTGATACAAGCAGAGAATTTAAAGGGCAAAAGAAAACCAGGTTAAAGTGCCATTTTTGTGGCAGAGGTGGCCATATTGCGAAAAATTGCTTTTTCAAGAAGAAAGAGAGAGATAATAATAGCCAGAAAGACATAAAAGTATGCAGTCAATGTAAAAGACGAGGACACAACTTACAAGAGTGTTGGTTTAATAAAAATAAAAATGAAAAACAACAGACAAGCAGAGAAGAAAATAAAATTGACAGTAATGCATTCATGGTATATACTGGGAGTAAGAAAAATAAAAATGAATGGTGCTTGGACACAGGAGCTAGCGAACATATGTGCTGGAATCAAGATCTGTTTGAAGAATTGATAGAGATAAGCTATAAAAAACAAGTAAAAGTCGGAAATGGAGAAAAATTACCAGTTAAAGGTATTGGAAAAATAACTCTATGGGCATTTAATGGTAAGAAATTTATAAAGTCAACCCTGTCAGATGTATTATTTGTGCCAGATTTAAAATTTAATTTATTCTCAGCTGGATGTGCCTTAGATAAAGGTTATAAGATGTTTTCAAACAATGAAAAATGTGAATTTTATAATGACAAAGGAGAAATAAGAGCATTGGCAACACGGGATAACAAATTATACAAAATGTTATTCTCACAAGAACAAAACACTGAAACCTTTGCAAATATTTTAATTTCGGAACGCACCCCTAACGAAAACTTGTCTGACGGTCAAGTTCAAGAAAACAGCTGTTTAGTAGATGTATTTTTATCAGAGTGTAATTCTGCAAAAACAACAGAAAGTTTGAGAGTTTGGCACTGCAGACTAGCACATCAAAATACTACATATGTGAGAAACTTTTTAAGGCAAAATAACATTGATTTTATAGACGAAAAATTCGTGTGTGAACAGTGTTTAACAGGTAAACAACACAGAATACCATTCAAGTTAAGTGAATCAAGAGCAAGTGAGCCATTACAATTAGTGCATACAGACGTATGTGGCCCTATGGAAGAAGAGTCTTTAGGGGGAAATAGGTATTTCCTGTTGTTAAAGGATGACTATACAAATTATAGGTACGCGTATTTCATGAAAAATAAATCAGAAGTTAAGAAACACCTTAAAAATTTTATATCATTAGCCGAGAGAGAGACAGGCTACAAGATGAAAACTTTACGATCAGATAACGGTTTAGAGTTTATGAACCAAGAAATAAAGGAGATGCTTGACTATCAAGGCATAAAACATCAGAGATCAGTAGTGTATACGCCTCAGCAGAACGGTAGGGCTGAGAGGGAAAATAGAACCCTAGTTGAATCAGCCCGAACTATGATACAAGGGCAAAAGTTGAATAAAAACTTGTGGGCAGAGGCCATACATACAGCAGTGTATGTTTTAAACCGAACAGGCCCTAGTAGCATAAAAAATGTGACACCTTATGAATTATGGTACAAAAAGAAAGTCAATAATATTTCTACACTCAAGAGTTTTGGTTCTAGAGTATCAGTGCATGTCCCAAAAGAGAAGAGATTAAAATGGGATGCAAAAAATATGTTTGGTTTCTTTATTGGCTACAGTGAGGATGTAAAAGGTTACAAAATATTTGTCCCAGACAAAAATAAAGTTGAAATTCATCGAGATGTCATATTTTTGCCCGAGAAAACCATAGAAATAAAAAATGGGGAGACAGACATGAATAAAAACATACAGATGATATGTGAGGAGATAAAGTCAGAAGAAGATGACAGTGAAGCAGAAGAACCTCAAAATAATAGAGAAGAAAGCAGTGAGAGTGACCTCGAAACTGATAGCAGTATTGAAGATGTGAATGAAATAGAGCAGGAGCATGGATATGACCTGAGAAGACATATAAAAAGACCCTCAAGATATGATGATTATGTTCTGGATGATGACGAAATGAGTTTGTTGACTTTTAGTGATGATGAAGAACCCCAGACGTATGATGATGCAGTGGCCAGTAGTGAGTGTAAAAATTGGAAGAAAGCTATGCAATCAGAAATAAATGCGTTGCTAGAAAATGAAACATGGGAGTTTGTGCAAAGTAGTGATGGTCAAAAAGTCATTGAGTGCAAGTGGGTGTTCAAGAAAAAGAAAAATGAAAATGGTAAAGTAGTGAAATATAAAGCTCGTTTGGTAGCTAGAGGTTTTCAACAAATTGGTATGTGTTTTAATGATATTTATAGTCCAGTAGCAAAATTACCATCAATAAGGATTTTCTTAGCCATGTGTAATACTTTTGATATGAAAATTCATCAAGTAGATGTTTGTAGTGCATTTCTAAATGGGGATATTAAAGAAAATGTTTTTATTTCACTCCCAAAGGGATTTAAAGAAAAAGAGGGCACTATTTGCAAATTAAGAAAATCCTTATATGGTTTGAAAAGTTCACCTAAAAATTGGAATGACAAATTTCATAATTTGATGCAAAATTTGAGTTTTTCAAGATCTGAATATGAATATTGTCTTTATATTAAAGTAAATGAAAAAGGTAGGATATACATTTTGCTGTATGTTGATGATTTGCTGTTGGCAGGTACAAATGATCAAGAAGTTGAGAAAATAAAATACATTTTAAACAAAAACTTCAAAATGAACGACTTAGGTCAAATAAAACATTGTTTGGGTATGTGCATAACTCAAAATTTGTCTGAAGGCAAAATAAAAATTAATCAAACTGTTTACTTAAAAAATGTTTTGAAGAAATTTGACATGTCAAGCTGCAAACCATCAACAACACCAATGGATAATAATTTTCACCACGATTTTCTCAAACGAGAAAAATCTGAGAGCATAGAGATAGAAAAGAAATGTAGAGTTGCTATAGGATGTTTGATGTATGCAATGTTATGCTCAAGACCAGATTTGTGTATAGCTATAGGTATATTAAGCAGGTATCAAACATGTGCAAGTAACGATTTGTGGGTAGCAATAAAAAGAGTATTGAGATATATTCAAAGCACAGTTACTATGAGTTTGATATACTATAAACATAAATATAAACAGGAAAATTTGATAGTAGGGTACTCAGATTCAGATTGGGCAGGTGACCGTACTGATAGAAAATCTACATCAGGATATGTATTCAAAGTTTTTAATTGCACGGTGTCATGGGCATCACGGAAACAGTCTACAGTCAGTTTGTCCTCTACTGAAGCTGAATATGTTGCACTAAGTGTATGTGTGAGTGAAGCATGTTGGCTAAGATACTTAATGTATGATTTAAAAATAAAACCTGATTATGTAGCGGTTCTAATTCATGCAGACAATCAAAGCGCTATAAGGGTTAGTAGAAATCCGGAATTTCATAAAAGACTAAAACATGTTGATATTAGATTTCATTTTGTACGAGATAAAATTAAGGAAAATATTGTTGTATTAAAATATCTTAATACAAGTGACCAACAGGCTGACATATGTACAAAACCATTAGGTTTAACTCTGTTTAAAAAATTTAGAGAGTTGCTAGGTTTAGAATAAAAAAAATAATTTAGATCTAGGAGATTTACCGTTGAGGGGGGGTGTTGAATACCCAGTAAAAATAAGCAACGGCAAATCTAGGGGATTTTTGTTATTGTATGATGTAGTTGGAAACAATGTTATATAAGTGTCAGATGTCAACTAGAAGTAAAAACATGTGTCAAAAAGAAAAATAAATGTTGATTTTGATGTTTAAGTTATTTGTAGAATTATTGAGTTTTCTTTTAAAATAAAACTGACTAGAAGTACTTCGGTGTTTAATTAACATCCACGCAATTCTGCAAAACATCAGTATCAATAAAGTATGTCTCTCTCTCTCTAATGCAAAATCAAAGACTTTTTTAAACAGTAATATTGATAAGGTAAATATTTTTATCTTTTATAGACAGTACTGTATTAATTTTATCATTAAAATATCCACAGTTATGATTATTTACGTGTTTTTCTATCAATATAACCAATCTCAGTGTTAACCGAGTTTTTCCGTATCCGAGGTAGCCACGGTCCCAGTTACCTCGGATAATCGCGAGTCTACTGTATAATATTTATAGTTTGAGAAGATATAGAGGAGCAGATATTGATTCTGATCATTTCCTAATTGAATGGGTGATTGGAAAAAGGATAACATTCCTGACAACCATGTTTTTAGAAAATAAAAAAAACTGTTTTGCGTCGAAGCCGCTAGTTTTACTAAAAACATTTCTATTGAACATTTGTGTACCTTGCCAAGGTACATTTATTGCCAAAGTACTAAGAGTCTACGCCTATTAGGTAAGTAGTTATTGATATTTTTTGAAAATACAAAAATCTTATCCTTTTTCCACTCAAAATCGAAAACGTGAGTAAAATAAAATAAAAAGGTGCATTTATGTAGAACTAATTGTTATTTCAGAAACAAACTTGAAACAAATGACATGTATATTATTTTTAGTCTTCTGGGTCACTGTTCTCTCTATTTGTTGTTGCATTTGTGAGTATATCATCATAGAAGGCCCTATAGTCTTCTGGTATATAATGTATTATTTTGGAAATATGTTCTAACTTCTTGGTGTTAATAGGAAGTTTGCCATTGTATGTTTCCTCGACGAAAATGCAAAATAAACTAAAATCAGCTGTTTCATAGTCATAATATTAAGCGACACGTTTTTACATTGCATGGATAAACGATAACATTCCAGTAATATTATCCTTTTTCCGCTCAACAACAATGTTTTTACATCAAGGCGGCCGGCGATTTTATCGTTTTTTCGGTCAGCGGATAGAAGATACAAATATTCATACAATGACTATCTCACTTTAATTCGCCATATTTTTGGAATGTTATCCTTTTTCTAATCACCCATTCAATTGTAGCTAATATAAAATGTCCATTACTATAAAAGAAAAAAAAATCAGTATAAGTCTTAATTCTGAACCTCGGAGGTAAACTACACTATGTCATTTTGAGCAACTGTGCAGTAGAGCAGTTTGAATGTTATAAAAATCTGATATATCCCATAATTAGGTATAATTTTATCTTTCTTGTCTAAAAGACAATGTGACCATATTTTAATGATAATATACAGTCCCTGGACATATTTATTATTATGACCACTTAAGATTTTGTACAAAAATCATCTATTCCACTATATTTATATATGTATATATTTATCGTTGATTGGGAAGAATAGTATGATATTTCAAAAACATTAAGTTTACAGAAAAGACAATTATTAAAGATTGAGATGGGTTACGAGATCGGATTACTTAAGCAATACAATATTAAATATCCTTTTCATCAGAATAATTAAAACTAACAGTATTAACTGACAATATGGGTTTTACATCCGATATATCCATATAATACCACCCCCACCCATATTTTTCATCCCCATTTTGAGTTGTAATACTCTTTTCTATAAAAATTTTGTACTATTTCACAATTATAAGGTTATTAGGGACAATAAAACGGAACAGTTTAAATGTTTTATTAGAGTTTAAACAACAATGAATGAAAAAAATCGCAGTTATAGTACAATACCATTATAAAAAAATAAAAAAATTGGGCTCCCATTAAAAAAAAATTAAAGTTTCTACAAGTTAGCGTAAAAATCCCTATAGTATTGTGGCATAATTGCTACATTTTTTTCTTTTCAAAAAGAGAGAGCAGGCCAGCTTTCTTTTTTTCGCTTATTCCCACTTTCTTCTTGTAAGCTTGTTTTAGAGTAACGTCACATGCTGATGGAAGTCGTCGTTTGCTTTGAAAAACGTTTATGGTTTTATTTAAATTCCTGTTCTTTGTACGACAGTTTATATAGCAGGTGACTAGGATTTTCTTTGGTAACTTTTAAAGCGCATATTCCTGAAAGAGGGACTGACCCACCTTCTTCCGTCTTAAAAGAATCATTCATGCCCATCACTTGATAGTTGTTTTAGATAAAAAAAATTCTCATGACTCATTTCATGTACGGTGAATGGATTTCCATTCTTCTTTGCTTGTCTAACCAATGTTACATATTGATCTGGTACGTAAATTGGAGAACATTTTTTAAATTTGGTAATTGAACGTTCTATAACAGAATAAACGTGGTCTCCCTCGTTCCGAGTATGACCACTAATTAAAAATTTATGGGTGATGGACCTAATATTTTCCAGAATAGAAACTGCATGGATGTATAAAGCAAATACGAAGCGGTTCTTATTTTGTCCGAAACAGTTATCAGTATAAAATACAACATCTACCATTTCAGTATTTTTGGCGTTCACAGACTGCAAATAATTCCAAACGCACGAACCCACTTCATTTGCCCCTCTGTGAGCAAGACCTTCGTGCCACATAAAGCACATTGCTTCCGTACTTTTAACCTCGTACAATGTTAGATTATACACACTTAGCTTTGATACATAATAAAAAGAAGACGAGTCCCCTTGTGAACATGGCAATGCAATTTTTATCCATGTCCTTCTCTTTTCTTGCCAGTTCTTTGTCTTGAATATACTGTTCCTGAAGTTCTTGTTTTTCTACCTCGGAGGCATTAATAAAACCCTGGCAAAAATCACGCATCTTTTTTTGGAATAAAAAAAGATAAATTAAACTCTCCTTTGAATATATTGGAGTACATCAAGTAGTTTACGTTAGGTTTCCCGAGTTCTTTACAACGCTGCTCATAATCTCTGTGCAGGTCGGCAATAGTTTTTCCTCCTTCAATGTATTCTTTCTTTGATTGAGATCGGCAGTAGTGGCTCTCCATTCGTGGAATAGATCGAATATGATTACGCACTTCTTCTTTCAACTCCTCAGACTATCTGCCTGTATTATTCCATTTACTTCATTTTTTTGTTTGCGTAAAACGGTCTCAATTACTTGAAAGTTAATGCAAAGAGTTGTCATAAAGAAGGATTTGCAAACAAGAATTTTTTTCTCCTGCGTATGTGAAAAAAATGCGTTATTAAGACCACGTATTTTTTTCACCAAAGTTGAATACCGGTATCTCGGTTTTATGCTTGTAGTACAAGATGCAATATACATTCTTTGTTTTTGAAGATCAGCCATACTCCAGTAATCGTCGCAAATCTTCTGTCTTTGTTCATCTGCTAACCTAAGTGAACATTTATAACGACGTTTATCAGCATTGCAAGGAGGTCGCATTGTTCTGGCCTTACGCGTGACTAATACTCGATTTTTGGTTCCATCTTCTTTTTTCGTGATTTTTATCGAATTATAACTTTGGCCACTATTCCTCATCATCTTAGCAACATTTTTTTGCCATTGAGACATCTTTCTCTTTCGTTTTTTTTACATTTTCTGGTGGAGGACATGGGTTTTTAACAGAGCGTCTTTTGTTGCTTGAATTTTGGTTCCCATTATTAGAGTTCACATTTGAAGGAGGCCCCTCATCAGAAGAATCATCCGAGGATGATGAACAGCTACTTTAAGAATAATTTGGATCGCCCGAGGTGTTATCAAAAACTGAACTACTAGAAGAACTGGTTGATATGGAAGACTAAGAGCGGCTACTGTCCTTTTCACGCTCACTACTGATTGTAACGTCATTATTGGTAAACGTTGGTCCTATATTTCATCTTCAGTACCTGTGGTTTCGTCGATAGTTGGACTTTTTTGGTTTTCTTTGTTTTCAAAATCAACAGCCATATGAAAACATTGTCCGTATTGTTTTTCAGCTAAAGGAGAAGCAATTTTAGAACTTTCATTTATAAAAGTAGTACCTTGTAACTTGTTGGTGACAGAATCTTTGACTATGGGAATATTATGGTTTTCACTTTCATTAGTCACAAATGGCTGATGAGAATACAAACCCATACTTTCATGTCTGGTATTACTTTCATCTCTTTCACAAATTTTCCTAGCGAGGTGTAGTAGAATACGACTTCGATTCCCACTCATTTTCTAGAACAAAATATTAGCCATTAGGTCCATAAAAAAATGTGCAATCAACGCACATATTATTAACTCTTTTCTGTACACCGGATGGAAATTTGAACCACTTATTACTAATCTATTTTTATCAAGTTACACCTACGCAAAAGGTTTGTATTACTTATTACCTCTGTTCCTATTACCTAGTGTTATCTTTAATTGGTGAAATTCCCACAGTTTAGATATCGGCTTACACTCGAATGTTTATCAGTTTGTTGTTTCTTGAAAAGTGAAGTCATTTAACACGTGCAATCAAATAAATCTATGAAATCTCGTGCTGCAAAGTTTTAAAAGAAACGAAAATCCTAGTTTAAGTATCTAGTAAGAAAAAAATATTTTAAGGAATAGAATGATAAAACGAAATAATTTCTCGGATTTGAGTTAAATTATGTTGAAGACAATGTTAACTAAAAATATCACGTTATACTTAGGGCAAAATTCTATTCAAAACTATGTTAACTCAAAATGAGTATCATATTATTTGTAATCATCATACTGACCAAAATTATAATAAAAATAAATGCTTACCTGTTACCTGTTAAAGAAGAGTATGATATTTTGAAATATAATTCTCTTGCTCCAAAAATATTCACTAATAAGACGCAAGCAGTGTTAATATTTGACTTACAATAGTATTGATTAAATAAAAATGACCCAAGCTCAGCACGAACTGTAAATAACTGAGTTACCCGAGTCTTCTCCACACCGGTTGTGTGGAAGTGGGAGATGCCATAGTTGGTCACAGAGCTCTCTAGTGCTTTGTCGTTTAAACTGCACTTATAATACTTTTCTCTAAAAAAAAAAAAAAATCAAGCCGGCATGGTCCTTGTTGCGGAAAATTGGAGGAGCTAACCAGCTGGAATCCAGAGAGTCTAAAATGTCTCCTAACAAGGTTGCCTCCCATATAGTATCTCTATCCAGAGCTCCACGAGATCGAACACATACTACAGAGTTCTTGATACACAGTGGTGCATACACGAAACAGTGGCTTGCAATGTTCTTTAATGATATACTTCAGTCAGGTAACATTCCTTTCTCACTTAAGCGAACAAAGATAATTGCAATTCCGAAACCGGGCAAATGAAACGATAAGCCAGAAAACTACCGCCCCATAGCTCTACTCAGCATGGTATATAAACTATTAGAAAAGCTTCTCCTCAACAGAATTAGTCACAGGATACTAGAAAATGTCCCCATTGAACAAGCTGGCTTCCGCCCTCATCGAAGCTGTACGGACCAAGTGCTGTCATTAACAACTTTTATAGAAGCTAGTTTTCAAAAGAACCAAAAGACAGCAACAGTATTTATAGATCTAACAGCAGCATATGATACTGTTTGGAGACAGGGATTAATATATAAACTGGCCCGCATTATCCCCTGCAGAAAGATAATTAACCTCATTGACAACATGCTGACCAACAGAGCCTTCCAGGTTATAATGGGAAAGGAGACGAGTAGACAGATGAAACTTAACAATGGTCTTCCACAGGGTTCTGTCCTTGCCCCTTTACTTTTCAGCCTCTATATTGCTGACATGCCTGAAACCGAATCTCGGAAGTTTGGATATGCTGACGACTGGACCCTTGCAACAAGCCACCAATATTTAGAAACTACAGAAATCACTCTCACGAATGACTTATCCATCTTCAGCGAATACCTTAAGAAATGGAGACTACAGCCAAGTACTACAAAAACTGAAGTATCAGCTTTTCATCTAAACAACAAGTTGGCAAACAGAGAATTGCGAGTGTATTTTAATAACAAGCTGTTAAAACACAATAAATACCCGAAATACCTTGGGGTTACTCTAGACAGAACGCTCACATTCAGAGAACACCTGACGAAAACAGCAGCAAAATTGAAAACACGCAACAATATAATACAAGAAACTCTGCGGCACTACATGGAGGTCCACAGCATCAACATTAAGATCCTCTGCTCTTGACCTGATATATCCGGTGGCAGAATACTGTGCTGCAGTGTGGCTAAATAGCAGGCATACCCACCTGGTCGACACCCAACTAAACCGTACTATGCGTATGATAACAGGCACAATTAAGCCCACCCCTACAATGTGGCTACCTACCCTTAGTAATATAGCACCACCCAACCTACGCCGCGAACATGCATTGGTTAAAGAATATAACAAAATAATGGACAGTCGCCAGCTTCTAGTCCACAATGACATCCCCGATATTCTTGGAAACCGTCTCCGATCCAGGTTACCCCCTCTACAATATGCTCAAGCGCTGCAGCAATCCAACTTTGACTTAAATACCCGATGGAGAGAAGATTGGGAAAGTAGAACAGATCCGCATTACCATAGTCTACCGGACATCATAGGGAAACCTGGCGAATTTGAACGTCCCCGTAAGATTTGGGCAGCCCTTAATCGAATTAGAACAAACTGTGGAAGATGCGCCGACTCTCTCCACAGATGGGGTAAACTCCCCTCGCCTTCTTGTGACTGCGGCGCTGCAAGACAGACGATCAGTCACATTGTTCAGGACTGCCCACGCAGAGCATACACAGGCGACCCTATAGACTTTGTAATGGCAACCAAGGGTCAATTGAATATATAAAAAAATTGGACATCTGTTTGTGATGCATTGTATAATGCATAAATCTAAATATATTCTGTGATATACTTAAGCCATACGCTAAATAAATAAATACTTTTCTCCATAATAGATCCATTTATTCTGAGTAGTTTGTTGATATAAACTAAAAATTAACCATTTTTGACTTATCATACTATTCTTCCCAATCAACGATATGTTCCTATTAGTCGTATGATGGTATATAAGCATATAAGCACATTATTTAACTTAAACATTTCTGCTATCCTAGTAGAATCCTAGAGAAAATACTCTGTACTTCGACAGGAATTATTGCAATCTTGCTGAAGTGGTTCAATATACAGATAGCCAAGCAGCCATGGGTCTTTTTATAAGCCCTAAAGTAAATTTTAGGCTAATACAGGAATAATGAGAGAGACTCTACAAACTGGTCACAGAGAAAACAGTGTTACAGCAATGAAACAGCTCATACACTTTCCAGAAGAGCATCAGCTGCAAAATAATTAGGTGCAGAGCCATGACCCATAGATATACACATTCAAAAACATATGACAAAATATATATTGGACAGACATGTAATAGGGCTGAAGTACTGTGTCAAACAAACAGGAATCAGTTCAAAGTCATAACAGGCTTTCTTAGTGCTCATGTGTCAGTCTACGGTCACCTACATAACATGGTACTGTTCCATGTAGACTTAGCTGCAGACTCTGTAGTAGAGAATCTGAAACAGTCAATCACATCTTGCTTGACTACGAGGCTTTAGATCACAGGCAGCACACATTTTTTGGAGACTACCAAGTGACTCCAAAAATATATAGTACCCATCCACTTGACGTATATAAGCTGGTACGGTATCCAGAATTCTGGAATGGGTATCATGAAGGAATGGAAGATGTACAATAAGCCAACTAGATGTAGTATGACCACTTTATAACAGACCGCTTCCATAAAAAAATACATAAAGCAACAAAGAGATATGCCAAACCAGAAACCCAAGGAAATATTTACGAGCAGATAACCAATGTAAAAATGCATACAAAACAAGCAGTGAGGAAGCTAAGTACAACATTTGTACTTAAATATCAAAAACAGAGGAGAAAAATGAAAAAAAAACACTTAAAACGAAAAAGGAATAATATAAAGGAAGACAATTAAAAGCAATTGAAGAGAACTATAAAAGGAAGTGAAAAATTACTAAAGGAATAAAAAGTCTATAAGAATATGACAAGCTAAAGTAAAAGGAAAAATGGAGATCTAATAGGTAATCCCGATTAAGCAATAATTAAAGGTGGAGCAATATTACACATACTCTCTTTGTTTGCTAAATATTTTTATATTAACAATTTAATTTTAACGATTTTGGTGAAAGACCTTAAAACAAATATTATTCCTAAACAAAATTTAAAATTTATAATGTAAACTAATATACCTACAGCGTTTGTACTCTAGTTAGCCACATATGGGAAACTTTTTTAATTTATTAATTTTACGAAAAAAAGATACTTCATAATAATTTATGTGGTCCAAAATCTAAGATACAACAATCCTGTAGAAGGTATGTCAAAAAATATGAATTTTTAAAGCAAGAATCAACATCAAATATAACGTTGGAAAATAACAAATCTTAACGTTGGAAAATTTAATTTTCCAATTAAAAGCTGTGTTAAGTATCTTGGTACCTATCTAGACAGAAAATTGTCATTTAATGATCACATTCATCATATTGTTAAAAAATCAGAAAACTCAATTAATATTTTAAGAGCTTTCTGTAATTGGGGAGCAGACCCAAATATCGCTTTGATGTTTTACCGTAACATGATCAGGCCCATTTTCGACTATAGCTGTCATTTATTTGGGTCAGCGACCAATACACTTCTAAATAAACTTGAAATTCAAAAAAATAAATGCTTAAGATTATATGCCTAGGTTATTTAAAATTCACTCCAAATTGTCTGGAATAGTCCAAATAATGGAAAATGAAACAGTGGAACCTCCATTGCATTTACGTCGCCAATTTCTCAGTGATAAATTTATAACTCGAATTCTGTCCAAAAAAATGTAAATACCTTCAAGATCTACATGAGCTATCAGTTTTAGACCTCACTCATAGGTACTGAAGAACTAAAAAATCTGTACCTTTGGTAGAAAGTTATCTAAGTACCGTAAAGTACAGTGAAGTTATCTATAAAAGCCAAATTCCGCCTTACTACAGTGAAATGATAAAAACATTTTTTAACAAGGTTAAAACATGTTATTTAAACTCACATTTACCGCCAAATATGTTTGATATACTTATTAGAGAAAAATGGTCAAATTTTCAGTACACATTTACCGATGGGTCAAAAGACACAAATGGAACGGGCTGTGCAGTATTCCACGAAAATAAAAATTACCATCATCAATATAGCCTACCTATTGAATGCTCAATATACACAGCAGAAATGATAGCAGTAATGTTTGCTGTTCAGTATGTACTACTGAATCCAACTAGCAATTATGATATATTTATTGACAGTAAAAGCGTAGTGGACAGATTGAGTAACATTCAAACAGTCGAACACATAAACCACATTGAATTGAATATTCTTAAAACTCTGTTTGAAACTATACAATTAGGAGTAAATGTAACAATTGCTTGGATTAAGGGTCATTCGGGAATAAAAGGCAATGAAATAGTTGACAATTTTGCTAAATCAGCTTATATGATCGGAGAAAAAATAAACAAAAATTTAATTCCAGCTTCAGATATTGATACTTTTAGCAGACAAAAACTTAAAAATAATTAACAATTGTATTACAGAAAATGTAATGCTGGCTCAAATTTTGCTTATTGTAACCTTAGGATATCCTCAAGAAGATGGTTTTACACGGAATATAATAGACATTTATAAAGACCATTAATCGGCTGAGAGCAAATCATGCTCTTACTCCATCTTACATGCAT